>NC_088689.1:19995000-20648928 GCF_028017835.1 Emys orbicularis | reverse complement strand
ATCGAGGTACATTCCAGTCCTACATTTCTGTGGCCAGTTTTTTTAACCTTTCCTCATAGATAAGATTTTCTAAACTCTTATTTTTGTTGCTCTCCTCTGGACTCTCTGCAGTTTGTCTACATCTTTCCTCAAGTGTGGTGCCCAGAACTGGACATAGTGCTCTATAAGGATTGGTAGGATTTGACCAGAGCCCTGCAGGGCTCCTAGGCAACCAACATCCACACACTGTCAGCGGTACCATGGCTGCTCCCTGAAACCCACAATCTGCGGAAGTTGCACGCCACAGAAAGTTCCACCTTGAGTGATCTGACTGACAGTTGTCTTGGTGATTGATGATTGGCTCCTTGATCCTATATAAACCCACGGGGCATACCAGGAAGTGTCCAGGCAACAATATGGATTTCTAGGTAGCTGCTGTGACTGGTCTGCTTCTGAATTCCTGGTATTTACCTCAGCTCTGACTTGGATACTGAGCCCCAATCAACTCCTGGAACACCAACACTGATCCTGGTACTAACCCTTGGCCTGATTTTGACTTTGTCTCTCTCTGACCCTGAGCTTGATTCTTGACCTTGACACCAGCTCTGACTCCTAGCTTGCATCGGAACAGCATATTTTACATCTTTTCTGAGTTTCCCTCCCTGATTCCCAGTGGGGTTACCACCCGTTCTTGTTTATTTCAGACAGAAGTTTTAATGACGTGATTCATCCATCATCACAAATCTTATGAGAATTCTCATGAAACAGAACCATGAGATTGTGGAGCAATGAAGCATGGTACAATCACAGGTGTGAAAGCAAGTCTCAATATGAACGTAAGTCTTAAAGTGGTGAAAGTGACACTGAGGAATAGAGAGCCTGTTTGGCTAGGTATTTGAGGAAACAACATAAAAACCGATGCTTCATTCTATTAGACATCTGGATACCTTGATGTCAAATCCAAGAAAAGGGAAGCAGATCCAGAGGCATGGGTGGATGGGTGGGAAGGTAGCAGAGGAAGAGAGGTCCTGGGTAATAATATTACATAACACCATTACAAAATGACCAAAACAAATTAAATTTTTCTTTGTACAGGTTTTGTTTATCAGTGGTAAAAAAGAAAACTGCTTGATTGGACTATGTTAAAAAAGAACCAACATTTCCTTTCTTGGAGTCAAACAAGTGATTTACGTATAACTTTAATATTATTATTTAATATTTCTAAGAGTGGGATAAACTGTTTATATTCTCAGGACAGCTTCTGGAAATGTTTTTCATATTCCTTTTCTTCATTAGAAGAGTTAGTGAGATTTTGCTTGGGTTAAATTAGCAGAAAACAATATGAAGACTTAAAGAAAAACTATTCAAATATACTTCTGTGTGTGTTTGTCTAAGCTTTAGTATTTCCAAACATTCAGACTCAGTGGGCCAAATCCATCCTTTGTAAGGAACTCATGCAGCCTATGCAAGGCTTGTAATTGAATTAGTATAGCTTACCCTCACCACTAGTTGCTGCCCACTGGAGGCCACCCATGCCCGCTGTTTAAGAACTCAACAAGTGCTAGTCAGTCTGCTCAACACAGTGGCTGCCTGGCTCCTTATCTGCAAGGCGCTGTGTTGTGTTCTTGGAATAAAGCTTGCTGCTGCTTCAGCTGAGTCTCTTATGAGTGTTATCTTGTTCCATTACATCCTTAATATAACTCCACTAAAGTCAGTATTATTATTAGTATTATTTTCATTACAGTGGTGCCTAGAAGCTCCAACTGAGATCAGGGTCCCATTGTGCTTGGCACTGAACACACATGTAGTAAGAAAAAGACCCTGACCTTAAGAGCTCACAGTCTAAAGAGACAAGACAAATGGAAGATGAGAGAAGAAACAGATGAAGAGAATCACCTAAGGACACATAGCCCATCAGTGACAGAACCCAGGTCTCCTGACTCCCAGTCCAGTGCTCCATCCTCCTAAACCACGCTCCCTCACAATGCAATTAACACTAAGCCTTCAATTTGTCCAAATCTGTTAATTGCATGCTGTGACTCATGGCCAGTAAGGGTTAAGCATCCTGCAGGATACATTACCCAAATTCAACCTTGAGGGTCACATTGGTAGATAATGTTTGTGTTTTTGTGTGTTTATTGTTAGAGGTTAACAATGTAATCAAACATTTCCTGGCTATGCTGTATTCTGTTAATTCGGAGATCAACAGGAGATCTTAATATTTAAATGAACTCTAAATATAGTGATATCACTGTCTTGATATTGATTGACTGCAAATCACCTGCAAATGGTGGAAAACAGGCAATTGCCTTACATTAATCTGTGTAGCTAATTACCCATGATGCTTAGGAAATAGGTCTGCTTCAGAGTCTCAATGATTGCCTGTTGTTCGCCTAAGAATTCCAAGTTGTCAAGAGAAGGCCTGAAACTGTATAAAAAACCCTTGGGTCCTGATAATTTTTATCTCAGATCTGCTTGATGCTTTATGCAGGGGAAGCTTGAGTTGTAAGACTGGATCACCCTGAATATGAACATTGGACTATAACCTATGGACTAGTTCTGAAGGAACTCTTTGCAACAACAAAGCTCTCCATCTCTACTATAAAACTGACCTGAGAACTGTAATCATGTCCGTATGTATACTGATCTTTTAACCAATACTCTCTCTTTTCTTTTGTAATAAATTTTAGTTTGGTTAATAAGAATTGGCTGTATGTGTGTATTTGGGTAAGAGCTGAAATATTCATTAACTTGGGAGGTAATGTGTCTGATCCTTTGGGATTGGTAGAACTTTCTTATATGATGAATAAGATTTTCAGTAATCCTCATCATATCTGACTTGAGTGTCTGGGTGGAAGCCCAAGGCTGGGTTGCTATAGGGGAACTGTGTTTTGGCTTCTGTGCAAAGGTATTGTAGAAGGCTTAGTAAAACTAAATATTGGGATATCCACTAGCTTTGGGGATTGTCTGCCCCATTCTTTGCAGTTTGTCCTAATTGAGTAACCTCAGTGTGGCCCCCTGGGACCCCAGTCACACATGCATCTTGCATAGATGGAAACAGTGATATTGTATTGCAGAAATTCTAGAGCTTCATAATGTGCATTAAACTACACATTAGTAATCCTCTCCTATCTTTAGATGCTAAAGATGCAATGAGACTTTATCACTTCACCTTTTAAACAGCTTTATCCAACACGCTAGCACAAGCCCATGTTTAATAACTAGAAGTCACGTACAAACAAGTTTATTACATACCTGTGAAACTATATTGTCATAACCAGTAATGGAAACGTCTCTCATGAGTCTTTGATGCTTGCTGTATGACAAGTTAGAACTCATTTAATTGCCTATGTTCTTTATGAATCATTCAGGTTCTTCACTGTTTTTATAAGGGAAATAATGTTATTGATGGTATTTAGTGTATATTAAGTTTAGTGGAGTATTATTGTCCAAAAGTACATGATTATGAACGTTAACAAAATCAGGTATTTCCACCTTCAAACAAATGTATTAGATGTAAATAATGCAGCCTCCATACATTATGTCAGTTCATATTTGGACAAAACTTCTCTTCTTTGTGTGCCAGGCACACAGAGGCATCCCACTTTAACCCATGTGACAGCCAGCTGTGCAATGAATACTCTAGTATAGAGGTTCTCAAACTGTGGTCCGTGGACCACCAGTGGTCCGCAAGCTCCATTCAGGTGGTCCGTGGATAGTTTCCTCTAAGTTGCGTGCCTGGGCAGCCGCACACAAGAGAATGAAGGGCCACCCACCTAATTAGTGGAGCCGTGCAGGCGTGGCTCCACTAATTAGGTGCCTGGACCCTGGAGAAGACACATGTAAGGTGAGGTGGTGGCCTTGGGGGGGAATAAGGGGTAGGGGGGAGGGGCAGTGGGGTGAGAAGAGGGGGTGGGGGAAATTTGGGATGTGCAGGGCTGTGGCAGCCAGAGAAAGAGGCACCTTTCCCCAGCTCCAGGGCTCTGGCTGCCGGGGAGAGATGGCCTTCCCAGCCTCAGCTCTATGGCTGCTGTGGCAGGGGAGAGACCCCCCCCCCCCACCCAGCCCCAGCCCCAACTCAGGGTCTGCCACGGTGGGGGAGAGAGGGAGAGACTCGCTGTAGGGAGGCGGTGTGGTTCCCTGGTGCCCCAGAGAGGGATGAGCTCCGCCAGACACCAGAGTGGGTGGAGCCAGAGCACTCCAAGCCCGCCCCCCCCCCGAGGGCCAGAGGCCGGACAGGAAGTATAAGAGCTCAACCCCATAGCTCACTCGAGAGGCCAGATGCCTCTGGCCCAGCTCCCGCTGGGGAGACTCCAGCAAACAACGGCAGACCTGGAGACTGGTCTGACCAGCCAACACTCGACGCGGACCAGCGTGTGGGAAAGTTGCTGAGCCTGCCCCTCGCCAGCCACCCCGACGAGTCGCTGAGCCTGCCCCTCGCCAGCTACCCCAAGGATCCAATGGTGATCGACCCCCCCCCCCCTGAGGACACCACCTTGACCCAGGTACCTCCAGAGGGGGAGTTTGGAAGTAGGCCGGGGGCAGCCGACCCGAGTCTGGCTGCAACACTGCCAGAGCCCATGTCAGTGTGTTGCAGCCTGGATCCCCACCGACACAGCAGCGAGCCTGTGGCTGCTGCTAGGGCCCCGGGCTGGGATGCAGTGGAGTGGGAGGGCCTGTGTCGTCCCCCCACCCCCCTGCCACCCAGTGTGTGGGTGGCAGTCTCCCCCTCTCCCAGGCCGCTCGGAGCCTGAAGCCTGGGTGTGCTAGTTACCTGTGTTTGCTCAGCCCTTGCCTGAAGGCCTGAGCCTTGAACTCATTGCTGCCTTGTCCTGACCCAGGGCCTGGGCTTGTTAACTGTTACCTGTGTGTGCTAAGCCCCCTGCTGGACGGCTTGAGCCAGGACTCCTGCGGCCCGACTGATCCCCCAAGGGGCCGTGCAAGCACTAAGGGAGGCGGTGTGGTTCCCCGGCGCCCCAGAGAGGGATGAAACCCGACGAACCCTCTCTACACCCCCCCCCCCTCCTTCCCAGCCCCAGCTCGGGGGCTGCCGTGGCGGGGGAGAGAGGGCACATCCATCACATTAGAAAGGTAAGACTACTGATATTATAATATGAGTTGTGTGCTTTTATTTGTAAACAAAAAAAAAAAACCTTAATAATAATTAACGTTATCTAGTGCTTTTATCCAAAGCGCTTTACAATAGTTAGCTGACGGTACAAACAACATTTGGAAAGATCATTAAGTGGTCCAATGAGACCCCCAGCAATTTTCAAGTGGTCTGCAAAAAAAAAAGTTTGAGAACCACTGCTCTAGTATATCTGAGGGAAACACTATTTCCTTCTTATGCTACAAAGACAGCCCTATAATCTGTTTGGTTTTGGGAATAGCTGGACAGTGTAAATTGGTGAATTCATTGGGAACTTGCTGGAAGCAGGTGTTTTTTGTTTCCAAGAAATTTGAGGGACATTGAATTTAGAATTTGAAGGGCATTTTATTTACACACCATTTTCAGGTTTTATGTATAGATAGTGAGACCATTCTGTCCCGTTGTTTCTCAAAGTTATGTAGGATCTGTGTTGTCCAGCCCATTCCCCAAATATGCAATGTATTTATCTGTTTTGATTAATACAAATGTCAAAATCACATCACTTAAATCAAGCATTAATTCAGAGCTACAGTCTTTCAAATGCAAAAATGTCAATAAAATAATCTTAGTAACTAGCTCCTTTTCCTTCAGCCAGCCAGTTTTACAAATGTTTGGAGCACCTGTGAATCTCTTCAGTCCCCCTTCCTAGTTAGGCTCCTACTGGTATCAATCCTGGAATGTGATTGCCAAGTGCCAGGTCAGTGTGGTGTTGGCATTAAAACCACCAGTCATGTTGGGGCCTGGAGGAATTTGGTTGCCATAAGTATTCTTTTTAAAAGTACCAGAAAATGTTTACCCATGTTTACAACTTTCTGAATGTCACAGAGACATTGGTTGATACTGTCTAACTGGCTTTCTTTAAATGCCATTTCTCCTAATTTGTCTCCCCTTAAGGAATGGAGCATTTAATAATTAAAAAAAAAAAAAGAAGAATAGAGATGGGACTGAGGCAAGATGTCAGATACAAATACCCCGGAGCTGGAGGGGTAGGGAGTACTGGGATCCAAACCCTGATCCAATTCCAAAATATTTCTATTGTGGACTGTCTCAAAAGCCCAGACAATTTTGGGGGCTCAAAATCCAGATCCAAACTGCGCAGCTCAGGACCATCTCTAGCCAAAAATGGGTTCATGTGATGATCATGATATCATAGCCTCGGGGAAGTATTAGATAACAAGGAACCTTTGGTTTCCATGGCAATTTGAGCTCCTTCCTCATACACACAAGTACAAAGATCATGTTTTTTTTTTACTAGAAAAGATAGTGCTATTTGCCCCACTTTGGAGTTGTGCTCCATTTCTTAAACAATTAAAATAAATGATTTCTAAAAGCAATTGTCTTAATTAATGTCATTTGACTATTTTAGACATTGCTTTCCTAGAGGAAATAGCAATTTTTCTTGAGCAAAGGGAGCATTAATGGCTATTCTTAGTTGTAGTTCATATTTTGCAACAGCTTTTGATGTGCTCAAGAGATAAAGAGAAAATGTCTGATATTTTTGGCAGCCTCCACTTGGCAAAACCATGAAATTCTGTTTATACTAAAAACAGCACTTAAAATGAATAAAATGGGTTAATACAAGATCATTTTCAATGTCCAGTCACCGTTTGAAGACAGGCTTGTAAGAAGCATGGTTCAAAAATTTAAATGCAGCTTACTTTGTATTTTCCAATAGCACTTTGAGGTTTCCCTTTCCTATGGTGATATATTTTGCCCCTGTTGACAGTAGGAGTAAAATGGTTTATATATGTGTGTGTGTGTGTGGGGGGGGAATTACTTCAATTTTCTTCATTTTATGGTCCATGATTTACTACACATCTTAAGTGTAAAGGGACACACACGCTTTCCTGGTGCTTGGAAGAACAGTCATTGTTTTGTTTCCAAAGCATATAGAAACCTTATGTGCTATCTCAGAAAGTTACTGTGGAATACTAATGAAATAAGGCTGCTTCTTTCTTAGATTACAAGATTTTTTTTTTATTGAATTAAAAAAAATACACATAATTAGAAAGAAAAGTCGTAAAGGTCACCCAGCGGTTTAAAATGTAATGAAGTGATCCCAAAAATAGGAGCATACAGTGTATGATATAAACAAAAATTAAGGCCCAGAGTCAGGAAAGCACTGAACATGTGCTCAGCTTTAAGCATAAGTATGTGCTTATGTGCCTTCCTGAATAGGGATACTTTCCTGAATCAGGACCAAAGAAAACTGTTTGTCAGAAACTAGCTATGAAGAAGAAAAGCTATTCTCTCTCTCTCTCTCTCTCTCTCTCTCAGCAACATATAGGATCCAGTTCTCCACAGAAGATGTAAACCAAGAGTAGCTCCACTGAAGACATCTGAGTTACACTGATGTAAAACTGGTGTTAGTGAAATCAGCAGCAGGCCCATAATCTCCAAACGTATACTTGTTACAAACAGATCCTGGCACCTTTTCAACTGATTTTTGCATTTCACTTCAGTGGGTCCAGGATTTAAATAACATATAGAATGATCTACATATTATTAAGAGGAATAATTCCATTCCAATAGTAAAGACAATGCTAGTTGTAGTTGCTTTAAGAAAATATTAATTTCTCATCGATTGCAATTATTTTTAAACTGTCCTGGCATTTTATAAGTAAAACAGGTAGAAACTGTCTTAGGCCACATTCCATTCTTAGGTTTCAGAGTAGCAGCCGTGTTAGTCTGTATCTGCAAAAAGAACAGGAGTACTTGTGGCACCTTAGAGACTTTGTTAGTACCCCTGTTCTTATTCCAGTCTTAATTACACCATTGTGAGTTCAATGATGTCACTAGAATCAGACTGGTTTTATGGAGCAAAATTTGGCTCAATTTCTGCAAATTGTGTGGTCCTAGGACTCTGTTTTGAAACAAGATCTGCCTGTTAAAAAGAAAAAAAGCTGCATCCACCCTATGCTGCTAGAGGGATACATTCTGTCCAGAGATGTGCAAGCACGGCTCCATCTGACTGCAATGAGAGCCATATGTGTATATTCAGAAGCAGAATTTGGTCCAAAGGGAGTTGGCAACATGTCTGTATGCCTGCAGTTAGGGGGTGACAACAATTTCTAAAAGGAATGGAATTACTAGGACTGCACCTTTTGAGTATTCTCTCCCCAGATGGGATATGTGGAATAACAGGAAATATTTGAACTATGAGGAAAAAGTAAATAAAAATAAACAAGAGATATAGATGTTTGGGTAAATGAGCCTTTCCATGCAGATAAGATCCAGTGATTAATGTTAGTGGGAGATAGGCATGTGCATATGTAAAGGAAAACAGTTGCTTGATACTGTGAGAAAATGTGGATGGTGTCTGTACCATTTGGGAGTCTGCAATATCCCATTAATAGCTGAAAACAGCTGGGGGTAAGAAAAAGGAATTTGGGGGGAAAAACACCATATGGGTCTTACTTTTTCAAAGCCAAGTAAGCACAATTACATGTGCACTATTCTGTTTGCCTAATTTGCATATGCAAGTACTGTGATAGCCTGCTCAGATCAGATGTTTGCACTTACTAATGGACAGTTAAGTACATGAATATATATATACACCACTGTGAAGGGCACCGTGGTAAACCGTTTATACACAGATATAGATGTGTATATGCAAATTGAGTATTTGTAGTTACAAACATGGTATTTACATGTACAAATTAGGTGCATACAGTTGAACACATGCAATTACATGCACTCAGCTTTGAAATTCAGGCCCTCTATCAAATTTACACATTGTAATACATATCTGGTGAATTAATAAATCAGTAAACTTAGGTTGTAGTAAAATAGTTTTTAGATAAGAAAAGGGTGCTGCATGATGTGAGAGGGAAGCTAATGTTCTGAAATGTATACCTTTAAAGCTGTAAAATGCTAGTAATGTAAAATTCCAAAAATTCTATTATCCAGGTCTTTAATAGACACTTGACTCCAAATATTGAGAAAATACTCCCATCTTGTTACGTTTGGAAGTGTAAATCCGCTCCAGTCTTTACATACAGTAACAGTATCCTTTTTTTTCTTTTTTGGTCAACTGCAGTGATTAAATAATTGCAGTTCAAACTTATTTAGTTAGTGAAATAATAAGGTCATTATTGCTGACATGGTAAAAACAATTCAAATTGTCTCTTCTGTACAACTGAAAGTGTCCTTATTTCTGTTCTGTATTCGATTTATGGACACCTCTGAAACTTCTACAAGAAAGGTTATGAAATTCATGGTGGTAAAATTAGGCACATTTTCTGTGACTAAAGATCTGCACCAACTAATGTGTAGGCCCAAGGGAGTAGAGTAGTAGATACACTAGAAAGGGAAAACAAGGTAAGAACATCTGTGAAATCAGTCAAGAGTAAGAGGGAAATCCAGATGTTGATCCACCTTTGGATACATGAGGTGCTATTAAGAAGGATAATCGGGAATTACTATGTAAATTTCCATTTTCAAACCCTCCAAGTACAGGGGTGTTAGCTCCCACAACCTGCCCTCTTATCACCATTGCTTTAGAGACAAAAAGATTGGTTTAAAAAAATACATCCTGTGCAGAGCTGGTCACATTTTTTTTGCATCGAAACTTAAATTTGATGGAAAATGACTTTTCAGTTAAATGAAGCAATTTCAATTACTTTCAATTTATAGTTCAATGAAACAAGTGAAAACTCAAACCTGAAAAACTTTTTGGTTTTGGCAACTAAAAGCCACATTTTTTTGGATGAAAACAATTGGTTTTCAGACTTTTTCCCTCTGAAAACATAAAAAATTTCAAATAAAAATTTGAATGAAAATTATTTTTGTTTAATTTCTGTTTTTTTTTTTTGGGGGGGGGGGAAATAATTTCCTACCAGCCCTAACTCTGTGTGCAGCAGAAGTGAGGATCACAGCTGTTGTCAATAAATGTTTATGGGTGCTGAGATGTGAAGTTTGGCTTTAATCCACAACAATGTTGTGCAGAAGACCTACAATTGAATTATGTTTGATATGAATAACCTTTCTCTCTCATATATAGTAGTAGAGAGTGCGGGTGTGTAGTGTGGAGAGTTTAAAGGTGAAAGGACCTGATGAAGGACTTGAAATCTGTAGAGGATATTTTGATATTTTTGCTTGATCTTCAGTTGCTTCTGTCCTGGAGTAATTCTTGTGTCCTACTCCTAAGTGAGGCTTAGAGAACCCCAAGCTTAATAAGATTCCTTTTCCTCAAGGTGTAGCAAAACTTGAGTGACCTGTGAAGGGTTACACACTTCCTGCATTGCATGGTACCCAGCTTCATGGGGACCCCCTGAGGGCTATGGTATATGGGAGAACTGGGGACAAGGCTGGGCCAGGATGGGGAAGGAGCAGAAGTGGGGCAGGTGGATACAGTGGGACTATGGGTTTACTTTCCTTACTTAAGATTTTAAGGGTTTTTCGCCTTCCTCTGCAGCGTGGGGCACGGGTCACTTGCTGGAGGATTCTCTGCACCATGAAGTCTTTAAACCACGATTTGAGGACTTCAGTAGCTCAGACATAGGATAGGGGTTTGATACAGGAGTGGGTGGGTGAGATTCTGTGGACTGCGTTGTGCAGGAGGTCAGACTAGACGATCATAATGGTCCATTCTGACCTTAAAGTCTATGATTCTATGATTATCTCCAACAACTCTCCTTCTGCAAATCTTTCACTTTCTTGCCTTTGTGTTGCTGTGTCGAACACCAGTGTAGAGAAAGTGCACAAAACTAAGAAAATGGGAAGGAAAATACAGATCACCATCAACACCTGTTTTTTATTCACCCCATGCAACCAAATAGAATGCCTTAGGACAAAAGGAGATCATGCAGACACATTTTCCTTTGTGCACCGCTTCATATAAAACAACGTTAATTGTACTTTATAATCAAAGCACAGAAACAGTATTTTTTTCTTTGATCTAGATGCATAACACACAGTCTCTCTGGCAAGGAGGAGACATATGTTTATACAGTGACTGAGAGGCAAATGCTTGTTGTCAATTTTACTTTTTGTCAAATAAAAAATGGAGTCCAGGATCAACTGTGTATATGAGGACTGAAGTCACTGCAACTTGCAAGTGTAAGCCAGGGTCTGAATGAGCTCTCCCCTGCCATCTAGTGAGGGAAGAGACTTCAGGAGCAGTGTGTACATTTGCATCGAGTGGTGTTGGAGCTGTGTCAGACCCAGGATATTAGACACAAGGGGGTGAGGTAATATCTTTTATTGGACCAACTTCTGTTGGCGAGAGAGACAAGTTTTCAAGCTACACAACTCTTCTTCAGGACCTGAAGTAGGCAGAGCTGCTTTGCCAAAGTGCTCAATTTTGGCTGCTTTGGGTTAAAATTCACTGTAGTATTGAGTGCAGGGGTAATTAAATGTTGTTATCCTTATTGTGTACGTAAAGAGCAGCAGAACTGTACTTAGCATGTTCTGATTGAAGGCTCATTCTAAAATTTACCTCACTTGCTAAATAGGGGGGAGGGGTGCCAAATCCAAGTGAAAGTGAGGGGGATGGGAGGGCTCTTTTTGATAAGTCCTAGACACCATTTGACACTGCCCTCTCCAATGTTTAAATACAGAACTGATCAAACTCAGTTGAGCGTCCTCGGTTCTGTTCACTGATTCCTAGAGCTCAAACCACTGATGAGCAGGTCTAGGGAGTGAGCCTTAGACCTGGCGTCAGGTGTGAGGACAGCGTTGCAGTGAAAGACAACTCAGAGGCTGCAATAGCAGTGAGGTTCCCCGCTACCCAGTGAAATCACTCAGAGCTGAGATCATTAAGAACTGGGCTAAGTGGTGGAACCTCAGATCATGGCATTACAGAGGTGGCAGCAAGCAGTGACAGATATAACAGTGGGAGCAGCGGCAACCAGCAGCAGACATTGCAGAGGCAGCAGTAAGTGGCCAACAATGGCAGAGGAACAGCGAGCAGCAGGAGAATGGCAGTGGTGAGCAGTGGTAGCAATGTTCCTTCCCTCCCCCTTTCAGGGTGGGAGGTGACCCCACGTGAATGCACCCTTGAGTTCCAGGACTTGGCTGACCTCAGACAACAGAGTGGGGTGCAGTGGAAGGAAAGGGGAGTGGCATCTTAGATGGATATTCGTCCATCAGACTTTCACACTGCAAGGTGGGAAACCGAGGCAAATGCCACTGCCCTATATACTGTGGAGAGGGTGTTTGTTTATGGTTTACATACTTTTGAATAATTTGTTTCAGTGTTTTCCCAAATTAATTCTGGGTTCCTTCTAATAAAACTTTTCTTTTGTTATACACAGACTCAGGGCTTGTGAATGGGGAAGTATTGCCTCTTAGGCCTGGTCTACACTGGGGGGCGGGCGGAAGGGATCGATCTAAGTTACGCAACTTCAGCTACGTGAATAAGGTGGCTGAAGTCAACATACTTAGATCGACTTACCATGGTGTCTTCACTGCAGTGAGTCGACTGCTGCCGCTCCCCCGTCGACTCAGCCTGCGCCGCTTGCGGCGGTGGAGTACAGGAGTCGACGGGAGAGCACGCAGGGGTCGATTTATTGTGTCTAGACTAGACTAGACGCGATAAATCGACCCCCGCTGGATCGATCGCTGCCCACTGATCCGGCGGGTAGTGTAGACATACTCTTAGATGTGCCCGGGCGTAGTGTTTAGTTTTCCCAGATTACTGGGTAGGGGCTTGAACCAGGTCTGTTTCTCATTTTTAAGAGGAACCCCTAGATATTGAACCTGACCCCCATTGCTGCCAACACCACCGCGCGGAAGAGTTACACAAGCCAAGACATTGAGCTGAAAACTGTGTCTTGTAACCCTGTTTTTTGCAGTGAAAGAAAGAGAGGGAAATAGAAAGCAAGAAAGAAAACAAGACAGAGTGTTCTGGAGAGTCACACCTGCCAAGTGCTGGCAGAGCAGAGCTCTCTCTCTCTCTTCCCCCTGTGTGTCTGTATATGTGTCTGGCTGGTGAGTCCTATGATCACATGCACCTCGGGCTCCTGCCTCCCTCCCTCCTCAGCCCTCTCTCTCACTGCACTCCTTGCAACTTTTGCAAACTAGTCTAATGCAGAAGCATTTATCACAGACTGGACTCTTTATCCCTACACAAGTCCTGGAATTCACCAGTGACCACGGCTTGCTGTTTTTCCTATCTGCTGAATAAGGATCTGGGACTCAGAGTGGAGTTTTTGTGCAGCGTTAAAAAAATGATTTCTCTTAGCAAGAAAGGCTCCTGTTCGTCTCAGCTCTGTCTTGCTCTCTGTGCCTTTGGGCTAGCACTGCTTGGGGATTTATCCCAGGCTTTGCCTGTGGAGGATCAGGATTATTACCTGCAGGAGATTATAAACAGGGATCATTATTATTCCTATCCAGGTCCCGATGAGGAATTTTCCCTTTTCACAGAGCAACCTGGACAGGAAGAAACCGCCCCCATTGCAGAGGCAGAGGAGCCCCCAAGGTTCAGACCGGGCAAGAAAGAGTTAAAACAGAAGAAAGGCAACAAAAAAGAAAAATCCATTCTTGAGATTCCACCAGGTAACTTTCCACCTCTTCTTCCTAACTTTCAGAGCTCTGCTGAGTCTCACACTGACTCTGACTTCTAACATAAATTAATACCCTAATACTGATAGTAATAATAATAAATGTGCTGGTGATGATGACACATACTAACTTCTAACACCAAGCTTTTCAGCTCTTTGGAAATCTCACATGCACTTTTACCCTTTCCCTCTCACCTGTCACGTTAAGAGCTTTCAAAAACACTGCATTTCATTAATCAAATGAGACTCCAGCTGGTGCATGAACTTCCCTTCTTATCATATTTCACATTTGGCTTGTTGTTGAAACTACAGTTTTGCAATCAAATGAAGAGAGACTCACTCCATGGTAAAATCTGATTGTCTGTCTTATGGTGATTTCATATTGTACCTCCGGTCATTTTAACTCTAAATGTTCTTCACCTTTGAACAGGTGAATCACTGTCAGATTTCACTTTAAAGCTCTCCCATGAAAGAAATGTAAACAGGGATTTTCCTTCAGAGAGATCAGTTCCTAGGGGGATTAATTTTAATAATTAATTAAGAGGTACTAATAAATAATTTCATAAATAAATGAAAGGGCAGCCATATCATCCATCACTTCAGTTATTACATGTAATTTCTTTGGCTGGAAGAAGACAAGCTATTGGAAACCTACACATTACTATAATTCCCCAAACTGTGGTCAGTAAGCACAGTAGAGTGGTTTCTATTTCGACACAGTTACACTAAGGTGGCTGGGCAGTTTATTCTACAGGCATTCTCTGATTGCACTGGTCTTATTTCATTTCTTTGGTGGAAATTCGAAATCTAAATTATTTCACGGAGTCAGCAACAATCTTATAAAATTAAGGGCCAAATCCCCCAGCCCTTGCTCAGGCAAAACTCCCATTGGCCTCAGTAGGAATTTTGTATCCTTAAATACTATGGGATATGGCACAAAATTTGCAAATTAAAGACACCCACCTCACAGCAAATTGGAGAGGTAAGGTTCTCATAGTGGCATTAACTCTTCCCAATTGCATATAGGTGATATTAAATTAAGGGTTGCAGTTTAAGTGTAAAACTGGTAAAAATCAGTTACTTTCTGATCAAGAAAAAAATTGAAAACAGCTTTTTATACATTATGCCCCAAATTTACCATTTCTGCAGTGTTGAAAATTGTTAGAGGGCCAGCAGATCTTAGCTGCGGGTACAGCCCAGGGCAGAGGACCCTAGTAGCAGAGAGTCTGCCTGGGTGAAGGTAGCAGTGGTACAAGAAACCTATAACCTGGTGCTCCACTGGGGATCAGCAGCTAGTGCTCCACTGGGGTTCAGCAGCTAGACAGAAGGTTCAAAAACAGATGGCACTGACAGGGTAACTCTGGGATGTGCTGATTCAGCTTATTATCTGGTAGTGCATGCACTGCTTTTCATAGAATCATAGAATATCAGGGTTGGAAGGGACCTCAGGAGGTCATCTAGTCCAACCCCCTGCTCAAAGCAGGACCAATTCCCAACTAAATCATCCCAGCCAGGGCTTTGTCAAGCCTGACCTTAAAAACCTCTAAGGAAGGAGATTCCACCACCTCCCTAGGTAACCCATTCCAGTGCTTCACCACCCTCCTAGTGAAAAAGTTTTTCCTAATATCCAACCTAAACCTCCCCCACTGCAACCTGAGACCATTACTCCTTGTTCTGTCATCAGGTACCACTGAGAACAGTCTAGATCCATCCTCTTTGGAACCCCCTTTCAGGTAGTTGAAAGCAGCTATCAAATCCCCCTCCCATTTGGGGGGGGGGGGAGGCAGGAGGGTTCCCCCTGAGGTGCAATGACCCTGTTTGTGTACAGGGTTCAGTTCACAGCCCTCTGGACTCCAGCAGGTATGTAAGAAGCCCCACATATGTACAGCCATATTATCCCCTTTGATCTAAATTGGTGTCTAGAAACTTTGTATGCTTGCACTTGTAGAATTTACTGAAAAGTATTCCCTTGGTGAAGTTTGGTCCACTGAGGAAGTGATAGGCAGCTCATAACACTAAATCAGTTGATTCTCCAAGATCCAGAGCTCAGGTGATCTACCAAGTGCTGAACCATCTCCAGGGAGGCTCTGTAGTTCTATACTGCCGTCAAGCTCACTACTGGCTTTACCCCAACTTTCCTAGCAGCATAGCTGCAAACATACACCAGAAAGCCCAGCATCACTCAGGAGGGATGGGATAGCTCAATGGTTTGAGCATTGGCCTGCTAAACCCAGAGTTGTGAGCTCAATCCTTGAGGGGGCCACCTAGGGACCTGGGGCAAAATCAGTAATTGGTCCTGCTAGTGAAGGCAGGGGGCTGGACTCATGACCTGTCAGGGTCCCTTCCAGTTCTAGGAGATAGGTATATATCTCCATATATTATTATTATTAGCTCTGTGGCAGAGACAGGGATAGAATTTGATTCTCTTCTCTTCCTGCAATCTCCTTCCTCATTCACACACTTTCCAACTTCTGCAACAAATGAGGCCAGAGTCCTACAGACAGCAATCCCCTTTACACCACTCTGATTCATTCCCAGGACAGGTCCCTCCTGTGGGGTTAATAAAGTAGGGGTCCTGTGGAAAAAAACGACTATGATCGTGTAATTAAAGACTCCCATAATGCATATGCACAAGGGGAGCTGAATTAATGGCTGTAACAGGGTAGCTTGTCCCTTTAAGGGCCAGAGGCCTGGGCCCATCCAATCCCAGTTACTAAGGAGGCACATCTGAATGGGGATCAGCTGATAAAGAGTACAAGGAAGGAGGGCAGAGGGTCTGAGGAAGTTGAAGGAGCTGCAGAGAAAGGAAGGAATGGCAGGGTCTGCTGGAGACAGGAGGCCTGGCAGTAGCCTTAGGGGCAGAGACTAAGGTCCGAAGGGTAACTGCTTAATGTTTGCATTTTTGTTTGTTGTTTTGGAAAATAAATAAAGCCCTGGGGAAGGGCCTGCAAGAGTGATCTGTTGTGAGTTTAGTTGGGGAGCCCTGGAGAGGGGTGAGATTGATGGAAGGGGGCCTGCAGAGTGACCTCATGCCACAAGGGGTGGATTGGAAGGCAGCACATCCTGTGATGCTGGCTTTCTCAACTTTTGAGCATGTGGTGTCCCAACTTTTAATGTTCTTTGAACATCGTTTTTCTTTGTAATTTCCTAGGTTTTAAAAAGCAAACTGTAAAAACAGAAACTCCATGCTATGGCATTGCATTGACACCCACATGATTTATCAGGTGGGCTGGAGCCTTTAGATCTACCACAGACTTCTGCCACTTGAACTAAGGGAGTAACTGGCAGCAGTAGTAGGTGGTCATCCTCTATGTGGACCAGTACTAGAGGGGGATATGAGACACATTTCACATACATTTGTTGACAGCAGAGGAATGGTGAGACTTAGAAATGTTGGTGCCCTTGTCCCCTCCACGCTGTCCTTGTGCCATTCTTGTTCCTCCCTCCAGTTTCTCATCCTAGTGTCCACCCCCTCATCCCTGGCTCCTCGCAGTACCAGTCCCCTCACCTACCCAGTCTCAGTCTCCTCATTCCAGTTTCTCTCTCCTAGGCTCCGTGACTAAGTCCCAGACTCTCTGCCCCCACAAGCTCCCAGTCTCAGTATCCCCATGCTGGTCCCAGTTGTTCCCAATCTCCTCTCCTTCCAGGCATCCTCTTCCAGTCTCCATCTCTCATTCTTTCCTCCCTGGTTCCCAGTCATCCCCCACCATATTCCTTGTCCCAACCCTACCCACTTCCTCCCATATCCAGCTCCAGTTTCTTCTGCATTTCAGTCAGATGACTTCCTCCTCCTTGCTACCTGGGCACCAGCATGGTGGGCAAGGAGAGCATGAGGGACAATTTCCTTGTTCTTGGTTCTGATGATTTGTGCCACACAGCCTGAAGCAATTACAGGGAAAGTCCTGCTGAGCCCTTTCAGCCCTGGACTGGAGCATGTTCAGTGCAGAGAAATTGAGCTGCCATCCTCTAAGAAGTCTCAGCTGAGCATGTGTGAATTGAAATTTTTCAAAGACTTATAGCGTGGCCATATTTGGGCATTTTTTCAGGGTGATAGCAAAGGGCATATTCCCGACACCCACGTGACTCCCTGACAAATTTCAAGTCCCTGCTCCAAAGCATGGAGGCGCTAGAACATCTTAAATAAATTGTCATAAGATTTTATTTTTTTTTAACATGGGAAAAACCACATTTTCCTCTTACTCATGCTCTGGAATGTCTGAAACATTTTAACGGAAACTACCCAAAATAATTCAGCCTAAGGCAGACACCCAACATGTTGAAGCTCAGCCTGAACGCCTAAGGACTGGCAAAGTTATAAGCAACTGAAAAAAGGGATCTTTTACTGGGAAGTATTGAAGAACCTTAACTATAGATGGCACTAGCAGCTCTGTCTATAATCTACACAAAATAACTATCCGAGGCACTATAGAGTGATCCAGCAATTATGTAGGTTAAATCTAAAACACCATCTAGTGCAGTGTTACGTGGATTAGTACCATTAAAATCAATTAAAGCTGTTGGTTTTCAGCACCTCTGAAAACCAAGTCACTTACATAAGTGCCAAAATATAAATGTAGGTGCCTAGAATTGCACACCCAATTTTGAAAAATCGGCCTTATAAAGGTACAGATCGTGCTGAGCTCATGATTGATTGGTGCTTAACTAATAATTATGAATCTAACTGTAAATATGTTTGGAGGTGTATGTATTTATATATGTACATATATGAACAAACACTTATACATTGAATAAAGATTAAATCAACGGACATACAGTAAATATAAAATGTTCCTTGTTTGTGAAGCTCACTGGGAGCAGGGGCATGTTGGATTAATTATATGTTGTAGCAAACAATAGACGGGATCTTGGCTGGAATGAAGAAAGGCAGAGGAATGGGAATGTGTGATCTGCCCTTTGGCTGAGCAGCTGTTAGTGATCAGTGCTAACTTTGAATTAAAGTTGGACTAAAATCAAAACAGTGTAAAGGCTACAGCAAATTGCATATGACATGTACTTGATTAATTTAAGCTAATTACTGTTGATGGCTTGAATGCAGCTGTTTTACATTGTGAAGTATTCATGTAAGTACAAATCCATTTCCATTTAAGTCAATGGGCAAGTCTCCCATTGACTTTAGGTGGGAAAGTCCAGGATTATGCTATGATTTTTTTTTAATTAAAGCAGTATTTGCGAGCACTTGAGTTACATAACAATACATCAGTCTCATACTGCCCTTTGCCTCCCTTATGACTCTCTTATAAATTCAACTGTACCATGTAATCCTTGGAAGGTAAAAGGTTGGATTGACAGATCCCATCACAAATGGATTTGTATTTTCTAATTCCATTCTTGCTTGTTTAGGACCTGATCCAAAGCCCTTTGAAATCAACTAGTCCCATTGGCTTCAGTGGATTCTATTCTATATCTGTTCTTACACCACATTCATGGCTGTAATATCTGAGCATTTTCCAGTAATGCATTAAGAAACATGACTATGTAACTCTCATTTATTCTTCTCTCATCCTCTCCCCAGGGGCGCAAATGTGTAGTGGAGTGTCTTGTTTTGGTAGTTTTTTAAATAAATATTCACATTGCTCTGTGTGTGTTAGGGGAGGCAAGTCAAAAAAGGATGCCTTGCACTTGAATAGGAAGGCGATGCAGTTTGTGATGGTCTTTAGTTCCTGGGGGAATTTATTCCAAAGTCTCAGATGAGCCCCCAAGAGAGTTTTGTCTCCTGCACAGACAAGCTTTACCTTTATTTACTTTCCTTTGTGCCAGAGGGGTGTAGTTGTTGATCACAGTCTTCAACTCAGAGTTTCAGGTCGTTTTTTAGATATGTTCAAGGAGCTCCATGGCCTGGGACAAGTATAAGGACTGAGACTTGAACTTGATTTGAAATTCTATGGGAAGTCAGCGTAAAGAGTAGAGAACAAGCCTGAAGTTCTTGCGGTAGCCTGTGTTGCTGAGGAGATGCTCTGCAGAGTTCTGTACTAGTTGGAGTTTCCTAAGTACTGAAGGCTTCATGCCCAGGTATATTGCAGTGCTGTAGTCCAGCCAAGAAGTGGTGAAGGCATGAATAGCTGAGGTCAGGCCATCATCTGCCAGGATGGGACAGTCTCCTAGCCAACAAGAGATGATAGAAAGCATTACTCACAGATGTTGCTTTGTTAGAACTTAGCATCAGTAAGGAATCCAAGAGTATTCCAAGATCATGAACCAAACTGACCAAATGTGGATGAGTACCTTCAACCAAAGAAGAATACGCTGTAGCTGCAAACTCCTCCAAATTCTTCCTTCTGCCCACCAGCATCACCACTGTTTTGCTTGTATTCAGTTTCAGCCAGCTGTTCATCCTGAGCTCATCTTGGTGGTAGTGGTGTGGTTGAATGTGGTGAAGAATAGTTAGACCGATGTACCATAGGCATATTGCTGACTCTTGAGTTCATGCCGTTTGATCAGTTCACCTAATGGATGACTGTAGATGTTGAAAAGGAGCAGAGAGAGAACTTATCCTTGTGGGACTTTACAAGCAAGGGGTCTAGTGGTGGAGGTGCAGTTTTCCATCACTTCTCATTGGGTATGTCCCTTCAGAAAGGACTCAACCCATTTTAGCACACTACCTTGGATAACAGCTCTATATCCAAACTGATCTGAGGTGAGGAAAGGGCCTTTTTAAAAACATCAAGATTTCATTTAATAGACTTGAGAGGTAAGCATGAGACTGAATCTGCTTCTGGAATGCTGGTGGTGGATTATGATTTGCTCCAGTTTATTCATTATTTCAATGTACTACTTTCTGGAAGAGAATAAGAGGATTTGCATGCATGATGGATTGAATTTGAACAGTTTGGCAGCAATATCCAGTAGCCCAGATTCATAATTCAACCTGATCTTTTTAGTTGTGGTTGGTCAGATAAATCATATGCTATTGTTTCTGTTCTCTGATTGGATGAGTGTAACTCTAAGGTTTGGGAGGAGGACTTCAAGAAGCCATGTGAGCTTTGATTCTCTCAGGGAGAGGTAGCAATTTATGGTGAGGGAGCAAGATATAAGCAGCATTAGGTTATTTGTATAAAACGTGAAGAACATAGGCACCAACTCCATGGGTGTGCCAGGGCTGGAACACCTACAGAAAAAAAAATGTGGGTGCTTAGCACCCACCGGCAGCCAGCTCCCACCTCTCAGTGCCTCCCGTCTGCCGGTGGCCCCGCCAATCAACTCCTCCCTCTCCCTCCCAGTGCATCCTGCCTGCTGTGATCAGCTGTTCTGCGGCGTGCAGCAGGTGCTGGGGGGGAGGGAGAGGAGCAGGAATGGGGCATGCTTGGAGGAGGGAGTGGAACTGGGCGGGAAGAGGCGGGGTGGGGGCTTAAGGGAAGGGGTGTGGCGGGGCCTGGGGCAGAGCGGAGGCGGGAAGAGGCAAGGTGGAGATGTGGGGGTTGACGGAAGGGGGCGGGTGGGGCGGAGCGGGGCAGGAAGAGGTGGGGTGGAGGCTTGGGGGAAGGGGATGGGTGGGGGCAGGGCACCCCCGGGGCCTGGAGGAAGCTGGCGCCTGTAGTGAAGAAGTCTTTTTCCTTTATGAGACACACAGGTAGAGGTGCCACAAGGAAGGCAGGGGCAGAGCGGGATGAAGCCCCCACTCACTGCCAACACATTCGGTAAAATTTTGTCCTCCAGCTGGGAATTCAGCTGCTGTTGCAGCCTCAGAGGCAGTGCAGTGCCAAGCTGGTAGGTGGTCTCCCCATGCCCCTGGAGAACAGCAGTGGTGGAGTAGCTCAGGCTGCTACTGGTGCCAGCTGGCGGGGGTGGCGCTGCCACTAGTACTCTGTGCATGCTGCCCATGGGGCAGAGGGGATGCTGGTTTTGGGGATGGGGGTGGGATGGCTGGGGAATGGCATTACCATTGCCAGACCTTTTTTACTGTGCAGCCTGCCCAGGCCCCACTCAAGAGCCCAAGCTCTGCAGCTGTCGCCTAACAACATCTGAGGCGGCACGGATTGGCTCCAGGCTGGCTCAGTCCCAGGTGTCTAGCCAGACTGAAAGTCCCAGATTGGCCACCACAGGGTGCTAGCACAGAGTGGGGGCATGGATCAGAAAAACAACAACCCCAGCCAACAATTCAACTTTGTGACTCAGGATCAGATCTGGTAAGGCCCATCCCCCCCCTGCCCCGCCCTTGACCCACCCAATTGTAGCCCTTTAACTCTCCCCCAGGAGTATCTACCCCAATCTCCTCCCCCAAACCCTTCGATCCCACTCTACCCCCCAAAAAATTCCACCCCACCAAACTCCAGTTCCTGGTCCCCCACAGCCTCTATGCCACCCCCTGATTCTAGTCACCCCCAACCACCTTCACCCCATTCCTCACTCCAGTCCCACATAAACATATCTCATGGCTCCATTCCTGCAGACATAGCTGTGGGACCCACACCTCTCCTTCTGTCTCCTTAAATACATTCCACCACTTGCCCCTCACTTCCCGATGGCTGATTGGACTGTTTGCTCCTTCTTGCTTGTGAAATGAACATAGTCAACTCCCTGGATACCGAGAAAATAACCAAAAAGTGGAGTGCAATGAAATCGTGGAAAATTTCCCTCGATTAACAATTTATCAGTCCAGACATTTAAAGTAAAAATTACTATATAATTTGTTGCTTCTTCATAGGCTGCAGAATTGCTGTTTTAGTTAGTTCACAAAGCTGATATCATTCAGCAAAATTTCAGGAAATGTTAGGTAAGTTTTTGAGATTTCACCCTCCATACACCTGAAACCCCAAGTGGTGCCTGACACGTCGTCCCTGTGACAATTAGGCTACTGGAAGATTTGTCGTCTAGTGCAGAGTTTAAATCACATTCTCACAGAGGAGCTGCTTGTGCATGTGCTGTCCTGTACTCAAAGGATGCATCAGATACTTATCTGGCTCATTTTAAAGTCCCATGCAAAGGCCCTGGTGAGCAGTGTCTCCCTGTTGTGTCAAGCAGCATCCATTGCTATATAATCTATATAATTCCTGGTATGAATATGTGAATGTGAGAGCTTAATATTCCACTTTCTGGATGTTCATGGAAAGTAGACATAAAAGGAGTCCAAGCATGGCTGACATGAGTTCATTTTAAAATTCAGGTGGAGAGCTCTTTGGAGCATTTGGCCAGCTCAGATACACATGGACAGAAAGAGAATTAATCATTGTAGTGGCACAAAGCCAGATGAGAAATAGAGCACTAAATTTCCCCCTTTATTCTCTCCATAGAACCACTCTTGGATAATCTGGATACTGCACTAATATCAAATGCCTAACAGAGTGGGGGTATATTTAAAAACAATTAAGAGGGGACATGCCATAAAGATTTGTACAGTGTTTTCAGGCTTCTTTTCTGTTGGGATGGGATTGTTGAATGTTCTCTGCAGATGATCATAGTCAGCCTGTCTCCTGATTTACAAATTACCTCTATCAAACCCAACCAAACATACTATTCATGCTCCTGGCAGGAATAAACTGTGTGGAGAGGAGAAGGGTTGTGTATGGAGGACACTGCAACACATCAGAATATAAGTGCAGAACAATGCTGCTTTTGTGCTCCCCAGCTTTGGGAGCATTCTTGCCTTGGGAGAGAATATTGGTGGTGGTCTGTGAAGATGTTGGATCACTGCCGATTAAATAAACTCACCCCTTTTAAGGTCTGATCCAACTCCATTAGTCCAGGGGAGTCTTTCCGTTCACTTCAATAGGTGTTGGGTGGGGCCCTTATATGTTTGATCAAATGATGAGGATTGAGCAATAAACTGTCACTGGTGCATGTGTAGATATTAAAAACTGAATTCCATTCGTGCAAGAAAGAAATGCATATCTGGTTCCTTTGTAGTGCAGCGCAGAAAAGGACACTTCTGATTCCTTGCACCCATATTTCTATAGTTCTCAGACCTGGGAAAAGAATAACAGAATATTCCAAACATCTGCTGCACTGGAAGGATTGGAATGCCATCATACAGAAGCAAACTGTTTTATTCATTGTGTAGTTATTAGCCATTGTTAAATACATTTGACAGTGGAAAAAAAGTAAAACTTGTTTTTCTTTTCATCCTACAGCTAAAAATGGCAACAAGAAAGGTGAGAAAAACAAGAAAGGGAATGAGAAGATGCCAGATGGTGACTATGAAAGTCGAAGGGTCTATGAAGACGTCAGAGAAAGTACGTGTAGAGTTTCTAAAGTACCTTTTGGAATTCTTGGTTTAGCTGTTACTCTCTCCAGTCACATTTAAATTAAATTACAAAAGATATTGAAGAGTGCTGTGAAATGTCTAGATGCTGCGCTGATTATGAAATGGCGTGCTGAAATAACCTATGTTAGCACAGCATGCGACAAAAGGTGGGGACAAGGAACCACACCGTGTTAGTGTGGATGAAGTGAGATACAATGTAAGGTAAGGGGCCTAATTCTCATTTCCATTAAGGCCTCTTTTAACACCACTCGAGCAGTAAAAGGGCCCTTACAGTAAGTATCCCTCTTTGGAGTGGTGTTTAATGGCACCACAGTGTAAATGAGAATGAAGCCCAAGATATTTTTATCATTTATAAAAGAACAAGGTATAGTCTCATTTAAAACAAAGAATTTGGTGCTTTAAGAATGGTGCTAGATTAAGAGCTGTCTCTCTGGAACAGCAACAGTGAAATATTTCCCATTCTGCCATATCAATATGCCTTAAATCTGATCTGGAGGGTTCACCTCAATGTATGTGAGACTGGAATAGCCAAATGCTAATTGTGAGTGTGGTTTCTGTATTGTGGATGTTTGTCCACTGTGATCTGAACTGATATTCCAGTTGATTTCATGAAAGCTAGCAAACTCCAGCAGGCTGTCATGATTTGCAATTATTACAAACCTCAGGTGGAATTGAATCAACGATCTAGCAGAGAAAGGCTTCATAATATCTTGAGAAATCCAGCCTTCCTTATATTTATGGGAATTGACAGCATGTGCATACTATGAACTTCTATTACTAGCATGGAGATTCAGACCAGCACTGGGAGTAACATGAATCTGATCTCTGCTCCTGCCTTCCAGAGTCCTAAGGTGTTTTTTAAAAGTTGTGGGGGTCTTTTAAATAAAAGTTTTGAAAATATTTTCATGTGCAGGTGTATGAACCTAAATTTCTTTCTCAGTATGTCTATTCAGTAGCTTCTCATTCATGGAGGTGGAAAATATTGCAATTCTATTGAATAGTTTCTGATTAATTTAGTTTTTTCCCATTGTGACTTACTCAAACATTTTGATTTTCATTAATGTGAATTGTCCAACAAATGTTTTATGTGAATATAGATCAGCCTATATAGGCTGTTTGCGAATTATCTGCGGTGTGTGATTTGGCCAAGATCAACTTAATATTCCTCTGATTCTCCAGAAGAAGAACCAGCTACAAAAAATAGTACAGTTTGAAATTCTCACAAATTTTTGATTAAAGGAGCTTTAATCATTTGGATTGTTTTGTATATGGGTGAATTTCAAAGACTCCAAGTATCTTGAAAGGAAAGACAGTCTTGTGGTTAAGTCAGTAAACTGGAATTCAGGAGCTATGGGTTCATTTCCTGACTTTTCCACAGACAATCAATGTGGCCCTAGACAAGCATTTAATCTCTCTGTACCTCAGTTCCTTGTATGTGAAATGGGGATGATAACATTTCCTATGTCTGATTTCTCTATTCAGATTGTAAGGTTCGACGGCACTATGGAGATATTCCAGAGAGTGACAATTTCTTTCCCATCTGCCACTGACAGAGTAGCTCCCTGGGCCTTCCCCATCTTTTTACTACTGCAAGCTCCCTGGCTTCTCAGTTCTCCTGATCCTTGGATCCATGGAGAGGGTATGTGTGGGCTTCCATCCCTAGCTGCTTCATGCACCCCCCTCGAGGAGACCTGAGGAAGCCTCCAGCTCCACTAATCTCAGTGCTTTCCATGGGGTCAGGAAGCATATCTTCAGCTTCTGCTGCTTTCCCTGGTCCTACTGAAGGGGTCAGGGGGAATCTTGAGGGCCTCCTGCTTGGCACCTGCTACAGCCACCAGCCCCATGGAGACTAAGGCCAAGTGTTTTGTTCCCACTGCTCCTACTGCTCTGCCCAACTCAGACTGAGCAGGAGACTAAGGGGAGTCTCCAGCCCCAATACCTCTGATTGGCTTCCAATATTTTGTTTGGCCCTGAAGCAGGGTCCTGGAGGGAGTCTACAGATCCATTGCTGCTCAACTTCATTTCTTTTACCTCCTTGTCTATGCTTCAGGAAACAAAACGATCTTCCTCCTTGACTCCATTCCCCTTGATTTCTAT
Source organism: Emys orbicularis (assembly GCF_028017835.1). Taxonomy (NCBI): domain Eukaryota; kingdom Metazoa; phylum Chordata; order Testudines; family Emydidae; genus Emys; species Emys orbicularis. The sequence continues at coordinate 20,622,980 of NC_088689.1, read as the reverse complement.
GGAAGTTACGCTTGAGTAGGGAGTGTTGGGCTGGGCCCAGTATCTCCTGCCTCTAACACACTGAGTTTTACTGTAAACCATCTGAGTGCATGACTTACTACAGCATGTTGGGAAATGACACTCTTTGGAATGTGAACACTTGAAAACCAACTAGTTCATTCTTTCCCATCAATTAGAGTATATTTATGTTCACTTCTTCACAGAGAGCCTATATTACGCTGACAGTTTTACAGCCTTGCTTTACTGTCAGTGTCTTCCTAAAACATCTGTCAAGTGAGGGGGAAAGTTCAAAATATATTAAAACTGTAGATGTGCCTAAACCACAAATGTCAGCTCTGGATTGTGAACCTCTCTCCCCACCCCCACTTTTGAATGGTGGGTTGAGATTATCCCATAAAAGTGAGGGAGGGCATCTACAAAGCTCAATACTGGATCCAGGATCAGATTCGAAACCTCCAAAATATTTGGGGGTTGTTTGAATCTGAATTTTGACTCAAGCCCATCCTTCTTTGTAAACTGTATTGTAAGCTTACACTTACGGAAATCAAAATGGATTTACTGGGACACTGCAGTTAACAACTCCAGCACGCAAATAGAGCTTGAATTCTCAGCCTTTTCTTTCTTTTCATAATTGATAGATGATGTAAAATGTTACCAGGGACAAACAGAATGATAGTTGACATCCACTCAGCGGGCTGGCCCGAGCACTGTGTTCTGAAGTACACAAGGAAAAAAAACCCTTTTCTTGTGTTCTTTAAATTTTTTTATGCTCCAAGCCAAAGTTTCATTTAGAAGCTCTCAGTGCCAAAATATAACATTACTTAGGCAAATTTTTCTGAATGTTGGAATGTCTAGAAGAGACTCAGACAACTCATAGGTCAGTCATCCCAGCATGGTGAAGCTCAATCTTAAATTGCATTTCAGACAATCCCAGTGGTGCTCTATTGGTGCAGCAGCCTTCAATCTGCCCTAGCCTGTCACGGGAGGTTCACCCTAGTCTAGGGGATCATCTGGAGATGTAAAGCCAAAGTAGCAGCTCTTATCCCATGCACATTCCCTGGTGCTGGTGAATTGGGTGTGGCCAGGGGAACAGGAGAGTAGCCAGGGTTTCCCTCTGTCCTGATGATTCCTGGCTGTCTAATGGAACCTGGGGACTTTGGGCAGCAGGGAGACCAGCCCAGCGCATTGTCAGCCTGAGCTCTAGGGAACAAGGACTTAAAGCCACTTATGCAGACAACCTCCACCTCTCCTCCAGTTGCTCTGCATGCTCCTTGACAGCAGGTGAGGATTGCAGCCTCAGACTCTTCCACATCCCTCATTTGAAGGGCGAGATTCTCACTGCTGCTCCAGAGTAGATAGATTGGAGTGGTGTAAAGGGCCCTAAAATCCTGATTTCATCTGGTGGGAGGATTTCTGCAACTCAGATACTGTGGAAGTCAGCTGTAAGGCTGACTTTCAAGGACCCCTTGCAACCCTGACATAAGGGGTAGAAAGAGACATGATGGAGATGGGAAGGGTATTTCAAGGGCAGAATCACAGCACATGGTACTGCAAGGATTCTAGGCAGTGCTGTGACCTGTAGGGCAACCGAAGGAGGATAAGGTGAATTTGACAGACCCTTGCAGCACAAAACTTGCAGGCCAGGGCGAAGGGAGGCTAAGACAACTTTATACCACCATTATGCTTTCCTGATCCCAGGAGGCCCCCCAGCCTAACCTTCCCTGAGTTCTTTGCTGCCCATTCACACAGGGAGAGCAGCACCAAATGGTCAGCTTTTCTGGCACTGCAATGTCATTCCTAGAAGTGGTGGCAATGACAGAAATGCGCATTAAAATTTACCAAAGGACACAGCATCATCCCAGTACTGCAAGGGCAAAAATATCTTCCCTACCATGTAGTACATGGGCTATGTTAATGGGGAGTTCGTAATCAGAAGTACCATAACCTTGGTTTGTTTTAAGAGAGAGTTGGACAAATGTATGGGTGCAATTATATGATGGGGTTATTTGTGATGGTAGGGGCCAGGACTCAACAGACCTGGGGCTTCACTTATGTTCCAAAAAGCTCATGCTTCAGGGTTTCAGCTGGCCACCTGCAGAGGTCAGGAAGGAATTTTCCCCCTAATGTATTCTGGGATTTTTTTGTCTCTTTCCTCTGAAGCATCAGGGGTGGTGACAGTTGGAGATGGACATTGGATGGGGAGGGGGGGCAGTGCTTTGAGGTGGCACTGAGCATTCTCTCAGTTGCGTAGCTGGCTGGTTCTTGCTCACATACTTAGTGTCTAACTGATCGCTATATGTGGGGTTGGGACGGAATTTCCCCCTAGGCCAGAATGGCAGTGACTTTGGGTGGGGGTGAAGGGGAGGTTGTCTTCCTCTGCAGAGTGTGGATGCAGGTCACTTGCCAGGATTTTTTGTGTATATTGCATTTAATTATTTCCCTTCCAATGCAGGGGACCTTGGGCACAGGGCCACCTTGATCCCTCCTATTCTCTGCCATAACAGTCTAGTCTCCTGTGGGCTGTAATACGTCGGTCTAATTTTGATTGTTGGATTTAGTGTGCGTGTGCTGAGTGGTGTTGGTGGCCTGTGATATACAGGAGGTCATACCAGATGATCTGGTGGTCCCTTCTGCCCTTAGAATCTGACTTTGTGCCCCTCCTTTCTCTTTCCTGCTTCTCTGAAACGTTACTAAAAATGGTGGTAACTCTTCATCCGAGCAAAACCAAGAACCCCAAATATCAAGAATATTTTAGGGTGAGTTGACAAATTTGTAAAATATGGGAATATTGTAACACTGAAAGCTTCCAACAGTTCCCTGTTACTTATAAATTGTAGCAGCTATGTCAAGTTTGCTTCTGGTGTACCTATTCTGTAAAATGTGGTGTATGTGGGATGTAATTGGTCAGGCAAGTCCTAGGGTGTATTTTTTGCTTCCTGACTGGAGGAATGAAACTGGAAAACAAAAAAAGAAGACTAGCGAATTATGACTAATGCACTTTCTGTAGGAATTTTCTGCGCGGTAACCTTTTGTACTGGAATTCATTCAACTTTCAGGACCTGAGACCTTTTCCACAAGTAAATTGGCACGTATGCGTGCGTGTTTGTGAACAACAAATAAAAACCCACAAAGTACAGCAGAGCAGTCTCAGTAAGCTTACTTACAGAAATACTCACAAATCCACTCCAGGCATTCAGCATTAGTTTAGGATTATGCAGTTAAAAGGAAAAATGATGCTTAAATGTCCTTTGGGTCCACTTTCTAAACCAATGTAAGTAATGACCCTTTATATTGTCTATGCACAGTTCTGCGAATGGATCTGAATTCTTTGGTATTGCCAAATAAACTGTAGCAGTCTTCCGTGTAACTTTCTGAATGCTAGTCAAAAAGCAATCATTTACTGGGGAAGAAGGAAGCTACACGGCTCTTTCAAAGAGAACAACACAAACTTTTCAAAGCACAGCAAAAATGTTAGCTGCAGAGTCCTCACTAAATGGAAAGGTAGTTATGCAGTTATAACACCACCCAGCCCCTTAAAAATGCCGAGATAAAATAGCACAATATCCATCCTCCATGTGCTCATTGCTCACTTTCATTCCCTAATTCAGAGTCAGATTTCTTCCCCCTCCACATCTGAGTTAGAGAGCATTTGTTCATGTTAGACAAGCCCTTGTAGTGTAGTACAGAATGGGCCAGATTAGGCCTTCAGGCAGCAATAAGAGCTAGAGGGATAGAACTAGGCACTTGGGGTGTACATGAGAGTAGAAAGTGACATCGGTTTGTCAGAGGGCCTGAGGCCAACAGCTCCAGTTTCTTACCTGCATGGAGGGAGGAGGCTCTTGTCCCTGGAATGATGACACAGGCACAAGCTCAGTAACAGCAGAACATGTGTTTATTGCTGGGAGAGGGGACAGAGGCAGCTCCCCTCCTCTGGCCAGTACTGCAGAACCCCCAAAACACTTTTGCTTTTCCATGGCCAGAAAGCCCCCCTTCATCTCCTGGGTCAACGGTTCTTTTCCTCCTGGAGGAGTCACACCCTTTAGAGGCTGTGTGGGATAAAACGTGGAGCTCCATTAAGACCGTGTAAATGGGCACTGCTGCCACTCTGCTGTGGCCTGCCTTAGTTTCCCCCTGGATGAGGTAATGATAAGGTCCCAAGTAACAGCTCAGTCAAGGAGAAGCCAAACACTCCACCTTTACAGAAGTATCTCTCCCTTTAATAAAGCCTTTTGAAAGGAACACTTATGCAACAACTTAAAGGCTTTTACCATGGAGTGCATATAAACAAACTCCCCTAACAAAAATCTGTCACAGGTAGGCTGGGCATCTGTCTCTCCTTAGAGGACTAGCTCTGTGATAGGCTAAAGTCATCAGCAAGAAGATTTTGACCCTAATTAGGAGGCTGGAACAGAGATGGGAGAACTTCAGTGTTCAGACATTTGGATTGGGTAAGTGCCTAAGCGTTGAAACATTCATCTGAACCTGGTGTGAACTATTGGAACTTTTTAGGTCTGCAAAACCGAGCTGGGAGCCTCATAAGAGCAGGCTTCCTTGCAGGATTTCCAGTGCTTTGTTCTGATAGAGGGTTGCCACATCTGAGATGCAGAAAAGCTGACCACTGGCCAGTCCCCCACCACAGCTGTGAAGGTGCCCCACTACCATCTCCTTCCACAAGCCCCTGCCTCCCTTACCCAGCTCTTTACCCCTCATTGACAGTGAGCCTCATGTCTGTCCTGGTCCCCAGTGCCAAGAGGAGCCACTGTAGTTTCAGCAGGTTGAGGCCCGACACACAAAGCAGGACCACACTCCTAACTACATGATTTGCACAGTAGTTATAAGATCGCTGCATGGCAGTGTGTGCATGCAGCTTACAGGGAATGTTGGTTCCAGGTAGGAAAAAAAACCCAGCACATTAAATCTTTTCACCCACAACCAGCAAGACGGTACAAAAACTGACCAGGCCAATTAAGAACCAACCAAGTGGCAACCCTATGATCAGCTTGGAAATGCTGAGAGCTCCACCTTTCTTGTAGTATTTTGGCATTTCTGTAACCAGAAAGCTCAGAGGGTTATGAAAATTATGACTACTAATAATTTAAAAGACATTAACTGAACTTTTAAAACCATGAAACCTAGGTGTTGGTTTGAATTTGGAACAAAAATTCTTATTTAACCTGAATGGGCTCCCCCTTCTCTAGACTGAAGCCAGATAGCTGCGGGGAGGGGAAGTGGGTAATGGATGAAATAATTAAGCATGGGAGGCAGTTGAAATAAAAGTGCTATCTGTACAGTGAGCAGCTGTTTGAAACCCAAAGTGCCTCAGAAAGATTGGCAAGGGCTGCCATGAGAAGCAGCAAAACTAGTGGGATGTGGGAACAAGAAGGCCTGGATATAGTGTGCTGGTAAATTTACTTAGCTCTTTAAAAAGCATGCCCTTTCCACGGATGGATTAAGGCATGAATGAATGGTGTGAATGATCTGGGCTCCATACTCAGATGGTTTCATCAATGGTGTATTTTCCAGTGGAGTTCCTATGCCATTCATGGTTTTGTTTTCTCCAGCAGTAATCCCCAGTCCCTGCCAGCAGACTAGTTCCCAAAAGCCACCCCTCCCACTTTCCTCCTTTCCAGAAATGCTCTTCTCCCGGCTGAGCCAAATTGGGGCCTTCTTTTCTTGGTTTGGGCCATGTTTCATTTTATTTAATCTCTGGCTTGGGTTTCCTCAAACTCTTAGAATTCTAATTATTTCTTGCACTGTTACTTTTCCTCTTACTTCTAACTTCTTCAACATTCTTTACGTTTTTCAGGGGTTACAGAGCTTGTAAAACGTGGGGTGCTTTTGTGATAAAGAAACTTACCTATTGGGTGAGTTTTCCCATTTCATACAGCCCTATAAAACATCTACTTTTTGGTACCCGGGTGTATCCAAACAGCCCCCTGTTGTTCTCTATCTAAATTTTGCCAGTTCTTTGCATCCCATGATGCAAACTGATAGAATGTTCAAGTGACCTATATGTTTGGGCCACTGACCAAGTCAGTCACTTTGGATGTTTTACTACTATGTTAGAGATGGGTTTGAACAAAAAATCCTTGGTTGAAAAGAATCTAACAGGAAAATGAATTAAAAACAAAACAAAAAAACCGACCCCAATTTATTTGTTTCTTCTAACATATTTAAGAAAAGGCAAACAGATTTCCTTCCCAGTCATTAAGCAAGCAAGCAAAGTCTGGAATTAGATAAATTGCAACCCTATGAATTTCCTCCGAATGCACTGTGTGAGTAATAGCTCTCCTCATGAAGAGTATGTGTTTTTATTCAGGCCTCTCATTATCCCATATGAAATAGTAATAGCAGATTTATTTTTAAAATCTGTACTTATTACAGTGTCAGACAAATTTAACCTTTATATTATTGAAACTTAGGGCAGAAGTTTTAATTTTTAAAAGCTATTTTAAGATGAATTGGACTGATTTTAGGTATTTCCTGTTACCTGCTCTGTATATAGGTCAAGTATTTAAGCTAACCTGTCTTCCAGAGAGTCAGAAGTCATTGTCAGAGGACTGTCAGGCTCAGTGCAGGAGAGGAATAGAGGGGAACTAAGGCTTACCTGTGGACGGCATAATCACAGGCAGAACTTCATGAAAATAAACCCATCTAACTTTGAATAGTCATCCATTTAACCTTGGTCTCTCATAGACTCATAGACTTTAAGGTCAGAAGGAACCATTATGATCATCTAGTCTGACCTCCCGCATGATGCAGGCCACAAAAGCTGACCCACCCACTCCTGGAATAATTCTCTCCCTTGACTCAGCTGTTGAAGTCCCCAAATCATGATTTAAAGATTTCAAGTCGCAGAGAATCCTCCAGCCAGCGACCCCTGCCCCATGCTGTGGAGGAAGGCGAAAAATCTCCAGGGCCTCTGCCAATCTACCCTAAAGGAAAATTCCTTCCCGACCCCAAATATGGCGATCAGCAGAACCCCCGAGCATGCGGGCAAGATTCTCCAGCCAGACCCGCATTGACCATTGATACTAATCACCAGCGATGGCACGTTATTGACCTATTGACTAAAATCACGTTATCCCATCAAACCATCCCCTCCATAAACTTATCAAGCTTAATCTTAAAGCCAGAGAGGTCTTTCGCCCCCACTGTTTCCCTCGGAAGGCTGTTCCAGAACTTCACCCCTCTGACGGTTAGAAACCGTCGTCTAATTTCAAGCCTAAACTTCCCGACGGCCAGTTTATATCCATTTGTTCTCGTGTCCACATTAGTACTGAGCTGAAATAATTCCTCTCCCTCCCTGGTATTTATCCCTCTGATATATTTAAAGAGAGCAATCATATCCCCCCTCAGCCTTCTTTTGGTTAGGGTAAACAAACCGAGCTCCTCGAGTCTCCTTTCATACGACAGGTTTTCCATTCCTCGGATCATCCTAGTGGCCCTTCTCTGTACCCGTTCCAGTTTGAGTTCATCCTTTTTAAACATGGGAGACCAGAACTGCACACAGTACTCCAAATGAGGTCTCACCAGCGCCTTGTATAACGGAAGCAGCACCTCCCTGTCCCTACTAGAAATACCTCGCCTAACGCATCCCAAGATCGCATTAGCTTTTTTCACAGCCATGTCACATTGCCGACTCATAGTCATCCTGCGATCAACCAGGACTCCGAGGTCCTTCTCCTCCTCCGTTACTTCCAACCGATGCGTCCCCAGCTTATAACTAAAATTCTTGTTAGTCATCCCTAAATGCATCACCTTACACTTCTCACTATTAAATTTCATCCTATTACTATTACTCCAGTTTACAAGGTCATCCAAGTCTCCCTGCAGGATATCCCGATCCTTCTCCGAATTGGCAGTACCTCCCAACTTTGTGTCATCCGCAAACTTTATCAGCCCACTTCTACATTCGGTTCCGAGGTCAGTAATAAATAGATTAAATAAAATCGGACCCAAAACCGAACCTTGAGGAACTCCACTGGTAACCTCCCTCCAACCTGACAGTTCACCTTTCAGTACAACCTGCTGCAGTCTCCCCTTTAACCAGTTCTTTATCCACCTCTGGATTTTCATATCGATCCCCATCTTTTCCAATTTAACCAATAATTCCTCATGTGGTACTGTATCAAACGCTTTACTGAAATCAAGGTATATTAGATCGACCGCATTTCCCTTACCTAAAAAATCTGTTACTTTCTCAAAGAAGGAGATCAGGTTGGTTTGGCACGATCTGACTTTCGTAAAACCATGTTGTAATTTGTCCCAATTGCCATTGACCTCAAGGTCCTTAACTACTTTCTCCTTCAAAAATTTTTCCAAGACCTTGCATATTACAGATGTTAAACTAACAGGCCTGTAGTTACCCGGGTCACTTTTTCCCCCCTTCTTGAAAATAGGAACCACATTAGCTATTCTCCAGTCCAACGGTACCACCCCCGAGTTTACAGATTCATTAAAAATTATCGCTAACGGGCTTGCAATTTCTCACGCCAGTTCCTTTAATATTCTTGGATGAAGATCATCCGGTCCGCCCGATTTAGTCCCGTTAAGCTGTTCGAATTTGGCTTCTACCTCGGATACGGTAATGTCAACCCCCCTCCTTTATTCCCCTCTGTCACGCTGCCTCTATTCCTAAGCCCTTCATTAGCCTCATTAAAGACCGATGCAAAATATTCGTTTAGATATTGTGCCATGCCTAGATTATCCTTAATCTCCACTCCATCTACAGTCTTCAGCGGTCCCACTTCTTCTTTCTTTGTTTTCTTCCTGTTTATATGGCTATAAAACCTCTTACTATTGGTTTTAATTCCCCTCGCAAGGTCCAACTCTACACGGCTTTTGGCCTTTCTCACTCCATCTCTACATGCTCTGACCTCAATAAGGTAGGTTTCTTTGCTGATCCCTCCCCTCTTCCACTCTTTGTACGCTTTCTGTTTTTTCTTAATCACCCCTCTGAGACGCTCACTCATCCAGCTCGGTCTAAATCTCCTGCCTACGAACCGTTTTCCCATTCTCGGGATACAGGCCTCCGACAGCTCCTGCAACTTCAACTTGAAATAATCCCAGGCGCCTTCCGCCTTTAGATCCATAAATATGTTAGTCCAATCCACTTCCCTAACTAGTCGCCTTAATTTACTAAAGTTAGCCCTTTTGAAATCGTAAACCCTAGTCTCTGATTTAATTCTGTTAATCCTTCCATTTAGTTTAAACCGAATTAGCTCATGATCACTCGAGCCAAGGTTGTCCCCTACAACCATTTCCTCAACGAGGTCCTCACTACTCACCAAAACCAAATCTAAAATGGCATCCCCCCTCGTCGGTTCAGCAACTACTTGATGAAGGAATTCATCAGCTAGCACGTCTAGGAAAATCTGAGCCCTATTATTGTTTCTAGCATTTGTTCCCCAATCTATATCCGGGAAGTTAAAGTCTCCCATGATTACACAGTTCCTATTAGTATTTACTTCCCTAAAAACATTAAATAGTTCTCTGTCCATATCCAGGGTAGATCCCGGCGGTCTATAGCACACCCCAAGCACTATCCCAGGGGAGGCTCTAGTAGTTTTTTTACCCAATGTGAGTATTGCCCAGACAGACTCCGTCTTATCCATTCCATCACTTATTATTTCTTTACAGTTTACCTCATTATTGACATACAATGCTACTCCCCCACCTTTACCTTTGTTCTGGTCGTTCCTAAACAGCACATACCCCTCCATATCTGTACTCCAGTCATGACTACTGTTCCACCAAGTTTCGGTTATTCCTACGATATCCGGTTTCATTTCTCGGACCAGGAGCTCCAATTCCTCCATTTTGTTACCTAGGCTTCTCGCATTGGTGTATAAACATCTTAATTTATGCCGTTTAGCGTCTCTCACATTAGTTATCCAATTTGGTACGGACACTGTACTGCCAGTATGACCTATTAGTCTAGTATCCATCCCCCCCCTCCTTATGTCCAATCTCTTCCCCCTGGCTATATCAGTTCTTATCTCATCACCCTCCTTCTCAATGTTGTAATCTGGCGTGGAGATTAACTGGACATCTCCCAACCATCTTCCCCAAATTCCTAGTTTAAAGCTCTTTTGATGAGATGAGCCATCCTCCCTCCCAGAAGTCTATTTCCTTCCCTACTTAGGTGAAGTCCATCCCGTGAGAACAGTTGTCTGTCCCCGAAAGCCTCCCAGTGGCCATACATCCCAAAGCCCTCCTTATAGCACCATTCCCTTAGCCAACTATTTATCATCACAATCCTGTCAGCCCTTTGCTGCCCTTCTCTAGGAACAAGCATAATCCCACTGAAGATGATCTGAGCCTCTATTTCCTTAAGCGTCCTCCCCAGCCTGGCATAATCTCCCTTGATTCTCTCTAGCGAAAACCTAGCAGTGTCATTTGTTCCTACGTGAAGGATGATCAAGGGGTTCTTACCTGCTCCTTTTAGGATCCTTTTCAACCGCAGGTCCACATCCCGTATCTTAGCGCCCGGTAGACAGCACACCCTTCTGTTCTCTGGGTATGTCTACACTACAGGATTAATCCGAATTTATATAATTCGAATTTAGGAAACCGATTTTATAAATTCGAATGCATTCGGCCACAGTAGGCACCATTAATTCGGTGGTGTGCGTCCAAGCTACCGTAGTAGCATCGATTTCCAGAGCGTTGCATTGTGGGTAGCCAATAACATCTAATTGCCAATAACATCGAATTGCGGCCACACTTACCTTAATTCGGATTAACAATACCGATTTTGACACTACTCCTCTCGTCGAGGAGGAGTACAGAAATCGAATTAAAGGGCTCTTTAATTCGAATTAAATGGCTTCGTTGTGTGGACGGGTCAAGCGTTAATTCGAATTAAAGCAGCTAAATCCGAATTAAAGTCGTAGTGTAGACCAGGCCTCTGGGTCCGCCCTGGTCACAGGCCTGTCTAACCTCCTCAGTAAGGAGTCCCCAATCACGTAAACCTGCCTTTGCCTGGTGACAGTGCCATCTACTAATCTATCCCCTGTTCCCTCTAGTTGCAACCCCTGTCCGTTCCTATTTTCCCTTATAATCCCCCTTATGCCATCCTGTGTCCTCCCGGGGCCCAGATTTGGTGCTGTTTCCATCAACTCCTCCTCTCTTTCTATGGGACTAGCCGCTCTTCTCTTCTTCCTCACCCTCCCACCTTCAGTTACCACCTGCTGCACCCCTTCCTCGTTATCCAAACACCCAAACCTGTTCCTGAGCTCTATTTCTCCTTCACTGGCCCTCCTTTTCCTTGGCCTGCTTCTCACGGTCACATGCTTCCACTGCCCTTGTTCTCTCCCCGGCATTCCCCGCCTCACAGGCCTTAGCCCCTGCTTCCACCTGTACCCCTGAGCATTCCCCTTCAACCACTCCTTGCCTTTGCTCCATTAGCTGCTCGAACCCCCTTCTGAACTCTACCAGGGTATCTACCTGCATCTCCAAACCTTGGATCTTTTCTTCTAGCAGCTCTATTAGGCGGCACTTCATGCAGACATACCTCTGGTCAGGCACCCCCGCTAGGACCATGTACATACCGCAGCTGCCACATGCAATCATCTGCATTGTGTCCCCCGCTGCTTGGCTCATGGCTGCTGTAGTCTCTACCCACTGTACCTGGGGAAACACAGCACACGGGACACCGCGCCCTCCTGCCTCCCCTTCCACCTCCTCCAATGAGACTCCCACTCAAACTCCCCTGTTAGCAGCCCTGTTTGCCGACTCCTGTGCCGCTGCTGGCCTATAGAAGTTACTGCTGATTCAGGAAGAGAGAGAGAGAGAGACTGGATGGGGCTTGTAAATGCACCCTTCTTGCTTGTTGTTACAAGGTGGAGGGCTGTGTTCCCTGGCTGACTGTTTTATTTGTATTCTCTCAGCCCTGGGACAGTTCTGTAATAGAGTTTGTCCCCCCATCCCCAGATTCTTTCTGCTGCCTATGAATGGGGAAAACTTTGATGGGCTTTATGGTTAGCAGCATGTTCTCAAGCAAGAATTTTTAAGTGGCAAGGAGTGGGAGGGATGGCTCAAAAGTGAAGTGTTAAAAGTTGCACTTGCAGTGTTGACTTGGTCACATTGCACATACGAAATATTTTCTGTTCCTGTTTTCCTTGGTAAATGCAAACTTTAATAAATGCCATAAAAATATCAGAGAGACGATGTGGTTGAGTTAAGCTGGAGATACCTGAACTCAGCATTCTGGATATAAAAGAGATTTATAACCTGCCATGAGCTTAAAACATATCAATTCCTGTGTCTGCTTATGCTTAATAGTTTAATGTTTTCTTTCAGCTGCAATGTGTTGTTTTAAATGCTATCATTCTCTATCCATCAACTGGTTCACCATGTGGCGTGGTAATTCAGTACCTCCCCATGCTCCCCTGCCAATGTGCCTCAATCTTGACCAGAGGAGATAGTGTTAGAGGTGATAAGACAGTTCAGGTTCCATATTCAGTCAGTCTTTGGATTCTGATTATCTTATGGAGGCAATCAGGGCACCTTGTGATGCTCGTTTTTGTATTGTACTAAGCACTGAACTAAGTTTGCAGATTCATTTCATATTGTCAGCCAGAGGCATCAGATGTGCACAAGTGAATTTTAGGTGCTACTAACTAATGTTAAATTTAAAAAAAATGACCTATAGTCAAAAGACTCTGTATCCCATTACCGGTCAAGAGAACCATCTAGTTCCCATTCAGGGTCAGATTTTTGTTCCTCAAGTTTGTTCTGCCATATCCCAATTGCCAGAGACATTCTGGACAGCCTCACATGAACCTATTTTGCTCTCTGCAAAGTTTTTCAAACCTCAGACTGCTGCTTCTAAGGATGGTAGTGCATCTGCTTCAGTATCCTCTCCAGCATATGTTTCATATGAAGAAGTTCAAACTGGCCATAGCCCAGACCCTAGATTGATTGATTGAAAGATGAGTGGTAGGCAGGTCTCCTTAAATAGCATTGATCAGAAAATGGAGTCAATTTCTGGTTCTGGCTCAGCTTTGCAGTCAAGTGTGACAGATTTAGAAAATACTTCCTCACCAACAGAGGTGCCTGTATTGATGGTTATGAAGGTTAATAATTCTTTGCCACTAAATAGAATCATATTTAAAATCAAAATCCTGGGCTACATCCTTAAGCAGTGTAAATCACTGAAATCAATAGAACTAGGATAATTTACACCACTCGCAGATCTGACCCATGTATATGCGGCCATGAGAGTTACTGTAGTCTCACGTATACAGTGCCAATCACTCTGCAACCTGTGATGGAGGAGGGTAGGGTCTCTTCCCTGTGATTTCCCCCATGGGGGTACTCCGTGCTTAGCCTGGTGTTCAGGCTGTGCTCTTGATGGAAGAATCTAAGTAAAAATCCATAAAGCTGGCCACAGCTCTTTATATATGTTATATATGTCACACTTAGTCAAGTGGAGAAGAAACATTCTTTCAGTCAAAAATATGGGACTCTCAAATGAAATTCTCCTTATTGTGTCTGGCACAGCTGAAGACTAATGGGAGCAGTTTAAGAAAGGAAACCAAGGCTGTTTTTTGGCAGCAGTTGCATAGAAAAAGTTTGGATGAAGGGGAAATGATTCCATATTTCTAGTGATTGGGATGTTGGCTACCTAATTAAGAAACAATTGACGGTTTTTGTGTTATGTTAATTTTCTGTGGCAGCACAGACTTTGTACTTAAGCCTTCATAATGATATCAGGATGGGCAGATTCGTTTATTCTTTTATTTTTCACATAGTCTCTGATAAAGCATTGTTCTTTCAGTCGGGACCTCAATTTCATAAGAGAGGTATGTGTTAAACCTTCCTTGGTTGTTGATTGAATGATGGAAATTGTGTGCTGTCTTGCATTGGAGCATGGCTACACTGGAAAGTTGTCCTACTTAACTATACCAGTATAGTTAGAGCAATACAACCCTCGTAGTGTGGATGCAGTATCCATATAAAGATACACTATATTGGTATAACTATTCCCCTATGAGAAGGGGAATAAGTATACTGGTATAAAGTCACCCTTTTACAGGTAGAAGTGCATCCACACAAACGCTTTTACTGGTATAATTATTTTGGTAAAGTTATATCGGTAAAATATTTAAGCATCGATCAGGCTATAATAATTCAGTGGTTGTTGTTTGGATTAGCTTAGCTGTTAAAAGACTGAAAGTCTTAGGCTTGGTCTACACTTACCCCCCAATTCGAACTAAGGTACGCAACTTCAGCTACGTGAATAACGTAGCTGAAGTTCGAAGTACCTTAGTTCGAACTTACCTCGGTCCACACGCGGCAGGCAGGCTCCCCCGTCGACGCCGCGGTTCCCCCGTCGACGCCGCGGTACTCCTCTCGTCTAGCTGGAGTACCGCAGTCGACGGCGATCACTTCCTGGTTCGACTTATCGCGTCCAGACAAGACGCGATAAGTCGAACCCAGAACTTCGATTCCCAGCCGCCGAACTAGCGGCTGGGTGTAGACATACCCTTAGTTTAACTGTGTCCTTGACAATATGCTCCCTGGTCCTTTTCCATTTTCATCCTTTGTCTTTGGGCCCTTATTGGCCCAGAGTAATATCTAATGTAGCAGTAATCTTCTTAGTTCATGTTCTTCTACTTAATTGCATGGACAAGGTTAAGATGTCTTTTGTGCTGTAACTACTGTTTATGTCCCCTCTGTGGAAACTTTTTGGCCCTGCAGTATATTTCAAGGTTTTGATATTTTTAAGATACTTTAGACACATGCATATTCAAGAAGTATGCTTTTCCACTGGTAGTTTTTGTCAAACACCCAGCTCTTCTGAGAGTGGTTTGCCTCTGTTTTTTATCTGAAATGCTTGGCTAAGTATGTTTGACTTCACAAGAGAAGGCTAATTCTTGTTTTTTGACTACTGTGTTTAGTTTGGCTGCTTTACTTGGAATCATGCATTCTGTTCATCCTGGTGCCTTAAACAAATATTGGATGGAAATGTTTTGAATTAATGGCTCACAAGTCAGCCTCACTTGCACTTAATTTTGAATTCATTATAATCATTACATTTTAATGGTTTTAATCTCTAGCAGTTAAGGGAAGACATCTCTCTTTCAGAGAGATACCAAATACACTGCAGTGTTCTTTTGTAGAAAATGGGGTGGGTTCCTCAGTCAGTCTGGGTTGGGTATAAATGGGGAGTATTTTTCTTTCATCAATGGCACGGCACACCAGTAGTATCTCTGGGAGACATTTTGTCTCTGACAGGCAGAGTGTGTTCCCAGGAGCCCTTTGGAAGCATAGCTACTGCAGTGTTTTTGTGGAAGGTGCAGTGCTCATTCCCTCCTGCAGAGGGCAAGCTCTAATAAGTGCGGATTGAGTTCAGCCATGGACACTCTCCGTGCTATGAGAAGACTAGCACCACTCTGGACGTGTAGTTCTTGATCATTCTGCATGCAACAGCTGCAATTAGTTATGTCCATCCATGCAGGCAAAAGTGAAGGAGGCTCCTTGTGCCCATTATCCTTGCGCCTTACTCAGGCACAATCCGACCCAAAGGCATTTTTGTGATTGTTGACTGGTGACGGTCTGCTGTATGGCACTCCCATACTCTCTATGCCATAAATGACATAACTTCTGGCAGCAGCAGAAGGCTCAGAAATTCCAGTTTATAAAGTTGGAGAGCCAAGGTGGATGAGGTAATATCTTTTATTGGACCAACATTGCTTCTTGCTTCCTGGGCAAATGCAAGAAACAAAGATATATTACCTCACCCACCTTGGGTCTCTAATATCCTGGGACCAACACAGTTACAACACCACTGCCTACAACAGTTTATAAAGCTGTATGTTATCTGAAGTTTGTCTGAACCTCTTGAGTCAGAAAACATGGAAAGGAAATCTTCTAAAACCAGGCTTTCTGGGAAAATCTGCTTTCAGCTCTGCAAGAAACACTGAAAGATCCCAATGCTAAATATGTTGATTTGGCATTTCCAGAACTGACTTCAACCTGCAAGTGCTAAGGTGCATAAACATGACAAATAGTGTATAAATAAGTTAAGTGGACTTTTCTAAATCTAAAAAAAATGTTTGGTTTCATTTCAGGTTTGCGATATAGAAGAGGGGTAGTACTTACTTTATTCTATACCTATCACTAGTTTTACTTCAACTAGGGAAGAAGAAAGAGAGCTTTTCCCCGATTCATATACTACACTCCACCACCTTTTCAATAAATCATGTGCCCAATTCTGCCATCTGGTGCACAGCATTTAATTGACAGAAAGGGTGCAAGTTACAGTCAGTCCTTTCAAAAAGAACATACATTGCCACAAAATAAATTCTGCATTGTTCTTCTGTCATAGCAAGAGATGGGGATTTAATGCAATATGCACAACTTGCTCAGATTCCATGACCTCTGTAGAAAAAGCAAGTGTAGTCATACAAGAAATAGATGTGGCCAGGGCCTGCTCACTTTCTCAACATGATTCCCTTTATCAGTTCAAAAAAGAACTAGATAAATTCATGGAGGACAGGTCCATCAATGGCTATTAGCCAGGATGGGCAGGGAAGGTAGCCTCTGTTTGACAGAAGCTGGGAATGGGCGACAGGGGATGGATCACTTGATGATTACCTGGTCTGTTCATTCCCTCTGAGGCATTGGCCACTGTCTGAAGACAGGATACTGGGCTAAATGGACCTTTGGTCTGACCTAGTATGGCCGTTCTTATGTTCTTATGACCCCGATGTAGGCAGTCATGCCTAGTGGCTAGAGCAGGAGTCAGGCCTAGGGGTTGGAGCAGCAGTCAGTAGTCAGAATCGAAGTCCAGGATCAGAGCCAGAGTCGGGCGGCAGAGCCAAGAGTCAGAGCTGGAGTCAGAGGCCAGATGCTACAGCCAAAGTCAGGAATCAGAGAACCGAGTCAGGATGGGTTACCTGGAATGAAGCAGGGCTGGGGCCAAGCAGGCACCATCACAGCTGTGGGGAAACGCTTTGAGCAGCCACTGAACTGCTGCTGCGCTGGGCTTAAGAGCTGGTCTGCAGACTCTTCAAACCAATCAGGTGGTGTAGCCACCTGCACTAATGAAGTTGCCCAGAGATTGGCTCTACTGCTATCCCTGATTCCTGATACCAATCAGAAGCAGTGTACAACCCCCCCCCCCCCACCCCACCCCAGCCAAAATGGGTAATCATTCAATTTAAAACATCAGTAAATCTGGCCGAGCATGCAAGGTTTGGAGAGCTCTGTTTGGTGCTGGAGTTGATGTTACAGAGTTTGGGCACTGTGTCCATGATAGATAAGAGATGAGCCTCAGCTGCAACCTTAGGCCAAGTTCTAGATCCACATTTTATCAACATTCAGGGGAGCCTGGATGCAAGGTTTTGGTTCAGGCACATCTGATCTATACCAGACCCAACCCCAAAGAGTCATTTCGGATAAGGACAAGTTCTCTGTTCCTGTTTCTATATTTGATTTAATATATGCTTACACTGTGTGTCCATTAACATGTCCATCAGCGAGAATTAGGTAGGGGAGTAGGTTTGCCTGATTTTGATCCCAATTAAATATTGAGGGATTCAGAGTTTGACTCTAATACGAGTCATTATTGCATTCATGCTTTTGCTTAGGAGAGAATATCAGGGGTAAAAAACATAACAGAGGAAGCATAATGAAACAATTCAGTGAAGAAAGAGTTAAAACATAGAGCAGAGAATGGATAGATTGAATACCAAATGCAAAGGGATTGTGAGGATAGAGCAGAGAGGGGGAGAGAGAAGCTAGTGAAAGAAGACAGTGTGATATGTTTACCATGTATCATATATGTCTCCTTGTGCCAGCACAGCTTTTGAAGTCTCTTCTGTTCCTGCAACATAGCAGAAACATTTGAATGGAAATACTCTCAAGAGTGCCCATCTCTGATCCAGGCACCATTCCAGATCTGATAGACATGATCAGCAACAGCACATTTGTTATATAAAGCAAAACAGACAGCATAATTTTATACACATTGATTCTAAGGGCCAAATCATGACCTATGTTTTGTGCCCCTCAAAGAGACGTAAGGGTGTTTGAGGAGAAGGGAGCCCTTGAGTGGGCTACCTGCATTGCAGATCACAATCTATCTACCTGAACTGCTGCTCTGTGACGTAGCAACCTGCATGGAGCACAGTTTACAGGAGGCAAAATTTTGGAGGAGGCACCGGGAAGTCTGTCTGCACATAGCTTGAATGCTAGCTGCAGTTGCAGCATTTCTATAAATAGTTGTCTTTAAAAAGTGCCATTTTAGTTTTAGAAACACTGAATCCTGTTGTGTTATTACCTAGCACATGGTACATGAAACAATGATCAATGACACACTACAAATCACAAGTAGTTTGTAATTAAAGTGACCAATTCACCAACAGCCCATAGTCTGAAATGTGTTCCCATAAAATGTTCAATAATTGAGATTTATTGAAGTCCATTCACGGATAATTTTTTAGGTAAGAGACACATTCATTGAATATGTTATTTCCCATGAATAGTTCTCCTAACTCTGTGTAAACAGCACAGTCTTATGCCACCTCTAGGCCTGATCCAAAGCCCATGGAAAGACTTCAATGGACTTTGGACCAGGTCCTCTAGGCTTAGCATAAAAGGAATCTCTCTCATCAGAGCTGCTTCCTATGGTTACAACATACCTGCAGGGTCTTTTTTAGGTTTCTACAGTAGTACCATAAGGGGAAGTATAGCACTGGGATAAACATTACCCCTTCCTTAAATGGAAAATCCCCAATCTCTTAAACCCCATATAGTGGTTGCTGTGAGCATTAGAAAGTTGCATGGTTTTGATGGGAGGCTAGGGTACAATTAGTGCTTTCTTAGGATGGACTAGTGTTTTTAGAGTATCTTTATTCCCCTACTCCATCTTTGATCTGGACCTATAAATTCAGTATTGCACCTAGCATATGCGTGATTTGTTATAAGCTCACAGATAGCCTGCTCCGTTTCATTAGTGCACTGGGAATTTCTTTACATGAAAGAGGAATTAAAAGTGAAGCAAGTGCCAGAGCAACCTTCATCTGCCTTTAGTATTTCACCTAAATGGGGGGGGGGGAGAATTGGTGACTGGAACTGAAAGCAGAAGAGAATTATAGTGGGCGTAAGAAACTGAGGAAGACGAGCAGAACCACGCACAGCTAAATCCATGAACTTGGATCCTCCAGCAAAGCTAGGGTAGCATACCAAGTAAGTGAGTCATAAACATCTGTGAACGTTTCACACTTATGTGAGCGCATCCTCAAGACAGCAGAATTTAGCTATAACATGTTCCCCCAAAATGGTCCAAGACTATAAATATAACTAATTATTTAGACTGAATGGAGACTGTTGTTCCATTCCATCCAGCCCCCACAAAGGCTGTCCATGGCAATATTTAATGACACAAAACAATCAAAACATATTTTCAACTCAAAAGCTGCTTGGCTGTTACTGCTCAGATAAAATCCTTTCAGGTGCACTGCATGTTTAGAATACTTTGCACGCTTGTGACATAATAGATTTTAAATGATGAGCTAAATTTCATAGGAAGAGGCATAGAATATGGACAGAATTAGTTAGAGCTTTCCATACAGAATGTTCCATTACTGGAAGGTGAGTTATTCAGCCACACATTTCATAGGGAAAGCTCAAAAGATTAAAATGTATATTAACTTTGGCCAAAGCTCGTAGTCCTTAGGTTGACTCCAATAGGTTTATTTTGTCTGAATAAGTACAACATAAGGATTGCAGGATTTGCCTCAAAAAATGCACGTAAAATATTAAAGATTAGGATCCTGATCCAGCAAAGCATTTATTAACCAGGTGTTAAACTTTCAGCATGTAAGTAGCCCAGGAGTCGGCAACGTTTGGCACGCGGCTCGCCAGGGTAAGCACCCTGGCGGGCCGAGCCAGTTTATTTACCTGCTGACGCGGCAGGTTCAGCCGATCGCGGCCCCCACTGGCAGTGGTTCGCCGTCCCGGGCCAATAGGGGCGGCGGGAAGGAGCACGGGCGAGCGATGTGCTGGCCGCGGCTTCTCACCGCCCCCATTGGCAAAAGGAACAGCAGAGCATCAAAATGGCCCCACATGCAATGGCAGGGTGTCTATTACTGGATGCACCCAAAAGTCATCACCACTGTTCATACAGGGCAGGGTTTTGGCGATGAGGCCAAGATTTGATCCACGTGTGTCTTGAGATATTAAAAAAGTTAGCATTATAGGGCCTGATTTTCAGGGAGGCTGAATACCCACAACTGCTTCTGAAGTTGGGAGCTGTGGTTGTTCAGCATCTCTGAAAATCAAGCCCATAGTGTAGATATTCACAGAAATTCCACTACTTTAACTAAAATCAGTTCTAGCCAAACTGTAGTGAACTACTTGAGCTCAGCTTACGAGGGCCTGATTCAACTCTGACTGAAATCAGTGGGAGTCTTTCCCAAGCCTGAACATCAAGCCCCAAATGTATAGCTAGAGATGTCTCTGGAAAAATATACAGAGCCAAAGCCATTATTGGTATATGGATGATTCTATATCAAATAAATATCAGCAGTGTCTTGACCTCCTTTAATCTTCCCCTGGACTGTGTGTCTATAACATAAACTCTAAATTAAAAAAAACATGTTGAAGTGCAGTGGGATTCTTATCTACTTAAAAATGACAAAGCGCCTGGAGCAAAAACACATTTAGAATCATAAAAAATAAATAAGCAGTCAAAATAAATTCTGCTTCCAAATGGTGAGGAGCCTGTCAGACTGCACAGGGAAAATATTTCTCCATTTACAGATCTGAATATCACAGTGTGGCGAAGAGTTAGACAAGCACAGATTTTTCTTGTGGGAATTCAATATGATCATAGATACATCTCTTTAAAATGATAAAGATGAATGCATAAATAAATAACAAGGAAACCTTTTTTTCCAATAGAAGAACAGAATATACAACTAGAATTGATGAGAAATCTTTTTAAAATAAAATAGCCAATTTGGTTGCTTTGCCCAAAAAGAGCAACAAAAGAGAGCTGATTTCCAAATTGTCTCTATTAAATATAACAAAATATACGACAATCTGTGTTTTGACCTGAAAAAATTGATTCAGAAGAAAAAAAGAAATTAACAGTTGAGCTAGGCTAACTGACTTTTATTATTTTCCATGTCCGCACAATAAATATTTGTCTATTGCTGAAATTGATCTGTAGTTCCAAGGATGTATATTTCCTAAATTTAATAAAGAATTGTGAACATTTGAGCATCAGGGTTAGCACTGCAGTTCCTCTACCAGTTGCTTGTATAAGTTATAATTACTTCAGTAATTGGGGATGTAGGTGTGACATTGTACCCATAAGGCTTTATGAAAATATGCTTATGAATGTATATATGACATAACTGGAATATGTTTTATGTTGCATATGCCATGTAACATATCTCTGTAAAGGTTGTGATCTACTGAATCTATTCCTCCTATTTGTATGCATGTATCATTTTTGTATTCAAATTTATGAATATTGGCTGTGTACTTGCTTGATTTTAAGTAGCCTTAGTAAAGCATTTGGTCAGCTTCTTGAGAAAGGAATGTGCAAATTAAGTGCCCAATCAAGAAACACTTAATGAACAATGGATCTTGGAAGACTCCAATCCACATAAGAAGTCTACTTGAGGACGTTCAAGGTAGCATGCAAGCCATGGCTGTTACCTGTAAGTTCTGAGTCATGCATGGACATGTGGCTTGCCCATGTGACTCCAAAACTCCATCTTGTAGCTGGGATTCTACACAGGGGGAGGGAGGGGTGTCCACCCACAAGAGAGAGTCTATTTAAACCCCTGGGAGACCCCTCCATTGTGTCTTCAGCTTGCTCAAGAAATAGCCGCTCCACCACCATAAGATACCTGAAAGAAACTGGAACAGAGGACAGTAACCACAGGGGGTGTGAGTGATTGCTGGACCCAAACTAAAAGGAGACTAGTCTGTAAAAGGAAGCTTACTGGAACACCTCTGAGGGTGAGATTTTATCTGTATTCAGTTTTCTTACTGTATTAGGCATAGACTTGCGTGTTCTATTTTATTTTGCTTTGTAATTCACTTTGTTCTGCCTGTTACTACTTGGAACCACTTAAATCCTACTTTCTGTATTTAATAAAATCACTTTTTACTTATTATTTAACCCAGAGTATGTATTAATACCTGGGGAGGGCAAATAGCTGTGCATATCTCTCTATCAGTGTTATAGAGGGCAAACAATTTGTGAGTTTATCCTGTATAAGCTTTATACAGGGTAAAACGGATTTATTTGGGGTTTGGACCCCATTGGGAGTGTTAGAGACAGGAACATTTCTTAAGCTGCTTTCAGCACAGTAGGCTCATCCTGCCTACTGAATTATGAACCCATTATGTTGGTGAGCATTTGTTCCCAGTTGTGATCCTATAGAAATCAGTGGGACTGCTTATGTGAGCAACTGCTCACTTAATCGTGAGCCTTTGAACTAGGCTTTGGTTCTGCATGAGAGTTGCCTACCTTTCAGCTCAGTGCACTCTAAATTACAATGGAACTTTGGCTGATCAATACTATGGTCTTGCAAGTACAGATTGCAGGATAATAGCATGTATTTGAAACCATCTTTAAAGTCCCTGCCATACAGAAAAGTTATGGCTAATGCCTTGGCTAATGATGCTGCTGCATCAGAAATGCTGGCTGGTCTTAGCTGTGATATACACCATCCACCAAGATAGCACTAAGCATTACCTGAAGGAATGGACATTGCATCATGGCTTCTAAGAGGTACTGTACCTCTAAATAATGTTTTCCAGCAGACAAGTTAGCCTCTAATTAGAATAAACCACGCTATATATTGATGGGTTTTACCTAGAGCTTTTAAACACTTTCTGAAATTCTGAGGATACTTCCACACCATTTAGGCCATGAGTCAGAAGGGTACTTAAGTGCATGCCTAACTTTAAGCAAGTGAGCAGTCCCATTGACTTCAGTGAGACAGTTCAAATGCTTATAAGTAGGCACATGCATAAGAAACTTGCTGAACTGGGACCTCAATTCCTAAACTATGTTTCTAACCCAAACCACTCTGAATTTGTTTTTTTGTTTTGTTTTGAAGAATTTGAAATCCCTAAATCAGTGTCATCTCCTCACCTATATGATTTTGGTTCTGGGTCAGAGCTGAATACGGGAAGGATCTGTTTTTCTGCCTGAAATAGCAGATATTTGACAAGATTTCTACCTTTTGAGAAAGAAATCTCACAAGAACAGCTTTTAAAATACAAATACTGTGAAATCTAAATGCAAACTTTTATCCTAACCAGGACCTGAAATTAATTAATCTGGACCCAAACACTTCCCCTAAATCTAGCACCTATTACCAATTGAAAATAATGCATAAAATTTTAGTATAAGACCTGTTTTTAGACAGGCGAGCAAAGCTTATGTTTATCATTCTTTGTGACTTGTTCACTTCCTATTGTGAAAGTAAATTAAGTTCTGCTCTTTTCTGACATTGTCAAAGATCAGGGAATCAATTATCTCTGTAAAGCTTTATCAATATGGTTGGATATTGACAGATTTAGTTGGGGACTCATTATGTAGATAATGTGCAGGTTAAAAATGTCACTGAAAGCCAAAGTTGAATTTCCTGTGTTGCTATTATGAATCTTCCTATTAAAGAAATGCCCAGATAATCAGATAATTTTCTGTTGAACCTGGCAAGATATGAAGCTCTGAGTAGTTACACAGTTTCTGCAGCTTACACATGATTTTTTTCCAAATTAACATGAACAGTATTAAAATGATATTAAAATGTGCAGTGTTGAGAGGCACTGTAAGTTTGATCTCTTTGCTTGACATTATTTGTTGAAAAGAAATTAGATTGCCTATGTTTACCTAGAGTAGACTGATTAAAAAGATCAAGTCAATGGGCAAGTAAGCATACAAGGTCAATAATGCAGAACTGGCAAGGAGCCAAATGTCAAACTCTGAATATTTGTTAATTTTATACATGTTCTCAAAATGAATTACTGGTAATAAATTAAAAACTTAAGAAAACAAAGCAGAAACCTAACCTAAAAGGAGACTCATATAAAGGACTTTTAATAGTTGTGCCGGTAGTGGACTGGCAAATTTAGATGGGTTGCTGTGTCTTATATTCAGTACCTTGAAGATTATCAGGCCATGTCCTATTGGAAACTTTCCCATTTCCACCCCACCCTCCCACCACATCTAATAGATTTAAACCCTTAGTTTGGTAAATTCTGTAAATGGTACAAACTTTCCTTACCATTTGTGTTGATGGAATTGACATGTAAGTGAAACAACTGACTCTCTTAAAGTTAGAAATCCTTTATTATAGGCACTCATCTTTAAAGCAAAATCAAAGATTGCCTTTTGTGAAAAACATCACAAATCCCATACACATTTGCTGCTCTGAACAACAGACTTGATGACACCAAGATCACCACCAAATGGTGGTGCATTAGCAAGTTAATAGTTGGTAGCAGATAAACCTAAAGCCAGGCCCAAAAAACTTTTCTGAAGAGTGATGTTGTTCCATTCCCAGTTTGGTATGGCTGCCAGAGAAAGAGGGACTGTGAGTGGAGGAAATCAGATGTTTTTATTTAAGGTCAAAATTTTCAATCCAGAGTTGGGGCAACATATTTGATTTTTTTTAAAGAGATTTTTTCCGGTGACTTCATGTTTCGTTGACCGAGTGCATTAGCCTTCACCTACGGAGACTATAGTTGAAAATCTATCTTAAGTTTCGAATGAAAGTAATTGCTTTTCTCAGAATTCTTTGAAAGAGATTTTCCATGGCCCTTGGTGCGAAAGGCACTTTAAATGGGGCATATTATTAATTTATTATTATATATACCTTTTTATATTATGGTAGCATCTAGAAACCCTAATCATCACAAATGGGGGCCACTGCTGCTAGGTACTCTACAAACGTAGAGGCAGATACTGTCTGTGCTCTGAAGAGCTTAAAACTCTAAATGCTACACTTTAGTATCATTGGTTTTATGAAGTTTCAAGCATTGCAAAGAAAAAGCCACATGCATTCACTTCTATCATCAACCTTAGTGTCTAATCCTGCCAGCACTTACATGCCTGCCTAACCTTAGGTAGTTTTGTTCCCTGGGACTACATACATGAATGTACTCAGGTGCAGAAGAGTTTGCAGGATTATGCCTTTAGATTGATTTCTAAATCTGTCCAGAGGGTTGAATTTGTAGGAGTGAGACAGGGAGTTCTTATTACCGGTTCTTCTCAGCTGTGTAACTTACTCCCAATAGAGGTCTTTCAGAACCCAAGGCTTGTCTTGTTTAGGGAACAATGTAAGATGAAACACTCATATAACAAAGTATAATTAAAACAAACAAAATTCCCCCTAAGCTACTCCTTCCTCTGGTTTTCCCAGTGCATCCTGTCTCTTCTCTGTTTCTGTTAATTAGATTGAAAGCTCTTCTGAGCAGGGTCTGTCTGCATTTTGTCTCTTGTGCAGCACTGAGCCCATTGTTAGCGTTAAAAAAATACATTTATATTAAGTGTTTATCATCCTAATGGTCCCACTCCTGTCTCCATTGTAGTCAGGAGTTTTGCCATTGGCTTCAGTGAGACCAGAAACCAGCCCTATCATTGATGAAGTGTCCAAACCTTTTTTCTAAGGGTGAGCAAAACAATACTTGCAGTTTGTTTGCAGCATAATCCCAGTTCCATTTTTCCAGGAGGAGTTTACATCATTCATGAGCTAAGGGAGAGAACAAGAAATCCTATGTCCTTTCTATTAGTTTGTGTATGATGATTGGAGATGGGCCTGGATCAACTCCTCAAATCCAGACATCTCTGATTTTCAGATAAGTGGTTTCAATCTAGACCTGAACCTACATAAGAACGGCCATACTGGGTCAGACCAAAGGTCCATCTAGCCCAGTAGCCTGTCTTCTGACAGTGGCCAATGTCAGGTGCCCCAGAGGGAATGAACAGACCGGGGAATCATCAAGTGATCCATCCTCTGTCACCCATTCCCAACTTCTGGCGAACAGAGGCTAGGGACACCATCCCTGCCCATCCTGGCTAATAGCCATTGATGGACCTATCCTCCATGAATTTATCTAGTTCTTTTTTTGAACCCTGTATAGTCTTGGATCCAAGTTTTACATGCATTGATAATTCCTTGGTAGCTATGGCATATGTAAGGCTGTGTTCATAGCTCTAAATCAAAGCAGAAAGGGAGGATGGTCTAGTCGTGGTTAGAATGCTAGCATTAGGAGACTTGGATTCAGACTCCTGTGTGAACTGTTTCTCTCTATGCATCCATTTCCCTTCCAGGAAAAGTTGATAAGAGAACTTTACTACCTCCAAAGGCTGATATAAGGATAAATATGTTAGAGATTGTGAGGAGTGCAGATACTGTGGTAATGGAGGTTATATAAGTACCTTAGACTAGAACTTTTCTGATTTTAAAAAAGTATAGTAGGATCTTTCTGATGTCTTATCTTCCAAAGTAAGATCTTAAGGCTGGATTTTGCTGCAGTACTATATAATACTGGCATCTGCTATTTTTGTTCAAAATTCTGCACCATTTGAATCTTATAGAGATGGCTTCTTGTTTCAAATTTGCCCTGTTTGTGCTTACTCATTGCTCCAGCAGAGCTTTACAGTGTGGCCTCGCAGACCTTTCTAAGAGATGCTATTGTACAATGTGTGTGAGTGTTTGAAGTCTCCAGAATGTGCTTTAATTGAAAACATAACTTGACATAGTAGTAAATGCCAAAAGAGAAAAATAAAAGGCCACTCTTCTGGCATTTTGTACTGACAAGCACCTGACAGGAAATACTGTGTATATCTGTGGAAAAGGAAGGGTATGGCAAAGAAAAAGAACTATTAATGAAAACTTAAAGGGTCAGATCCTCAACTGAAGAAAATCAACATCACTCCATTGACTTCAATGGAGCAGCCACCATCTCATTGGTTTCGTTGATGCTATACCGATTTACACCAGCTGAGGATCCGACCTATTTCTGTCTCTCACACACATGCGCACACACATGTATACAAAAGGAGCTTTGGATAATATATATTTGTTTCTTTTCCTCATTTTTTAATAAAACTTTGTTTTACAGGTTGCCCACCGCTTGGTCTAGAGACTTTAAAAATTACTGATTTCCAGCTCCATGCTTCTACAGTAAAGCGATATGGTCTTGGGGCCCACAGAGGAAGGCTTAATATTCAGGTAACATCAATTTTCTTTGTAAGTGGTAGAATGGCTTAGGGTTGTAGTGTTCTGCAGACAGTGCTAATGGATGGTTATAGGTTTTGACTACCTTGTCAGCTCACATTATTCAAATGAAGGGGAAATATTGAATTATACTGGTGGATGGGGTTGATGAAGAGTTCTGAAGTTGTGGGGTTTGTTTTGTGCTTTAAAAAGCTCTACATTTTATGCTGCTTAGAATTCAAATCCTAATGGAATTCCATAAAGTAAAGAAGGTGAGGTGGAGAGAAGCAGGGAAAAGAACCTTCCTGTGTTAACAGAGCACAAAGAGGAGACTGTAAGGATATTTGAGAAGCAAGAACATTTTGTTTCATTATTTGCCTGTAAATAATGAACCTGGTGAATAGAAAAAACATTATTAAGCAAAGTAATTTGTCGCCAGACAGCTTTTCCCAGGCAATGATACTTCTACCAAAAAATATAGCAATTTGGAAGCCACTTGTATATGTTCTTGTGTCTGCTGTGTTAGTTATTTTCTCTTTATATGGTTTTATCTCTTTTATTCCAGCATCAGTCTTAGGCAAAAGACAAAATTCTAGGCACATGAATAGCACTATTTAATGGAATTGCTAATATGCAAGAACAGGCTTAAGTGCTTTGTGGGAACAAGTCCTCAGTTCCAAACTCTTGTTCTTAATTGTTTTTTCACTTTTAATAGTGCTTCCTTCTCTACTCCATTCCCTTCCAGTCTAAAACCATTGCTAATACAAAAGAGAGCACAATATCTATAGCTCGATAGCATGTATAGGACATTAGTCACCAAATTAGAAGTGAAAAGTTGCTAAAGTCTCAACTGGTTTTATGGTTCCAGTTTATTAATCTTAGCCTTTTTATCCCTCCCATAAGGGTCTCTTTTCTAACTGAGAGTCATTGTCTGATGGACTGAGCATGGGACTAGTAGCCATTAATTTTTGAGTTCTAATCCTGGCCTTGAAATTCACCTCCTTTTTTCAAGTTGACAAGTCACTTAATGTCTATGCCTGAGTTTCTCAATTTGAAAAACAAAACAAAACCAGGAATAATAATGACTTTGTATGGTTGTTCTGACCATTAATTGATATTTCTCAAGCTCTTTGTGATCATTAGATGAATGGTGCTATGTAAGTACCAAAGAATGATGATGGTTACATTTTATTTATGTAGAATAATGCTATAGAAATGGTAAAAGTATTACCAGGTACTGAGATGCATACCTGGTTCCTTGTCTCAACAGCCTGTCAGTCCTTGTTTGATGCTTGTTGCTATATACTGCCTTTCATTTTATATTGTAACCTGTCTGCACTGTCTTCCATATGTAATTGGGATCTCTGGCTATCCCCAGTTATTTAGTTCTTTTAAATTAGAGAGTGAATTAATTGTGAAATGTCTGGTTTTGGGACATTGGCAGGGGGTTGAGGGAAGTCACACAAACATCTTGAAACTGAGACCAAAGGCAAGTGTATTATAGATCTAATTCACCCCGGAGTTACTCTAGTTGTATGCTGGTGTAAATCCACTGAAGTGAAAGGAATTAAACCGGCATAAAACTGGAGTTATGTGGTGTGAATCAGTTTCCATATATTTATTAACTGATTAAGCAAATCAAGGAAATCTATTTACCCTAGCTGAGACATTAGTGATAGAACAGAGCCATGGATCAGATGACTTTGAGGAGAGTGGAATTTACCAACATTAGAAGTGACTCTTTCTTGCTGCGAAGTTCCTTCCAAACTTGAATTTGGCTTGACACTTTCCGTTAGCCCAATAGAGTGGAATTCAATAAATGAAGTAATCTGATTCAGGCTGCAGTTACTTCCAAGATGGTTCCTTCAGTCTCTTCCCTCCAATGCACTTACCAAAACCATCTGAAGAAGTGAGCTGTAGCCCACGAAAGCTTAGGCTGAAATAAATTTGTTAGTCTCTAAGGTGCCACAAGTACTCCTGTTCTTTTTGCGGATACAGACTAACACGGCTGCTACTTTGAAACTTACCAAAACCAGAATCAGTGCATTGTTCAAGGGGCAAACAGGATGATGGTGAATGTGTTTAAGGCTTGAAAGTATATTTTAAAAGTATAAAAATAGTTGAGGGGGCCACTCTCAGGTTTATGACTAGATCAAAACCTCGTAACTGGAATGTGAACAGAAAAGGGGCTCAGGCCAACTATTCCTTTCAGAACAGCTAAGTGGCATGCCAGCTGGACAGTTTCCATAACATTTGGTCGTTTGTTCGGGCTTCTTGTCTCCAGTCTGCTAGGTTACAGGGTTTTCTGGGCCACAGAACTCCTTTCTTTCTTGGGTCTTTCTCTCATCTTGATCAGTGTCCAACTCTTCCTCCTGCAAATGAGCTGCTGCCACTTGCTGTTTCCCAGCAGTTCTCCAGACACCACTGGCTGTGACTGTAATATCTGTACCAATTTTTAGATAGTGACTCCATTTTTCTCCATCGCGAAGCTCATGCTTCCATCTAGGTGGTTGGCTGAGGGCTGCAGTGTACTCTCCAATGAAGAGTCCTTTAACCCCAAAGGCCAGTCTTCTTTATTTCAAAAATATGTTTTCAGTTGTGTTCTTCGTTTTCCAGTTTCAGTTCTTTGTTTAGAAAATTGATCTATTTTCCTACTGCACAAACAAATGCTTCAGCCTGTCATAACTCTGCTAGATGCAATGTCTTATTCCACATATCTATTGCCATTTCCATGTATTGTGTAAATCCTGGCAAACATTCTCTTCATTTTCTCAACTTTCGAGTTTGTTTTGATTATTTTCTGGTATAAATACTTTCATGATCCCATCACTCTGGGAGGCTTGTATATAAATAACACAAGAGTACCTAATCTATGACAATGTTTAAACTTAGGAATTTATCTCTTTTCCTTTTCCTGTTTGAGTGCCACCTATTTCTCTTCTACAACTTTATCTCTAATAGACAGCTCCAGTAATCTTCAAATTGCACACTTTCTACATTATAGCGCCCACCCAGATAACCATTCAGTAATCCCTTAAACCAGCTCAAACATTTTGAGCACTTACCATGACTGACAGTGTGTGTAAAAGTGCATTCTGCAGTTCTTGTTCTTTTTCAGATACTCCGAGTTTGCAGCCTGGCCTAAAACGACTAAGGTTTCAATATATTCAAGTTGGTGAGATCACTCTTTCCAGATTTCCTCTGTCACTTAATTTTGCATGTTCAACTTCAGTTCAGGATTATGATCTCTGAATTTTGGTGATATTGGGAAATATATAAATGGGACTTTTATTTATAACCAAATTTGGGAAAAAATACTGTCTTTGATGTTTCAGTTTGAAATTTAGATTAATTTACAAGTACTTTATTAATGAGAGCTGAGGTTAAAGTCAATTACACAGTGAAGACAGGCTTTAGAGTTTGAGGCGGGAGTGCAAGTATGTGCATTTGGTTGTTTGTACTGTATGCAGTTGTGTATTTATTTATGTGCACTCCTTCTTAAATGTACAGTAATCAGAGAGTGAAATTCAACCCTGGGCAGAGGATCAGCATATTATCTATGCACTTCAGTCCCACTTAAACTCTGGTTAGAAGGTTTAATTGCGATGAAGGTGGTGCATAGAACTTTGCATGCCCTGTGAATTTCACCCAGTATGCACACAGTAGATTCCACTCTCTTTTAAGTATCAGAAGATGAGTTTGTGTGTAGTCTTGTTTCTTTGTGTCACTGTTACAGGATAGAGCAAACAGTGAAATCCACAATCATTTTTTGACTATTACACAAATACGGTACTTAAGTTTCTTCAAACTAAAGAAATGCTAATGACATTTTGCAGTTATATTTAAGCAAATGATAGTTATGTTTTTGATGGTGTACTGTAATATGCACCATGATATTTCTTAATTTATTAGTTTCTATGCTGCCACTCCTTTATGTTGGCAGTAACTACCCTAAAAGGATCATGAGCTGGTTGAAAGTACAAGTCCCGAGCAATTTCAGATCTACAAGCTCCCTGTGGTGAAATAATTATTGCCTTAGAGGATCTAACTGTTGTCCTCATCCCATTAGGAATTATGTACAAGTTAAACATGGATAGATTGCTACAGGTATAAATAATTACTTGCATTGCAGCTGACTTACTGGGTGTTGATTTCACAGAAAACTGAAATTTCTGCCTCTGTATTTTTAGTACATTTAGGGCTTAGTATCTTCACCCTTGATACAAAAGTGGGCTTTTTGAATTGTGCTAGTATGGGACAATATTTATATTGTCTTGTATTTGGAAAGAGAACCATAATGATTATGAATTGAGAAAAGACGTGCCCTGCTGTCATATTAAAAAGATGAATGAACTTTCTATGAGACTTCAGTCTTACTTCTAAATTTACACTCATGTACCTTATCAACAATCATTTGCACCCACAATTTTGCTTGAATTTCAGCATCTAACAGCTGAATTTACAGGCACTTGATATGCAAGCTATGATCTTCTGAAATCCTATTAAGCTGTGCTCACAAATTATTTTTTATGAATCATTGCAGGTGCAATTTTAGAGGGCATTTAAAAAAAAATAGCCCATACCAGGAATATATATCTATAGAACATTCAATATATGCAATAAAATAATACTTAGCACTTATATAAAATGTTTGGATCGAAAGATCTCAAACTGCTGAACAGCGGTAAGTAATCATTACTGTTCCAATTTTACAGCTGGGGAAATTGAGTCATACAGAAGTTAAATGACTTCTTTAAGAGCTCACAATGAGTCAATGGCAGAATTGGAAGTGGAACCCATGGCACCTGATTCTGTCTAAAATCCTATGAACTTGGCCACTGTCTCAAAAAATGTGCTGATATAGTTCAATAGAAGTGCTTTAATTAATGGGAGATACACATCTGCAGGCAGAACTGGGTCCTATGTTGTACTTTAATACCACATTATATGAGTAGATGCACTTCTTGTACAACACATAGAACTTTCCCCCAAATAATTGCTAGAACATATCTGTTAAAAAAAATTACCCTCGCTGTTAAAAATTTACGCCTCATTTTCAGTCTGAATTTGTCTAGATTCAACTTTCAGCCATTGGATTGTGTTATACTTTTGACTGCGACATTGAATAATACAATATATCATACCAAAATCAGGGAACTCAAAAGTTAGTCAGAACCTGCACTGACATACACCTTGTGCTAACTCATTGACTTTACTAGTCTGCACAGCAACAAAGAATTTACTTTGGCATGTATTGTATGGTAATAAAGTCTGTCCTTGCTCCCACTGAAGTAATTGAAAGTGCTGCCATTTAATTCCACATACCAGCGCTGGGTTCAAAAATAACAATATATTTGAGAGCTGAGCCATAATCAAAACTCCATAAACAAATTTCAGATCCAGATCTAGGCTTAGATCTGGGTTTGCAATCTATCTGTGTAGTGTCCTGCATCAGAACACCAACCCTGAACACCTGGAACTTTGGAAAAGTTTAAACTCCAAGTTCAAGAACATTTAGATTTGGGGATTTGGATGTAGATCCAAATATAATGTAATATAGATCCTAACCAACTTGGACTTGGATTCAGAGTTTGAAATCACTAAAATGAAAGTATTTATTTTACCTGCAAATTAAAAGACTAAAATGGTCTGATTTAATACTTTGGTTGACTTTCAGCCCATCTTCTACCCTGCTTCCACTAATCCCTTCATCCTATTAGTTATAAATTTACTGAATCAGTGCTTAAAAATGAACTCTTGAAAAATTACACTTTTGGTCATGCTTAAATCATAATTCTAACCCCTTAACTCCCTTAATTAAATACATGGAAGTTTAAATTTATGTAAATATTTTATGTGGGAATGTATATTTTGATCCATATTTTTGGCTGAATATTTGATTATAGCTATTTTTAATCACATAACCAGGAATGAAAATTACAATCATGAAAAGAGGTCTATCACCATTTAAACTACTAAAGATTTAATTAAGAACATAAGTTTATGGAAACAAAATATAAAGGTGGCCATAAGGCAAGTTCAAGGACTTCAAATACCTTTTTAAAAACAAATGACAGTACCATGGCTTTAAAAAAAGATTTAAAAAAAATAATTTTAGGATATTTTTTCCCAGGAAAAGCCTATTTTAAGAATTTTTGATTAAGCATCTTGATTTTTTTAAAATAGTATATTTAAACAGCAATAAACAAATTGCTGATACATTGAATAGTAAAATATTCTAGTAGTTGGAGAAAAGTTGAAGAAAAAACAGAATGGAAACAAGTAACAACACAGACTTCATCTTCATGCCATCTTTCTGTTCCTGACTCAGAAAAGCACTTAAGCACATGTTTAAGGCTCAGCATGTGCTGAAGTCCAGCCATATTCAGCAAAGCTTTTAAAGGTGTGCTTAAATTTTACTATGTAATTTAGTTTCACTGAAAGCAATGGGCCTTAAGGATGTGCTTCAGTGATTTGTGCAAACAAGGCTTCTCGTATGCCACTGGTCTTGTTCTTCTCCCTTCTCCTTTCTATCATCCACTGCCGAGTTCATCTTTTCTTCATCCTCCGATGTCACATTTATAAAGCAATGGTCTCATTCTGAATTAGAGATGGGCCTGAACCAAAACCTCAATCAAATACCCTTGAACTTTGCAGGAGTTTGGATCTTAACTTTACAGTTCAAGGCCCATCTCTATTTCAACATGATATTTTATTTCATCCACTCCATTGAATGGAGACTCAGTTTGAAGGCAACACTAACAGTTACTTTCTGGATTACTTTGTAGAAGGAGCCAACCAGCAACAGAGTCATAGAGTTTAAGGCCAGAAAGGACCACCAGGTCATCTAGTCTGACATCCTGCATATCACAGGCCACCAACACCACCCAGCCCCTGCACACTGGATCCAAAAAGTTAAATTAGACTAAAGCATTACAGCTCCCAGGAGACTAGACTATTATGTGCCATTGGCAGAGAATAGGAGGGACCAAGGTGCACCAGTTTGAGGTACCTGCAATGGCAAGAAAATGATTAAATAAGATATCCAGATAATCCTGGCAAGAGGTGTGCACCCACATGCTGCAGAGGAAGGTGAAAAACCCCCAAGGTCACTGCCCATCTGAGCTGTGGGAGAATTCCTTCCTGACACGGTGATCAGTTAGAGTGACCCTGGGCATGTGAGCAAGAACCAGCCAGCCAAGAACCTGAGAGAGAGAATGCTCAGTACCACCTCAAAGCCCTGACCCTCCCCTTCCAATGTCCCATCTCCAGCCATGGCCATCCCTGATGGTTTGGTGAAAGGAAATAAAAATAATAATCGTAAGTGCTGGAACTAGGGGTGCTGCCACACCCCCTGGCTTGAAGTGGTTTCCATTATATACAGGGTTTATAGTTCGGTTAAATGTCTCTCAGCACCCCCACTATAAAAATTGTTCCAGCACCCCCGATAATAATGATGATGATGATGATAATAAAAACACACCAGAAGACACTGGGAGGAAACAAAGTCCCTCCCTGCAGATGGCTGGCTGACTGGTCAAAAACTTGTGGGCTTTGAGGGGCATGTTCACTCATAGTTGAAGGATTATTGTTAGTCAGGGGGCCAGAACCTCAAGTCAGTACTTCAATGGAACTATGCCTATTTAAACCATTTACACTAACAAGCCAGGGCTTGATTCTTCTCTCTCTCATATCATTTTTACACTAGTTTAACTCCATAGACTTCAGCTGAGTTACTTCTGATTTATATTAGTGCAAGAGAAAGGAGAGTCAGTCTCTGGTCCTGAGGCACTGTTGTGTTACCTTAGTTTTACATCAGTGTAACTCCATTTAAATCTGTGGAGTTACACCAGTGCAAACTAGACTATTGCAATGGTGAATCAAGCCCCCTTGAGAGTCTTGACTTTCCTTGGCAAGTAACTTTGTCAAATCCTGATAGTTCATATTTCACTTTATCTTAACATGTATTTTTAACTAAACCTCCCTGGAAAAAAGTAATGATGCTTCTCCATAAACAATCTGGGCAATGTTCCTATTTAGTTTCTATCTTATTTTCCCGGTGTTTGCTTCTTTCTGAATAATTTATTTTTCGGTGTTAATGGAATTTTCCCTACCCCTTGCAGTTGGACTTGTGTGTAAACTTCATTTTCTGTGTTATAAATATAATTTGATGTGTTTGATCAAATTTGGAAAAATCAGGAATTCTAACTGAACTAATGTGAAATCAAAGACTTTGGGTGTGCGACCTCACTAGAATCTCAACTTTGATCACCTCAGAAGTTTAGACTTCTAGATTCAAGTGTGGATCTAAATTATTGAATGTTAAGGGATGATTCATGCAATCTGACTAATATATCAGGCATTAATTCTCTAGACATATCCCAGACATGCTTACTTCCATATACACCAAATGAGACCGTATCACTGAAAACATGCATTTGTACCTATGTTTTATCCTGTTTATCTTTAATACATATTTATAAAGTCTCCCTGGCTAGCTCTTGGGAGTTGTTTGGGAGATACCAAGCATTACAAACTGCTTGTGAGCCATTCTTGGAATTGCCATGACTGCAAAGAAGTGCACTTTATAACTCCTGAAAAACAGAGTGAGGAGGAGGTATAAAAGTATTAAAAAGCCTGTGTGTAGTGGCTATGAACAAAGCAAAGAGCCTCTGTCCTTTATAATAGCAATAACCACCTGGGTGCAGGGTATTTACAGGGCTTACTAACTAGGTGAAGCTAACAGCCCTCAGAGTGCCTCCACACATAATTACATTGCAGCTAGTCATAACTTCCCAGGAAATGGCCTATGATCAGGTAGTTATTGCTTAATTGCAATTTCCTCAGATTCAGTTGCATTCATCTGGATTTTATATGGCCAGCTCTGAGTCATTTCTCCTCATTTGAAAAAGTTGGGAGACTGTATGCTTGTTTTTTATTGACAAATACAATAAGTGTAAGACATTTATGGTTAGTGGTTTACGTGCAGGACTAGGCATCAAGTATTTCTGAGTTCTGATATAATCTCTGACCCTGACTAATCTCCATCACTGGGGACATCCAGGCCTCACAACTAATGTCCCTGAGTGGAATGTGTTGATCCCATTTGCATGAACTCCCTGTTCTCCAAAACTACTTTTGGAGGAGAAGGCCAGGGTTCCACAGCAGGGGAGTCTTTCCTCTAAATGAGTCAGTCTGTCAGAGACATTTGCACAGTTCAAAAGACCACATGGGTAATTTGTGCTGGACAGAGACTTTCTGAGACTGCTGGCACAGAAAGGTAGGTTGGGCTGAAGTCCTGTTCAAAATCAGACCAGTCAACTCTAAATTAAATTTATGTCAGGATCTTGGCTTTTTAAGTGATTTAAAAATATTTTTCCACTTTGGCCAAGATGTTTTCTTTCCCAATGTGTATAGGTCCTGAGAAGGGGCACTCCATTAGAGTCTTAGAACATCTGTGTGACCAAAGGAAGGAATGGAATGAATGATTTCATGTTCTCTTATTTTTTCCATGAAAAGCTTTTGATTTATCAATGATGATTTATAAAGACAGCTTTGCCTTCTTTTCAGGCAGGTGTTAATGAAAATGATTTTTATGATGGTGCTTGGTGTGCAGGACGAAATGACCCATACCAGTGGATTGAAGTAGATGCTCGAAGGCTAACAAAGTTCACTGGCATTATCACACAAGGGAGAAACTCTCTTTGGTTGTAAGTACATGCTTATTTTGCTGTCTATGATTCTAAAGTTTGGATCTAAGTTTGTTCATTTTTTCTCAAGGAAGAAAGGGAAAAAGAAGAGATGATGGGACATAATAATAGAGCAAGCAATTAAACAGAAAAAAGATAAAATGCATGTTGTTTATACAGTATTGTGTATACGGAAAACAAATCTGAAGGTAGCAGATTACCACACCCTTAAACTACACATGTCAAGAAAGCAGGACAACACACTTTAATAACCCTCATCATTACCACTTAAGTGATGAGTAACCCTGTGTACCCAAATACGATTATTTAAACCAGTGTGCAATTTGCTGATATTATGTTTCCTATCTGTTTTCCAATATTTAACAATTATCCATTTTTCAGTCATGCTGGACTATAATATCGAATCCCCAAGATTTACTAGTACATCAGCAATCACAAGTTAATTTATGTGACTCCAGAGTATAAATTAAGTCAACATTTTCAATAATTATTTGCACATCACCTCATTTCAAAAGGATAAAAAAAAATCTGAAGATATTACAACAAAACATGATATACATTTTGATCAGAGTTCCAGCATCTGCTACTGCACTGAGCATGTGCATTCTGGTTGGAATCTATGGAGTTGAGGTGTGGCCAG
This sequence comes from Emys orbicularis, assembly GCF_028017835.1. Classification (NCBI taxonomy): domain Eukaryota; kingdom Metazoa; phylum Chordata; order Testudines; family Emydidae; genus Emys; species Emys orbicularis. Next base: position 20,585,421 of record NC_088689.1, on the reverse strand, counting down.
TAAGCTTGCCTCATTCTACAACTTCTCCAAGGGACATCCTGCCAGAAAAGGGACAACTCCTCCTCTCTCCTTGGAGACTGTGGCCTATGTACCCCATTCTGGAAAAGCAGAACCAAGAAACTCAGCTGCTGGGCATTCCTGTGCTGTCCCTTGTAAATACTGAAAGCATTCTGGAGTCCCATGTCTGGCAGCAGAGTGAGGGATCTGACTATGAATCTCACACAGTTGATGTTTTGAATTTGCAGTTATCCGTTTTACACATATAATTGCACATTTTGTGTGCAAAAAAACCTCTTCATGACGAGGCTCCTTGTTAAAATATATAGCTTAGGCACCTATAGCATTTTTGAAAATTCATACTGTTATGTCTACCATTCAAATTGTCTCTGCGTTGGACATATTACTCTAGCAAAAGGCTGATGGTTCATGTGGGACTTTTACCTCCCCAGTTGGCATAAAAGTGCAAAATCACTGAAGGAGTTGATAAGACTACATATAATAACACAGAGAACTGGACTGATACTCAGCAGACCTGCATTCTATTCCAGCCTCTGCCACTGGCCTGATGGCTGACCTTGGACAACTCACTTCACTTCACTGTGTCTCTGTGTCCCCATCTATAAAATGGGGATAGTGATACTGACCTCCTTTGTGAAGAGCTAGGTGGAATTTTTATTATTCGCTGCCCAGCATGGCCCCACTCATGAACAACAGAGCAAACCCTGCATATACTTAGTGGAAGCATTAATTAGAAAGGGAAATCTATCCCCTCTACTCCTCTCTCTGCTAGAGATTTCCAGGTGCTTACCTGCTCCCCACCTGTAGCCATAATTGGGCCCAATGGAGTTGTATGTGGGGCAAAAAGAGGGAGAATATATTTGAATTTTCTTTAAATGCTCCTTTCTCCGTGCCTGATTCTGATTAACATTGATGCAAGTGACATGAAAGGGGCCTCCACTGAAGTCAATGGAGTTACCCCACTATAAAACCAATTAGAATTAAGCCCTACAAGTACAATGTTCTCGTAAGGGATATAGTATATATTTTGCATCTTCATGCAATATACATTCAAATCTCCCTTTGACCTCTCTCTGCATTATTCAATCATGTAATCCCATTGGTACTATTGCAACGACTTCAGTGAGTAGGGGGTTGCAGGATTTAACAAGATCTGTATCCCATACTGTAAAAGATGTATTAGAAAAACAATCACTCTAGTAAAAACAAACTTTCCCTTTTTATACTGTAATTTCTGGTACTGATTTTCTTTTTCGTAATGGTGTGGGAGTGGGAGCCTGTGACGATGAGTTTGCTATAGTTATTCCTCATTGTTCTGTGATAGGTAATTACTGTAGCAAAGGATCAGACATCTCCTGTATTTATACATTAGACATCCCTTGTGCCAGCTATCATTTATACCAGCACATAACTTCTTTGTCTTTGTCATGTTGCTGGGTTTTAGTTTATATTATGCAGTTTGCAACAGGGCAGGAGGCCCTATTTACATTTGACACACATCGACTTCTTGTTTTTTAAACTTCTGAACAAGATGCCTGATCCTGTCCTCATTAAAGTCAACGGGTAGACCTCCCACTGACTCTCCGGGGGGGGGAGGGGCAGGGTGCAATTTCCTTCTCCTCATGTACCCATGCATCTGCATAGTGTCTGTCTCAGATGTTCAGGCCAGGCTCAAAATTCAGCCCTTCTTGAGTAATGACAATGTGCATGCTTTCAAATAGCCCCTGGGGCCTGATCCTGCTTTAGTAAAGTGCCAAACCTTTATTGCCCACCACAGGAAAAGGATCAGGTCTTTATTTAATATTTGACTCCCATTTGTAAATTGTAACTTTTATTTTTGTGCTATTTGATTTGGTTAAACTCTGCTCTTTAATCTCCTATCTCAGAGATTGTTTAAAAGCAGAGATTCCATGTTAAGCTTAAGAGGGCTGATAAATGAATCTGGAGTGACAAAGTGTAATTTTAAAACACTAGAGGAAAAATGATAATGTTTACTGCAATGGATGCTTAACTTTTGCTGTCAGCCTTCCTAACATGCGGTATGTGTGTGTTTGCATTTTCTAGCTACAATCTATCAGTTTGAAGCTTTATCTGGGCACATGCTTTTATGGCTTTCAGAAAAACACAATACATTTTAAATGACCCAAAAGAGATGGTGTAAATCTTCATCCAGATGAATATGCATCTGCTATGTCATACACGTTTATCTGAAAGCTGAACTAGTACAGGTTTCTTGGTTTTATTTGTTGGATCAGGAAGAAAATATTATGTTGTTGCTAGCTATCATGTATTCTGCACAAATGTGTGTGGCACCACAGAGAGCAAGTGTGAGGGGCGGTACTAGCTCTGAAGGGCTTAGCTTCAGAATAGATGACTGACTAGGAGTGATGACAGACAAGTGGGATTTAAGGAGAAGAAGGATAAAAGTGACTAATATTATGGGATTGCTTTAGCTAGTTCTGAACACATGGGTCTTGAATTTTCAAACACACTCATGTAGGCACCAAAACAGGTGTCCAGATTTTGAGAACACTTCAGAATGTTACATGCAGTGCTCTTTTAATCTGACTGTAGATGTCACCATCTGAACTTCTGGATGCTGAACTCTCGTGTGAAAATCTGGCCCACAGTGATGTCAGGTTATGTTTTGTTTTTAAATATTTTTATTGTTTCTAAATAACTGTACCCTTTAATGTGTGTCTACTTTCCTTTGTTCCTTCCTCATCGTTTGGTCAAGCCAGGAAGGGTGGTAAGAAGGGAATAGGGAAATGGGAGGGGGGTGTAATGATGAATTAATAGGGGGAAAGAGAAGGTGGATAGAGAGGGCTAGAAAAGGGAGGATAAAAATAGAGATGGTGAGGAAGAAGTATATGATGGATGATATATAGTGGAGAGAGAAGGATAGCTCAGTGGTTTGAGCATTGGCCTGCTAAACCCAGCGTTGTGAGCTCAAACCTTGAGGGGGCCATTTAGGGATATGGGGCAAAAATCTGTCGGATGAATTAATTGGGGATTGGTCCTGCTTTGAGCAGTGGGTTGGACTAGATGGTCTCCTGAGGTCCCTTCCAACCCTGATAGTCTATGATGATGGGGGAGTGAGGTAGGTCAGCAGGGTGATGGAAGCAGATGTTAGAGTCCAAAAGGAGAAAGTCTAGTACAGGGAATGCTTGGTGATATCAGGAGGTGAAAGTTCTCTTTTCTGCTGCCTGCATTAATGGCTGTAGGACTTCAGATGGCTTAATGGCCTTTTACAGGCTACCCTAGTAGCTGCTTCTGACAGGATGATGGGCCTCCTCGTGGTTTGGGTGGGCTGGGTGGCCTGTTGTCCCAGAGTGGCTGCTCACTGGTCTGATGGAGGTAGGAGGGAAGGGAATTCATAGACTTGGCCCTCTCCCCTGGTTCCTTGTTGCTGTTGACTGGGAGGGCAGTCAAAATGACTATTTATGGCCCAAAGGTCTGTATAAGATGCTGTTGTATCACCTGAGATACTGCCCCATTTTTTAATTTAAAAAAAGACATGAAGAATATTCCTTTGCCAACATGTGTTCCATTTGAATAAGAGAGCCAGGATATAGCCTTCTGCTGAGTTATGCTGTGTTAAAAGAAAAGATAGCCAAGCTTACTAGCCAGTGGGAGACTTTGGAGAGTTTACCAGTGAGAAAAAAATATCAAGGCACCAAAATATACCAGCTTCTTGCAATCAGGCCAGGAGAAGCCACAGGTTATCACTGGGTCAAGGAATTGATCAGATCAAGCTTAGTTAGTGCTCTGTGTTGTTGGAAATAAAATTCCAATGCTAGACTCTTCAGCCCCCCCCCCCTTTACACAGGAATACAAGTCTGAAAACTCTGTAGAAATGCCATGTTTCCAGGGTGTGTGCTGTCATGTTACAGTAATAAAGAATCACAGAAGTCACTTTCTCTAAACACTGAACAAGGAACTTTATTACAGCAAGAAAAAAAATTAACTCCAAAGCTACTCTCTGTGCTTCACTGTAGAGCTGCTGCCTAGGTTAGAACCTGCTATAGATTTAAAGAAACAGTACACATATCCTAGGCTGACCAGACAGCAAGTGTGAAAAATCAGGACAGCAAGTGTGAAAAAACTGGGGTGGGGCTAAAAGGCACCTATATAAGATAAAGCCCCAAATATTGGGACTGTCCCTATAAAATCGGGACATCTGGTCACCCTAACTTATCCTCAAAAGCAGAGGGCATGTGCAGAGGGCCATCTCCACACTCTCCAGCGTGTGGTAACACAAAGATCTTTGCCACTCACTGAAGAGCAGGAATATTGGTGGGGACAGGGGAGGATGGGAGCATGGCCAATGGGCCTATTCATAGTATAGATGCAGTGGCTCAAAAGCTTGCGTAGTTAATGGAAGCAGCTGCTTCTCCTTTATACCTGGCAGTGGCAGCTGAAGCCTGGATTCACTGGTGATCCAGTCCATACAAACAGTTCCTAGGGATAAAGCCCTTCTAGTTTGTTTATGGAAACAGTTTTGTTCATGGAAACAGGTTTTGGCCTTAAGGGCATATCATGGAGAGCATTCAAGTTCATTCTCCTCCAGGGACAAAAACAATGGATGAAGTGAAGAGCATGCGGGGACACTTACTGGGTGGAATATGAAAAGCGTCGCCTTGTCCCATTTATTGCATCATCACAATCCAATCCATTCTATTCCTATCAACATCAGCATTGTTATTTGCACCACAAAATGTCTGGGAATCTGGTCACCATTCAATGTACCTCTCTTCGGAGTCCCATCCTGCTGCAAGTTCCTTGCATGCAGTGACTGACCTGGAGGCCCTACACCATATCTGAAGTGACAGCCCAGTGGCAGCAAGTGGTGAGGCTTTTCCCGAGAAACTGAAGAGAAACTTAGAAAATCCAAATAACAAAAGAGAAAAAATGAAGGGATGGGAAGAAGGGGAGGAAGAGAAAAATCAAAGGAAAGCAGGAGAGGAGGAATGAGCACGGTTTGGGGGAAGCTGGAGAGAGTTTAAATACTGTTCCAGAAGTGCCAGGAAGTAAAAATTAGAGAAATAGAATCAACCCGAGAAAGAGACAATGGCACTAAAGAACAACTCACTCTAAAAAAGAGCGACAAAAGGTCCAGAAATGAGGGAAGGAGTGGAGAGAATGAGAAATACAGAAAGGAATGCAATGTGAGATTGAGAAAAGAAAAGGAGGAAAGGGAAACAAATGAAAGGACATATGGAGAGAAGCAAAGGAAACAGGTTAGACGAGACGTGGTAGAAGTGAAGAGAGAGAAGAGACAACGGAGAGGAGAGAAGAACAGAGGCTGCCAGAAGCAAGTATCAAAATCACCAGCTCTCACCACACCCCCTCCCTTGCTCCTAAAGTAATTGCTGTGAATTGCTCCACCTCAGTTATTCCCATTGCAATCTGTTACCTTGTTCATGCCTCCCCTCCATCTCTGACCGGGGTACTTGCTCATTCTTCCCAGCAGCTAGTGAACACTTGTTTCTGAGCTTAAACATGAGAACAACAGACAAGTGCAGAGAGAGGCCAATATGTTAGCAGCAACTCTTGGAAGTGAAGAGTAGGAGGTGAGAGGAAGGGGGAAACAAACATGTCAGCATTGAGTAATTCATTCATCATTCTTACTTTCTTCAGAAGAGAGGAGTAATTTCAACTCCATAGGCCAAATTCTGCACTCAGTTGTATACAGAAGTCACTTGGAATTCCACCCTTTTATAACAGAAGCAAAATTGGACTCCTAGAGGAGATTTCATAGATTTTGATGACTCCTCTTCCTTCAGTGATTAAATAAACACATGGACTCAGTGAACAGAGTTGTTTAGATGCTGCAGACATTGTTAGGAAGTCTGAAGCCATATGAAAATTGTCTGGTTAAATTCATCATCATCATCATCAACTCTAAAAACTACTGAGGTTTGTCAAAACCTTTGCAAAAGTTTGCAAACCTCCCAAGCAAAGCTGGGTCCAGTTGCAAGTGAAACTGGCTGGTTTCTGATTTTATCCTGAAGTGGTGTGAAACCCAAAAATGTAACAAATGTGGGTTGAGATCTATTCAAAGCACAAGTGTGGTAGTGGATAGAGTGCCAGCCCTTTCTGGGTTGTTGATTTATGACTATGTCCTAGGGAGTCATGAATTTGAGGACCAGCTTCATTGTTTCAGCATGAATACCAGCTGATTAAGAGAGACATTAACAAGGGCTCTTTGCAAAGCCATTTTGCCTGCCTTTTCAAACAAAAGAAAGTTGCCAGGGTGACGCAACCTTTTAGAAAGGGATGTGAAGTCCTCTCCTGAGAAATGGATGATATTAGCTGATGAAATTTGTTTGGGATACAGGGGGTTTGTGGCTGAGTATTCTTGGAAAAGCGTGTAATGAGTCATTACTGCCAAAGTATCTTTGTTTTACACATATTTTACACAACTGTTCAATGCTATTCTGAGTGGGGCACCATAAACATTCTTCTGAAAATGGGCAGAATGTTTCTGAAGAAATTACATGAAGATATTTAAAACATGCACTTTTCTGGCAGTGGAGAAGTAAATGTGAATTGCTGCTAGTTTCCAAGTTACTTTAATTCCTTTAATGTCATATTAAAGGCCTGCAGATTAAAAAAGGAAACAACATACTTCAAAAACTACTAGCTCAGAAAAGCTTTAAAGACTAATTTATTTTGCAGGTGCTTTTGTGTTGGGGTTTTGGTTTTTATTTTATTTTTCTCTGGGTATTTTACTGTATTTTCTACTTGGTGTGACTGGGTAGGGACTGAATTTTGGCTCTGTAATACTATATAGCCCTTTATACTGTATATACAGATTATGAAGTGTTTGAGGATCCTTTTTGTTTTGTTTTGCTAACCCCATGATGAGCTTGCTGGGCTGGCAGTCAAAAAAAGCCTCTTCTGACTTGTAAACTGAGAATATTTGAGGCCAGGCCATAGGGCCCCCATTCTGTTTGCTGATGTAGCCTCTTAACACCACTCTGCCAGTGTAAAGGAGGCATAGACAGTCTTCCATATCTTAGTGAGATTCTGCGGCTGGTGTAGGGATCGTGGAATGGCTCTATCCAGGGCCGCCCAGAGGGGTGGGGGGCAAGTGGGGCAATTTGCCCCAGGCCCCTGGCCTCGGAGGGGCCCCCATGAGAATATAGTATTCTATAGTATTGCAATTTTTTATTATGGAAGGGTCCCCCAAAATTGCTTTGTCCCAGGCCCCCTGAATCCTCTGGGCAGCCCTGGCACTATCACCCTCAGGCCTTATCCTTGTCATAGCAGGAGGATTGATAATGTGTCAGAGGCATAACCGACTGTACGGTCTGGTATGAGTGGACCCAGTCGCTGGGTCCCACACGTGTACAAGCCAACAGGATCTGGGTAGAGTCTAGACACTGATTCTTGCTCTGAGACTCTTGGGCATACTCCCAGGCTCAGACCTCTTACCTCACCCTCTTCTGTGGGATGTGGAATGCTGTCTATACCCTGGAACCGGTGTGTCACATTTTCCAGGCCATTTACAAATATCCTCTCAAAGTTCCATCGACACCCTCTGGGCTTCCCAATTTAATCCTTTGAAGGACAATGTGGCAGTAGCGGGTGTGACAGTGTGTTCACTTCCCTGCTCACCCTGGAGCTCTGGGTAGGATTGTGCCTAACTGAAGGACAATCCCTCATGAGTTGATGCAGCTCCCAGCCTCCTCCAATGGGAAGAGTGTCTAAAAGCTGCAACTATCCTCTTGAACTGGAAGATATAAACAAGAGAAAATAAACACGGGAGCCACTTTACCATTCCTACTGAGTAGCTTCTCTGACTGTAACCATGCTCGTCAACAGGGCTGGTAACAATGATAAATATTCAACAGAACTGACTTTGGGTCTGATTCTGCTCCCACTGAAATCAGTGGGTGCGTTGTCGCTGTCTGCAGTGGTTCACAAGGAGGCTCATACTTTATATATAGGTGCAAATGTGTTGGTTCAGTGCGTGTTTCAAGACCTGACATAATTATTTGTGATTTGGTGAACTGCTATTTCCCACTTCTTGTAGTGTCTTCAATGATGAATCAAAGCAATGAATGAAAAACTGATATTTTCAATATCTGGTCTGATGTCTTTGTGTCTGCTTCCCTGGTAACTCATAGCTCCATCTGCTATCCTGGTAAATTCACGGGCAGTGTTTTAAGGGGATCTTTGGCACAGTTGTTTTATAACTTCACGGTATTTTAAAACTAAATAAGGTCATTTAACAATTGTAGGGTCTAGTATTGTGCCATCTAAGTCAATGGTAAAATTTCTGCTGGCTAAAATGGGAGCAGGATTGACTTTTAGGGGTATTTTTAAAAATAACATTTGTACAATGGGATTGCTCTCCCCACAGTGAGCATGAATAGCTTTCATTAGCAGTTTCAAAACATGTTTTTCCCCCCTGATTACAACTAGATTTTTTCACTTGTTTTTCACAGGAATAGAAAATGTTCTACCTAAAAATATATGTAATAGTTGAATATAAAAATCTGAAGTACAGCTGTAAACGTTATTGGCCCAAATGTCCCCTCTGCTACACCCATGTCACATCACTGACATCAATAGAATTTTTTGCACATGTATCTGAGGGAAAAATTTGTCCTGACAATTTAAAAAAAAAGCATAATCTTTCTTTTCAGCAAAGGGTAGAGTTTGATAAAGAGTTTCAAACCAACATTCATTTCAAAATGAAAAGTTACTGCAGTACAAAGTAACTGATATATTTTTGTAACGAAGCTCGGTCTACCTAAGATGGCATGTCTGTTGCCATCCTAGATCATGGAATGTAGCCTATGCAGGTGCCCAAAGTATTGAAAGGATTCCTCAGAATGCTTTGGATCTGTCACTTACTCTGGCTTCCTGTGGTGATAAGAACAAGGGGAACATAATACCTGCCATACTAGGTCAAATCAATGGTACATCTAGCCCAGTATCCTGGCCCGACAAGGGCCAATACCAGAGCTTCGGGGGAGTGTACAGAATAGGGCAGTTGGAATGATCCACCCTGTCTTTCCCTCCCAGCTTCTTGCAGCCAGAGGTTTAGAGTAGCTGCAGTCATAGGGTTGCATCCTTGACCATCTTGGCTAATAGCCTTTCATGGACCTATTGTATATGAACTTATCTAGTCTTTCTTTGAACCCAGGTATACTTTTGGCCATCACAACATCCCATGGCAATCAGTTCAATAGGTTAATTGTTCTTTGTGTGAAAAAAATACTTCCTCTTGTTTGGATTAAATCTGCTGCCTATTAATTTCATTAGTTAAACCTAGGTTTTTGTGTTTGTGGGAAAGAGTAAATAACACTTCACTTTTTCCACACAATGCTTGATTTTATAGACCTCAGTCATATCCTCCCTTAACTGTCTCTTTTCTAAGATGAACAGTCCTAATCTTTTTAGTTTCTTCTCATGTGGAAGTCGTTCCATCCCCTTGATCATCTCTGTAGCCTTTCTCTGAATCTTTTGTAGTTCCACTATATCATTTTTGACCAGAACTGGACACAGTATTCAAGGTGTAGGTGTGCCATGGATTATATAGTGGCATTGTGATATTTTCTGTCTCTTTTCTAACAGTTCCTAACATTTTGTTAGCCTTTTGACCTCCGTTGCACACAGAGCTGAAACGTTCAGAAAATATCCATGGTGTCGCCAAGATCTTTCTTGAGTAATAGCAGTTACTTTAGAAAGTGAAGCAGTACTTTTTGATGTCTCTTCTCTTATGGAAAGTTGTGAAAAATATGATCTCTTTCAAATGTGTGCATGCAGTTCTGAGAGCAAATGAACTAACTTTCAAAATAAGAGCTAACATACTATGGATTGAATAGTGCAGCACAGATTCAGAATATAATACTTAATGATGAGTTATTTCCATTGTAAAGGCTACAAGGAGTCCGGTGGCACCGTAAAGACTAACAGATTTATTTGGGCATAAGCTTTTGTGGGTAAAAAAACCTCACTTCTTCAGATGCATGGATCTGAAGAAGTGAGGTTTTTTACCTACGAAAGCTTATGCTCAAATAAATCTGTTAGTCTTTACGGTGCCACTGGACTCCTTGTTGTTTTTGTGGATAAAGACTAGCACGGCTACCCCCTAATATTGTAAAGGCTGTTTTTCATGGGGGCTTAGTAATTCAGCCATTTTAAATTGTTGCACACTGAAAATTTTTCATTGTGCTGGGGAATTTTGTTAATGGGATCATAATGATTTAATAATATTGTTGGTGAGTAATCAATAGTCGTCAAAGCAATAAAACCATTTAGGGCTACATTGTGCCTCTAAGGCACTGCCCATCGCAAGTACCATTGCACCATGCCAGGGGGGAAATAAAGAGACATTCTGCCTTGGAGGGTCACAATGACTCTCAGAGCTTCCCATTTGCATCATGAGTGAGAGTAATTTGTGACATTCCCTTTAAAAAGCTAGAGCACACACCCCTCATTCACCAGACAGCTCTGTGGTTTGTACCATATGTCCACCTACTCCTCTCCTCACCTCACACTCCTTTTAGCAAGCTGCACCCAGGGGATAGCAGGTCTACCTACAGCCAGTGCACTGCCTTGAACACAGATGTTGCAGTCTTTTTGTGAAAGGTGCAGGCTCCCTGCTCCCGCTGTGCAGCTATGTCTTAATTACCAACCATGTTATCCTCCAGTACTTGGGATGTAAAGCATAGTGGGTATGTTTTGCTTGATGATAATACATTGTGTGTCAGTCTAACTGTATCAGCATCCAGATATGGTGTGGTGGTTACCCTTCCACAGTCAACAGTTACCCCAAGTTACTACACATCTCCAGGAAACCACAGTTCTGCATTATACTTAGAAAAAACAATAGCTACATTATAGTATAGTTCAATGTAGGATGAGTTGTTAGTGCTACAAATACTGGCTACTTCACAGGAACAATAGTTACACATCTTACATGAGGACTACAAACATGTTTAAATAAAACTTTAACAAATTCAATGGAAATGTCTCAATGTTTTATCCAAATACGGTAGTAAAATCAGTAGCTCCTATGCACTGACACGCAAAGAGCTTTTATGATGTATCATACCATTACAAACTATTATTTATCCCGACTCCCACTCAGTGCCATGAATATGGAGATTGTGACAGCTTCCTTGAAGTTGATAAGCTCTCACTGCAAGAATTGTCCTAGCTACCATTGAAATCATGTTGACTCTGTAGATCCTTCATGCCTAATAGGATTTCACTGGAAATGTCTAAATGTCTAAAAATAAATTTAAATAAATAACTAAATAAACTAAATCAATAATCCAGTGTTGACATAATCATAGACTAATTATATCATATTTATGGCAGTGCATTCTATTCTTAATAAAGAATGCTTTGCATTAACTATAGCACTGATATTTCATCTTCTATGATACTGTCTTAATGGAACCATATAATGGTTTGAATTTGTTCCTCCGTTTAAAAATAAAACCAAGTCCAGATTTGTAAAGGCATTTAGGCATTGGTGCGCTTAGTGTTGCAACATGTAACTGATTTAGGAGCGTAAACCTCATTTTCAAAAGGAATTTAGGCACTTAGGAAAATTGGTGGGATTTAGGTGTGTAAATGCCTAAATTCCTTTTGAAAATGAGATTTAGGCTCCTAAATCAGTTAAGTATTGCAATGCTGAGTGTAGCAGTGCCCAAGTACAGTACCTCTAAAGATCGGGCCCAAAGACAATAAGCCTTCACCAACTTAAATGTGGAATGCCCTTGATTGATTTATTTAACTTCAATTTTGTACCTATATTAATATCACTGCCTGGTTCTTGTATCCTGGGAGGAGCTTTGACACACAACACAGCTTGGAGGCTATTTAAATTAATGCCTTAATCACTGCTCTCTTTGGGATACTTAGCTGGTGGTCTAGGCGAGGTGGTCCTGTTTACCTACCCAATTGTATTTATGGGGCATCAAGTTCCATTGATGGAGACAGCATCATATTGTGTTTATAAATATTTTTTTGTTATGGCTTTGTAACATATGTTGAAAATATTTTTCAGGGTGCTCATTGAATCACTTGGTGACAGTGGTCAGAGAATAAGTAATTGTCATTCCCAAGATGAGTGTTCTTGAACATTTAAGCTAGCATGCAGTATGTAGGTGGGGAGCATAGTTTGACATGAACAGAATTTTCTTTAGGCAGTAAGGCTGATGAGAGGTATTAGAACAGCAACAGACAAAACACTTGTACAGGGTAGAGTTCTGTCAGTGCTAACATATCGCCTCAGTGGAGAGGAGTAAGATGATGACCTCTGACTGAAGAAGCATCTGAAGAAGTGAGGTTTTTACCCACGAAAGCTTACGCCCAAATAAATTGGTTAGTCTTTAAGGTGCCACCAGACTCCTCGTTGTTTTTATGGAAACATTTTGAAACAGGTATACATAAAACATATACAAATACCATGAGGAAGGTCATTCCACTTCCTGGTCAGAGATCAGATAGCAATATGCTGCTCTTACTGTGTATGTCCTTGATAATCAAGGCTTGGTTAAAAAATGTGCACTCTACTCTCCATCAGTAGTTTTGACTTGCTGGAGCAAAAATGATATTATGACATGTGATACCTGATGAACAAGACAGACACTTGTTACTGATACTTACATTCATAGACTGGACTAACGTTTTCAAAGGCCAGCCTCTACTTTGCATGTGCCAAATAGCTTGATCAGACTTGCACCTGCATCTTCTTGGTGCTAACATGTGCATGCATGTTAACACCTGCATATGCACTTTAAATAACCTAACACCTATGCACACAAATGTTTTCATTTGCATCCCTTCTCAATGGGTTTTTCAGAGGCGTTTTCTAAAACAACCCCCCCAGGTCTGAGACTATTCAAAGTGCTGTATGCACATACTAATTTCATGTGGATACATGAGGAGGCCAAGAAAATTTACTCAACTGAGCACTTAACAGCCAGACAAAATGCTAGACACAGGCAAGAGACACAATTAAGGGTAGAAAATGTCACCAAAAAAACCCCAACAACAAAGTTTAAAGTGAAGGTGAACCAAACCTTTGTATTTATTGTCCAGGAAGATTCACCAGGGGCAATGTGGTGAGGAATGCATTTCAGAACAAAGCAATTTCCAGGTGAACATTTTTGTGCAGAGCAAGCTGTAAATGATAAATATTCTCAATTAGATTGTAAGTGCTTAGAGCCAGTCACTGTCTCTTTGTTATATACTTATGCAGCACCCAGAAGCGGCGCCAGGGTTTTTGGCGCCCTAGGCGGGGGTCCTTCCGCGCTCCCGGTCTTCGGTCTTCGGGGCACTTCGGCGGTGGGTCCCGGAGCGAGCGAAGGACCCGCCGCCGAATTGCCACCCCCCCCCCCAAATCCTGCTGCCCTAGGCAACCACCTAGGTCGCCTAAATGGAAGCGCCAGCCCTGGCAGCACCTAACACAATGGGACACAAGGAAACTGCAGCTGATGCCCAGCAAACAAGGGCTACACATGCTGCCTCCGCTGGATCAGCTTACTTGCAGTAGACTGCTGGTTGGACACCTCTTAGTATAAAGCTTCCTGTTGCTGCCTTGTCTGAGCAACTAGTTGCTAAGTCCGATGTTGACCAAACCCCAGAGACAAAGTCTCTGCTTCCTTGCCTGTTTCCCACTTCATACCTGTTACCACATCCTGCTCCTTGCCCTAACTCCAGTTAATGACCTTCACCCTCCAGCATTTAAGGACAGAAACCAGGAGTCTGATCAGCTCTTAGTGATCACTAGAGCTGAAATCAATGATAAGCTGGTCTGGGGGTTGAGACTTACACCTGGTTAAGTGTTGCATGACAATTACTCCACTTTAACCCTTGGTATGGCTTCTAAATCTGACTCTGGCTGCCACCCTTGGTGTGACTCTTAACTGTAATCCCAGCTCTACTCTGGGCTCTGACTGCTAGATCAGTGCTATCTGTAGGCAGTACTAGAATACAATTACACCTATTTCATAGAACTGGAAGGGACCCTGAAAGGTCATTGAGTCCAGCCCCCTGCCTTCACTAGCAGGACCAAGTACTGATTTTTGTCCCAGATCCCTAAGTGGCCCTTTCAAGGATTGAACTCACAACCTTGGGTTTAGCAGGCTAGTGCTCAAACCACTGAGCTATCCTTGCAGCACCACCAAGAGGGTCAGACATATTTGGGCATCAGAGAATTTGGGCAACTGGGTGACTACAGAAATAATTAATTCAATCCCACTTAAGCCCTAAGAATGAAATTTTCAAAAGAATTCAGCACCTAGCACCAGATTTTCAAAAGAGCTCAGTACATTGGAGATTAGGTTCTTTTTAAAATCTGGCCTTAAGTGTCGCCATGGCAGCTATTGGGTGCTGAGTACTTTTGCAAATCTGATTCTTATTCGGATCCTACATGGATACTGAGCTCTTTTGAAAATCTGGTCTCAATAGGGGGCACTGAGCACTTGAAAATCTGGCCCTGAGCTCTTCTAAAAATCTAACTCTATGAGTGCACAGGCTCTCTGAAGAGTTGAATTTCACCCAAACTCAGTATAAAGCTTTTGGTCACAAAAGCATAGCTCAATTATTTTTTTATTATTTTAAAAGTTAAACATTTTAAAATTTCAGTTATTAAAAAAAATACCCCATTGCTTGACAAGCTGCATGATTTAAACTCAATATATTTATTTTAATTAATTTTGGTTACATATTGGCCCTCATGTGGTTAGCCTGAGAGCTTTTGAATGTTGCCTATAGGGAGAAGCAGTTGGATAGTGGGCGTTTTAATATTAACACTTTTTTATATTTAATTGCTTGTGACTACAAATTCCCTTCTGATGCAGAAGTTCACTTAAATTCCAATATGCTGTTTTTGTCATCCATTTATATATATATATATATATATATATATATATGTGTGCAGTGGTGTTGTAGCAATGTTGGTCTCAGATTATTAGAGATATAAGGTGGATGAGGTAATATCTTTTACTGGATCAACTTATGCTGGTGAGAGAGACAAGCTTTCGAGCTTACACAGAGCTCCTCTTCAGGCCTGAGGAAGACCGACCTTGTCTCTCTCTCGATAAAGTGGCATTAATAAGAAGGTGTTGGAAAATTTCAGCCTGGCCTAAAAATCTGTTTTGTCTTGCCATGTTTTTTCTTTTTCTTTCAGAGATCTCTGATTGAAAATGCATGCTATAACAGAGGATGCAAACCTGTTCTTTGCCCATTTTTATTTTCCATTCATTTTTGGTGTTTGTAATGCAGTTAAATTGCATTATGATGACAGCAAAAGAATAATTTGATCAGCTGGAGCCAAGTCCATTGTAGACAGCATTAACGCTCCCTTTGTACTGTAGTCTAATCTCCAACATCACTGCTATTTCAGTCCTGAGCCACTGCCAGTCATACTGAATTGTGTTAAACTGTGTGGTGGCTCAGTGATGTGGACAAGCATCCACTAGGGATTAGGATGAAATCACGAGACTTTTTAATTGTTGCTTAGTTAGCTCTTCATCATTATAGAGATTTACATTATATTTTTATGCGCTTAAGCCCATGTTTAAATAAAAAAAACCCCAAACAATTACAATTCTGGATCTATGTACTGGCTAGAAAGCAGGCAGATAACAATTAGCGATCTGCCTCTGTGCCATTTCTGCACCTGGCATTAACTGTATTGGTGTAAGCCAGGGTTGAAATGAGCTCTGTCCTGCCATCTATTGATGAACTTGGAAGAAAGACTCCAGGAGCAGACCATATTTGCATAGACATACCTACTGTGCCTAGGTGATCAGCAGACAGACCTGCGTTGTCAGAATGATCAACTATGGCTGTTTTGGGTTATCCTTAGTGTATGACTATGTATACAGCTGAACTGTACTAAGTAGGAACTTAACTAAGGGTAGATCACCCTAAATTTAAGCTCACTCACTAAGCATGGAGTATTGATGCCAAAGCCAAGTGCAAGGGGATAAGGATAGGTGTAGGTGTTCTTACCTGGTGGTGGGCACTCTGTTTAAGGAGTCCTAGATACCATTTGACCTTCACCCTCCAGCATTTAAAGACAGAAACCAGGAGTCTGATCAGCTCTTAGTGATCACTGGAGCTGAAATCACTGATAAGCTGGTCTGGGGGTTGAGCCTTACACTTTGGGTGGGGATGATGTTGCGGGGAAAGGCAACACAGGATGCAGCAAATGGAGCAGCAGCAAGGTTCCCTTTTACCCATTGAGCTGGGCTAAGAACTGGGCTAAGTGGTGGAACCTCAGAACACAGCATCATAGCCAGCAGCAGCAACAATAGCAATGAACAGCGGCAGGAACTGCAACACTGACAAGCAGCAACAGAGGTGGCAGCATCGCTGAACTACCCGTTCACTCCCAGAAGCAGGAGGTGGATCCACCTGAATGCACCCCTGGATTCAGACAATAAACCGCAAGTGGGGCAGGATTTGAACCGGTTCTGTTGTGTAATGCTAAGAGGAACTCCTAGAAATTGAACCTGTCCTTTGTTGCTGACAACACCACTTCATGTTATATTACTTATGTTGGGTTGTGCTATGTCTATCGGAGAGAAGGGACGATGAAAAGGACAAGTACGGAAGTAAGATCCAGAAGTTGAGAGAAAGGAAAGATGGGGTGAGAGGCTGGGAAATTAGAGAGAGGAAGGAAAGGGAATGGAATTTATAATGTATTAGAAGTAGGCACATTATAATGGAGTGGGGCATAGAGGGAGGGGATACCTCATTGTTCTTGTGGCATCAAAGTACTTTGAGATGTGGTCAGTAGATTTCTGGTGTGAATGATATGAATGTTTCCTATTTAAAGAGAGGAAGATGAGTCCAGTGGTCAGAGTGCTAGCCAGCAGGATGGGAAACATGGGTTTTGCTACCTGCTCTGCCACAGACTTCCTATGTGATCTAGGGCAAGTCAATTAGCTTCTCTGCCATTGTAAAATGGGGATAATAGCGCTTTCCTATGTCACAGAGAAGTTGTGCGGAGTTTAGATACAAGAGTAATGGGAGCACAGAAGTACCATAGATGGATAAAATGTATACCATATAGAAACATTAAATATCAACAATAAAAGATCCACCACGCCCAGGACATTTCAATTGTGTCTTGATTTTTGTGTCTGTCTTCTGTGAGATTAATAAAACCTACACAGAGATAATAAAATCTTCACAACAAAGGCAGACCATTTTTATCTTTTGTAGATATGTTGTTATTACAGAGACAGAACAGTCTGGCAGAAACAACTTAAAAGAAGAAATGTTTTTTTGTAGGAAATACCTGAATCAAGCAGAATCCTAATAGACCCATCTTTCTTGTCATTTGTAGGCCTTTTTCCTTTATGCCTTTTGGTTTGTGGGAGGGTCATGCCAGCTGCATTTAAATCTATATCTATATTAGAACATTGTGGAGCAGACACAACAAAACAACATGTACGCCCTTTAGTGGCAGACTGTCTACCAACAAGGTTTATACTGTCCATCCTGTGCACAGAAACTAGTTTGATAAGGAATTCAGTATTTTCATGATGCTGTTATAGGGAATTTCTATGTATTAGGGGTCTGGAGCGCATGACTTAGGGGTCTGGAGCGCATGATTTATGAGGAGAGGCTGAGGGAACTGGGATTGTTTAGTCTCCAGAAGAGAAGAATGAGGGGGGATTTGATAGCAGCCTTCAACTACCTGAAGGGGGGTTCCAAAGAGGATGGAACTCGGCTGTTCTCAATGGTGGCAGATGACAGAACAAGGAGCAATGGTCTCAAGTTGCAGTGGGGGAGGTCTAGGTTGGATATTAGGAAACACTATTTCACTAGGAGGGTGGTGGAGCACTGGAATGAGTTACCTAGGGAGGTGGTGGAATCTCCTTCCTTGGAGGTTTTTAAGGCCCGGCTTGACAAAGCCCTGGCTGGGATGATTTAGTTGGGAATTGGTCCTGCTTTGAGCAGGGGGTTGGACTAGATGACCTCCTGAGGTCCCTTCCAACCCTGATATTCTATGATTCTATGATTAGCTTTTCATGTGTTCACAAGGCAGATAGGTACCTCTGATTTAGTATACTACAGGACTATTGTAGATCCCGATATTTGTAGAATTAATTCAGCACAGCTTCCAGCATGTTCTCTATAAAAGAGCTATAGATGCCTAAAATACTGAAAAGTATTCCTATATTCCCTTTAATGGGAAAGTTCTGTTGTTAAATGTTTATACATCTTTTATAAAGAGCCTTGAGAAGTTTTGATATGAAGTGCTATTAAAATTGTTATTGTCTTCAAATCTCAGTACTAATGTCTAGTCTAGTGCATGCGCTAAACCCTGAAGTAGTCAGTACAGCAAGGTGAAACAGAGATGTTGCCCAGTGTTTCCTCTACAAAGAGACTCTTGCTGGTTGTGGCAGGATTTCTCAGAGAAAGTAGAGAACAATTCATTATTCATCTGCTCCTGCATTATTTAATTCAAAGGGAATTTTGCAAACAGTGTCAGTGGGAGACAGACCAAGCCACATTGTGGGAGAGAGGGGGTCACTTTCTTGCTCTGAGCAAGAGGAAAGGTGTGCTTATTTGTTGCAGTTTATCAGATACCTCCTAACCCACAGGCCCCAGCTAAATGAGGACCAGATGTGTGGGCTGCCACATTAGCCTGGCTTATCTTCTACCACCAATCCTGTACAATCCTTTCAAGCTGCACATGTATCTGGGGGTAAGATCTAGCCACATTTGTATTTTAATTGACAGGCTTCATCTGAGAAGCATGTTACTTGTTATCACTTCCAAGAAGTTACAGGTTCAAGTCTGATCAGTGCCCATTTTCCTTTTGTAGAAATGTGGACATTTACAAGAGTGTGAAGTGAGAAAATCAAAATGGAGATGGTAGCATAAAAAACACTTCTTAAGTCAGGAATATAATTTTAGCCTCCACATGCTTTCTTGTGTCAGTAAATTGAGCTAGTTCCTTTAAAAGAAAATGTTAAGGACCAGAACATTTGCCACGATATCAAAAAAAGAGATGTTTAATACTGTCATAGACTGGTGGTTTTTACATTCTACATCTGTGCTGCAGTATTATTATAACATTCTCAGTTATATGGACTTTCAGCTATGATCTGGAATCTTGACATAAAGAAACTCAACGTTTGATTCATTTTTCCAATACATTCAAAACCAGTTCCTTAAGGAAACCAAGGAATAAGGACTGATTTTTATTTTTCATCCTCATTTTATTTACAAAATCCAAATAAAAATATTCTGTGGTGCATTGCAGTAGGTGGCAGGAAAAGGAATGATGCCTTTGGGTTTGCAATAAAACCTTCTTTGGTCACCCATCCTGACCTTTTGGTTATGCCTCCTGTCCTTGACAAGTTGCCATGGAGAATAGCAAAAAATAAATCCTTTTGTGTGTGTGTGTGTGTACATGTGTGTGTGCACACATTTCAAAGTGTGGACTTTGCTCTTGAGCTTTTTTTTTCACTTTTTGACTGAAATTTATTTTTTGACAGGGGTTGTCTCCTAAATTCCTCATTTCCATCTCTGCTGGATGTAAATCTGCCTCTGTAAATCTGTAGAATTTATGATCACAGTGGCTTTCCTAGGGCAACCAACACATTATTTCACAAGATCAGGGAAGGAGAGATGCTACTATAAGTGAACTGAATGTATACGGAGCTCGGAAGTTGCTAGTTATATTGTTTTGTATCATTTTACAGCCAGAAAGACTTGAGACGCCAGCATGGCATTTCTCAGAACTTATATCCTAGTAAATCCCCTGTCTCTAGAGATCCTGCATTGAGATACAGAAAATTAATACAGTGTTCTGTTTAGGGTGTCTGGATTTTAACAATTATTTAAAAAATACTGCAGCAGCGTGTGTTTTGTGGGTGTTTTTTCAGCTTTGAAGTACAAAAGCAAAAACTCCAGTCTCTCTGATAATATCCAAGTTTTTGCAGTTTAAACTAGTAGTAATGGCAAAGTTCGTTTTTTTTAAAAGGCTGAATATTGATACAAAATGCAATCAATTAACTGGTCTGGAAAATGCTCATGGGGGGACAGATTTACAAGACGCACATAGGTACCTAACTTAGGCCTGGTCCACACTACCCCCCCACTTCAGACTAAGGTACGCAAATTCAGCTACGTTAATAACGTAGCTGAATTCGAAGTACCTTAGTCCGAACTTACCGCGGATCCAGACGCTGCAGGCAGGCTCCTCCGTCGATGCCGCGTACTCCTCTCGCCGAGCTGGAGTACCGGCGTCGACGGCGAGCACTTCCGGGATCGATCTGGGATCGATTTATCGCGTCTAGACAAGACGCGATAAATCGATCCCAGAACATCGATTGCCTGCCGTCGGACCCGGAGGTAAGTGTAGACGTACCCTTACAGAGTTCTTTTTAAAAGTCCTGCTGAGAGCCTAATTCTTACTGATTTTCAATGGGAGCCAGGCACCTAACCTGCCTAAGCACTTTTGAAAATCCCCCTAGGCATCAATCTGCATCTGTAGGTACCTAAGTATTTTTGTAAGTCTGGCCTTAAGTGCTTACTACCATCCACAATCTTATTTTCTTTAATGGGAATACTCCTACACTCAGTAGCACGTAAGGCCCCACAAGTCATCATATTTTTGCTAGCAGGGGTTGGTTTACTCATTATCTGGGAGGTCACCTCATGATGGAAGAGGGAGGAAAACATCAGTCTCCAGTTTTGCAGAAGTTTGGTGAACATGGGATGAGATGGTTCAGAAGGCTAGAAAGCTGGTGAAGCTCCCTTTTGCCACCCAGCTGTTATGCTATACAAAGCACACGGGATCTTTTATAGAGGAGAAGGCAAAAACGCCGCATTTATTGAGAGTACAGCAGTTAGCATATGCTTTTCAGTCATGCACATGCACACACACACATACATACACACAGAGTCCTGCCAGTTGATGTTTATAGTTACCAGTCCAGAGTCTGGATTAATCTAGTGGCCAGCCAGATTGGTCGCAGAGGGGAGCCGGGCTCTGTCGGTCACGATCTGATGCTCCTGGAATGTGGCAAGACGAACCCAAACCCCATGGCAAAGCACCCTGCTTTTATAGTCTTTTTTTCTCTGTTGAAGTCTATGGATTTTGCTGTGTCAGTTTTTGACCGGTTACTTCTTAATTGGTGTAAACATTCCGATACACCTCCGAGAGGGTCATCCTGTCCTGGTTTAGATTTAATCAATTGTCCTTAGGGGTGCCAGTCTTCACCTTAGAGTCGTCAATCTGCCCTTCCTTCATTATGGATGCGCATTGATGGTGTCATTAAGTCTCTTCACTCCTTCTTCCTGGACCATTTGGCTATAACAATGGCCTTCACACCTTATCGTTTCCTGATGCATATATTCCTCATTCACACAAACAGTCTTTTACAGTTAAAGATATACAGAAGTTTTTATGTTGAGCAAGAAAAGGCATTGTAAATTAAGTCTTTCTAAATCTTATAATCAAAACAATTTACATTGGGGCCCAGGCCTTCAACGTTCCTCTAATCTCCTTAACATAGACACAATACAAGATCCTGTCTCTTACTTTCTAAACCTTAAAACAAAGAAATGTATATTTAACCAGAGTGCCTAATTTGTAATACATATAGGAAACCATAGTAGACATAACTTATCCTAAAACAAAAGGGTGACCATAATCAGTCATAAGGATTGTTCTGGTCTCTATTCCTTTCTGCTATTCAAAAAGGGTGGCTGGCAGGATGAAATCAAATCATACATTAATTCTCATAGTACAATTATAAAATCCTGCTCCTACACAGCCTCCCTTACTACCCACCAACAAACCATAGTACTTCCTAGAACTAGCTAGGGGCTAAATTATGACTTTAGCCCCAGATAAAGGAGCTTCATGAGCTACATCATCCCAGGGATAACTCCAGCCAGGCACTGTGACTCAGACATACCTCTCTGGGAGACGGTTCCTCCCCTGATCCATGCTGGCTCTCGAACCCAGGAAGGAGGGGTTGGGAAGGAAATAAGTGACTGCTGCTCTTAAAGGGTGTAGCTTACTTCCTCCCTCACACCTGACTAGCTCCTCTGGTCCATGAGTAGGGGTTGGAGCCAATGCTTCACCCTTTCCCTGCCCCCCTCTACTATCTCCACTCCCCTCACAGTAGGGAGTACCAGTGAATAGGGACTGTGCTCCATATCAGATTGACCACAGGATCTGGATAGGTCTGATTCACTTGAGCATAGAGGCGGTGGCTTCTTACTCCTCCATAAACCCCTGATTAGCTGTGTAACACACGGGCCATAAGGTAAGAATGGGAGGTCCTGGCCTGGGGCTGGCTACTAGAAGTAGAGAGGGTCTGGCTGCAGGTGATGTGGAGAGGAGGGCCCCTAAAAAGTTCAAGTCTATGGAGCTTGGACCATATTATTCCTGTTTTTTATTCATATTGCAGTAGTGTCTAAAATCCTCACTTGGCTAGGGCCCCAGCCTGCTGGGTATTCAGCAAGATACCTCTTTGTGAACCTGTAGGGTTTGGTTCCTTTCCATCTGCTGTGAACCCAACTTCAGGGTTCAGTTCAAATGCCCTTTCTTAAAACACCAAACTTTTCAGGATTCATGCACCCCTAATTTTTGCACCTGGAAATGGAAACAGCCTGTTATTAGAAGTAGGATGAGCCACTGAATGGAAATGCTGTTGCTTAAAATTCAGGGGATTTTACTCCTAGAGTATTTATTTACTTTTTTCATCCTCACTGACAGTAACAATAGGAATTATAAATGTTTTGTGGCTGGGGTGGGCAACAGTCATGGATAATGCAAATTCTCTGGAGTTGATGCATATGGTCTGGATAAACCATCAAAGGTGCTAGAATGTGTTTAGACACTGGGGGAAGGAGAGGGCTGATCCTCTTCCTGGAAACCCAGAACATTATCTTGGTTGTGCTGTTCATTTATATCTTAAGTTTTTTAATTGTCTGCCAAAACCAGCTCTGCATTTCAGTTCACCAGCCAAGTGCTGACATTACTTTGCCAATTGGGATTTCCATAATTAGCAGTTTTATGAGTGTTGCTATATTAAACACACTTGCATAAATTTACAAAAAAACCCACAACAAACAACAAAACCCTTTGCCTTCTGTCTAGGAGTGACTGGGTGACGTCTTATAAAGTAATGGTGAGCAATGACAGTCACGCATGGATCACTGTCAAAAATGGATCTGGAAATATGGTGAGTACCACAGAACAGGAGCGCCACAAGGAATAGTGGGAAAGCATAACTTGGGGAAAAAAGAATCATATTGACTTTTGATGTGCCAGGTAGTAGTATATATTCTTGAGAAGCTCTGTGAGGCCAAAAGGGGAACGATGTATGTATCCCCCCTAGTCCTTCTCATTGTCTGAGTGCTCCTGCTCCAGCTCTGCCAGTCCCTGACCCACTTGGCAGTGTAGATCTGCAGGGTATCAGATCTTCAGGGTACCATCTATTATTTTGAAGAACTGGCCCCCTCCCGCTCCTTGCACACAGGAGGGGATAGATCAAATACAGAGTCCCCTCCATGGGCCAGATCCTAAGCTGGTGTAAATCCATTGATGTCAGTTAAGTACACTGATTTACAGCAGATGAGGATGCCCGCAGGGTGCACATTGTTTGAGAGAAACTGTGGAGAAGACGGAGCTGTGATACTTTCCCCTTTTACTCTGGCCCACTAATATTTGAGCTGAGAGCATGTTCTCCCTGAAGAGCAATTCATCTCTGAGTTCCCCTCACCTACCTATCAGGGCACAATCTCATTCCAACTTTGAGTTTGATCTAGTTCCAGATGTTATTACCAAAGGTTCGGTGAGCCCTGTTGAACTGAACTTGACGTTTTTGTATGTTTGAACCTGAATAGATTTTTGAAGGAAACAGCGAGAAGGAGATCCCGGTACTCAATGAACTGCCAGTACCAATTGTTGCACGTTATATCCGTATAAACCCTCGGTCATGGTACGAAGAAGGGAGCATCTGTATGAGATTGGAAATCTTAGGCTGCCCCCTGCCAGGTAAGCACAGTTCTCCGTTACATTTGGCAGGATTGCCCACAAACTTTGCCAAGACCACATTACTCAGCTCAGAAGGAGTCCTAAAGCCTGTCCTGGCATTAATAGATCTCTCTTGAATGGGCAATCAAAGTTGTGTAAAAGGTAACAGAAATACATTCTACCCTGCTACAACGATAGTGTCAGTGTAATTCTATTCAAATGCAACTAAAAGATATGTATAATGGGCATTATTAATAAACCAAAATTACACATCTGATCTAATGAGGAATTGCTCTTATGTTCAAGCTGAGATGCAGATTCATAAACCTTACCGGGTGCACATGTACCAGAGTGTTAATAGAATGATGCATTGAAAGGCTCACTTGTGAATTGCCTAGAGTCACAGATTTTAAGGCCAGAATGGACCACTGTGATCATCTAGTCTGACTTCCTGCATAAGATAGACTAAAGGACTTCCCTGAATAAATTCCTGTTTCAGGTCTGATAGCTGTGCTTGGACTAGAGCATATCTTTTAGGGGGGGAAATCCAACCTGGATTTAAAATTTACCAACTCTTGGTAAATTTTAAGTGTTGGCAAATGATTCCATTTCCCTTTAATACTACAGAAGTCACACATCCTGAAAGTCAACAAAAGATCTTTTAAATGCTAGATATTTCATTAATCATACTCATGCAAAAAATATCTAGTGCTTCACTAGGTACCATATACAAGATGGAAACTAAGTCAAGGCCATTCCAGAAAAAGGGCATTCAAAATTTCACAATGCCTCAAGCTTATATCTCAGTTATGGGTTAGCATAACCTAGTGTCAGGTTTATAATTAGATATTTATATATATATATATTTGTATATCTGTTTGTTCAAGTCTTTTCTACGGTTTTCAACTGCTCATTCTAAATCTTTCATCTGCTTTTTTTCTTTAAACTTAAATTCTGGTATTTTGGGGATAGGTCTTCCCTTTTTTTTTTTTTTTTTTTTTTTTTTTTGCAGGGGGCTATGAATAGTATTTTTAGAAATACTAGAAGCAGAAAGAGAACTGCCTTTCTAGAGCTTATCATTATTAATTTAACTGCTCCTGTTCTGAGACTTGCTGCCACCAATTCCACTGTTGATGTAGGGTCATCCCACTGATGGAAAGTTCAGCAGAAAGAACCTGGTGGACTAGCAGAGAGTAATGCGCACCTCAGATTTCCATTTGAAGTATATTCCACGTGGCTCTGGTTAGTGTGTCTACAGGCACATTCTTTAAAATACTGGATGTCAGACAGAAGTAAATGAGAAGCTCTTCCTATTACCATGGAACCAGTAGCAAGTGCACAGGACAAGCATAGTGTTGTCCAGGGGATAATGAAGATGACACTAATACCATGGTGGAGAGCAACATGTGCTACAGGAAAGGTGGAAAGTTCTTACAACCGTTTATTTTCAATTCTGTAAAACTGCACTTGCTTTATTCAAGCCAGAGAAGAAAAGAGGCAAAATGTACTTTAGAAAGTAAATGTTTTTAATAATACAATAACTATGTTATAAATATTGGAAAAACTACAATTGACAAAGGTCAAATTCTACTTTCTCATCATGAGACAGTTCACAGTAACTCATTTGACTTCAATGGGTTACATCGATTGACAATGATGTAACTGAGATCAGAATATGACCCATTGTAAACGCAAGCTCGCCTTCACTTTGGTTGAAGTGACCAAGTTCTGATTTCCTTCTCATCTTGGATTAGAATGGAAACAGTGTCAGGTCCTTACTTATATCCATGCTGTGACGAGTTCGGTCACAGAAACCCCTTTGGGACTGCTACCTGATGTTCTGGGACTACCTCTGAGCCCGTTTTCCCTGCCAGCTTGGGACTCCAGTTCCTTGCCTTG
Organism: Emys orbicularis; assembly: GCF_028017835.1. Classification (NCBI taxonomy): domain Eukaryota; kingdom Metazoa; phylum Chordata; order Testudines; family Emydidae; genus Emys; species Emys orbicularis. Next base: position 20,559,506 of record NC_088689.1, on the reverse strand, counting down.
TTTGAGCCAGACACGCTTGCCTGCTGCAAACACAGATCCAAGTCTGAACCATGTCCCCCACAAGCTGCAGGCTTAAAAAAACAGCTTAAGAAGTGCTCCTCTCTCCAGCACTCAGATGCCCAGCTCCGAATGGGGTCCAAACCCCAAATAAATCCATTTTACCCTGTATAAAGCTTATACAGGGTAAACTCATAAATTGTTCACCCTCTATAACACTGATAGAGAGATATGCACAGCTGTTCCCCCCCCCCCCCCCATTAATACATACTCGGGGTTAATTAATAAGTAAAAAGTGATTTTATAAAAATACAAAAAGTAGGATTTAAGTGGTTCCAAGTAATAACAGACAGAACAAAATAAATTACCAAACAAAATAAAATAAAACACGCAAGTCTAAGCCTAATGCAGTAGGAAACAATGCAGGTAAATCTAACCCGCAGAGATGTTCCAATAAGCTTCTTTGACAGACTAGCCTCCTTCTAGTCTGGGTCCAGCAATCATTCACACCCCTGTAGTTACTGTCCTTTGTTCCAGTTTCTTTCAGGCATCTCTTTGGGGTGGAGAGGCTCTCTCTTGAGCCAGCTGAAGACAAAATGGAGGGGGCATATATAGTCTCTCTCGTGGGTGGAAACCCCGCTCCTCTCCCATGCAGAATCCAGCTCCAAGATGGAGTTTTGGAGTGACATGGGCAAGTCACATGTCCATGCATGGCGCAGAACTTTACAGGCCAATGTCACATTCCCAGGAAAGCTCAGATGTGGATTGGCGTCTCTTATAGTTCATTGTCAGCTTAAGTGTTTCTTGATTGGGCACTTACTGAGAATAGTCTTTTCTCAAGAAGCTGACCAAATGCTTCACTGAGGCTACTTAAAATCAGACAAGTACACAGCCAATATTCATAACTTTGAATACAAAAATGATACATGCATACAAATAGGATGAATATATTCAGTAGATCATAACCTTTGCAGAGATATGTTCCATGGCATATCTAGCATAAAACATATTCCAGGTATGTCATACTTACACTCATAAGCATATTTCTATAAAGCATTATGGAGTGCAATGTCACACATGCTTCTGCATGTTAGTTATTTATGGGGGCCATTTTCTGCAGTGGCTGTTTTTGTTTGTCTTTGACATTAAGGCAGACAGTATCATAGCCAGTGAAAAATACACATTAAATATGGAAGGTTGCTTATTTTTGGAATGTTTGAAAAGGCTTAGGATTTTGATGGGGATTTATACAGTAGGCAATTGGACTGGGTGGAACAACATCTGAACATTTTCGGCATGTTTGTTGAATCTCATGTGAATGCCTTAACCACTAGGCTAAAGGTTACATGAGGTGTAACTCTGAACTGGCTTCATTGGGAGCAGAGGTAGGCCTCGTTGCATTTGAAAATCCTACCTTTAAATCCTTACCTAAGCACCTAATTGTGTTTCCTGATTTCTAGAAGTGTTGAATATCCTCATGCCTCCTATTGTATTCCATAAAAAAGCTTATTCATGCTTAAAGGCAATTGGGGGTTGAAATCATGAAACTTATTTAGGTGCCTAAGGCCAAGAATTTGAATAATAAGAGAATGAATTTATCCTTTTAAGTACTTATTTGAGTTCCTAATAAGTAACCTGATTTTCAAATGTGATGAGCACTAATTTAAGGAGGAAGGATGATCACTGGAAGAAAGATTTTTACCTCTAGAGCTGTGGGGCCAATACAGACAAAATAAGAACCAATACAAATCTTCATCCAAAACTCAAGCCAAACATTCAGGAGATGCTATAAAGTTTAGCTAACTTGAAAATATGTTTGCCTTTTTATGCATTTCCTGGAAATAGCCAGGACTGGAAACTACAGTCTATATCACTGGAAAACTCATGAGAAAATCTTTACTTATAAGATCCGTTGTCTGATTTATGGACCAACGTGGGGAATGATTATCTGAACTGAATCTTTTAAGATGCTCTCATATTTATCATAAAAATGTTCATGTAATATTCATAATATGCATTTTTGTGTATTGTAGAAGGAGAAGCTAGCAGTCTCCCAGGGTTTTGGTCTGTAAGATATGTAAATAGGTGGTGGTGGGGACAGGCACGAACAATAAAAGAGCACTGGTGCATTTACTTTGGAGCAGTCTCCGACTGAGTTTGTGAAGGGGCCGGTAGCGGGCACCGCTACAGTATGTATGTATATATATCTTCTTATTATATGTTCCATTCTATGCATCTGATGAAGTGGGCTGTAGCCCATGAAAGCTTATGCTCAAATAAATGTGTTAGTCTCTAAGGTGCCACAAGTACCCCAGTAATTCTAAGATTTTCAAAGCTGTCTAAGGGATTTAGGCACTATCTTCCTTTAATTTTAATAGGAGGTATGTCGAAATCTTTTAGACTGTATTGAACGTCTCAGCCATAGCACTCTATAAAGAAAAACTTTATTCAAGCCAGAGAAGAAAAGAGGCAAAATGTACTTTAGAAAGTAAATGTTTTTAATAATACAATACAATATGTATTATAATAATACAATAACTATGTTATAAATATTGGAAAAACTACAATTGACAAAGGTCAAATTCTACTTTCTCATCATGAGACAGTTCACAGTAACTCATTTGACTTCAATGGGTTACATCGATTGACAATGATGTAACTGAGATCAGAATATGACCCATTGTAAACGCAAGCTCGCCTTCACTTTGGTTGAAGTGACCAAGTTCTGATTTCCTTCTCATCTTGGATTAGAATGGAAACAGTGTCAGGTCCTTACTTATATCCATGCTGTGACGAGTTCGGTCACAGAAACCCCTTTGGGACTGCTACCTGATGTTCTGGGACTACCTCTGAGCCCGTTTTCCCTGCCAGCTTGGGACTCCAGTTCCTTGCCTTGTTTGAGCCAGACACGCTTGCCTGCTGCAAACACAGATCCAAGTCTGAACCATGTCCCCCACAAGCTGCAGGCTTAAAAAAACAGCTTAAGAAGTGCTCCTCTCTCCAGCACTCAGATGCCCAGCTCCGAATGGGGTCCAAACCCCAAATAAATCCATTTTACCCTGTATAAAGCTTATACAGGGTAAACTCATAAATTGTTCACCCTCTATAACACTGATAGAGAGATATGCACAGCTGTTCCCCCCCCCCCCCATTAATACATACTCGGGGTTAATTAATAAGTAAAAAGTGATTTTATAAAAATACAAAAAGTAGGATTTAAGTGGTTCCAAGTAATAACAGACAGAACAAAATAAATTACCAAACAAAATAAAATAAAACACGCAAGTCTAAGCCTAATGCAGTAGGAAACAATGCAGGTAAATCTAACCCGCAGAGATGTTCCAATAAGCTTCTTTGACAGACTAGCCTCCTTCTAGTCTGGGTCCAGCAATCATTCACACCCCTGTAGTTACTGTCCTTTGTTCCAGTTTCTTTCAGGCATCTCTTTGGGGTGGAGAGGCTCTCTCTTGAGCCAGCTGAAGACAAAATGGAGGGGGCATATATAGTCTCTCTCGTGGGTGGAAACCCCGCTCCTCTCCCATGCAGAATCCAGCTCCAAGATGGAGTTTTGGAGTGACATGGGCAAGTCACATGTCCATGCATGACGCAGAACTTTACAGGCCAATGTCACATTCCCAGGAAAGCTCAGATGTGGATTGGCGTCTCTTATAGTTCATTGTCAGCTTAAGTGTTTCTTGATTGGGCACTTACTGAGAATAGTCTTTTCTCAAGAAGCTGACCAAATGCTTCACTGAGGCTACTTAAAATCAGACAAGTACACAGCCAATATTCATAACTTTGAATACAAAAATGATACATGCATACAAATAGGATGAATATATTCAGTAGATCATAACCTTTGCAGAGATATGTTCCATGGCATATCTAGCATAAAACATATTCCAGGTATGTCATACTTACACTCATAAGCATATTTCTATAAAGCATTATGGAGTGCAATGTCACACATGCTTCTGCATGTTAGTTATTTATGGGGGCCATTTTCTGCAGTGGCTGTTTTTGTTTGTCTTTGACATTAAGGCAGACAGTATCATAGCCAGTGAAAAATACACATTAAATATGGAAGGTTGCTTATTTTTGGAATGTTTGAAAAGGCTTAGGATTTTGATGGGGATTTATACAGTAGGCAATTGGACTGGGTGGAACAACATCTGAACATTTTCGGCATGTTTGTTGAATCTCATGTGAATGCCTTAACCACTAGGCTAAAGGTTACATGAGGTGTAACTCTGAACTGGCTTCATTGGGAGCAGAGGTAGGCCTCGTTGCATTTGAAAATCCTACCTTTAAATCCTTACCTAAGCACCTAATTGTGTTTCCTGATTTCTAGAAGTGTTGAATATCCTCATGCCTCCTATTGTATTCCATAAAAAAGCTTATTCATGCTTAAAGGCAATTGGGGGTTGAAATCATGAAACTTATTTAGGTGCCTAAGGCCAAGAATTTGAATAATAAGAGAATGAATTTATCCTTTTAAGTACTTATTTGAGTTCCTAATAAGTAACCTGATTTTCAAATGTGATGAGCACTAATTTAAGGAGGAAGGATGATCACTGGAAGAAAGATTTTTACCTCTAGAGCTGTGGGGCCAATACAGACAAAATAAGAACCAATACAAATCTTCATCCAAAACTCAAGCCAAACATTCAGGAGATGCTATAAAGTTTAGCTAACTTGAAAATATGTTTGCCTTTTTATGCATTTCCTGGAAATAGCCAGGACTGGAAACTACAGTCTATATCACTGGAAAACTCATGAGAAAATCTTTACTTATAAGATCCGTTGTCTGATTTATGGACCAACGTGGGGAATGATTATCTGAACTGAATCTTTTAAGATGCTCTCATATTTATCATAAAAATGTTCATGTAATATTCATAATATGCATTTTTGTGTATTGTAGAAGGAGAAGCTAGCAGTCTCCCAGGGTTTTGGTCTGTAAGATATGTAAATAGGTGGTGGTGGGGACAGGCACGAACAATAAAAGAGCACTGGTGCATTTACTTTGGAGCAGTCTCCGACTGAGTTTGTGAAGGGGCCGGTAGCGGGCACCGCTACAGTATGTATGTATATATATCTTCTTACTATATGTTCCATTCTATGCATCTGATGAAGTGGGCTGTAGCCCATGAAAGCTTATGCTCAAATAAATGTGTTAGTCTCTAAGGTGCCACAAGTACCCCAGTAATTCTAAGATTTTCAAAGCTGTCTAAGGGATTTAGGCACTATCTTCCTTTAATTTTAATAGGAGGTATGTCGAAATCTTTTAGACTGTATTGAACGTCTCAGCCATAGCACTCTATAAAGAAAAACTTTTCTAATAGGACAAACAAAAAGCAAACTGCAGTTGTAGAAGTTCTTTGGCACTATACAGTGAGTACAGGTTTCAAACCGCAAACTCCATGAGAAGTTCAACTTTGTTGAAGTCACGATGAAGTTGAGACAATGTGGTATTAGGATGGATGCAAACTCTGTGAATTAAAAAAAGAGAATCCTTATCATTTGGTCATGTTAGTTGCTTTGAGAGTGATGATTTCACCCTCCCATCTTTGTGAGACTCTCTTCATACACAGCATTTTATATCAAACCCTAAAGAACACTAGAAATTTAAAAATATATATAATTTCTCTCTGCTTATCATTATTATGATTTATCCTATGGTAGCACTTAGGAACCCCATTCAAGATTCAGGGCCCCATTGTACTAAGCACGGTACAGACATGTAACAAAGAGACAGTCCTTACCCCAGAGACCTACAGTCTTCATGACAGGATACAATAGGAGATCAATCTAACAAATAGGGTGGGGTAGAGTGGGAGGATGACAGAGCTGAGCAGAAAGTTATAAGTATTTGTGTTTATAAAAGTAGTTTAGATTTATGGAAAACCTTCAATGTTCTTGTGCTGAGAAGGAATTAGATATTGTGGAGATGATTTCTTTCTCTGTCTCATACACATACTCTTATAGAATTAGAGATGGAAAAGGTCACGAGTCCATCCCCCTGCCAGTGCAATTGATTTCTGTATTTTACCCTATCTAGTTTCACTTTGGGAGGGGTAGAGGGTAGGAGCATGTCAGAAACTAGTCTTTCAAAGTACCTTTGCCAGCCAGTTTATAAATTAGCTGTGGTGCTGGCTTAAATGGAAGTTGACAGTGGAAAAAAATCAATACATTCTTTTGAATTCATCGTAATCATACAGACTTTCAGGGTTTCTTTTTCCTGCAACGGGGAGGGATTGTTTGAAATGATGCCAGGAATGAATAAGTAAATCACAATTGAAATGCTACAGTGGTTTTAGCTGCATGGGGTCTTATTTTCTGTTTGCATGATGGTAAATAGTTGTTGCCAAGGTGGACTTAATGTACAGCAGATGATAGTGGGTTTTTGGTTAGTTGGGGGTTTTTTTGTTTTGTTTTTTTGTCTTCTGCATTTTGCTCTATACTTTCCTAATCTCTATTCCTGCTGCAACAGAAAAATCAATCGTCAAAACAGACTGACAATCGAGGTAGGCAAAACGTTAATGTTTGTTCACAAGAGATCTTAGATTGTGCACATTTTAGAAGTAGAACCAAAGGTGCAATACTCCCTTTGTAGGATTATTTTCATTTTCAGGGATTTCAATGGAAATGGGAGGTCCCCTTTATTGCCTTTTTTTGGTTTCACCCACCAAATCTACATCACCATGTCATAGGAATGGTAGATAAACAGTTAATGCATGGTCAAAATACCAGGCTTTGAAAATCTCTCTTAAAGGAAGGGAATTTTAAGTACTAGGGAAAAATCAGGTACTGTATGTTTTCACATCTGATGATTGAGAAAACCTAGAGTATCCTGACAATTTTAAGATGTTTATTTTTATCTTAATGATTGTTTTCCTGTGGCATTAAACACACCATATTCTGTCTCTTCTAAGAAGAGGAGATTGTGTGGTTTGCATTTCAGATACATTACTGTGGTGTGACGTTTAAAATGTTTTGAGTTCAGGTGCCATATTTATTGTTGTTGTAGCACCACTGGGGTCAAGGTAGTTACATGAATTTATTCCCCAGTTAGGTCTCAATAATGATCTGAAAATGCAGATGCTTATTTGAAGCTTATTTAATCTGTTGAATCTACAAAATTTGCTTGGTGGGCACATGAGGCAAGATGTATATCTGCTCATCTGATTGGCTTTGTATTCTAGCCAATTGGGAAGCCAACTGAGATCAGGTGGTCTTTTTGTAGTCAGACCCATCAGACAACAGCAAATTCCATTGGATGGCTAGGATTTGGAGGTGCAAGACTTTACTGAAGCTCCCATAGCCATGTTCTAACAACAGCGCTGGAGCGAATTCTTAAAGTATCTCAGCACTGCTGGTGTAGACTAGAACAAGGAAGTGCAGAACAAAATAAGAATGAAAAATAATCCCTGGTGTGGGTGAAAAACTCAGTTAACATTTCAGAAACATCCAAAAATGGTGGTTCAGGTTCACTGCTTAGAATGAGCAAAAGCTGGAGCTGGGAGTGTTTCTGATTTTTTCCTAACTGGTTTGCTCATCCAACCTTTTTCTTTAGCTGAATTGTCAGTGCACTCACCTGGAAAGGCAAGAAAGCACAAGTTTTGTTCCGCCTCCATCTTCTCGCTTGACACTAATTATTAATTGTCATCCTGTTGGTTTAATTAGATATGTGATGGCCTGCCTTCTGCTGAGAAATGTTTTCATGGAACACATCACACAGAGTAAATTATATCCACATGGTAAAGAAAATAGTCTGTTAATTTTAAATTAAAAAGCCCAAAAACTTATGCAGTGAGTTTAAGAAAATACTTAACTAGAAATAATTCTTACTACTAAAAGTGGATCCATTATTTATTAGGCCCAATATTTTGCAGGCAGTGCATAATCTCTGAAAATGCTCATCAATAACAACAAATAGCTACTGGTTCTCTACAGTAACTACAGTAATTATTCTAGTAGAAAGATAACATTTGCTGGGGCTTTTTCCTCTGAAGTGGTGTTTCCATTCTTTCTTAAATACATCAGACTGATGCCTTGATTATTTTCTAGTGTCTCTTGCCCTTTTACAAAGCACTGACTGGAATGTGTTTTTTGCTTTTCCTATTAAACTTTAGTTGTTAATGCAGAGCAAATGTCTCCGTTACCGTAATATTGTTGCCTACTTGGTCCTATTTGGTTTAATGAGTTGATTTGTATGGTAATTAGTAATATTTCAAAGCTGCTGTTTGTTTACTTCAGCTACTTAAAAGAGGCTTAATTAAATATGAGTAGGAGAGTGGCGTTCAGAGTAAAACGCTTTCTCTCCGTGCTTGGCATCTTTCCCTTTGGGAATGGTTAATAAATATATGCAATTTTTAAAATTTCTTTTCTCAGACCCAAATAATTATTATCACAGAAGAAATGAAATGACAACCACAGATGATCTTGATTTTAAACACCACAGCTACAAAGAAATGAGACAGGTAGGCCACAGAGAATGCAATTTCAGTTCTGGCATGTGTACACATGGGGTGGGTGGTTGTCTTGGGGTCCTTATTTTAGGTAGTTGAGCTCTGTCGACCCTTAGATTTTGTAGAGTATACTAGAGGAAAGGCAAACTTATGGGAAGTTGAGAACTATGCATTTTCCAAATCTATCCTAACTGCAGATAAGTCTTTTCCAAAAATACCTCTGCCAAGTTATTTTGTGAGGGCTTACAAAGGAAATTCAATGTCTATCAACAGAACTTGATATTTTTCATTTATTACCTTTGGACAGAATATTGGGGTGTATTATAAACCATTACAGGAAATAAATTCTAGACCTCAGAAAGCAGGTTTCTTTTTTATGGTAACCTACTTTAAAATGGCTTTTTCCTAACCATGCATGTTTTGGCCATATGGTAGATCCAGATCTCTCTGAGGTCAGTAGGAGTCTTTTCATTGATTTCAATGGACAGTGGATCAGCCTGCTAATATTTCCATCCAGTGTCATGTTTATGCATCTGTTATACAAATATATATTTAAGGACTTGTACTAATATTTTGGAGTTATTTAAGCTGAGCATTTTCCTCTCAAATGCCACAGGGAAAACATTAAAAAAGAGTAATGAGTTGAAGCTGCAAGAGAAGGATAGTTAGACTTTGTCACTAGCAAAATTGTGTGCATTGAAGGAGGTATTTTATGGAGAGATATACAAAATAAAATATTATAAACCTGGAAAGACTATTTACAAATCAGAGCTTAATTGTGTTACAGTTTCAGCTGTGAACATACGGTCTTATCTGGATTTGTGCATTGGTATGCTTTTCTCTAAAATTTTTGTAAGGTCACATCAGTATGAACACAGCATATTAAATATGATTTTCCTTTCTATTGCTGTAGTGACTATTATTACATCAAAATGGCTTTTGAAACTTTACATTTAACATTTATGTGACATTTGCAGCTTTAAAATTGGCATTTAATGTACAGTACTTTGAAATGTCAATGTGTTTTTAAACTTGTCTCTTGATGAAAAAATCTATCTGGCTACGAAAACGAATGCTGCAATATATGGCTAAAAGTCCAGCTTCTTTCTTTGTCAACCTTCCATCCAATCCTAACAGGTTTCTCCACAGTGGTGGTGGCATGTACCCATGCATGTTGTTTCAACAGTCTGCTCTTGTGCTGAACATTGCAATATGCTCATTCCTTGATAGCGCACCAAGACTTCTTGAGTAACAGAATTGTGGCATATTTCAATGTATTGTGTGATCATATGAATAAAACAGAGAGGCAGGGTCAGATTCCTTACTCGGTTACCCCAGTGTAAATCTACAGTCAGGAGTTCCTCTTCCCAAACTTGGTTCGTGGCTTGTTCAGGGTAAGCCTTGGCAGGCTGTGAGACACTTTGTTTGCCTGAGCAGGTACGGCTGCTCGCAGCTCCAAGTGGCTGCGGTTCACCGTTCTCGGCCAATGGGAGCTGCAGGAAGCGGCGCGGGCCGGGCCACCACTTCCCACAGCTCCCATTGGCTGGGAACAGCAAACCACAGCCACTGGGAGCTGCGAGCAGTCATACCTGTGGACACTCCGGTAAACAAAACATCTCGCGGCCTGCCAGGGGCTTACCCTAAACAAGCCACGAACCAAGTTTGGGAACCCCTGAGGGTAACTCAGCTGAAATCAAAGGAGTTATTTTGGATCAATACCACTGTAAACGCAAATAAATATTATCTCAGGGATGAGGGAGATCACAATAGGTACCAGCAGGCTCATGCCATGTAAATGACCATGAACCAAAAGAAAGCTAATACTGTTAGTCTAATTTTAGATTCACCAGCCTTAATTATCTCCCTTTAACTTCAAATGGGGGTGGTGGGGGGGGGGAATCTGGATTTATATCACCCCAGACATAGGTGTGGGATGTGCTAAAGAAATATTTCTTCCTGTCTTGCTCTTCAAATATAAAGATAATGTGCTTGGACTTGAAATATGTGAATCATTATCTGAGTGCTGAATCTTCAGTGTATTTATACTGCATGAGTCATCATTCATTTTTATTGAGCAATTGTGTACTGAGTCACACGTTTAGTTCACTAGAGATTTCATGGCCTATATTTCTAGCACAAAGATTAGACAAATAGAAACTCGATTGGCATAATTAGTGTCAAGAACAATAAATGTAAATACATTTTAGATACTAATTGCACAAAGACAGGTTGGTCAGTTTTGAAATATCTTTGAAAAACAGCTTAAAAAAAGAATTATTTCCCTAGTTCTTCTATAAGGAGAAAATCAAGATGCGATTTAACAATGGTAAGGGCTGTGAACTGGTCAGCTGTGAACTATGTCCTTTGCTGGGCTTTCTCAAGTTGGGTGCTTCTGTGTAGTAGTAGCTCATTTTGTAGCACTCTTGTCATTTGGCAAGCAGGCAGACGGTTTGGGGTATGATTGGAGGAGATCTGATATCACTGCAACATACCTTTGGTGACACTAGAGAATTTAATCATTGTCTTTGAGGGTATGTCTACACTACGAAATTAGGTCGAATTTATAGAAGCCGGTTTTATAGAAAGCGGTTGTATACAGCCGATTGTGTGTGTCCCCACATAAAATGCTCTAAGTGCTCTAGTCGGCGGACCGCGTCCACAGTACCGAGGCTAGCGTCGACTTCCGGAGCATTGCACTATGAGTAGCTATCCCACAGTTCCCGCAGTCTCCGCCGCCCATTGGAATTCTGGGTTGAGATCCCAATGCCTGAATGATGCAAAACAGTGTCGCGGAGGGTTCTGGGTACATGTCGTCAGGCCCCTCCCCATCCGTCAGAGCAACAGCAGACAATAGATTCGCGCCTTTTTACCTGGGTTACCTGTGCAGACAACATACCACGGCACGCATGGAGCCCGCTCAGCTCAGCTCACCGTCACCACATGTCATCTGGGTGCCGGCAGACGTGGTACTGCATTGCTACACAGCAGCAGCAGCTAACTGCCTTTTGGCGGTAGACGGTGCAGCATGACTGGTAGCCGTGGGGCTGGCAGCCGTAGGGCTGCATTGCACCAGCCTTTTGCCTTTTGGCAGTAGATGGTATATTATGATTGGTATCCATCATTGTCATATTGCGGTTCGATCAGAGGCACCTGGGCAGACATGCTCAGTCCTATTGAACAGTCTTGACGATGATGGCTATCAGTCGTAGTATGCTATTTTCTGCCAAGCGCCCAGTATTTTCTGCTAAGCACCCAGAAAAGGCCGAGGGCGATCTGGGTGCTGGCAGACGTGGGGCTGGCAGACGTGGGGCTGCATTGCTACACAGCAGCAGCCCCTTGCCTTTTGGTAGAAGATGGTATATTACGACTGGTATCCGTCGTCATCGTACTGCAGTGGCTATCAGTCATGCTGCACCGTCGGCTGCCAGCTTAAGATGTAAAAAATAGATTTTTTCTGTATTCATTAGCTTCCCCCTCCCTCCGTGAAATCAACGGCCTGCTAAACCCAGGGTTTTGAGTTCAATCTTTGGGGGGGGCCATTCTGTGTGACAGTTGTTTGTGTTTCTCCCTGATGCACAGCCACCTTTGTTGATTTTAATTCCCTGTACCTGTACGCCATGTCGTCACTCGCCCCTCCCTCCCTCCCTCCTTCCCCTGGTCCGTCAGATACTAGTTTCGCGCCTTTTTTCAGACCAGGCGCCATAGCTAGCACTGGGATCATGGAGCCCACTCAGATCACCGCGGCAATTATGAGCACTATGAACACCACGCGCATTGTCCTGGAGTATATGCAGAGCCAGGACATGCCAAAGCAAAACCAGGACCAGCTGAGGAGGCGATTGCAGCGCGGCGACGAGAGTGATGAGGAAATTGACATGGACATAGACCTCTCACAAGGCACAGGCCCCAGCAATGTGGAAATCATGGTGTTACTGGGGCAGGTTCATGCCGTGGAATGCCGATTCTGGGCCCGGGAAACAAGCACAGACTGGTGGGACCGCATCGTGTTGCAGGTGTGGGACGATTCCCAGTGGCTGCGAAACTTTCGCATGCATAAGGGCACTTTCATGGAACTTTGTGACTTGCTTTCCCCTGCCCTGAAGTGCCAGAATACCAGGATGAGAGCAGCCCTCACAGTTGAGAAGCGAGTGGCGATAGCCCTGTGGAAGCTTGCAACGCCAGACAGCTACCGGTCAGTCGGGAATCAATTTGGAGTGGGCAAATCTACTGTGGGGGCTGCTGTGATCCAACTTGCCAGGGCAATGAAAGACCTGGTGATATCAAGGGTAGTGACTCTGGGAAACGTGCAGGCCATAGTGGATGGCTTTGCTGCAATGGGATTCCCAAACTGTGGTGGGGCCATAGACGGAACCCATATCCCTATCTTGGCACCGGAGCACCAAGCCACCGAGTACATAAACCGCAAGGGGTACTTTTCAATGCTGCTGCAAGCCCTGGTGGATCACAAGGGACGTTTCACCAACATCAACGTGGGATGGCCGGGAAAGGTACATGATGCTCGCGTCTTCAGGCACTCTGCTCTGTTTCGAAAGCTGGAGGAAGGGACTTTCTTCCCGGACCAGAAAGTAACCGTTGGGGATGTTGAAATGCCTATCGTGATCCTTGGGGACCCAGCCTACCCCTTAATGCCATGGCTCATGAAGCCGTACACAGGCAGCCTGGACAGGAGTCAGGACCTGTTCAACTACAGGCTGAGCAAGTGCCGAATGGTGGTGGAATGTGCATTTGGACGTTTAAAAGCACGCTGGCGCAGCTTACTGACTCGCTCAGACCTCAGCGAAAAGAATATCCCCATTGTTATTGCTGCTTGCTGTGCGCTCCACAATATCTGTGAGAGTAAGGGGGAGACATTTATGGCGGGGTGGGAGGTTGAGGCAAATCGCCTGGCCGCTGATTACGCGCAGCCAGACACCAGGGTGGTTAGAGGAGCACAGCAGGGCGCGGTGCGCATCAGAGAAGCTTTGAAAACGAGTTTTGTGACTGGCCAGGCTACGGTGTGAAACTTCTGTTTGTTTCTCCTTGATGAACCCTCCGCCCCCCCCCCACCCGGTTCACTCTACTTCCCTGTAAAACAACCACCCCACCCTCCCCTCCCCCCTTCGAGCACCGCTTGCAGAGGCAATAAAGTCATTGTTACTTCACATTCATGCATTCTTTATTAATTCATCACACAACTAGGGGGATAATTGCAAAGGTAGCCCGGGATGGGTGGGGGAGGAGGGAAGGAAAAGGACACACTGCAGTTTAAAACTTTAACTCTTATTGAAGGCCAGCCTTCTGATGTTTGGGCAATCATCTTGGGTGGAGTGACTGGGTGGCCGGAGGCCCCCCCACCGTGTTCTTGGGCGTCTGGGTGAGGAGGCTATGGAACTTGGGGAGGAGGGCTGTTGGTTACACAGGGGCTGTAGCGGCGGTCTCTGCTCCTGCTGCCTTTCCTGCAGCTCAACCATACGCTGGAGCATATCAGTTTGATGCTCCAGCAGCCGGAGCATCGACTCTTGCCTTCTGTCTGCAAGCTGACGCCACCTATCATCTTCAGCCCGCCACTTGCTCTGTTCATCCTGCGATTCAGCCCGCCACCTCTCCTCTCGTTCATATTGTGCTTTTCTGTAGTCTGACATTGACTGCCTCCACGCATTCTGCTGTGCTCTTTCAGCGTGGGAGGACATCTGGAGCTCCGTGAACATATCGTCCCGCGTCCTCCGTTTTCTCTTTCTAATCTTCACTAGCCTCTGTGAAGGAGAAACATTTGCAGCTGGTGGAGGAGAAGGGAGAGCTGGTTAAAAAAGATACATTTTAGAGAACAATGGGTACACTCTTTCACGTTAAATTTTGCTGTTCACATTACACAGCACATGTGCTTTCGTTACAAGGTCACATTTTTCCTCTTATATTGAGGGCCTGCCGGTTTGGTGTGAGAGATCACTCACGCAGTGCCAGGCAACAGATTTCGGCTTGCAGGCAGCCATGGTAAGCCACAGTCTTTCGGCTTTTTTAACCTTCTTAACATGTGGGAATGGTTTCAAACAGCAGCGCCCTCATTTCCCATATCAAGCACCCATTGGGTTGGCCATTTAAAATGGGTTTGCAATGTAAAAGGAGGGGCTGCGGTTTCCGGGTTAACATGCAGCACAAACCCAACTAACCCCCCTCCTCCCCCACACCCAATTCTCTGGGATGATCACTTCACCCCTCCCCCCACCGCATGGCTAACAGCGGGGAACATTTCTGTTCAGCAGAGCAGGAACGGGCACCTCTGAATGTCCCCTTAATAAAATCGCCACATTTCAACCAGGTGACCGTGAATGATATCACTCTCCTGAGGATAACAAAGAGCGATAAGGAATGGATGTTGTCTGCATGCCAGCAAACACCGGGACCATACGCTGCCATGCTTTGTTATGCAATGATTCCAGACTACGTGCTACTGGCCTGGCGTGGTAAAGTGTCCTACCATGGCGGACGGGATAAGGCAGCCCTCCCCAGAAACCTTTTGCAAAGGCTTTGGGAGTACATGAAGGAGAGCTTTCTGGAGATGTCCCTGGAGGATTTCCGCTCCATCCCCATACACGTTAACAGACTTTTCCAGTAGCTGTACTGGCCGCGATTGCCAGGGCAAATTAATCATTAATCATTAAACACGCTTGCTTTTAAACCATGTGTAATATTTACAAAGGTACACTCACCAGAGGTCCCCTGTGTGCCCTCAGGGTCTGGGAGCATGCCTTGGGTGAGTTCGGGGGTTACTGGTTCCAGGTCCAGGGTGATAAACATATCCTGGCTGTTGGAGAAACCGGTTTCTCCACTACCTTGCTGCTGTGAGCTATCTACATTATCTCCATCCTCATCTTCCTCGTACCCCGAACCCGCTTCCCTGTGTGTTTCTCCAATGAGGGAGTCATAGCACACGGTTGGGGTAGTGGTGGCTGCACCCCCTAGAATGGCATGCAGCTCCGCGTAGAAGCGGCATGTTTGCGGCTCTGCCCCGGACCTTCCGTTTGCTTCTCTGGCTTTGTGGTAGGCTTGCCGTAGCTCCTTAATTTTCACGCGGCACTGCTGTGCGTCCCTGTTATGGCCTCTGTCCTTCATGGCCTTGGAGACGTTTTCTAATATTTTGCCATTTCGTTTACTGCTTCGGAGTTCAGCTAGCAGTGATTCGTCTCCCCATATTGCGAGCAGATCCCGTACCTCCCATTCTGTCCATGCTGGAGCTCTTTTGCGATCCTGGGACTCCATCACGGTTACCTGTGCTGATGAGCTCTGCGTGGTCACCTGTGCTCTCCACGCTGAGCAAACAGGAAATGAAATTCAAACGTTCGCGGGCCTTTTCCTGTCTACCTGGTCAGTGCATCTGAGTTGAGAGTGCTGTCCAGAGCGGTCACAATGAAGCACTGTGGGATAGCTCCCGGAGGCCAATAACGTCGAATTCCGTCCACACTACCCCAATTCCGACCCGCTAAGGCCGATTTTATCGCTAATCCCCTCGTCGGAGGTGGAGTAAAGAAACCAGTTTAAAGGGCCCTTTAAGTCGAAAGAAAGGGCTTCGTCGTGTGAACGTGTCCAGGCTTAATTCGATTTAACGCTGCTAAAGTCGACCTAAACTCGTAGTGTAGACCAGGCCTAGGTCTTTAAACAGACAGCCTGGCACAACAGCTTTAAGAGACATGTAGATTTCCCCATTCAAGATAATGTGTTCACGGTGCAGTTTATTAATGACAGCTTTGTTAACTACTTCACTTCTGACCATGTTAGAAGAGAGAGAGAACTAATGTGTTTTCCACTCTGGTTGTTTATCATAGACACTAGAGAGGGACTGGCAGAAAGTGCTCCATGGACCACATTTTGGGAACCACTATCTTAGGCTTCAATGCATAAGCTATTTACAAAAGGCAGGGAATTTTACCCCATCACCTACCATAGTCAAATTTTGCATGCAAAAGTGCATTCAAAGCTCTCTGTGAAATCAATGTGAACATTCTCCATGCATCTGAGAGCAGCGTTTAGGCTACAGTCTAAAAAGTATTTTCATGTTACATTCATGTTTGTACATGAGCATGTTAGAATGATTTGCAAAAGCATGCACTCCCCAGAATAATTTAGGGAGTGGGCATTTGATCACATGTGGATGCCTGTGAATAGGATAATTAAGGCAAAACCCTTCTGCTAAGACGAAACTTCAGATAATTTGGGAGTAGATACTTTTTATTTCCAGCAAATATTTTTCACAGCATTTTGTGCATTGTGAAGAGAAAGGGGCCTGAACCAAAACCAGGAATCCAAACATCCCTAAACTTCAGAAAAGTTCAGATCCCAAATCTGGGCCCTGTCTCTATAATGGACTGAAACAAATGCTCAGGGTCTGATTTTTGTCTGGAAAATATTACCTGATTTCAGTGAGAGTTATGTGTATCCTCTGGGAGAGAGAATCAGGCCCCCAGCAGCCCTGAAATTTGAAAAAGTTGATCCAGTGTTGCAGCTCAGGCCCATCTTTAATTATGGAGGTGGTATGATGATGATATTGAAAATTCCTCTGAATTCAGCAGGACTGAGTATGTTACCAATAGAACAGCTCCACTGGAGGGTGAAATACAATTAGGTCTGGAGGCTCAGAGCAAGGTCCACCACACCCCCTTGGCACCACTTTAGAGCTGTGGGGAAAGGGGCAGTCCTGCCATTCTGAGAATCTTGTAGCCCTCAGATGCAACTGAGGTGGTTTCTGCCTTAGCCCCCAAAAGTCCAGTGAATAAAGGGGCTCTGTATTTAGGCCTGGGAAGGAACCACAGGACTGGTCCCTCAGTGGATCCAATGGTCCAAAACCCCTTCACAGAGTGCATGAAATGGCAGTGGCCACTGTTCCAGTCCATAGGCCAGAAGAGTATTTTCAGCTGAGCTGTATTGCAGTCCTACTGCTTCCCCAAAGATTGGGGGGCCAGTTAGTTCTGGACTCAAAACACATTCCCTTTGTGTGAGAAGGGGAGAATCACACCCGCAGAGCACAATCCAATGGGCAGAATGTATGCAATTTTCCCGGTGTGTTAATAGAGTAAATAATTGCTGATTACAAACAAATAACAATTGTCAATTAGCAAAATTGCTCCTGGAAATGCTTTATAACCCTGCTGGTTGTTAATAACACTCAGACTGCATATTACCATAGATTGTCTTTGACAGTTTGTGCAGGCAGAAGGAAAAAGCTGTCTGAGGTTTCAGATGGCCTATTGTGCAATTTGTATTGTAGATAGGAAAGAAAAATGAGTATGAAAAAATGTGCATTCATATCCCTTATTCAGTACCATCACCCACTCCGTGGAAGACCTTGCAGTGCCAAAGATCCAATGGCATTTGTTAAGGAGAGAGATTAACACAGAATACTTCGGTTGTGTGGATTATTTTGGAACACTGTTTATTCTTTATAAAATTCCAGGGTGAGGGGCTGACTCAGTTTTAAGAGTAAAAAATAAAAGTTACTTCACAATTGGCATCATGTGCACCAAATTTAAATATAGACTGAATTTTTATTCCTAGTTTATAAACTCCTTAACATTTGAGTTTATATGGAAACATGAACTATCTTCATTATACCTGCACTGCTGGGCTCTGCTAGAATATTAAGAGATAATGAAAAATGTAATTCATGATACACCTAGGCCCCAATAAAAAAATTAAGTATGTGCTTAATGAGCATGTTGTGAATATTTCCATTACTTTAATGAACATTGATTTCAGTCCCCAGTTCAAGGGCCTGATCCAGGGCATACTGAAGTTAGTAGAAATGTTTCCATTGACTTCAATGGGTCTGGATCAGGCTCACTGTGCTCTCCTGAATAAGAATAAACTTAAGTTCTTACGTGCTTTCCTGAATTGGGGCCCAACATATTATAGTGATAGGCATATTTGAGATGTTTCAGCTCTCTTCCCCTAGTCCTTCAGGAGACTCTGCATTGGTCAGAAGCCTGTTCCCACATGGAAATGGAAAATGGTGGAAGGGTCTGCCCATGTGGAGTTTTTTGCAGAATCAAAGCCCAAGTAAAAACCAAGATGGATAGATATGAGTCAAATACATCTTTTCATTATCTATAAATTAGAGAAAGGGAATTCCATCCTGCTATAATAGACCTCCTTTCATGTTTCACAATGGCTATACATTTTAGTCATTCTGCTTTGTATGGTAGATAATTCAAGATAAAAAGGATTTGCTTTGTACAGTAAATACGTGTTTCTGGTCCAGTGTCCTATTTACCATGCCTTTTGAGACTACCATCAGAAGAACAGTCACTTAAACAAAATATTGGAAAGTTTTAAAAATTATTCTCAAATGTCCATTTATAGTTGGAGTAACAAATATATTCAGGTGATATATTCTAAATGATAAGAACAGAGGATAATGAGTTACTAATATACAAATTAAGACTAAATGAAAAAAAATAGAGGAGTGGGAAAAGGAGGAGGATGGGGTAGAGGAGCGAAAAGTGATAGGGAGGTCATGATTAATCCAAAAATGGTTCTAGTTTTATTCCATTTATTATAGGTAAGGAAAGTTCTTCATAATTATTTTTCACTTTAATTGTCACAAAGTGACCCTTCAAATGTAAACTCATACTTAAACAGGAACTTGCATGATAGGGTCCCAAAAAACTGCTGACCAGATATCCTCAAACAATCAAAAATTTATGTATGTGCCAAGATAGGTAGGTGAGCCAATATTAGTGTTACTGATCAGCTTACTACACCTACAAGTTGTACACACAGCTAGCCTATGGATCCACATGCTCTTATTACAGTTAACTCATCTTCCCTTTCTCCCCAACTACAATTGTTTCATCCACCCCCTATAGCTTTTAGACGATAAGCCCTTTGAGGCAGTTACTATCTTGTCTTTTGCTAATTGTTTGTACAGCACCCAGCATGATGGGGTCCTGACCTAGTTGAGGCATCAAGAAACTACTGTAATATCAAAACATTGACGATGGTGGTGATGAGGATGAGGTTGATGATAGTAATAAAGGAATTTGTCTTAAATTAAGACACTGAGAGTGTCATACTGCATTGCAATTTCCAGATGAGGATGGACTGAAGAAAGTTGTCAATTTTCTTGTTATGTTATGCTACAATACTTGTTCAGTAGGGTATGTACAATCTAGTAAAGAAATGATTGTCTAATCCATATTCCCTCAGATTCCAATTTAGAGTAAAATCCTTATTTCTTTAAATAATCCTTTCCAGTGAACAAAATCAATGCAACAAAATCAAGGCCCTTCTTATCATTCAAAACTATTTTCTTTTATTTCTTATTAGGACCTCATGCTTTGAACTCACACATTTGTTTCTTTTAATCCAACTGATCCTGATCCTGGGAGTACAAAAATTGAACTCAGTTGTCACTAATGGTCAAGCAGTATTTGGTGTACAACACTGACATGAAGTTAATTTGCAACAAGACACATTACAGTACCTATCAGTTCAGCAGATTTGAATGTCGTGTACATTAACTGCATACTCAACAATAAATCTTTGAATTTACAGATGTGCATGATAAAAGCCATCACCAAGTCAGAGAAATATTACCCCATATGAAAACTGTTAATCTCACAAGCCATGCACATATCTGATGCTACCTTGAACCAGGCAATGTCACATGTAGTAGCATGTGACCGGCCTTGCTACAGATACTTAACCCCAAACCTCTGAAAAGTTTTAAGGATCAATGACATATTGAAAGATGAGAAGTTTCCTATTCTTTCCTGTATGTCCGCACACAGTGGGGAGAGTTCAGATTGTGTAGCATGCTCTCCCCCTTTCAGAGGCTTGTCTTGCTATTCTTTCCACATCCATATCAATTCCTGCTGTGATCCTACCACAGATTTCATACTGTAATCTGAGCAGGGTTGGACTTGGTCTGTACTTAGGTGAAGGCCTCCAGATATAATCAAAATGCTGCAAAAATGTTTTTAAAGGATTCAACAGGTGATGTTCTTCCCTCTTACAGAACCAGAACCCCAGTATAAGGTCATGGGTACAGTGCTTCTGGAGGTATCCTCTAATGGACTGAATATTTGGCTAGGTACCTGGAACCCATACATTCCAATCACAACTCGCCACTAACTCTCTGTGTCACAGACCCCATTGTAAAAAAAGGAAGTAATTATTGTACTTACCTATCTCACAGGAGTGTTGAGAGGATTATTTATGTAATTATTGTTAGTGCTTTGAAAATGTCAAGTGTTATATACCAGGAGTGCAAAGTATTATTATTTTTATTTATTTTTATTATGACTGTTCCTCCTCTCAGATCCTTAATTTAAATAATGTTCGATGTAAGAAGGATTTTGAACTTCACCCACACAGTGCTGCTCCAGCAGACTGTTATACTTGTTCTAGCTGAATGAACATTTGCTTCTGAGCCAGCAGACCTATAACGATCTCCAAAATTGATTTTTTCAACAATTTTTGTTTTTCAGCTTCAACTTTTCATTTTAACATCTCTGAAAAATTAAAATGAATATAGTATTTTCCCCCTACATCTAGTTTTGAATCATAGAATCATCTAAACCTTGAATGAGTTGTAATCAATATTTTGTATATATATATTTAGTACATATATATAAAATATACATAAGTGCGTCTTTTTTTCTTTGACAGTTGATGAAAGTTGTGAATGAAATGTGTCCAAATATCACGAGAATTTACAACATTGGAAAAAGCCACCAAGGACTAAAGCTGTATGCTGTTGAGATCTCAGACAACCCAGGAGAACACGAAGTTGGTTAGGATTATATTCTGATTAAATCTATTTCAGGATGGTTTTATTTTATTTTTTTAATTCCACACGTCTGCAGCAATTATCGCTGAAGAAACTTAGGTTCACTGCAGCAGTGATTTTGAATGTGTGTGGGAGGAACTTCAGCGGAATATTTCTGATAGGAGAAGAAAAGATTGAACATAAATAGAAGACATTATGGGAGTGGGATCCAATTAATTAATGCTTATGGGTTATAGTATTTACTGATTTTAAAAAAATAGAGTGGATTTTAGTACAGTGGAATGTGGTTGGCTTACAGCACTCAAGACTGAAGTTTCGTGTTTATCTATAGAATATGTGTACCACAAGTACAGGCAGCTCAAATTTCCCTCCATTGCCTCACTAATGTGTCTCAGCTGAGTTCTGGGCGTAGTGGCTGGTGGTGAGACTGTAGTTCAATCTACAGACCCATTCTGTCTCTCAATTGAGAATACCAACAAGGATGCTGATATGATGGTGGGACTGGTATGTAGAGGGGAGGAAGCTTCAGCTGACAAAAAGGATGTAGCAATGCACATGATGGGGAGCTGTGCAGCACATGCTGTGTGCATCACGGTGCTGCCCCTCAGGTGAAGAAACTGCACAATGCCATTTACAGTCAAGGTTTAGCTGTACCCATGTGGCATGGTCTAGCTCTGTGATCTGGACTGAGACCACCAAGTTACGTCACATAAGCCACTGAAGGCTTTAACATTGTAATGAATATCAGCTATCACTGACCAGTCACTTTGGCTGAACTTAGACCAAGGCGAAAGGTTCCATAGCATAGTATGGAACTACTTACCCATTCAGTCCATTTAGCCTTCATGGACTACATCCACAACCAGTGTCCCACAAATGCCCATGTAATAATTATGAGTATGTCTATTTCCCCGGGCAGAATCTAGCATTTAGATGGGAAATTACTACACACAAATGGTTGCAACCTCAAATATTGCAAGCATATTTGTGGAGGCCACTTGAAAAATCTAGCCAATGGTCTTCATATGCAGTATGTGCACTCCTTCTTAATTCATTAAGTGGCAGTTTAGTTCCATATTTCCTAGTCTAGTGACATTCTGAAGGATAGAATTATTCCAAACACTACCAATGAGATGCAGAGAGAACCCCCTTCTCCCACCATGTGCCTGTGAAGGAAGAATTTGGTCCCTAGGTATAATAGTCTACAGTATTTTTTGTTAGTGGTATACATGGTTAAAGGGGAGTTGAATACATCCTGTCAGAACTATGCAGTAAAGGACAACAAATATTGTGGCATTTAATAAAACCTTGGCAAATAAGTATGAATCATTGTTTTAGATGAATGAAAGAGTGCCTGAGGTCAGAGACGTATTCTACAGTCAGCAAGAGACTCTGTATTATGTATCTATCCTTTATTTATGGAGAGATTTGTCATGTTATCTTTTAAAAGCATAGATCTTTTAAAATGGTGTTCCATATCAGTGTTTTACTGTAATTGGAAAATACAAAATAATGTAATTTAATTTTGCACCATGTTTTTCAATGGAAAATGTATCCCAAATGCTTTACATGGTTGCTGTAGATATTACCAATACGTAATTAAGTTATGGATAGGAGCAATGGGAAAGAGAAATTAAGTGGTATAGGTAAGTTAGAAAAGATACATTTTTTCAGCTGAGATATATTTATTTTGGGGGCTGACCCAATCCCTGATGAAGCCAGTGGAAAGGCTCCCATTGACTCCAATAGGTGTTGGGTTGCATCCTTGGTTTGCTCCACTAACTACATTCCTGTCCTATTTATTTTCAACAGGTGAACCAGAATTTCGCTACATCGCGGGGGCTCATGGGAATGAGGTGCTTGGACGTGAGCTAATGCTTTTGTTAATGCAATTTATGTGCCAGGAATATCTGGCTGGGAACCCACGCATTACACGCCTCATTGAGGACACCAGAATTCATCTCCTTCCTTCAATCAACCCAGATGGATATGAGATGGCATATGAAGTGGTAATGTGACTGTCAACATTACTAGCAATTATCTTATTCATAGTAGATTGGTAAAATATGCTCCCATTATCATGATTTTTTTTAAAATGACAAATTTGGATGTAATCAAAATGAACAAAGCCAATAAAGCAACACTCCAAAAGGAAAAGCAGAACCCACTGAGCTACCTTATTCAGTAAAAACTGGAGTGAACGGTGTTCCAGATGATCTCAGTTGCTGTGAGGGCATGTAGGGAAAGAGGCTGCCTGTAGGATAGCCAGGACACACACACCATATAGAGTAGTGTAGTTCAATATGAACACCTTCAATTGAATTTGGAAACCTAATGGTAGTCAGTGCTGTCTATAGTTCACATGTGTGATGTATACCACATGAGAAGCACAGCTAAGCAAACAAACAGCTGCAATCTACAGCAGCTGAAAGTTCAGACTGCTCTTTAAGTGCAGCCCAGTGGAGAGTGCATTGCAATCCTTTAATGTGGAAGGAACAAAGGCTTGGAGAATTGTGATATCCACATCCAAGTGGAAAAATTGCATGCCCCCTGATCAGGTACAGATGGAAAAAGCTATCAGGGTTACTCAGTAGATGCCAAGAATCCAAAAGGACCCAATGTTTGTAAATCTCAGTCTCAACATACAAACGTTCCCCCTCCATAAATCTGTCACCTCTACCATATCATCTGGAAATTTTCCTTCATACCTATTCTTTGTCTTGTTCCAAATAACTGTTCTTTTTATATTTTTAATTTGAATGGGTACTAGATGATGACAACTTTTCTTCTGGTTCTGAACTTATATAACAACATCAAGGTCAAAACCCATGACAATTCATGAAAGCCAAAAATATGTTTATGAAATTTTGAGTAATGAAGATGAAATAATATGAGTGAAACTAGTAAAATGAAATTATTGAGATACTTATGCCAGTTAAATATTACGGAATTTAATTTCATTCACTTTGGGGAGGAGTTTATAGCTAATAGTTAATAAATGACAATTATCTTATTTTAATATAGCATCTTTCATTTCAAAGGATCCCAAAATGCTTTATAACCTTTACTGATTCTATATAGGCTTGTGGATAATTGTGTGTGTATGTGTATCTTTAACACAGTGGGTCAGATCCTTGACCTCTGCTAAGGTTGCTTTGTGCTCTTGGAGTGACACAAAGAAATCTTAAACTGGCCATAAAAGGGCTACTGAAGATTTCCCAATATAGTCAACTTTATACCACTTTCTCTAGCGTGGAGGGAACATGTCAGGGGCAGGATGGGACTATGATGGAGCACATAGCCTCATCCAATCAAGTGATCCCTGTGCAGCTTCCAGCTGCTGTAATTTAGAGCAGTCCATAGTCCACTACAATTAGAATGCATTCTCCTGCCAGAGAAGTACAGTCACTCTGGGGAGAAAGATTAGGCAGACAGAATATAATTCCCAATGCTAGAATTAGACCAAGATAGCAAACACCCATTCACCAAAAGAGTTCATTGGGATCCTACGTAGCTACAAACATTTAAGACCTTGAATTTATGTTTTTACAGAAAGATGCATGCAGCTATTCAATGTAATACAAGCTTGATTGGTGAGAACACAGTGAATGATTTGAAAATTTTGTCACAGGGTTCGGAATTAGGAGGCTGGTCTTTAGGAAGATGGACTCAGGATGGCATTGACATCAACAATAATTTCCCTGATTTAAATACCATGCTTTGGGAAGCTGAAGATAGGAAGAAGTTTCAGAGAAAAGTCCCAAATCATCATATTCCAATTCCAGAATGGTACCTTTCTGAAAATGCTACAGTAAGTACAAATAGCTCCAGAGAGAAAGGGAGAGACAAAAGAAGGGTGGGGTGAACTAGGGATGAAACCTCATGAGATATTTGTATAAAAGCTTTTAAGAACCTATATCTTATTCAGAAACTTAAATCAGGAAGAGAGATGGTGAATGATAGACTATATTAGTACATATAACAGTGCATATTAAAACTTATATTCTCCCCCCCGCCCGACTTACATTAACTTCATTTTTTTAAAATAATGAGAATTATTGTAATTATATTAATTTTGTGGGTATTTGTTTGTATCTCTTGGCCTCTTTTTTATGTATTTTGGAGAGACTGAGTTTTCCATCATTTTAATGAGACATCTCCATAGTTTTGTGAGATTGCAGAGCTCTTTAGAAAGGACAAGACTAGTGATCAGGCAAATTTCCCCTAGGTTTCCTACTGAATTTTCCTTTAAAAAACAAAAACAAAACAAAACAAAAAACCAAAAATCTCTTAACAGATCAGACTCCATCTTATATGCAAAACCATCTCAATGACCTGTGTTAATTGCACGTATTGCAGAGACATTGTCATTTCTGAATGTCTTACTTTAACAGTGGCCAATATTTCGAATGGCTGAATATAGCCATCTTGAGATGCAATGAGGGGAAGGCACTTAACCCTTGTGAACTCTATGTGATTTAGAAATATTTTCATACTTAAGCCTCTTTGGTTTGCAAATTCTTTCATTTCCATTGACACGAATGGGAGCAGAGGCAGGGCCCTGGCTGCTGCTACAGAGTGAATGCACTCTCACTTCTGAACTGGCTGTTTACCAGTTTGGCACCCCAGCATAAGGTTGAGCAATATGAAGGCTGTATTTTATACTGGTTGCTAGTTGCCTCCAGATATACAGCCAGTGGTCACAAGGATGCAGGGAAGCCCTTTCCCTTTCTCACTTCCTTTGTGCTAGCTACAGGGAAAAGGGTGACACAGGAATTGCAAGGCTCTGTGCTAACAGAGGATCCCCTTGTATTCAGATGATCCTCCCATTGCCAGCTATGCTGGCTTTAGGGTCACTTTGCACCAGTGGCTTAGCATTAAGTGACCAATGTGCAGCTGAAGATTGAGGCCATAGTTTTTAAGTGATGGGAGCTTTTCAGCTAAATCCTCATATATTGCTTTAGTTTTAATATCACACAATAGAATATGGACAGAATTAAAGAAGGAACAAAATCAAAAGCTTGACTCTGAACTTCTTTGAATTCCTGAGAGTTTGGGTTCAAATCCCTGGCTCTCATTCTACTCTCTATAGTTCAAGATCCAAAATCCAAATGACCGTTTTCCAAATTCTGGTGCAGAAGCAGCCAGCTTTTCATGAAAAATAAGTGATTCTTCCAAGAATTTGGCCTGAGATGGTAAAAATTTCATAAGAAAGGGGGACTTTTCAAGATTTTCATCATTTTGCTCCAAAATTGTATGAATTCAACTCATGGGATTTCAGGTCTATTGAATTAAAATCTGAACCCAAACCCTAGTTCTGATTTGGCTTCAGACTGTATGTTAAACTGAATGCATAATTGAATACCATCTCTTTGGTTTCTGTCCAAATAAGTGGGGACTACTGAATTTCACACCCCTCAACGAAGCTGTTGTTTTCCATCTAGGTGGCAGTTGAGACTCGAGCAGTGATAGCATGGATGGAAAAAAATCCATTTGTACTGGGTGGCAATTTACAAGGAGGAGAACTGGTTGTTGCATACCCATATGATATGGTCAGGTCAACATGGAAAACTCAGGAGCACACACCTACCCCTGATGACCATGTATTTCGGTGGTTGGCATATTCATATGCCTCCACTCACCGACTAATGACAGATGCCCGAAGGAGAGTATGCCATACAGAGGATTTCCAGAAGGAAGATGGGACTGTTAATGGGGCCTCATGGCATACAGTTGCTGGAAGTAAGTCTCTGAAGAAACTTTGCCTACGATTCATTGTAGAACAAGTGTGTTAAATGCTATAACACTGTAATTTTATGGTACTTGTCACACAATTCATGGCAGGTAAACACCTACACTGAGAGAAGAATATACCTTAATGAAATTTGCCATTTTGCGTTTCATAAGATGTTCATGGATTGACAGAGAGCTGTCAAAATTTCCTTGCAAATACCTCATTTACTGATGATGTTTTCCAGAGGTGTGCATGTCATACCTTATTTATTAAACACATTTAAAAGTTGTCTGTCACAAGTGAGCCACATCAAGTGTCGTACGGTCCATTTCAAAATTAAAATTGATCCAAAAGAACCAGCCAGACCAAGACAGGAAGGAACCTGCCAACCTTAAGCATGTCACTCCACCAACAAAATATCCCATTGCCTTACAAAAGATGGAGGAAAAGAGTAGCAGCAAATGCCACAATCAAAGGAGTAGCCCCAAAATGGTCAATGAAGAAATCAGCGAACAATTCCAGTGGCCCTCTGTTGAGAAAGTCCTGGGCTTCAACTTGGTCAGTGCTCATTGAATTTAGGAGCAGATCTACCCCAGCTGGCACTAGCTGCAAGGTAGAAACATACAGGAAATGATGTTGTTCAAGTACTATTGCCATATTTTATAAAGGACTTTATATATTATACTAAAACACTGAATTGCACACATGGGCATTTCAGCAGACGGAAGAAAACACAAACTGAATGAGTCATGCCCATATCCCTTGCTTCTATCAAATGGAGCAACAGAGAAGTTGCACTATGCAGTGGTTGCAGCCTATGGATCAGTTTTAAGGAAAGATTAGGAGCCCATACAATAGTAATTGGCCTCAATCACTATTTGGGTGTGCTCTTACATACCCAGTCAGATTCTTAGCAGGTTACACTCCATTGATGTTCCAGCCTCCTGCCCAAAATCTTCATTTCTAAAGCAATGAGTTCTCTGTAGGGTTAATGTGTGAGGGCTGTGGATGTCTGTATGTCATCTCTTAAATGGCATTAAGTATGACAACAATAACAACTGGAAATAGACACAAGTATGTGGTTTTACATGCCATTTTCTTTATTAGAGCTCTTAGTCTTGCTTGTTATGTACAGCCATTCTCACTGTATAAACAGTTCCAAGTATTGGAAGCTACTTTTGTTGCTTTCACATTGGATCAGGCAAAGTTTAATTTTGGCTGGCACTGAAGCCAAGCAGAAACTTATTGCACTTTAAAATATTTTTTACTATGTTAAAAACAACTGCAGAAATTCAGGGGAAGAGATGTTGAACTGTCCACATCACAGAAACAGTTCCTGCAGATAAGTGTCCATGCACTATGCAAATTCTGAAAACTTGGAAAGTTGACTGCCTAATTATTGAATTTGACTTTAATTTTCTTAAATGCTGTATAAACCTGATTATGAATCGATACAACAAAGATAAGGCTCACTGTATCACTAACAGCTATGGCATTAATTAAGTGGCTACAGCATAGACGCTGAGTAGTATATGATTTCTTAGTAACAATTATATGTTGAATTTGGTTCATTGAATTTGTTTTTTTCCTATATGATGCTTCACATTATTTTTAATATTCTGCTTTCTGGTGTTATAATGAAGTCTCTGGGTTTGTTTTGTGGGAAGATTACTAAAATATTTTTTCTAGTTTTCTTCTTTACACCCTTAGCACTGGACTGGGATTCAGGAGACCTAGGTTCTATTCAAAGCTGTGTCACTTTCCTGCTGGGTGACTTTGGGCAAGTCATTGCCACTCTGTGTGCCTCAGTTTCCCCATCTGTAAAATGGGAATAAGGATACCTCCTTTGCAAAGCACTTTGAACTCTGCTGATGAAAAGCACTATATGGGAGTTAGGTATTTAGGAATAAGCTGACAATAATTACTAAGGAGACTAGTGAAAATGATTTACGTTAATCATAAACCAAAAAACCTAAATTATTTTTAACAATTAATACCAAAATCCTCATTAAGCAGAGACATGACCTGAGTTGTTACATTCACCTCCAAACCCAGATCAAAATTGCCTCTGATTTGAGGGTGAGGAGTTGCCTGTCTGCTATGTCGACATTATTTCTACCTAGTCACAGATTTCCACATGGGCTGTTCTCTCAATTATTCCTCTTTTAAGCCCCACAATTGCAATAGTTATTCATTCTTAAACAGCTGTTCATGTAAGCTCTGTTCCCAAAGTGACATTCCTGAAAATTGCCCAGGGTCTGCGCTAACTTACTCTCATGACGTCCAGTGGGCTTCTCCACAGCCCAAAATAGCTGAATTCAAAGCTGTTCAGCACCCTCCCCGCCCCCAGCCATGCCCTTGGTATGCCCCTACACTGGGTTTTGTGAAGGAGCTGGTGTACATAAACCCTGCACTGAGAGAGTTGCCCAGAAGCTGTCTACCTCCTTTATACCACCACTGTCCCTGGAGGTGTAGTAAGCTGACTGTAAACAGCTTCTGCAGATATCAAATGCCTCAGCATTTCTTTGGTATTTAACTACATTATTCCCTGTTGCATACCATGGGTTGCCATGAAAATGATCTCATCAATCATTCTAAAAATAACATCTAAGCAACATATGAATCTTATCTTTGATTTCCAATGCTGGATTTGGGCATTCAGACAATATATGGAGAGTTCCTCTTGGCAACATTAAGCCATTATTTGAAGGAGACGTGTGGAAACAGAGCAATTACTGTGTAACACAAAACATTTCACCATAAATGAGCCAGGATGAAATACGATATGTAAAGAGAAAAAATGTTTGTGAGCATTTCTCAAATGGAAAGGAATCAGGCTTCTGCAGAGCAGCATATGCCAGCGTCTGAAATTTTAGTCTTTCCCCATCAACAAACATATAAAAATTTAACATCTGTGTTATATAATCCTCCTACTCTGCATCCAGAAGGCACTGAGGGCTCATTAAATACTTGACTGCTGCTGCATAATAATTGGATTGATTGGATCTTCTTTTTTTTTTATTCTCTTCAATCAGATATTCTTGGTGAATGTATTTCCTGCTAATCTTTGCCATTAGGAAAGAAATCAGTTAATGATCATTAATGAGCAATTTTCTTCTTAGCCTTAAAATATTTTTTTAATTATCAATTTGTTTGGATAATGAGAAATTAATCTTCATTCCTTCCTTCCCCCTGCATTCAGCCTGGCCATTGAATTGTGTTATCTGTGTTAGTTTGGAGAATGTTAATAAATGAAATTCCCCAAAGGGAGATTCTTCTGAAAATCAGCAGAGAAATGGGGAAAATGGAAATGGATTGGAGATCTTCATCTACATACAGACGTCCCCAGTGCTCAGGGGAATCTGGGGCTTTAGAGTTTGGCCTATTATAGAGACTGGAGTTAGTTGGGAAGTGTGGACACAGACTGGAGCTTCATCAAAGTTCAGGAGTGGTTGGTTAGGACACATCGCTAATGGAAATCTTTATTAGGAGACAACGATACTAATTCTGCAGGAGCCTTTATAGGAAACAAAAGTGCAGCCCATAGTTCTCTCATGGGGCCAGGCTCTATACATGGAATAGGTCACCCAAAGGACACGAAATATAACCTGTATGGCCTTAACTCTTCTCTATTCCCTTATCAGTTATATATGATGTCCTCATATGTACTACTTCTGTAGGAAAATATTTGTACTATTGACAATCCTGTTTGTTAATAACTAAAAACCAAAACCACACTCACTCTGCATATGGTTATTTAAGAATGGTATAAATGAGCTTATTGCCCCCACACCAGTGCTCACTAGTATCAAACGACCATTCTTCTTCAACACAGTGTAGCTACTGAATGGTCTACAAGAGTTTTCATAGCTCCAGGGAAAATACTCTGCTGCTGACCCCTCTGAGTTAAAATCTGCACTATATCAGCAATTGTGTTTCTGTGGAAATTTACAGGAAAAAGATGGCCTTTGAGATAGCTAAGTCCTTCCCCCATTTAGCGCTTTGATGGTGAGGACCATGAGAAGAATTCAGTTCTCAGTTTTACTGATGTAGATGAAATCAGTGGAGTTACTCAGACTTCCAGTTTCAATGAGAATAGAATTTGGACACTGGACCTTGAACTGTACTTGGGATTGGAATGGCAGCCTATGTAAAGGGTGAAGAATTGGTATTATTTGCTCTTGTCAGTACATTCCACTTAGCAGACAGGATGCTGCATGCTGTACCATCTATAGTTTGTGATCCGACCATCTAGGTTAGGCCAAGATATGTTGTGTTGCAATGATCCTGCCTGGAGGAGACAAAAGCTTGGAACACTGTAATTGGGGCATCAGAAGGGAAGAACATAGTGAAAACTGACATTTCTGGGAATTGCTACTATATGGGCCTCTAGGTTTAGTTTAAGAGTCCATTAGTGTTTAAGAGCCCATAAAGTTTAACACCAACTGGACAACTGAAGAACATACACCTCAGTAGAAGGTGAGGTCATATTTCCTCCAAGTGCTTCCTTCTTTTCCATCAGCATCACATCCATCTTATCTGGAATAAGCTTAACCCAACTATTTTTCATTTAGATCCCAAATTCTGTTAGACCCTGGGACAGCAAGAAGGTGACCCCCAGTTTCTGCAGTAAAGGGGACTGAGATTAATGCTGGGTGTCATTAGTGCATTGATGACAAGATAGTCCATACTTTCACACACTCTCACTCAGCAGTCTCACATATATGTTGAATAAGAGAAGTGATAGGACTGAACCCTGCAGAACACTGCGACCAAGACTCCCATAGTCTTCAAGAGGCTTTCAACAAGGCTTATACTGGGG
Organism: Emys orbicularis; assembly: GCF_028017835.1. NCBI lineage: Eukaryota > Metazoa > Chordata > Testudines > Emydidae > Emys > Emys orbicularis. The sequence goes on along the minus strand of NC_088689.1, from coordinate 20,527,701 downwards.
ATGAGTACAGCAGCTACCTCTCTCTCTCTCTCACTCTCTTTTCATCTTGGTTTATCATGCACTGCGCTACTCAGTTCCCTGTTTTAAATGGGATAAAATGAAGATGGAACTTCTTGTCTATCGGAAAGTTAAAAAAGTTTGCATCAAGTTTCATGGAGCTATTATGGCTTTACTTCTTTAGAAGTGCAACTTAGATTTTGTTTCTATTGGCACAATGTTATGAGAATCAATTAATATATTCATGACATTTTTAAAACAGCATTTTCCAGCCAGAACTGCTGTCTACTTTGCTATTCGGATGTTCTGCCCTTTGATTAAAGTAATCAGGCCTAGTGCACAAAATAAACAAGAGCAGCATTTTGTGGTTCTAAAGCTTTTCTTATTTTATTGCATCAACAGGTATAAATGACTTTAGTTACCTGCACACAAACTGCTTTGAGCTATCCATCTATGTGGGCTGTGACAAATATCCTCATGAGAGCGAGTTACCTGAAGAATGGGAAAATAACCGTGAATCCCTGATTGTTTTTATGGAACAGGTATGAGAGAGAATACCTTTCCCAATTAGAATTCACTTTGGAAGGGGCCTGAGTGAAAGCCTTCATTTGAGGTTACTATGGCCTGCTGTGTTTTCCCGTAGGTAAGGTTCCAGTCCAATGGACCCATACAGTTTTCAGAGGTACTTACTATACTTGCTATTCCTCCAGGTTGTTCACAAATCACCTTCTACCTGATCCTGCAGAGACAGATGCCAAAGAGTTCAGAACTGTGCTGAATCCTGTAGGAGCTCTCAGTGGGATACCCGCCACAGCTTTTCAAATCAGCCAATGGGATTCAGACACATATCTTCCATTAGCTTAATTATTTATCTTCCATTGGTTCTCATGCTGCTTTGGAAATCTCAACCACAGCACTTACATTGTATTATGGGGAGAGTCCAGATTTGACCATTAAAATCCAGAGTGCTCCTGCTAAAAAGAAAATGAGAAACTGTACAAACAGTCATCATTTAAAACACTAGAAAAATCTTAATATGCTTTCTTATCCAAAGTTTTCCAGTCCTCCACACACCCCTTGTGATCTCACAGGGCTAATATGTTTCATTTCAGTTTAGTAAAACCCTGTCTGGTAGCTAATTCTTTCACTAAAGTTTTCAGTTATGATCTGTGTTTTGAATTATGAACATTTTTGGCATTTATCATAGAAACCTTACCCTTTAAAATTACTAGCAGAATTTTTTTAAACATCAGACTATTTTAGTTTAAGTAGACAAAATAATGAAGCATGTTAAAATTTTACCAGAATGCAGTGCTTGATTAAAAACAATCACATGAAAATCCCTTTGACTTGCTACTTTTAGTTGTTTTATATGGCTCTCTCTTATGTTCAGAACTACAGAAGCGCTAAAAAAATGTAAAGTCAAAAGTGGCTGATGCCTAGAAAGGGGGAGAGGGATGGTGCAGTGGTTTGAGCATTGGCCTGCTAAACCCAGGGTTGTGAGTTCAATCCTTGAGGGGGCTACTTAGGGATCTGGGGCAAAACCAGTACTTGGTCCTGCTAGTAAAGGCAGGGGGCTGGACTTGATGACCTTTTAAGGTCCCTTCCAGTTCTAGGAGATAGGATATCTCCATTTAAAAAAAAAAAGTTAATTTTATGTTGATAGTGATATTTCAAAACTATATTATTTGCAAAGAAGAAAAAAAACTAACAGATTCTGTTGACATACATATATTTTATATGCTTTGAGAATGCATGCCATTTTACCTACTGCAGTACCAAACATGGGGAGAAGACTTAGATTTTACATTTGAGAAAAAAGTTATTTTTAAATTTGGGGATAGATTAATTATATCTTTCATCCAAGATTTTTGGCGGAAGAGAACATAGTCATTATCAAGTTAATGATTTGCTTTCTCATGCAGATGTGACTGTTTGATGATTCTATCGTATTTGCTTTTCACTTATGTAATAGGTATCCATTTATTTGTTCCATTACTAGGTTCATCGGGGCATCAAAGGCATGGTAAGGGATTTATCTGGAAAGGGAATTCCAAATGCCATTATTTCAGTAGAGGGTGTTAACCACGACATTCGCACAGGTAAAAAAAAAAGCTGCATGCTGTACCATCTAACCTTCTGGGTTAGGCTAGGATATGGTGCGTTGCAGTGATCCTGCCTGGAGGAGCTTGGAAGACTCTAATTGGGGCATCAGAAGGGAAGAACATAGTGAAAGTTGACATTTCTGGGAATTGCTACTATATGGGCATCTAGGCTTAGTTTAAGAGTCCATAAGCATTTAAGAGCCCATAAAATTTAGCACCTCCTGAACAACTGAAGGACATACACCTCAGTAGAAGGTGAGGTCATATTTCCTGCTATTTCCTCCATGTGCTTCCTTCTTTCCCATCAACATCACATCCATCTACACAAATCAGTAGATTTATTGCAAACAAATATAGGGCTGCATTGTAACTTTACAGTCTGCCCCGAGGAAGGGACCGCACATAGTTCCAGTGCCCTAGGAGCACACCAGAGAATGAATTGTCAATTCCCGTGCTCTGGAAGAGGCATAAGTAGCTTCACTCCTTTTCATGGAGTGGCTACTCTGACCAGATGGTAGGGAGGAGAGTCAGGGCTCCTCCTGCTTCTTGTCCTTCTCCGCCCCCTCCCTGCCTACTTGCTTGTAGTGGTAGGTATTGGGTAAGTAGCCCCTGCTCTCTCCAGCACAGTTGAAATCACAGTCTGAACAAGGCCGAGCTGAGGAATAAGGGAGGCCTTAGTCCCATGGGTGGTCAAGTGAGGGCTGTGACTGTCTAGCCAAAAGTAATTAGAGCACCAGTTCACAATAGCAAAGGGTGCTTCTGTGGTTATTAACCATTTAGAGAACAGGAAAGATTTAGAGGTCTGGTTTGGAAGAGCATGAAAAGGTGAATCAGCTGTTGTAGGAAGGGAGGAACCTCATGTTCTTCAGAGGTTTGCAGTTCCACTGTGCACGCTTGGTGGAATCTCCACAGAGTTCAGTGCAACCCAGTGGGAGGGTTACTCCATGCAGGGTGAATTGCACTCACAGAGAATTGCTGGTCCAGGTTTCTATTAAAAAAAGAAAGTTAATAAATGTGTGCGTTCAGTATTTTCACAGTATTGATTAAGCAAATGTGAGCCAGCAAATTCAGAATGAACCCAGGGCTATTCAGAGGAAGTTAGATCAAATAATTGGACTTTCCCAAAGTACTTTTGAACTAGTTTATTATTATGATTTGTATTGCAGTCGTAGACCAGTGTCCCTAGGTGCTGTGCTAATACAGATCAAAGAGGTAGTCTCTGCCTTGAGGAGCTTACAGTCTATGATGAGCGACAACAAACAGATGAAGAAACACTAGGAAATGACGACTCAGTGATAGACAGTGGTCTCAGCACACTAACTGCTTAATAGTTGTCAGGATTTTTGTAGGCATCACAACAGAAGACCGTTTTACGGAGGAATTTGAAAGAGGACAATTAGGTGGCTTTGCAGATGTTTATGGGGAGCTTTGCCCAAGTGTGAGGTACAGCATGAGAGAAAGCATAGAAGTGTGTGCTTGAAAATTTAACAAGTGGGTGAGGAAAACTGGCATCATTTGCAGAGCAAAGTCAGAGCTGATTTTTGATAGCATATGAGAGATGGTGGGTAGGGTGGGGCTAGCCTCTGTAGAACCTTGTAAGTGAAGGTGAATAGTTTGATCTGGTAGGGAGCGGAGAATCAGTGGTGGGATGCAAAAGGAGAGGTGATACGATCAAAGAAACAAGCCAGGAAAATGATCTTTTCAGCAGCATTTGGAATGGATTTAAGTGGGGGCAAGATTGCATTTATCAAGACCAGGGAAGAGGATGTTGCAGTAGTCGAGAAGTCAGATGATGGTAACTAGATAAGAGTTTTAGCTGTGTGGCTGTAGAGGAAAGGCCAGATCTCAGATGTTATGCAGGAAGATACGGAAAAATGTTTGTCTTTGATATGAGTATCTAGAGAGAAGGCTGAAAAGAAGATAATATTCAGGTTACACACCAGAGTGATAGGGAGGATGATGGTCCACAGTCACTGAAAAAGGGGAGGGAGGCTGGTGGGAAAGTTAAGAGCTCAGTTTTGGACATGTTGAGCTTAATCTGGTGGCTGGAGATCCACAAAGAGACATAAGACAGGCTGAGATTTTAATTTGGACAGAAAGAGACGGGACCAGAGTGGAGAGGTAGATATGTGAGTTGTTTGCATTGAGATGATAGGGAATAGCATTAGCTCTGATGCTATAAAATATAATTCTTGCAAAGAGCACCCCTAAACCAATAACAGTAAGATTCTATCAATCTCAGAAATACCATATGCAGAGGTAGTAATTTTGAGAACAAATGGAAGGATATGATGGCTATATACTCAAGGGTTGGTTTGGTATTAGAATGAGGGAAAGCAATTGGCAATATGGTATACTGGGTATTTCATTATCTACCCATCATTGAATTTAAGATCTGCTTGTACAGTTATATGACATAATTAAGCAATGGGGGGCTATGGAATACCAGGAACTCCAGCAGTTTTAGGTAAGCAAGCTCTGAGTCTCAGATATCTACTATTTTAGGTTAGCTGACTCAATAATAAATCTCAGCAAATTTAGCTCAGTTATGATAAGTTTTATTTCAACTTTACTATGTCTCTGCTGTGAGAGAAAACATTGAATTGCAGATATTTAGTAAGGCAATTATGACTTCCTTATATATTTCAAAATGGGGCCACTGGGAAACAAAAGAGGGAATGAAAATAATCAGTTGTTTTTCCACTAACTTGGAAGGCTGTCATAAACTGTAGGTTGTATTACTCTGGTAAATGTTTGTTGGGAACTGAATAAATGCAATGGATGATTAATCCAATCCCTCAGTATACTGGGTTACATTGGATACCACACTGGAGAATAGTGGATGATTTAGAGAAAATGCAAATGTGAGTGCATATGGAGAAGAATCCCAGATGAATGTAAAATAATACAATTATCGAAGACCCCACAATCTGCTCTGTAAACACTCATGGACTTTGAGGAAGTTTAGGTGCAGGTCTGAATCAGAATAGTCTGGTTCAGGTTCACTGCTAACTATTAATAATAAAAAGAGAAAGTATAATTGTTGTTCTTTTCCATAATCTGGGAAGTGTAAAAGTTGATACTCTATTTATAGATGGAAACATAGAACTTCTAGCTTGCCTTACATTAAATAAATAAAGGGGACGGGCTGTCATTGGTCTTTGAAACTAGAAATTTTATGGGGTAGCCACTAAGCTAAAATGATAAATAAAACTGCAGAGAAAAAAATTAAATTATCTCCGTGGGACCTCATTCTTCTTTCTTTTATACCTGTTTAAATCGGGACTATTTCCATTGAAGCAATGGATTTGCACTGGGTCAAAATTGGTTTAAACAAGAGGAGAATCTGTGCAACTTTCTTTACCTTTCTAAGTTTTGCTTTAAAATGGATTATAGCTATTAAGTTTTTAAAATACCTGCTATTTTCTGACATGTAAACTGAGTCAACTATCCTATTAAGCAGGTAAAAATTGTGTCTACAATAAGCTTTCTATTAATATTTACTTGTTCCAGGAAATTTCTCCTCTTCCTTCTCAAGTGCAGAAAGAACCTTCTGTTACTTTCACTTAGCGGTACAATATATCTAATGGGAGTAGAAAGGGGTGCTGATAATATTAATAGGCCAATTGAAATTATTGATTTTGTGAGACCAGGAGCTTGAACACGTTGTTCTTGCTGCACATACAGCTATTGATTGGGCAGAGGTGATGACATGGTGTTATGGTTACATGTGAACAGTGCTCTGTCAGCTGACCCTGGGAAATAAGTTCATTAGTTGGATCAACAAACCCATTTGGACCCTTTTTTTTTTCATTTTTCAAAGAGCAGCTTGCAGAGGTCATTGGATAGTCTCTTATTGAGATATAAAATTAAAAAGTTATTTAGGGCCTGATTCCAATGACCTTATTAATGTCAAGTAGCACCTTGCTCCTCTTATTATTCCATTGGCTCCTTGGGTGATGGGGTTCACACATCCCCATTATCCAGGGCTGTGCACTCTAGCCCTTAGCGTTAGGTGCACAGTCCTGAGGAAAACGTTCACCAGCCCAAGAATAGCATTGGGAGGCATAACGTGTCAGAGGCACCTTTCTGAGGTACAGTTCCCTCTCTGCATCCCCTGTGTTCCAGGCCTTTACCAGCAGCAAATTGAAACACCACTTGTGCCAGCTCAGCTGGATTGACTAGTCTATTGAGGGGAGGGAGCAGGTGAGTGCACTATGCCCACTTACCTCTGCATGCCTAGATACAAGGTCTGGGTAGCTCATATAGAGGTGTAAGGATGGCAGGGGTATATTTTAATGGACTTGTGGACACCTCTCTTCCCATTCACGATCCCACACCCTCTCTCCTTCCATAAACAATCAGAGAACATCCCCGTGGCAATTCCAGCCAGTGCTGTCATGAAAAGTAACTTTGGGAAAGCACTTCATGGATTTTTAGTTGTCTATTAAAACATTTAGCAGCAGGAAATAAGGAAGAAAAGTCAGCACTGCATGTCCAGCTACCTTTCAGCAGACCCCCCTAAAAGCTCCATGGACAAGCTGTGGCCCAAAGACTGCTGTTTTGAGAGCCTCTGATGTATATAGGATCCTAGCCCATTAGGGGGACTCAATGTCAAGCACAACCTACACTGCTATCAGTTCTGGAAGGGTTGGTGATTTCTTTGAAATTAAAATGGAAGTGGAATATTTCCCAAGTAAAAAGACCATTTAGCCTGTGGCAACTTGCCACACATGCAGCAAACAATTAGTGTTTTACTAAACTCAAAGCTTTTGGTTTATGGTGAGCCACATTTTCTGGTTTTGTTTCATATAGTTTCACACCCATCTTTTGAACACCAAATGTCAAAGTGAAACTCAGCCAAAATTGCAGTATTTCTCTCTCTCGCTCTCTCTCTTTCTCTAGAGCACCTATCACCACTGTGCCTAGGTTTTGCATGGTTTTCAAGCAAACCATACATTAACTCAAGTGTGCATGAAACTCTCATAGAAAGCTTTATTTCAGAGAATCTGATAAGAATTTCAGGGTTTGTTACAACATCCAAAACAAAGAATTTGCATCTAACGTTTCTCTCTAATTGTTCAGAAGATTTTATTATTTTAGTGGATTAACTAGTAACAACACATTATCTTGAAGTACTGCTGGCTGCTGCCAAGTACTCAACTATTTATGGGCATATGCCATCATTCCTTGGGCAGGCAAATTAACTTCATAGTAGGGCCCTTTGTTGGTAATAAAGCATTGAGATAGATCTTCCCTTGATTAGAATAACTTCACTGACTTAATGGAGCTACACCAGTTCACACCAGCTGAAGATCTGACCCATTATCATTTATTCCTCCTAATTTTTATTTTATTATCTGTCACATTGTTAACAAGATCAAGGTGCCTTCTGGAGTCTATTTACATATATTAATTTGATTATCTTTCGTAGTTTTGTCATTTTAACTGAGTACACTACCTCTTTATGTTTACCAAAGTACCTCTTAATATTCTCTAATCCCCCAATATTTTTGATCACATATCTCTACCATCTGTACAGGAATTTTTGATGTAGTCCATTTAGCCCAGAGAATGAAATCTCTTAGTACCCTGAGGTTAAATGATGGGTAACAGGAGCAGACTCTTGGAATGAACTCTACTTGTTTTAAAACAGAAAAGAACTAAATAAGTAAATCCTGCCAATAGTTTGTATTTAGCTCTATAATTATTTCCTGGTGGTGACTGAATGTGTAGCTTCTTTTATAGTATTTCTCAAGCTATGCTAAAATACATGACAAATGCTTGTCAGAAATGTGTGGCTGCACCAAAGGGTAATTGTGTTGTTAGGCACAACCTTGTACAAAGTGCAATGCATAAACTGCACCACCACTGCAATATCCTACAAAGTACTGTGGTCAAGAGACGCCTCTCTGAAACAAAATTTCCTTTGTTTCCTCTTGCTCTAGAGAAGTAAGTAATTTGCTGCTGGCCTATACAACACCAAAGTACCAGAGGCAGATTACAGTTATGTGGGGCCTTGGGCCAGAGCAAGTGGGGGCCCCTCCCCACCCCTTCCCATTTTTCCAGGGCCCCCCAATTGGCCAGGGCCCCTGGCACGGGCTCCACTGGCCCAGTGTCTAATCTGCCACTGTAAAGTACGACACCCTTCTGCACCAGCATAGCGGTGCTGGCCAGCATAATAGGAGTGGGGCAGTGTCAGGCTACACTATTCCCCACCCACTTGGTCTGGGAGAAAATATGCCCAATTACTCCTGTGCACCTGCAACCAAGGTGGATTCTCAGGGCCAACCCCAAACCAGCTCTAAGTTCCTGTGGTGGACATGACAACAGTACAGGACAGGCACAGTGAAGCAGAGCTCCATCATAATCCCTCCCCACCTGACTCGCCCCCTAGCCCCAAGAAGTGCACAGTAGCCAGACATCAGCAGAGAAGATGGCCCATCTCCTCTTTTAAAACACTCTCAAACTGGTTGGAAGAAAAATGAGCAGTCTTTACTATACAAGAAGTAACTTGACCAGGTGTGTCAGTTATGTACTCTTTCACAATAATGCCAGGAGATGATTAGCACTGTTTTTGTTGTTGTTTTCTTTGCTGATTCCTGCTATGTCAAAGCATGATGCCTAGCTTATCCAGCCCCCAATATACAATGTTATACCTTTACACAGATGCAAGGAGTAAAGTATATAGCCCAGCTCTAACACAGTCTGTCTTCTTATTCCCAGCATACAACCTTTTCATCTTAGTTGTCTTTCATTTTAGCAACATTGTATTGTAAGTCACCCAGGGGCAGGGCCAATAATAGTAATGTCATTTCACATGAACATTACAATAACTCTTCCTGTGGGAGATGTCACGTTTCTTTATATATAGTATTACATCCTAGGAACCCTTTAAAATGCACTCCTACAACTCAGCAGGCTTTACTAGGGTAAACTGTAAAACAAATACGGTTTTACAGCAAGAAGCTAAGTTTCATCCCCTCTTCCAATCCATTACTAAACATATTTGCTGCTTAAAATAACATCACTAGAAGACCAAAGAATGTGCAAATTATTGGGTAAACATTAAGCCATGAATATCTTCTGTAAGGAAAATCATTAAGGCCCTGATTCAATGAGGTACTGAAACATGTGCTTTGCTTTATCCGCGCAAGTAGTTCAATGGATTACAATGGGACTACTCATGTATTTAAAGTTAGGAATGTGGTTAAGTACTATGCTGAAAATCATGGCCTAAATTACATATGAAATTGCTCTTGGTCGATGAATTGATATTATACAGAAAAAACATGATCGCTGTATGCTAAGGGCAGCAGGAAAAGGACCCCCAAGTTGCAAAAGTGGCATATCAAGGAATTGTTGTGGGTGTATTTTAATTCAACAAAATATCAAACTGTTAAGATCAAACTTAGTTTGGCTGATGGTGTTGGGAAACAGGTTATTTTAAACCCTTCTCTCAGCCCTGTGTATATCTCATGTGTCCAGAGAATTCTGTTTGGGAAATCAGTACTATTTTTTATTTACAGTTACAGAAAATTAGGATGGGAAATGAAAACTGTAATGGATTTTCATGGTGGTATTTTGTTTTCATTGCCAGCTTCATTTATATTTCCAAGGTGAGGGCTACATAGTCACACATGGGAGCAGCCAGGCCTATGTTACTTTTCCAAATTGTGACTTAACTCGGAATAAGCACATCTTAATTTTTTTTTCCAGTTAAAGGTCATTAAAAAGGCTCCAAAGAAGGAACGGTGTTTTGCTTAAAACACACTGTTATTGAAGCAGGACATTGTCAAGCAAATGCTCCATATGCCATGGGCCAGATTCCTGGAACCTGTTCCATTGCTTTGTGTTGCGCTGGTGGCACAGGACAGCTAGCAGACCGGGCCACCTGCTTGGTGTAGGGGAATCCTTGGGTGAAACAGCCCCAGTGTAGCTAGCCCTATACAGCTCCTCTCATGGCCCCCAGTGTTGGGATGTGGCTGGGGAACAGGACATGACCAGAGCTCCACTACACTCCAGCAATTCTTGAGTGTGCATGAGCTCCCAAGGCTGTCTCAGCTTATGCCAGGAGCCAAACTGCCACTCAGGTGATTCCCAAAATTGGTGGGAAAGAAGGTTGTAAAGAAGGAATACAGCCACCTTTGGTGCCCCACTTCTTTCTGAGTCTGGTACCAACCACAGCCACGGGGAGGTTAACTGGACATGAGGCTCAAGTCCTATCTGTATAACTTCAGGCCACAGACCTAACATAGACCTTTATAGTAGATAAGTGTTGACAATTCTGTCAAAAGAGCAATGGTCTGAAAATCTTCTTTTCTGATTTCTTTAACAGCAAGTGATGGGGATTACTGGCGTCTCCTGAACCCAGGAGAATATGTGGTCACCGCAAAAGCAGAGGGCTATACCTCTTCCACCAAGAACTGTGCAGTAGGTTATGACATGGGAGCCACTCAGTGTGACTTCACAATCAGCAAAACCAACCTCGCACGAATCAAAGAAATCATGGAGAAATTTGGAAAGCAGCCCATTAGTCTGTCACTCCGACGGCGCAGGCAGAGGGCTAGGCAGAGGCGCCAGCAAAGATAGACTACTTTCTCCGTTGTAACACATGGCGTTTACAAGCTCTGCTTAAATCAAAACCAGTTATAGTAGTAAAAGATACATAGCCAATATTAATACGTTTTTGTCTATTCGAGGAGTTCTAATTGGTATATTTGTACTGAAGAATCTCTTGAGCTTCCAGAACCTTTTCTCCTCTGAGGTTTTAGGGCTACCGTTTCCCCCCCCCCGTACACAATCTAGCTAAATGGGCATTGGGTGGGGGACCGATGCAGGGTGGTGGAATGGAATCCTCCCCTCTCTGTTGTGCCAACATCACAGTGCCACTGTTTTTCAGGTGTTGCTATGCTGTGGGCACCGGATTTGCGCCTTACTGACTTTTAAGTATCAAAACTGCACAGGAAGGTAGGATGGATTTTCAAGAATAATCCACATCAACTTGGGTGGGGAGGGAACAAACTAGAGAAATACAGAACAGCTCCTCAGTTGCTGTAAATCAGCTGCAGCAGCTTCAAAGTTGCTATGTTGATTTACACTAGAGGAGGGCCTGGCCCTACATTTTTAGTTTCCTGTCAAAATTCTAAGAAGAAACATACCATCCCTTGTATACTTGGTAGCAAGAATGCAAGTACAATTCTGCTAAAACCATGATTATTGCTGTTAGAGCTTTGCCTTACTCAATACGGTCTTATGATTCCTGAAAAAGATGATCACCAAAGTATCATTCGGAATTGAAGAAAATAAACTTCAGATAGAAAATCTTTGGTGAAAATACATGTCTGCTATATTTAATTTATTTCTTCTTGTCAACAACTAATCTTGTACATGAAGAAAAGAAAGACAAATGGCTCCTGAATCAATAATATACACTAAAGGCAATCATCAACCCTTGCATAATAACTAGTTTTAGTCCATCCTATGGAAGGTATTCCAGACATACTTGTTTTGTAAATACCATTAAACAACAATGCTGCCACAGCTGGGTCCCAAGGAAATAGCAGGACTCTCATTAAATTCTGTATTATTGAGATGGTTGCATTATTTATTAAGAGCATGAGTCTCTCTCTCTCTTTTATATTACTGAAGTATCCAGGGTCAAGGCTTCTTAAATTCCACTCCAAGGTGCATTTAAATTGGGTGGTAAAGTCCCTGAATATTTCAGTTTTCTGGTGCAAATCTTGGTGCACTTTCATTTAAATTTAAAAAAGCAGAGGCTTTCAATGAATTGAATATGAGGTTAGACTAGATGATCATAATGGTCCCTTTTGGCCTTACAATCTATGAATATGTAAAATGAATAATTTAGCCCCCATGTTATTTATTTTGATGTTAAATTTTATTTATTTCACCCTGTCCTCATCCTTTTAGTGTTCAATATGCCACAATTTTTTGTAGTGCCAACACCTAATTGCATCAGCAAAGTTGCCAAGGAAGACCTGGAGATTTTGGGGAGGAATTTGGTCAGCAGTGCAATAATTAGTAATGTTGATATTTAAACAGACGTGTAGATTTCAGATCCAGCACCCCTAGTTAAAATAAATGGGGCAGTTCATACCACACCTACTTAATGTTTCAGGTTATTGGCAGACTCAAAGCAACATTGAATGGGTTTATACTGGGTTCACCTTTAGAAGGTTATCTTCAAAACCATAAAGATTAGAAACGTACATCTTTAAAAGTGAAAGCCTAATTCTGGAGCACAATTCTGCTGCAAAGGGTGGATTCCATGGCAAATTCTGAGACCGTGAAATTTCAGAATGTATGTGGCTTGGGGACCGTGGCATCTATTGTTTCCACTTTTTCTTCTCCAGTACTTACTCCTGGTATTGACTTTTGATGCTGGATCTTCAACCAAAACATTTATCTCTTACTGGAGGCTTTCTATGTTACAAGATCAGGAGAACAGAAGGGAGTAGTACAGGAGATGAAGGTGCACTTACTTCTCTCAAAATACCCTCCTAACAGCCTCAGAGGTGAGAAGGTTTTGTCTGGTCCAGCAAGGGAAAGAAACCCTTGGCCCTTTTAAGGATTACACCCTCCCACCCCTCTCTTCCCCATGGATTTAGGGGAGAGAAGCTAGGTGGCTGATTGGTTGGACACAAGGTTGCAGCATAACCTTATTGGCTACCAAAGGGTGCCAACCTGCACTGGGAAGAAACCTCCCTCTCCCTTCCCCTTGAGATTAGAACAGGACTGGGTTTTGGGGCCTTGCTGTGGGCATCATGCTAGTTACTTTTTAGAGCTTGATAGGAATTTTTCCTTCACTGCCAGATTGGCCTGGGGCCAGCGTGGGGGTTTCTCAACTTCCACTCAGCAGCCCAGGGACACAGTAAAATTCATTTTGTCACAATTTGGTACATGCCTAGTTCACATACTTGTTCAATATGGGGTCTGGTTCCCTGGTAAACCAGAACTGGAGGTGGATTAGGAGAAGACATCTCCTAAAAAAGCTGGAGAATGGAGTTGGAACTCTTAATGTCTGGTACAATGAGAAGACAACCCCTGTCCCTGTCCCCGCTCCCTTAACCCTCAGGTGAGGGGAGGCTGATGGGGTTCCAGCAACAGTGCTGGGAACAACTTAAGAGTTGGGGGGCTGTTAACAGCCCTCCCCCAGGAGATAGAAATTATGGAAGGAGGGATAACTTGCACTGGATGGGTTATTCCTGGATAATTCACAGATGTGTTTCTTAATAAAGCTGCAGCCTATTTAAACCATGTTCCTGGTGTCTTGTCTTCCTGTGCCACCCAGAACAAATATACATCTGCAGCTGTGTACATGCACAAGTACAGGAGCACGAGTCACCAAAAACTGAAGTTGGAAAGTATAAGGCAGGACTTGTTACTCTGATGCCTATGGAGATAACTAATAGTGCCTCCCTGTAACAGGGTGCCCGTTGTGCTCCTGCGTATCCATCCCCTTGGCCCTGCTCCTCACAGACTCAGGGACACTCCAAGCTGGTGCAGCTCCCATGCTCTTTATTTGTGTCCATTTCCCACCACCAGTTGCCTACTATATACAGGCTATTTACCATGGCTTGGGCTAACACAGGCCTGCTCAGCAACAGAGTAGCAGGCTCCTACCTCTCCCTGAGCCTCCCTTCCCTCCTGGTCTCCACCCCCCTTTTCACTTACTTCCTCCCAGCCTTATAGCTCCTGCCTAATGAGGCTGGCAGGTGCAATCAGTGATTTGGCAAACCTAGGCTATTTATCCAGCCCCAATCCATTTCCCCTGATTGGGGTTGGAATGGCAGGAGCTGACATCAATGCCACCAAAGTATTTCCTCCGGAATTAGTGAACCACTGTCAATATGAGAATCTACATTACCAAAAGGATGCAAAACTTATCACAGACATTCATGTCTGAAAACCAATATGCGTCACCTCCCTATTTATTGAAAGCCAGACTGTGCCTCCTTTTGTTCAAATTAAGTAGTACTTCACTCCATGAGAAGTCATGTCTCTTTCATTGAAAAATTTTTACTTAGTAAGTGTATGGAAGGTGGCAAAATCTGCTAAATAATAGTAGTTATTAATACAGATACTTAGGAGCAGAATGTGCACCCCTTTCTCAGTTATCTGTGAAATTCAGAATGCTTTCCAAAGGTGGGTAAACATTATTATTTCCATTTGACAGATGTAGAATCCTAGACACAGAGAGTGACTTGCCCACAGTTCATGTAAGGTGCCAATTGTAGAGCTGGGTAAAGAAACCAGGTCTCCTGATCCACATCTGGGTGCACCATCTGGTGGCTCTTTCCTTCTCCCAAAGGCTAGATATCCCTTCTCATATTCAGTAGTAGCACCTTACTCTGCAAGTATTCCATTTGTGTCCATGGGACTATTTGCAGAGTCAGGCACTTGACAATGCAAGTAAGGGCAGTGAAGTCCACTCCTGAGCTGCTAAATAGATATTCCATACTGATGTATTTTCTGCCTCTGGGACAACCAAAAGAGGTTCATATCCCCTAAATGGAGTTTTCGTCCCTTGCAAGTGTGGAACCACAATCCAATACTAAAGAGATTTCTATTTAGTCAGTCTTTTAGCTAAAATCTGTGCCTGTCTGTTGCTCAGATTGTTAAAGACCTCATTAACATTAGATGCCAAAAGTAGTGATTTCTACACTCTTGTACTAGCTTTCATTAGTGCTTGTATGTACCAGCACAATCCAGAATTCTGACTAATGAAAGTGACCTTATGCCATTTTATTCTGGCTGTTGCTTAATAGCTGTCAAGCCTGCCAGTATGCACTCTGGACTCATCGGTGAAAATTTTTCTTTGAAGATTGCTCCCACCTCTGGGCTGGAAAGTATGGTGTTCATTTACATTGTGCAGTAATGGGCACTTACCTTGACAGCACAGTCATAACAGTCCTTCTGTCCAGTAGGAAGCAATTATCTTTTCTTCAAGAAGTTTGTGTTATTCAGTGGAGTACACCCTGTAGGGCAGAAAATCCCCTAGCGTGCACGTGGAAGTTTAAAGCTCCAAGGGTAAAGTCCTGGCTCCATTAAAGGCCAAGGGAGTTCTGCCATTGAATTCAATGGCTCTAGGATTCCAGCCCAGGACTGTAACTACTTATGCATGCTATACAAGAATACTGAACTAGGGTATCAACTCTTTGTTTCTGTAGTGACTAGGAGATATCATTATTGTTCAAGTTCAGAGATACATTTTGAAGTAGCAGGTGTTACTATCAGAACTAGAGATAGGCCCAAGCCACAAGCTTATGTTGATAAAACCAGATATCACCATCATGTTTTCTATTTAGTCTACATCCTTATAATATATTCTCTCTCCTTGGACATTGCATTCTACTCTTTCTATCAACCTAACAAATACTATCTGCACTGCATTAGAATGGACACAACCCTACAGTTTTTTTGCTGTTGGTAGAAATAAAACTCCATGGTATGTACGACTCCATTTTATTATGTATCCTTTTTAACATTTACAAAAATAAGAAGGACTTTGCTCAGGCTCTACTTGACATTTAAAAAACAAACAAACACAGTCCATTCCAAATAAAAACACATTCAGCTGCCTAACTGAAGCAAAAGGTTAAAACAGAAACACCAGCCTTCAGCCATCTCCTCTTTCTCCAAATCCTGGCAGGTATAAAATAAAATAGAAACGTGCCGTCTTTTCCTTGGATTTCCATGTACTAATGTCAGTTACAAAAGCACTCACATCCATTCTTGCATTCTTAGTCTCCTTACATATCAGAATCATTGTCACCCTAAGTGTATGTGCGTATTTGTTTCACTTTACCTAATTCAGTCCAAGTTAGTAACAATTCACATTTCTAAGTGCATTACTGTAATGCTCCTTGTTATATAAAATTGTACAGACAGATCTCAGCTTATGTGAAGCAGCCTGGCGCATCTGAAGCCGACAGAACTGTGTCTTTTTACACCAGTTGAGGAACTGGCCCTTCTATTTCAATCTTTACAGAAGCAGAGTTGCTCATCCTTAGTCTGGTATCAATCAGTTGGCAGCAGAAGGGTGAGATATCAGTATTTTAATATCTAATCTATTAGAAGATTGGGCAGTGGGTGTGTAAATCAATTTTAAAATGAAGCCAAGGAATATAAATTATGTGCTCACTTATACTAATGGATTTCTCCATCTCTAAATAAAGTCAGTTCAAAGACTCCTATCGGCTTAAATGGGAGTTGCCTCAGACCCTAATAAAATATCATGTTTTATAGTTCTTAGGCCTCAGCAAATTAAGTTAAAGATGCTGTGGAATCTTTATCCTAGGATCTTCCTAGTTTTGTGTGTTTAAGTCACAGCCATATCCATATTCTAATGTACTTTCTCTATTTAATTTCCTTTTAAAAGGCCATTTAACTTGAAATGACATTGTTTTATTTCACTTTGACATTGTAACATGGTTTCTGAGTGGTGAAATTGTGCCTGAAGGCAGTGAAGCCATCACATTTAATGAAATCTTTTGCCTGTGCAGATGAGACTCAGAAACTCGAAGCCAATTCGCCCATGCTGTTCATATAGTTTCTATCCACTGGGCACTGATGGGAGCTTTTCTCCATCTTCCATAAAGTCTAGAGAGACTCAGTATTGGCTTGAGTATTGTTTGGCATCACATTTCAACACAATACAATTGAAAATGGCCATATTTTTCACTACAACGTCTTCTAATGTACAGTATTTATATTTATTACTTTTATCCTTCTAATTTATACTTCATAAACACTGAAGCACTGCATAAAACCTAATGCAGAATGATGATGAAAATTAAACAGGGGAAAAATTCAATGTTTTTTTAAGCTACTATAAATGTTTTGGGGGTAAAATTATCAGAAGTGTCTGATTCAGGAGCCTGAGTCCCATTTTCAAAAGGGACTCAGGCATCTAGGAGTCTAAGTCCTATTGCCTTTCAATGAGACTTAGGAACCTAAGGGTCAGATTTTTCAAGATGTTTAGGCACCAAAAGATGCAGATAGGCACCTAGTGAGCTTTTCAAAAATGCCTAGGCACCTAACTCCCACTGAGAGCCCATGCAAAATGACCTTATGTGGGATATAAACTGATAATTAACAAAGCTCTTGTTCTTAAAAGCTTCCTCTTGCTCTTAAAATTCCATTTCCTTTTCAAATTTGTATTTTATTTTCCCAAGTATTAATGCTGTTGTTCAGAGAAAGCAGTTGGGTGACATTTACCTCTTTTTTAATATGCTATAATGTCAGGCACTGGATATTTTATAAGTTATTATTTTTTAATCTCACTGGCTTTACAGCAGCTGTTTTGTAAAGCTCAATGTACCAATTATGTCAACATCAAATTCATTCTTATCAACTCAATATTATCCTAATATCAACATAATACAGTATTTCAGTATTCAGTGCAAACCATCATTTAAGGATCTTACAAAAGTGAGTCAGCCTTATTGTTAGTGAGTATGAATATGAAAAATGGAATTAAATTTTCATACCCTAGATGTGACAGTATTTCAATAGCTCAGTTAATGAGGATCAATGACAGTCATAATCTCACTTGAATAGACCATAGTGTTTTAAATTCAAGATTTATTCCTTACCTCAGGAGATCTGGATCAGATCACATAGATTTAGTTTTTATTACATATTATGTGTTTAAATAATAACATTCTTGTTTAGCATGGATGGTGAGACCTTTAACTCACTGGAGAATGAAACTAACATTTTGTTCATCCTCCAGGGACCCGATCCACCTCTCAGTGAAGTCAATAAAAGTTGTTCTACTGACTACAATGAAAGTTGGATCAGGCCGCAAAAGCATTTTGTGCAGTGCAAGCAAAACTTGTAAATTGAAGATACTTCCAGTATGATCAACTGGATGGAAAAACTTGAATATTATTCTTGTAGACACTACTTTTAAGAACCCATCCATTTTTATCTGAAACTGCTAAGCATTGAGAAAGGATCATCGGTGATGCTAAATTCTGCCATTTCTATGTGGCAACTATTTGAAGCTCTTGGTTCTTCCAAAATTGAGTTGAAAGTTTCACAAGACTTTCTGAAAGAGTTTCTGCCTTTCCTCTTTCCTTTCAAGCTAGAACCAGGATGTGCAGATGTACTCAAAAATGGAAGGAATAAATAAATAAATAAATAAATAAATAAATAAAAGGTCAGCGAGCTAGAGAAATTAGTCAAGTTTTTTGGGGGAACCTAAGAAAGTTTTTTTGTTTGTGTTTCTATGACCAGTTTGCTTCTTATTTTATTAAAATTACTTTGTCCATCCCTGGCATTTACTATAAGACATTCTTCCTCTCCCCCCAGCTGCTCTGTGCAGATGGGCATAAGCCAAACAGCAGTGGAATTTCTATGTTCCAGCAGTGCGGGGGTGAGGAAAGGGAAAGGGAGAAAGGACATTCAAAAGATAACCAATAGTCGTTGAACGGAACCCACCACTAATATTCAGCAGGAGATAGAGTTGCAGTTAAAGATGCAGGGTCAGACTGGATGATCAGAATCATCCCTTAAAAATAAGAATCTATGTTCAATAGGCTTGAGGAAAACAGGATGCTAATGTTAGGTATAATTTTTCTTTCCCCTTTTCCATACCTCATCTTACCTCTCTACTGTGGCACAGACCACAACTTAGACTTTTCAGGATTGTGACATAAATATTGTCTGTACATATTAATCAGAGTTAAACTTCTGGTAGAAGAGTGACACAATCTCTGAAGCAAACATTTACTAAATGTATCCACTTGTACATATAACAGGTTACTTATAACCTTTGAAACAATTGTGAATATTGACAATCAAAATCTTGTTTACAGACTAGACTTTTGAGGAAGGGAGGGGTCCTCAGGTTTTAGTACTTTTTAAAATCACAAGTTCAAATGCAAAATATATTATGTGTGCTCACATACGTACATCCCCCTAGGGCTCTTCTTTGGCCAGATTTACCCTCACTGTCAGTGGAATGGTGTGCAGACCCTCTTTAGGGCACCTTAAAGTTGGGAGACAAGTGATAATCCCACAGTTTTCTTCAACCTCCCTCTGAGATTGTGCAACAACAGTGCAATTTTCACAGCCTACAGCAAATTCTAGTCCTCTTCTCCTATGAGGTGAAGGATCCTACAGTCTAAATCCAACAAAACCAGCCAAGTCCCTGGAACATGGTCTCTACAGCAGATCCTTCTCATCCTCATGTTGCTCCACTGCTGAATCCTGCAATCTGGCTCCCACCCTTCCTATTTATAAACCCTTGAGTTCCCATTGTTTCCACTCTCAGACTGCAACTCTGGGTGTGTTCTCCATTTCTCCAAATAATTTGGTAGTAGTGGTTTTTAGAACAATTTTGGTAAGAGTCCTGAAAATTAGCTCAATGAACTGGCAAATTCCATGAACTTTATCAAATCTGTCTTTCTAATGGAGAGACCACCGTTTCAATGGGCATTATGTGGATTTTACCAGGAACATCTGCATTAACTGTTCCCATGTCACACAAAATTTCAAGTGAGATCTATCATGAGTTGCATTAACCATGAGCTGTTAGCTCTTGATATAAAAAATATTCCATTGTGTAAAAAGAATTATGTTAAGATAACACTTGATGGTTTCACTATAAATCTCATTCTCTGCTGTAGATAGACTTCAGACATATATGTGACTAATATAAGTCTCAAAATTCTCAAGTTAATTTTTCAATCTGATTTTCCCACTTACACAGCTAATTCAAATCCACAGCCACATCTCATAAAGTAGCCACACTGGTGCCTAGAGAAATTTCATCATCTCAAGTTTGGCATCCAAAAATTGAGGGATATGAAGTCAGTGGCCACTTTTGATAATTTGACTGTAGTTGTAAAATCCCAACTCTTAGTCTAATAGCAAATCTTTTTTGCTTTATTGTTGTGAAATGCTGAACTACTTTGCTCAACTGATAAATAGCCTTGAGAAGTCATTTAGGCTCCAGGCTTGACTTTGAAATTTTGCATTACAAAATACTGGTTAATATTTTGTGCCCTCTAAACGTGTCCACAAGTAGTTTAATAAGTGCAAGTCACTCTACATTTCAACCTCAATAACCCCAGCACTATCAGCTTTAAATAAAGTGCAGAACACATGCAGTTTAGAGCAAATCCAGCATAATAAAGTCAGTTTCTGAGTAATGAAAAGCATTCTTACAAATTAAATGATGAATTCCTATTTTGGCTTCAAGAACAATCTATCATTCCTTAAAACAATGAGACATTCCAGAGAGTACATTTCACGTGTATATGTCATTATGAATCATTTGGCTATGGGATAATTCTCTATTAACATATTGCAAATCAAACTTAATAGGCACTTGGAAATGTACTGAATTTCAGCTGGCCCAATTGCTTGGTGGCTATAGGCTTTGCAGCCTGGGATAGCTAGCTAAAAGCAGGGTCTCACATATTGAAGCAGCAGGTACTTGGATTATTACTTCATTTACTTGATGCGCACCACTAGCTGCTGTTTGAGAAAAATATTATGGGCCAAATCCTCAGCTGATATAAATCTGTGTGATTTGGTTGAAAGCTGGCCCTCCCATTTTCTGAAAGGAAACTGCCAGCTTTCTCAGGTGCAGTGCTTGTGCTGTGAGGCAGAAGAATGCAGGAAGAAAAGAAATGATTTGAAGCAGAGAAAAACTGAAGCATGGTAATGTGGATTCTAATCAAAAGCTTATACACACCATTTTGTGCTGCAAAGTCTCTCCAGAACATGCTTGCTCATGAGTTTTCAGAGACTCTCTGCTTTTGACACTTTCATCAAGTAAACAAATATCACAAGAACAGTCTTTCTAAGGGCATTTCAGGTTTGTAGATTCTGAACCAAACCAGGAAGTTCAGAAGCATGCACACTGTTGCATCTCTTCCCAAATGTTAACTAAAACATTACACACACACAAAAAAAAGGTTCTGTTTAATTTTGGACAAAAGTTATGATATCCTCAGTCATTTAGCTATCCCACCAGTGTTGACACAAGTGGGACTACTTGAATGCTTCAGTGCTTGCCACCATGAGTAAGGATTGCACAGTCTTTCCCACTATGGTGAGAGCTGGGTGCAAGATCCATGTGCTGTCCAAACAATCTTGAACTTTTGTGTTTCTGGTCAGGTAGGACAATGGGTGCAAGGGTGTGGAAGTTTGTCGCAAATCCAAACACACCTATGGATCAGAATTTTGCAAACAATGTCTTTTCAATTGGCTGAACCAAACACCTACATCTGGACAACACCAATTGTGGGGTGTTGGAAATCTATATCAATTTTCTGTCACTTGGGCCCATCTCAGATCATAGGGGAGATAGTGGAAAAAAATTATGAGAAAATATAATATTTAGAGAGAGAAAATGTAAAGTATTAAGAAAAATATAGAGTCTCTTATGATCAAAACTGTAGGTCCAATATGGCACCTAGGGTTCTATTCCTGGTTCTGTCACTGGCCTGCTGGGTAAGTCATTTACCATTCAGTGCTTTTGATTCTGCATCTGTAAAATAGGAATAATGATTCTGACCGCCTTTGTGAACAGCTTTACAAACAATGGATGACAGGAAAGCTAGGAGGTATTTGTTGTTGTTATCTGTTTGCAATGCCTGTGTTTTATTTACATATGCATGTATACATGTATTTATATATGAAGTATACATTATGATTGCTCTTGTGCTTGATCCTCATTGCTGTCTTTATTCTGGAGCTGATTTCCAGTTTGTCCCTTAAAGACCAGGAACACAAGAGTAGGCACAGGAAATTCACTCAGTCTTTGTGGGTGGAAATCACAAGACAAATATACAGAATGGAGGAAGAGGGCAGGAAGGCAGAAAGGTAGGTGAAAATACTCTAAGGCAAAGGGAAGCAGAATTTTTTTTTTATTTGTATAGTACAAACAGAGCCTGAACTCAGAAAATGAGGTAAATTAAGCATCCACACAATGGCTATAATCACTTTATATGTGGGGCCATGAATCAGATCAAGAAATACATGTGAGACTGTGTGGTGTAGGGTAGTGAGCATAGGACCTGGACCACCTGAATTCTAAACCCAGTTCTATTAGTGATTTGATGTGGAGTCTTTGGGAAGTTAGTCAATAACTATAAAATGGGGGTGTTATTTACCTATCTAACTCAGGGGTATTTTGAGGATTAGTTAGTTAATTAAGCTCTTTGCAAAATTTAAAGCATTATATGAATGCAAAATATTAATAACATGTAGTACATTTTATGGAACAAAGAGCTCTTTTCCCCACTGACTGTATTATATTGAAGAGATATAATAAATTCCCATATTCCACCTTTATGAATAGCCATACTGCACTGAGTATCCCTCTTCTAGCATAGTACAATAGGTCCCTCTGAGAAGATGCTGGAAGTAGATGGACACATGATATCTCATTTATTATTGTAGCACTTAGGAGCCCCAGTTGTGGGCCAGGAGCCCATTGGGCTAAGTGCAGTACAAATATGGAATAACAAGACAGTCCCTGCCCCACGGAGCTTCCAATCCTATATTCACTCACCACAATATAGATATGAGCCAGGTAGAGGACATAAGTGGAAAATAAACAAAAGCTAACAGAGTGAACAGAGTGACTGGGAATCACTTTTGAATTCAGAAAGGGGGATGGTATTAAAGGTGTGCCCTAGCCTATAGAACCGAGAGCATGAGGGGATTCATGAAACATTTAGATGCTGGCTTGACTGGCCAAAAAACAAGGAGTTGAATGGCTTTACCCTTTTAAACTATTTCTTGTGTATTTCATTATACCAGACATCGCTAATTTTGCTGCCGATGTGCATGATTGATTGATAGAGAGTTTAACCTCCTGGCATAACTGTAGCTTGTTGGGCCTTGATTAATTGAGCTTTCCTCTGGGATAAATAATTAATGTTCTTTCAATGCTGTTCAAACAAGCATTCATTTTGCTACAAAGAGATGTTGACTCTGTTGGCACCGGAAGTACTGTAAGCTTCCTAATGGGTGAGATTCTGTCTCTCAGAGGCACAGCACAGAGCTCACTGCCCAGGGGCAGGCTCACAAGGCACGGCAGCCCATTCAGGTAATCCCCGCAGGAAAGATGGTAGCTCTCTGGAGCGGACACTCCAAGCTTGGATGGTTCTGAGAGGTTGGGGTTTCCCAAGCAGCCCTTCTTGCTTCCCAGCTGTGGTTGGAACCCCTCTCCCTGGGTGAGGCCAAGGTCTTGCTTGGCATCAGGCTATAGCAGTTGAAAATCCAGGTAAGCCATATCACAGTGAAACAAAAATAAATAAATAAAAAGGTAACGCCTGGTTTGACTGCGTCTTTGGCAGCTCTGCACCACAGGGCTGTTTGGCCTAAGGTCAGGGAGATGATCATAGAATGGGAAGGGACCTCAGGAGGTCATCTAGTCCAACCCCCCTGCTCAAAGCAGGACCAATCCCCAGACAGATTTTTACCCCAGTTTCCTCAAGGATTGAACTCACAACCCTGGGTTTAGCAGGTCAATGCTCAAACCACTGAGCTAGCCCTCCCCCTTGATAATGGGAAGGTACTGACTGGAGCTAGGCACAGGCACTGGACTACATCACAGCACCACTAGGGAAAGCCTCCGACTATGCTGGTCTCAGTCTTGGCTCCAAAGGAGGGGATTTCACTCTTGGGACTGGACCGGGTCCCGGCATCATGCTGGATAAATCCTGGGCTGCTGTCTGCTTTATGGCAGCCTAACCCTGGTTGCCTGTGGGCAATAGTGCTGCCAGAATCTCTGCAGTGCTATGCATTGCAGCCCTGCTGCCCTCAGCCCTGGCACACCTCCTACATTGCAACTTGCAAGGGGGATTTTGGAAGGCAGCCTTACCGCTGTCTTCTGTAGGTCCTGTGCTTGAGGAATCTTCTCCTGGAAGGATCCAAGACTTTTAGAACCGTTTTACACTATTCCGGCTCTTTTAGCCAATATAAAGGAACTGGAGTGGGATGTGAGGATTCACCCAGGATTTTTAAGCAGGATGCAATATTCTTCCTCCATTTATAGGGAAAGTTGCTCTATCCAGCTGATATTTCTTAGAGGAAACTTATCAAAGATGATTGACCAAAGAGAACACATTTGAATACATATCATGGATTTATATCTCAAAAGACTTTAAAATGCATTTAAAATTACATTTCTGCAGAGCTAGAATGAATTCCTAATAAACATTGACCAACAGTCATTACATTTTGGGGTTGCAAACTTGCATAGTCAAATTTTGGGGGGGACGGAATCCTGCCAACTCAATCTACAGAAGTTCTATCTTGGATCAGCTGTTGATTTGTGTCATTTTCTTTCCGTGGTGAAAATAAAGCCATCCCCTAAAGGAGAGACTCCTACAAAGTGATATTTTAGCAATGTATACCAAGGGATTCTGGGTTTCAGAATCCCCCACAGTCCTAGACTTCACATTGGGATTTAAAATATTTTCTTGTCACTTGGCATCAGTAAGATGACCAACCTCCAGGCCAGGTCAAATGTTTCTTGATATTATAGGACTAATTTAAAAAAGTGAAATCCTATTTTCGTGTGCAAAAATGTACAATCAGTTGGGCACCTGATTTGTGCATGCCATTGCCATAATTTCACATGTAAAAAGCTAAAAAGGGGGTTACTTAGACATTATGTACAGTGAACCAATGCATGCAAACAATCACAGCAAATGAGCTCCTCCGAAACAACAGCTCTGTTAAAGAGAACTCATGCTTTATGAGTGTCTCTTCCTACATGCAGTATAGAGAGGCAATCTGTAAAATCACTAACAAAGGTGTAAATCAGGAGTAATTTCACTATCCTCAACTGAGTCTCAAAGCAGGGTCTCATTGTTAAGGCAGCTGAATGTTATTCTGGAGAACTGGTTTCTGTCGCTGCCACAGCGTTCTTGTGGGCTGCCAGGCAAGTCACTTAAACTAAACTTTTCACAGGGCATCACTAATTGTGTGTTTCTCGTTTTCTGGGTGTCCAACTTTAAACCCTGGAGTCTGCTTTGCAGAAGTGCTGAGCACCCACAGCTGCAACTAAAGTCAGTGGGAGCTGGGCTTTGAACGCATTAAGTGCTACATAATGCTAAGTACTCTTAACAAAATAAATAAATAAATAAATCAGGTCCTAGGCATCTCAAATTAGGCAACAAAAATTAGTGGATACTTGTGACCTTAATCTCTCTGTGCATCACTTCCATCTGTAAAATGGGGATAGCATCACTTCCATCTGTAAAATGGGGATAATAGCACCTCCTCAACTCCCATGGATGTTGTAAAAATAAATGTACTAATGTTTGTGAAGCACTCGGATACTGTAGTCATGAACAGGGTTTGAATAGTGTGCAGTAAATAAGGCTTGAGGTCACATAGTGAACAAAATATTGGAGGAGAAAACAAAGTATTGAATAGGTTTCAGAGTAGCAGCCGTGTTAGTCTGTATCCGCAAAAATAACAGGAGTACTTGTGGCACCTTAGAGACTAACAAATTTATTAGAGCATAAGCTTTCGTGGGCTACAACCCACTTCTTCGGATGCATATAGAGTGAACCATATATTGAGGAGATAGTGTGTGTATATATATCTCCTCAATATATGGTTCACTCTATATGCATCCGAAGAAGTGGGTTGTAGCCCACGAAAGCTTATGCTCTAATAAATTTGTTAGTCTCTAAGGTGCCACAAGTACTCCTGTTATTTTTAAAGTATTGAATAATTGCTCACTAAGCGAGCAATGTCCGGTCAGTTTACAAAGTTTAAAATAGTTGCAGTAGGTAGCATTCTCCATAAAAGGTTTAAATGAGCTGCAGTTGAAAGAAAAAGTAACATGCCTCATTTCCTTTGAAACTGTGAGTGGTAGAAACATTCTGTACTTTCCTGTAGCCTAATAGAGAAGAATATGTGAGAAATGCGTAGGGTCTGATTCTGATCTCACTCACCAAAGAGTCTCACTTGTATAGCTCCATTGAGTTACTCCTAATTTACACTAGTGCTAGTGAAATCAGAATAAAGTCCATGAAATGTGCTTCATGGGTAATTGCTCACTAGGGTATCTCGCCATTTGTAGCAAAAAACAACTGACCCCAACAAGAATATTTCTTCTATATTTGGATGAGATGCAGAAGTATATAAGAAATCAATGTTCACAAAAGCCCCAATGGATAGGAAAACGCCTTCAAAATTTGGAAAAGGGTACCAAAAACTACTCTACATCAGATGTCATGGAAGCAATATCATATAGACAATTAGCATCCTGTAGTTGCTTTCAGCCAACTCATAAAGCCCATGGTCTTATTTTGGTATTTTGAGAGCTAACCAAACACAAGTAGTAGAGATGCTCACACATGCATACACCCATGTGCACACGCTTGTTCTCTCTCTCTCTCTCTCTCTCTCTCTCTCTCTCACACACACACACACACACACACACACACACACACACACACACACACACACACACACACACACACACACACACACACACACACACACACACACACACACACACATTGAAACCCAAGAAGGGCAAGCATGCTTGAAAAGCCTCAAACAAGGTTAAGATATACATATCTTTGTAGAATTATCTTGGAATTAAGCCATTGTATTTTTTTCTTAGAGTAAGCAGACCCAACCATTAAAACAATCATTTGGTTGGTGCTGAAAGCTCTTGAAATGTCTGGAGAATGATGATAACAATCATTTTCTTGATGGAATTAGGTAGTTACAGAATTTTTAGTCTTGGCATTGCCAGATAGATAGTGTTGGTAAGTGAGCATGGTACCATAAAAATAATTAATATAGGAACTGGCCAAAATACGAACATCTCAGAAAGCTTTAAAACAACTTTCTGATTACATTTAGATGGATTTTCATAATTTTACTTATGATCTTTAAAAAAAAATAATTCTAGCCCTGTAGAATGCAATACATTTTAGATAAATTGCAGGTGCACTCTGAAAGATTTGGGCACCACTCCTTTCAAACATGAGGGCTCTCTGTAACAGTATTCTTTATTACATCCAAAAAACCCCACCTATATTTATAGAATATTCAGGTTGAAAGTTAAAGCAGTCAAAATGTAGTCAATGCCAGAATTATGTGCAACCTTAATTCAGCCCCCTTGTGCACATACATGATGACACAATCTTTAGTTACATGATCACTTACTATTTTTAACAGGACCCCTGCTTCATTCATCAAATCAGTGCTTACTCAGTATCTCTCTATTTTCCTTATTCAATGCATAACCCCAGGCTATATTTAATACATAACACCCAAACCCTGAACTGAATAAAAAAAGAAGTCCTCATGATTGTTCTATGGCTCTTTCACCATAGTATGTGAGTATTTGATAAACACTGCTGAATTTATCTTTAAAACATGCCTTGAAGATTAGGTGGTATTATAGTCCCCATTTTACAGCTGGGAACCGAGGCAAAGAGAGATTAAGGCCAGAATTGTCAAGTGTCAACTAATTTTGCATGCTCAACTTGGGAGACACCTGGGATCTGATTATTCAGTGTAATCAGCATTTTTATAGTGTTATATGGTTAAAGCACAGCTTTATTCTATTAGCTCAAGTGATGAGGATCAGTGCTCAGGCAGTGATAGGCAAGGGTTCAAGGACTTCTGAAGGGTCTTTACAGTTGTATATGATATCCCCCCCCCTTTTCTTTTAATTCACTGAAGGGAGAGACTTCAAAGTGACCTGGCTGGAGGGCTAAGTCACAGGAAGAGGCAGACCACCACAAGCCGGGAATGACCATTGACAGGAAGTACCTGCTGGGGGGAGAGTTGCTAAACCAGACCCAGCCATAAGCTGGGGGGAGCTAGTGGTGAGTCAACCTTTTCATACTCGTGCAGTGTGAAAACCTCTTGAATAAAGATCTTATCCTTAAAACCATTGAAATCTGACAATTACACTGTGAATTACACAGTTGTTGCACGTTTTGGTCTTATGGCATACCTTTCATACACACTGGCAGGCATGACAGTTGAGAAGGTGTGAAGGCTGGTAACATGGAAAGGAGTATACTTCACCCCCTTAAAATGCTATAGTTCATTACTCCACCTCAGACCAACGGCTTCCAGTGCTTCCCCAGAGCCGTGCCCTTATTATGGGTTCTCTACTACATGCATAATCTAGCCTTGCATTAAGATATAACTTGACAAGTGATGACTGCAAACACTGTGGGCGGAAGGTCATGGTAATAGCAATAAGATCATGAGAGTCCTTTGGTAGTAGATGCATCTAAAAGCCCTGTTGTGTTGGGGTGTATAGACTATACAAAGAATGGATACTAAAGGGTTAAAAAAAGGAGCAATCACCTCTCCAGCTGCAATTTATCAGCAGGACACAACAACATAGATAAAAGGCTGCAGAATAAATCCAGCCAAAATAGTATGGCTGCCGGTGAGACCAAGAGCTACAATGCAGGGCCTCCACGTGGTCAGGCCAGAGGAAGGTGCCCAGAGAAACCAGTTCTCTGCCAGTAAGCATCAGATAAAATTCCAGGAAGGAGGTTCCTATAAGGCCCTGAGGTAGGAAGCAGCCCATGGAAACAGTAAGAGTTTGAAACACACAAGTACCCCCGGGGCTAGGACCAGAGAAGAGGGTGGGCCTGGTTCCCCCTCCCACTCCTGCATGGATGGGGATAGAGACTGCTAAGAACACTAACTAGAGGTGGCAACAATAATAGGAATATTGGACTTCACCTTTGTGTTCCTGCTTTAACCTACTTTATTACAGAGGGTGCCCTCTGGCATTTGAATCCATTTCTGCCCTCTTAAAGAAAGAAGGGAAGAAACCTGTTAAGGGGGAAGCACTGGAAAAGAGGTTAGGAAAGGGCCGGAGATGAAGGCCCTAACTCCTGGGACTACTGATTGAAGATTCACTAAAGGGCCTGGTAGAACTTTAGTTGGGGCCAGAGTCCTTTCAGTCCCAGAAGGGAAGAGAGACAAGTAACCCAGCCACAGGGCTGGAGTTACAGATGAAGACTGGACATAGGTTCCATCCCTGAATGAGCTAAGGGAAACTGAGGCAAGGACCAGCACAGTTCTGTGGAAGGCTGCCAGCAGATGCTACAAGGCCAAAATCCCTCAGTTATATCCATTAACTAAGATTGTTATTTGGATGGTCACTTTTGCTGAAAAGCTGAATTCAGACAAGACTAGTGTGAGATGTATATTTTTTTTTTAAGAACTCAATTTTTGTTTCTTTAGAAAAGGCAGCTCAGTGTCTCGGTTTATTGAGTAGGTTTAAGATAATACACTTGCTACACCTGAGGTCTCTGTAACAGACACACACATTCTAAAATATTTATAAACCTGTTCTAGGCCTTTAAAAGATATGGTGGGTTCTTTAATGTAGGGCATTGGAGCCGACAGACTCACTTTTCTTATTAGAGTGATAGGGAGGTCTCTTGTGTCCTGCGCTAGTTGACTAGTTGCTGTCTATTTCTTGCCATAGCAGCAGAAGATATTTTCAAATGACAAAAATCCCCAAAGGACAGAGAGAGAGAGAGAGAGAGAGAGAGGGTAAGCTTTATTCTACAGCAATAACTGCAGGTAGGCTACACCTATTACCAACTTGTTAAAACTGCTAGACATCATTGTGAATAGGATATCTGGTGATTCACAAAACAACCCACATGTTCTGACCAGCTGTGGCCCCATTTAAGCTCAATTTTACTGCAAATTAGATTTGAAAAAGGTCGGTTCACTGCCATCCCACCTACATTTAATTATGTATATTTGTAAGAAACCGGCTTAAACTAAGACCCCTGAACACTGTTTGGCAAGCTTAGGTTTCAGATCTCAGTCTGAGTTTCATTATTAGCCCTTTGCTCTTACACATGCTGAACACCATGTTGGTGCACCCCTGAATTTTGGTGGGTGCTCACAACTTGGATGCTAATATGAATTTTTCATCTCAGGCTCTGGCCACATGTGTACTATCCTCCTTCGTCTCTGATTCAAGATCCAGGTTCACAGAATTTAAGATACATACATACAAAAAGGGCAAAAAGTCTAGGAAAGCAGAGCATCTAGCCCAGACACATTCAGTAAGACTTCACAACATCAAAATTTAAATTAGATTATTTTAGGTGTAAACTTTAAACCCAATTGAAAAGCAGGTTTAAGAACATAAGAACATTTGTTCTTACGTAGGTGTGAAATTTTTTGATTAATCTCTTTGCTTTCTCTGAGCCAACATGGGACTAGATAGTGACTTGGATTACATACTGGCAAGAGAGAGCAATAGTTCTGCATCTCACACCTCATGTTCAGGTGTATAGGAGTTATCAGGGCTACCTGCCTGCTTATTTCTTTCCCAGAGCAAGCGGATGGGGGTGAATAGAAAACGGAGTGAAATGAGCAAAGCATCTCTTCTCCCACTTGCTGGCCAGAGTAGTTAAACCAACACTGCAGATACACCCAGCAGTAAATTACCACTCCCCAGGGGATGGCTGGAGTGGAAGGTGT
The DNA here is from genome assembly GCF_028017835.1 of Emys orbicularis. Lineage (NCBI taxonomy): Eukaryota > Metazoa > Chordata > Testudines > Emydidae > Emys > Emys orbicularis. The sequence continues at coordinate 20,497,090 of NC_088689.1, read as the reverse complement.
GTCAGTGAGTGACAAGCCCTCCATGCAGCTACTGCTGCAAAGCAGTTTATACTTACTTGGGCCCCACATGAAAAATCCAGAATTCATCTCTTTAAAAAAAAATAAATCTCATATGCCATGTTAGTGGTTTTAAAAAGAGATCCTGAAAAAAAGATCAAGAGTAAAGAAGGAAGAGCAATATAGAACCCAGCATTTCAAGATATGGAGTAAGACAGTAGTATGGCTGCGTGGGCATGTTGTATACACTTCATGTGTTTTCTTTTGATAGACGGAAGCAATTATGGACACGCAGCCTCCAGGGAGCAGCAACATTGTATTGTTGCCAATTGTTTGACATTAAAGAAACCCAAAACTCGACAAATGTAGACTTGTTAGAGTAACAATCAGAGCACAGTGTAGGAGTCTGTAGTATTCCTGGCTATTTGTCTTTTAGTTTATTCCACTGAAGCTAGGCTGCTTCCTAACGCATGGCTGGGAATGTGAAACAGTGGTTTTCAAAACCACCCAAAATTACTGGAAAAATACAACATGTGGAAAGCTCTTGTTTTGTGTGTCCAACCTGCTGTCTTAAAATATATTTTTGTACTGGCCTTGATTCTATTGGAGGGCTATTCAGAAAGAGAGCGGGCTTTGGGGAGGAAATGAGAACTGTCCATGTACTAGAACCCAGTTGTTTTAAGACAAATTAGCCAAAGACAATTCCCTATCTCAACTCCTCTCACTCACAAAAACAGAGGTGGCCAGACTTAGCAGTGGTTAATAGTTACCTGATTCCTGATCTGCAAGTGTGATCATGTTCTATATCTAAAGATTGTGAGTTTACAGAGCACAGTCCATCCCTCCTTGAATGTTTAAAAAGTTTCTAGCACATAGTGGGTGCCACTGTAAATAAAATAAGTCAGTCACTTGAGCAATATTAACAGTGGTGCCAACTCTTGCAATTGCATTGTGAGTCCTACTGTATTTGGTGTTTTTTCTTAATGCCCCAGCTCAAAGAGACAAGTGATTACATGAGAATCTCAGCTTCTGTTGTTTTTTTTAAACAGTATATCATAGTTGCTGAGGAAAGGCTAAACATGTCCCCTCTAGGCTCAGAAGCCAGAACCAAATAAAAAGCACCTCAAAAATAATCTTGGGATTTTTTTTAAAGCCAATGTCACCTGACTCATGTGTTTGAACATTTGGGGCTGGCAATATTGATCACTATCTTTTTTTTTTTTTTTTTTTTTTTTTTTTGAACCAAGATCTGATTATAGTTGTGTGTTTCTGGGTGGCGTATGATTCTGATTAACAATGAAGTAACAATCCAAATGTGTTGCTGCACACCAGGGTAACATTTTTGATTCTGATTAACAATGAAGTAACAATCCAAATGTGTTGCTGCACACCAGGGTAACATTTTGATACCTCCCTATATGTGCTATAATCTATGTAACTAACATGAACTATGTGCAGATAGGCCCAAGCTCAAACGCATCGCTCTGAACACCACCGTGTTTTGGAGGAGTGAGGCTTTTTTGTGGTGGTTCTTGTGGTGTTTCTGCAAGCAGGAGTAAGGAGTACAGAGAAGCACATGTGGTCACAACAGAGGCAGGTGTCATTAATAACGTGGAAGTGGCACAGATAGCCAGCCCTGCTTCTGGGTGCAGTAAGGCTTTGAGTGCTGTTATACTATACTAATTATTTGCTGTACTGGCAAACACTGGTCAGTGGAACATACATAAGTACCTCTTGTCATTTTGTAAATCCAAATAAATCAACATTAACTCTTTAAGTGCCTACAGAATAGGTTCTGGAGCAGGACAGACTTTCTGGCTTGGGCTCGCCTCTAGAAATGTTTCATTCTGCTATTTTCATATGTAACCAATTTTTGCAGTGTCCATGTAAAATCATAGAACACTTGTTCTGCTCTTTCCCTCCCCCCGCCACCTCCTTCCTTTAGAAATTTGTGCACTATAAAGGGAATATTGTGGAAGTCTGTTTCACTGGCTCGCTTGGAGTGAACATTCAACCACATAGATCAAATCTTATTTTCCAAAAGGCAGTTCCCGCTGGTGGGGTTGATGGTTTAGTTCCTCATTTATAATGATCACTGAGCATTTGACCCTAAAATCCAGACAGGAAGTGATTTTATTTGGTGTCTTCAAAGGGAGGAAAGAATGTCACACCTTTTTGGGTGCCATTCAGCAGCAGGTAAAGCTGGCAGGAGTGCTAATTAGAGGCTGTATCAGCTTAGCTGACCTGCTTTGGCATTAAAGTGTTTAGCAAAACTCACTCTGTCTCTGCACAAAGGAGACTTGCATTATTCCTCTTAAGAAGCTCACAGTTCCATGGCTCTGCATGTAGTAAACATTTGGACGTAAGGCGCATACAAAAATAAGACTCCTAAAGAATTGAAAAGGGGGTTTGCTTTTCCCTTTTGCAAACCAGCAGAATTATTATTTTTATTTATTTCTATTACAGGGTGGCTTTCAGGCCCCCAATGTGCTAGGTACTATATACACACATAAAGACAGTCTCTGCCCTACAGAATTTACAATCTGTACAAAAGGGGGAGGGACATATTGGGGCTGGGAAGCTTCATGACATGCACCCCTGAAACTTATGGTAAAAACCTTTTTTATTTTTTTGGAATAATAAACCAAGTCTCCTGAAGAATGTGGGAGAGAGCAGCTTCAAGAAGGTAGCTAGAGCGCAACTAACTCCGTGCAGGAAGCTGGCATATCTCAGTGGAGATGACGCAGGAGAATATTAGGTTTTAAAAAAAAAAACACTCAACTTTAAAGGAAGTGAAAATGGCCAAAATAAAAATAAACTGCCACTCGCCATCTTAAGGAACTATTTTCAAATTCACCGAGCATTGACAGTACTAGCCTAGAGCTTACGCTGAACACAGCTACCTGTCTGCTACCACTAGGAGTATTTGTAGTTTTCAGATTTACTCGGATGTTGTTCCATAAATTAACCCACAACTTACATACTGCAACCCACACCGTAAGATAGCTTTAACAAGTTACCTATTAACTAACCCTCTTTGGATGACTAACCATGGCATTAATTTCAAATCAGCATCTTATTTACAAGTTCTCCAGAAAGGACTAACCATTCCTAAGGTAGAAAGTCTCTTAAAGACACAGGACATTTGAAACATCACTTTTACTCACTATACTACTTGCCAGAGGGCAGGTTGAGCACAGTTCCTGGACCCTCCTCTCTGCAACCTAGTCACATCCAATATATATACAGCAGCTGACGTGTTTTTTCCATCGCATACATTTCTGCTCCCCATATCTAGGCAGTTATCACCAGAGCTGCCAAGAGTGGGTTCAGGCCCCGGTGAAAATTTTTTTTCGGGCCACCCAGCAAGGGTGGACCGGCTAAACAGAGTCAACGAGGGGGGGGAGAAGCCGGGCCCCGGGCCCCCTTCCGGACTGCCGGGCCCCGGTAAGGCGACGAGGGGGGAGGGGAAGCCGGGCCCCCTTACGGACCGCCGGGCCCCGGTAATTTGTACCGGCTTCCCCCCCCCCCATCGGCCCTGGTTATCATCCCACAGTATTGAAAGCAAGCAGTTAGACCGCATGCACAAATGGGGTCTGACTAGCTGACTCCAGGCACCCTGCCTTACATACTGCAGACAGTCAAAATGGAAGAACATGAATGAGAGAGTCATGCTCGAAGAGGAGAATAAAGTCGAGATTCTATACTAAAAAAGAATCCACTGTTTTTACCTGTTTGATTTAGTGGGATTATTTTGTTCACATCTTTGTCCTGTGCTGTTGCTGCCAGTGGCCTATGTGGAACAGTAACGACAGCGCTATCAGAATCTTCTTTTTCCCTCCCTGTTCCTTGCACCGTGTCTTATTCTACTTATACTCTCTACTTTTCCCCACTTATATGTATTCAGGGAACAGAAACAATGCCTTGTTACTAATCATTAGTATTCTTTACTGCATATATTATAGTAATGATCAGATGCCCCAATCCAGGTCAGGGCCTCCTCTGTGTTAGGTGGTGTACAAACACATGGAGACAAGGCCCCCACCTCAAAGCTTACATATGTCAAATAGTAGATTCCAAAGTCCCATACTTGGTTTATTACTCACTCTGAACAATAGTTCTCAGGCACTCCTTAGGATGAAATAGCTTCATACAAAATATTCCTTGAGCAACTTCAATAATGAACAAAAATGATACGATAATGGAGGACAACTTACAAACATAAAAAAGGCTAAATGCAACAGATGAATTCTTCACAACAAATAATTTGAATAGCTCTGTGTGTGTAATGAAACTAGATTATTTTTAATGTGAAAATTATGGCAGATACACAGTCACTTTAATAGGATGATTAAGACCCGCAGCCTCCAGGGGAAAGTGTTTGAATAATGTGTGCACCTGCAGCCATTAAAAGAGACAAAATAGGGAGAAATGGCAAGCACTGTCTCATCACTTCATTTAGGGATCATGACATCTGTCAATTGGAATAGAAACAGAGGAAAAACAGAAAATATACTGTAAGGCAATCTGTGATCATGTAATTAAAACGGCAACTGCAAAGGCAGTTTTGGCCAAGAAAAATAAGGCCTTATACTCAATTCAGTGGCATCTGTATGTCTAGTTAGTTTGTAATGTGATAACTTTTGAATACTGCATCCAATCAATTCCAAAATTTCAGGGAATGATCTTGGCTTCTATGGGCAGAACCCTGTTGATTGTGGGGAAAATAGGAAAAAACAAAAGGGGAAGAGGGGGGACACACTGAGTCCTTGGCATCTAATTAGTGCACACACATCAGTTTCACCCACCTCTGTAATTGCCTATATGCCAAAGAAACCTGATGGCAGTGGTTAACACCTTCCAACATAACACCTCCCATCTCAGCTCTTCTCCTCCTCCCACTAAAGTTTAAAAACGTTGCCACCCTGAATTACTTTTTCCAGACAGGAAGAGGGGAGCCCTGGGAGCAAGGGGGTGCACCCTAGAGGCCTAGGAGCATGTGGGGGCAAGAGAATCCTGCTGCCACCTCAAGGTGCACCACCAGCAGAGCACAGAGAATGGAAACCCAAATTAAAGACTGGCAAGGGCCAGAAGTCTCACATTCCTTACCTCCATGTTCAGTGTGGGGAAAGTTTTGGCCACTTTCACTCAGAATAACAAAAAAACACACACTCAGCTACAACGACCAAGAGCTATGTGTAGACGAGACCTGAGCTTCTGAAGGTTCTCCTGGGAGCCTGGCTCAAAATGTTATCCTGGGCCACATTCTTTTTCTTCCTCTGCCAGGGCTCACTTTCCTTAAAATCTCCAAAAGTTGGTGTTTTCTCCTGGCTCAGTGAAGTTCCCCTCAATCCCAGAAATGGTGCTTAAAAATCTGATCCAAGGCATAAACTTGTGAACATAGCAAATTGTGATGACAGATACCAGGGTCTCAGAATAGGGAGGCCTCCCAGACCTTGTCTCATGCAGAGGAAAAGGACAGAAGAAGAATCTGACATCATGTAATCATTCTCAAGCAGATGGCAGGTTTATAAGCTATAGGGAGTTTCAGGTACTTAGTAAATCACCACCGTGCAGTAAAGGTAAAATTAGACCACAAGCAGCAGGGTTCTAGGTCCAGTCTCCTTTGGTCAGAAACTAGTCTCTCATTTTGGGCAGGGATGTATCTTAAATTCATGGAAGCAGCCTGCGTACCAGACATAAAAATGTAGGGGCTGACAACTTGAGAAAACAGGAAGTTCTCCTGGGAAAATGGTCCCATCACTATGTGTTTGATATTTGATAGTAGGCGGCAAAATACCGACATACACCTCATTTCAGGAGAGGAGTTTCTCCTTACAGCCTTCTACAGCTCATGAGCAAAGCTAGGGCAGCCTTTATATTTTCTATGTTGGTGAAACAGATTTATAAGGTACATGTTCCCTCTTCTGTCAAAGGTGTGTCACAAAGTAAGGAAAAATGGGTCACAAATATAAATATCTGTAGACCAAGGTCATCGTGGTTCATGCTTCCCTGAGCCCAGATGTGGCGAAAGCAAGGCCAGACAAACCTGTTAACTGCTCATATATGGGTCTACCCTATCACAGCAGTAGCAACCTCAAAGGCAAGTGGTTGGTGCTCCCTCTAAGAATGTGTTTGGCTTACACCTTTGCTTCAGCTGATGAAGCATTTGGATTTTAATGCCCTTATACACACAAACTGCCCTGCTTCCTGGTTGTCTTAAATACTTATACAACAGTTTTCTGAGGAGACATTTAGTTTGCTGGAATTGCTATTAAGATCCTATCAGTTCTGGACTGGTGTAGAAACAGGAATTGTACAGGATAAGTGGATTTCTGCATCTCAGAACACCAAGCCAGAATGACTCCCCTAGTTATCCTGTGCAGCAGTCTGCGATTCAACAACAAAGTTCCCTTAACCAATGAAATATTGGTGGCAGTTCTTGTTGGATGTCAGTCTTATCTATGGCTTTCCCTCTAAACTAGGAGCCAGATACTATGATGCTCTTACTCAAGCTGAGTAGTACCTTACACTGCGCATTAAAATCAATAGGGCTACTGTCAGAATAAGGTACCACTTTGTGTGAGGAACAGTGACAAAATCTGACCTAAGTAGCATCTTTAATGGTTGCGAGAATGCAATTGGAGAGAGAGGTGGTCACAAAATCAAAGTATGGACCTAAAGGGCTCACAAATCCCCTGCACAGTGATTGGTTGTGGGTGCCTGTCAAGATGAAAGAGAAGATGCTATCCATTGCATACAGCATAGTGCCCTAAGATTTTCAGGTAACACTTTTCTTTGTAAGTTTTCTTAGGCAGAATGTCTACCTACTGGGTCCTGCAGAAATGTATACATCATTCTTGTTTGGTAATTGTCTGAGTTCAGCCTCATTTACATTTTCCTTTAGATTTAGACACCATCTGCTGCTCTGTTTTCTTTTGCCTACTGTCATAGTCACAAGCATGTAATTACCATACTCCTACTCATTTTTTTCTTGTTCTCTTTCACTACAAGCTTAATTTCTGTGAGAGTTGCTGTCTTTAGCTTGCTTAAACCTGTAATTATTAGAAGACACTTAATGAGATCAGCAGCAATATTCCATGCTATGCGGATATTCTTGAAATGGAATAAACAAGGACAGATGACAAGCTAAAGGACCAAAAGCAATCTTTACATCAGACAAATGTAAGGAAAGGTCAATCTTCTAAAAACCAATATACAAGCAATTAGCATTTTGAGGTCCCCATATTAGGGGCTTTAGACAGGTTACTTGTATTTGTTCCTTGCAATATGAAGTTGCAAAATACTGTACATCAGTTTAAATGGCAAATACCCATAAAGTTCAGTGTTGCCTTTTGCTCCTTTTCCCTGAGATCAAAGATTTGGATCATGCCATGAGATGCAGAATGCTGTCATGTTTGTCACTAGTTTCTAATTTAAACTTACAGTTGTATTTTTAGTAGATCACAAGAGACTTGCTGGATATCTCCAGGATACAAAATTGTGCGGTGACTAATATGACCTCACTGCTGTCTCTCATGGAGTATTGTGGCTCTGAATTGATGGTGTGATTAAGGATTCTTTCCTGGCAAAGCACCTTGTGATAATGATCACTGTTAACATTATGTACAGCATGCTTTTTATAATTAATATTTTGATCCTCAGAATATCCTGGAACTCCTATTACTCCTATCGGAGCGCTTCGAGAGGTTGGAAGCTGACATAGAAAGCTAGCATTAATGCACTGATTCACTAATAGCAGCAATTGACTGAATTGGGTTTAAACACAACAAAATGGCTACTTGCAGGCAGATTAAATAACAATTATGTCTGGATTGTGTGGCACAGGTTCCTGTTCACTCAAACCCATCTTCTAGCTAAGTAATAATGCACAACAGGGTACTGCATATAATGTTATAGTTACTTTCCTATAAGGTAAGAATCTGAACGGCAAGTGGCTCAAGGATTACTTAATGGTTATGGTTACAATAACTTTATAATCTAAGTCCTGGAAAGTGTAATACGGAACACATCACAGGACACCGTCAATACCGCATTGAGTAACCGAGACCACCGACCAGGGAAATAACCCACTTCCTTCCCTGAAGGACCAAGGGACGCGCCCCACCTATGTACTTATCCGCTACACCGATACTGACTTGGACTCCTTATTCATTCCATGGGTGGCGTACCCAAGCCCACTTATCCACTGACACTTTAAAAACCCTTGCACCCCAATCTGGGTCTATGCAGGTTATGTGATATGTATGTATATTCTCATCCTTGCAAACGATACCTGTAACCCCCCATAACCCAAGCCTGACCCCAGATGTACAGTACCTTGCCTCTTAACTCGTGTATATTTCATTTTAAACAGTAACTTTAATAAAATTTTTAAATCTCCTATGCTTCATAAAGCAAAGGAAAAATTAGATGTTCTGAAGCATATTGGAAAAAAATATTATTTGGAGATATTTGTAGGTCTCTTTTTATATATATAAAAATACACACCCACCCACCAAGGAGCAGCGCTGGAGTTCTTAACATGGCTTTGAGAGAGACATGAAAGGAGAACTTTAATAAAGAAGCAAAACTTACAATGTTTTCAGGATCAAATATAGCCAAATTGGCCCCTGGTCTCCCCTCTTGTTCTGGCCACTTTGCACCATTCCGCTGGCATAAAGTGCTAGAAAGCAGGTCCTAACTGAACTGCTGAGAATTCCTTCAGAGTAGAAGAGCTCTTGACTGATATAAAGTGGCAAAGCCAGCTCCTATGCCAACTGTCCCATGCATCCTGGCGTATGGAGTAAGGGATATATGTTGGGGCACATTGGACTGGAGGAGGAAGGGGTAGTGTGCCTATGCTACACCAAATCACAACTGATACACATCTCAGAGGGACCTTATCAAGATAGTGTCAATTAGAGCATCCCCTAAGCCTCTCTAATGTATATAATGGGCTGAAGCTAGTGCCCATGCACCAAGCGAATCAAGAAGGTATAACAAGGGTTCTCAAAACTCCTCCATTTACTCCATGGTTAACAAGGTTGTCTTTAAGAAATATGCCCAAGTATTAGAGTTCCAACTAATAGTCTGAGAAGGAAATTAACCCTGTTAATAGGCCGTTGAGAGGGGAACTTTAGATTTTATACAAAGATTTTGTACCCCACATTTTGAAAGTGCCCTTTAAATTTTTTCAGTCTTGTAAACTCCAAAAGACTTTTCAGAACTTTGTGTGTAACACCTGTTTAACTGTGCCTCAGTGGGTCACAACTGAGGACGAACTGCTGAGAAATAGGGCAGCTACACCCCAAGTCTGGTGGCTAATCCCCCATTGGATATACCAAACCAGCAACAAAAATAAACTTTTGTTTCACCACACTGGCTAACAAGAAGTCTTAAAAGCAGTTTCCTTGGGCAGCCCAGTCCTTGTATTACCACCGAAAACACTGGATTTAAAGGTGAGTGGTTCTTTACAACCAGTCTCATCAAATAAATGTTTTTTGCTGATCCAAAAGGACCAGCCACACACCCAGGTCAATATATAACTTAGATCTTACCCAAAAATCACACTGATGCCAATCCTTTAGTATCTAAAATCTAAAGGTTTATTCATAAGAAAGAAAAAGAAAGAAAGAAAGAAAGAAAAAGAAAGGTGAGAGTTAAAATTGGTTAAAAGAATCAAATACATATAGTAATTGAAAAGTTCTTGGTTCAGCTTGTAGCAGTGATGGAATAAACTGCTGGCTTAAGTCAAGTCTCTGGAATGCAACCACAGCTTGGGTGGGTCATTTAGTCCTTTGTTCAGAGCTTCAGTTTGTAGCAAAGTTCCTCCAGAGGTAAGAAGCAGGATTGAAGACAAAATGGAGGTGTTTGCATGGCCTTTTATATCTTCTGTCATGTGGAGGGCACCCCTTTGTTCTTACTGTGGAAAACGAGATGGAGTTTGGAGTCATGTGGTCAAGTCACATGTCCACGCATTTCGCCTAGTCACAGCAGGAAATTCCATTAAGCGTAGATGTGCATCTCCCATTGTCCATTGTCAGTTAAATGTTCTTTTGATGGCTCACTCAATTTGAATAGTCCCTACAAGATGTGCTGGCCAGCTACCTTGTGGGCGTTACCCCAGGAACAAGCATTTGAAATCCAAGTATACAGCCAATACTTATAACTTCAAATACAAAAATGATACATGCATACAGATAGCATAATGATAACCTGCAAATCATAATCTTTTCATAGACACCTCATGTGACAACCTTTGTACAAGATTTGCTGCAAATATATAACAGTGGTTGCAACAATGATCTATATGCTTATATTTTAATCAGATAACATCACAACCTGATACTGGCATTTCATTAGTGGCTTGGAAACAATGCAACTGATCTGTGCCAACAGCCAGTGATGCTCCATAATATGCAACTATGTGTCTTATTACTTAAGTATTTATCCCCCTGAAAGCAATTTTTGGCACCGTTTTTTAGCTTTTCCTAAACTTTGTTAATTTTTTACCTACTTCAAATGCAGCTGTTAAAATATTTGTTAAACTATTTCTCTTATAAATAACCAATTTACTCAATGAACATAAGTTGTATTCTTTTAAAAGCTACAAGATTCACTTGAATGACAAATCATTCTATTATATTCCACTCCAAAACATTGCAGCTAGAACTGACTTTACTAACATACACAATACATTGGTCATCATGGTAAATCTGAGATTTTTGCCTTCCTTGGCATGCTAGTGAAGAATACTCCCGATTCTGAGCCTCATTCAAGGCCCCTTGAAGTCAGTGGAAAGTCTCCTGTTCACATCAATGGTCTTTGAATCAGGCCTGTTATGGCTATTTCATAGGGCACCTCTGTTATTTTATGGTCTCACACTGCTTTTGCCACCTTCATTTTGTGTGTGTGTGTGTGTTAATCTCAACTGTCTATTAATTATTACAATTATATCAAATTAACTCAGTCCAACATCAGTGATGTCAATAGATATTTTTTTCGCTGACTTCATTGTGCTATATGCTACATTCACCATATGCTCACTGATAATTCATCCAGGGAAACATTCCTTTAGCGAAGTAGAAGCTAGTCAGCATCTTAAAAGACTTCTAAAAGGAGATGTTTGCTCAGATACCTGCTTAAAGTTACTAAAAAATTATCAGTATATTGAATTTCTTAATGGGTGTTCGTAGCCTCTTCGGCACCCCCTCATGGACAGAAGTCACTCTACAGCATCTGTCTCTGTAGCTATATTGTCTCTTCAGGGGCTCTCTAACAACTCAGTTCACAATGTTATTCAAACAATTCCCAGAAGGGATCCCACTTATTTAGCCTCAGGTGCACATGGGCCCTCCACACACCCCAACCATAGTTCAGTATCTCTCTCCCACTAGTCCAACACAGTCTTTGAAAACAAAACACAGACTTATACAGTCTTCACCCCAGTTTCAATTGGGCACAGCCCCCTCCTCCCTAAGGGTCTGTCTGTCAGTCTCTCCCAGACCTCATTGCCTGGAGAGCTTTCTCCTGCTTCCTGCAGCCTCAATTACTCTCTTAACTCCTCTTCTGCCCCCCAGCTTCCTGCTGCCTTTTAACCAGGAATCACTTGATTCCCCTCAGATGGGCCTCATCATGTAATCAGGCCTGGCTTAGCCTTAGGCTCTTCAGCCCAAGGGCAGGGCTTCCATTTAGGCAACCTAGGTGGTCGCCTAGGGTGCAGGATTGGGGGGGGGGGCGACATTTTGCCGCCCTTGGCAGCAATTCGGCGGGAGGGGGGGTTCTTCTGCACTCCGGGTCTTCGGCAGCAGGTCCTTCACTCGCTCCAGAACCCGCCGCTGAAATGCCCCGAAGACCAGGAGTGTGGAAGGACCCCCCCACCGCAGAATTGCTGACGACGACCAGGACTGCGGAAGGACCCCTGCGTAGGGCGCCAAAAACCCTGGCACCGCTCCTGCCCAAGGGCAAACCACCCTGTCACAGTGTTGATGCGAAATGGTTGTGTTCTCAATAGCCTCTTACACAGAAGCAAAAGCGCCTTAATATATTCAGAGTAACCCAGATGCAGATTGGGAAGAAAATTCCCAGTTTGTGGCTCAGGGACTTAATGAAATAGATTGTAATATAGAGACTGTAATTGTGTGTAACACCTGGAGAGGCTAAGGGAGAGTTCTGACTCCAAAGCCCCAACATAACATAACCTAAGTAAAGATTCTGTTGGTTACACACAGGACTGTGCAGAGCATCTGACTCTAGATACAACCTGATGAGTCACTGAACACAAAGACTGACTGACAGCTTGTGAAGACAAAATTAAATGACCTCTCAAAAACGCATGGTATTAAAACCTGTTTAACCACTAGATAACAACTCAACAGTTCTGACCTAGTTCCTAAGCTTATCACTATGTTAGATGAACTATGTTTTCTTCCTGTTTAAATTATTTGTATGGTTACATGAAGTTATATCTTATGATTCTCTAATTTTCTCAGATCCTGATTTTTAAATAAAACAGCTTGAACTGGATAGCTGGTTTGTGGTGATGGAGAGTGTGTTACCCAAGGGCCTCTTGATGCCAACTGGCAGCAGACAGAAGGGGGCATACAGGCTACAATGATCCCCGGAGTCTGGTATTTACATTCTAGTTCACCAAAGAGAGTCATGTAAGGTTTCTACTGAAAGCCTGTCTCTCATTGGTCATCACAATCTTTTCAGAATGTATGTGCAGATAATATGTATGGAGATATGTGCCTTGAGACAGACTTTATCAGACACTTACCTCACTGGTTGACCATTGTGTATTTTACAATATAAGTCTATTAGCATGCTGAGACAGATGGTAATGAAGAGCTTGCAGGAACATCAGAAGGAAAATAAATAGGAAGAGAGAAGCAGCAGAGTGGGGCAGGTGGGGGGGGGGAGGATGCTTTCTCAGCTGATATATTGGGGGGGTGCCAAAAGATACCCAGACATCCTTTGTTTGAGGGAGACAAGTTGCTGGTGGGCTTGATCTCATGAAAGAAGGGTCTCTGCCATCCTGGTTGGAAAACAGTGTGAAGGACTTCAGGGTACGCAGCACCTTATTAGTCAAGAGGGCATCTTGTTAGTTGAGTTGAGGCTCTTGAATGTGTTATGATTTTATTTTATATGGAACCCTTGTTTCCAACATTTGTTTGCTATCCTATGAATCTCTGTTCTTCGTGACTTGTATGTGCTTCCTTTATAAGTGCTGTGTGTTAAGCAGAGCTGCATTCTAAGGTGTAAGTTGTAAGCTGTGGTGTACTGTTCCTTTGGAAGCAGTGGGTCTGGTCACTCTGAGCATCCAGTGAATAAGTGGTTGGACACTGCTGGGAGACACTTGGAGGATGTGGGGGTTGGAGTGTGCCTATCACTAACCTGCATGAGGGACAACAGCAGAGCTTGCATGGTTTGAGAGGGGAGTGCTTGTGTTGCCTTGGCTGGGAGGGTCAGAGAGCTGACCCCTGGCAGGTACAAAGAAGGCTTTCTCATGCTATGGGTAGGTGATAGCCAGGTGCCTCACTTCCCTGGGAAGCGTCACAGTGGGTGACGTATTCCATCAGAAGGGAGGGAAGCAGAAACAACCATGGCGTAATAACCTATGCAGATATGGCTGGATCCTGGTGCCGTGGAAGTCAATGACAAAACTCCATTGACTCACATCAGTGCAGGGTTGGTCCTTTAGTCAAAGGCAAAGGAACTGTGGGGCCCATCCTCAAAAGGTAGTAAGAAGCTAGTGATGGGCAGTCTGGGCAAGGGAATGCTTAAAAGCTTTAGAGGTACTAGGCATAGTTACAATCACTTCCAAAACAGTATTCAAATGCAGAACTATATAATATGTATAGTGATATAAAAGCCAGGATATTTAATATATAGTCCAGCACAAGTATAGGGTACATAATATTTGTTTTCCAAACATATGAAGGTTCCAGAAATAGTGAAATCTACCACTCACATAGGGCAGAAGTAGAAAAATACTCTTCAACTGCAGCTTTATTAAGATAAAAATGCAATCAGTCATAATTAAATATGCTACCTGCAAATGGAAGGAGTGTGGCATGGACTTAAAAATGATTAAGCTGTATGTAATAATGACATGTGTAAGAATTCTTGTCAGAATATCGGTGAAATGGCGATGGGTTCACTACATGATCACTAATGTTCTTTCAGAAAGGTTCTAAAAAATCCAAGACGACAAATTTGCAATGTCAAGAGACAAAAGACACTGCCTCACTATGCCCTGGTGGATGGCACACTTGGAGCCTGGCTATAATCAACTCAGTATTTGACATATAGCCTTAGCAATATCCAGCCTCATCTGGAAGACATCAGGCTACCTAGGCTGCTTGTATTTAAAATGTCTGCAATGTTTTTATGTTGCATTAATATAAATGTGAAGACAGCCTAGATAATGTAAACACAGTGTTCCTTCTGTAATCAATCTGGGCATCATACAAGTGCAGCTACTGCTTATGTTTGATAAAATGATCATTATACAGAATTATATCAAAGGTAACTCTTAAAATATACATATTCATGGGGGTTTAAAGATTAATTTTGAGTAACTTATTGGGAAAACTCCATGCTTTGTACCGCCTACATTCATAGTCCATTGTAAAAGATACGATTCATTAGTGAAGCTGCAAGGCCAAGTTCCACAAAAGTCAATTATTTGCAATGGGCTGTGTGGTTCTGCAAGTGACATAGACAACTTAATGTCTTGGCAGTATAGGATGTATTGTAGCTGCCATTGCTTGTTCTCTTATCCTGTTTCATTAGGAATCTCCTCCTTGAGGTGCTGCCTTGTCAAAGGCACAATGTCCTATGCCAAAAAGAACCATCAAATATTGTAATCTGTTCTTCCAGTTTCTTTTCTTTCTATTGAGCAAAGGCTAAACATGGGTAACTGATTGTTTGCTGCCACATAATGACATTTGATTTCCTTTCTCTAGTCTTGCTTGTTGTTAGAATTTTTCTGCCAAAAATACCTGAAAAAATTGCAAGAAACACTAATATAAGTGACCTGAGTAAGTGGCCTTAGATACTAGCAGCTGTATGGTGCTTCCTTGGCATATCTTTATGGCATGCGTTGGCGAGCTTAGCCCAGATATAGGTGGGGAAAATATCAGCCTAGGTGAGCATATAAATGAGACCTCTTCTCTCTCTGTCACAACTGCAATCAGTGGAAGTCCTGGGGCTGGATCCACCTTCATTTAAAAGGGGGGGCTGATATGGAATGTTTTCTATGAGAGGCTTTTAGCTCTGGACCAAGCCCACTCTCCCACTGGAACAAAATACCCTGGGTCTGTTTACCTTCAGGATATGTGGCAGGATGCATTTATTTGGGCATGCTGCTACGGGGGAGAGGGATTTGATGGAGGTAAGAATGCACGAAGAAAAGGAGTTTTTATAGTTCATAGGAACTAGATTTCTGATGATGGGGGATTAAGCTGTTTAGTTTTTGTCTTGTCTCGGAACTTTTTATCAGGAGCACCTAGTGCTTTGGCTAGGACCCCCTTTGATTTCGTAGAAATGCAAAGAAATAAAAAAAACCCTCCGAATTGATATTGGTGATGCCATATTTGTCCCTCCCAGAGCAGGGACATGCATATTGTGCTGCTGAAATTGCAGGCAGCTTTATTCTGAACATCAGGTAACAGAAATTGGCATGAGGCGCTAAACTGGGTTCCAACAAGAAGCTGGCGAAAGAAAAAAGTTTTTCAACCATCTGCGTGCCAAACTCTTTAAATTATGGAGCACTTATTCTCCAAACGAATTATTCTCTCTCTGTGAAGGTTCCATGCAGAGCCTTCCAGGAATTGGTATCCTTTTGCACAAGCCTCCGTGACATGAAAGGCAATGTTTGATGTATTTAGAGTAATGCAAAGAGCAGGTTGTAATGGAGACTAGAACTAAAAAACCACCGGTAGATTCAGAGGAAATTACCTCCCAGAATCTCTCTCACTCTGTTCTATTATAAAACTTGATTATTTTTTGAATTTCAAGCCACAGAGCATTTCAGCTGCAACACGGTCTCCCAGAGGTGCTTCTGCATTCTCCACATGTGAAGCTTCGGAGGAGGATGTTATCTTGGCTGGAATTTAACTTGCACAGATGGTAGCAGCAGCTGCATGGTTTTTAACCTTTTTCATTAGAAATCAGTGAAGGCCTTTGATTGGTGCTGATCCTATTGACTTAATTTCATTATTCCATCTTGAAATTTGAGGGCCTGGTTTGAATTTGGAGCGGAATACAAATTAAAGTTGAACATGAACAAAAACCCAGTAAAAAGCAATACTAGGACTGGCCAGATGAAGGTGGGCCTGGGGATGAGGGGTTTGGGGTACAAGTGGCGGCTCTGGGCTGGGATTGAGGGGTTTGAAGGGCAGGAGGGGAATCAGGGCTGTGGCAGGGGATTGGGGCGTGGAGGGGGGGCAGGCTCTGGGCGGTGCTTACCGCAAGCAGGTCCCGGAAGCATGTCCCCCCTCCGGCTTCGAGGCACAGACAGGCATCTCTGCACACTGCCCCGTCCGCAGGAGCCACCCCTGCAGCTCCCATTGGGGGGAGGGAGAGCTCAGTAAGTGGGAGGGATAGCTCAGTGGTTTGAGCATTGGCCTGCTAAACCCAGGGTTGTGAGTTCAATCCTTGAGAGGGCTACTTAGGGATCTGGGGCAAAATCAGTACTTGATCCTGTTAGTGAAGGCAGGGGGCTGGACTCGATGACCTTCCAGTTCTCGGAGATAGGATATCTCCATATATTATTTAACCGTGGCCAATCGGAGCTGCGGGGGCCTTGTTTCCCAGATGGTGAAACTTTTGGTAAACCTGGGCCAAACTTGGACTCAGTTTTGGGTTGCTTCCTTTCTCCCTAGGTTCCTCCCTGACCTACTGCTATCTCCTTGGGATAAAAGCCCCAGTAGCTTTTTACCACTCACCAATGCTCATAACTGGTAAGTCTCCTTCAACCATCTGGCCTCTTCCTGAGACAACTAGCTGGCCTCCTTCTCCATCTTTAGTCTCTAAAAGACCAGTGAGGTAAATCATCTTCCCATCAAATAATCTGTACGGAAGGTCTTCTGTGTGGTGTGCTTACTCCAAATGTCTGGAACAGTGCAACCCCAAAGGGCTCCATAACAAGACTAGGGACTTCCTACTACAGCATTCCATTCTGGAGTGTCTGTCCCATAGGGATGCAAAATTGTAATGTCAGTAGCCTCAGCAGGGCTCACAGAAAACTTTCAGCTCCTACTGCTGCGGAATTAGAAAGCAGGCAGGGCACCCATCCCTGCAAGATCTTTCCTGTAGACTCTAAGTAGAAAAGGTCTTTCCTTGAAATCAGCTTTCCACTGCCCCAAACATAGATCCAGATCTGAATTTTGCAGTATCTTCATAGTGAGTCAATCCAAAATCTCAGTCTGAACTGCTCTAAACTTTGTGGTCTTCAAAATCCAGATTAAAATGTGAAAATTACAGCTTGATCCCTCTTAGTTTCCAGTTGGAATCCATGTTAACTGACTTGGGACAACTCTGTCTCCTAAAGACTTGGGACATAACTTCAACATTGTGGGCCTGATCCTATGAGGAATTGAGGGAAATCAGTATCTTGCAGGAAGTGCTTGGCAAATTGTGGGATCAGGTCGTGTCTGAGTATACTTAATGGCAAGTCCAGAGTGGCACTGCCAATCACGCAGCAATCACCAAGAGGAGAGGAAAGATGGGCTGTGGAAATGAGTCAGCCTTTTATGCTAAATGATTGCAAGATGGCAAAGATTAAAGTAGAAGCAAAATTGATATGCAAAATGCTATCACATAATTATTGGACTACAGTGCTAGTCTGGTGTGACGTTAGGCCTGTATATTCTGTAACAATACATCTGAAACTGTTTGGTTTATCAAGGCTACTTTTAAAAGATAATTGGTGAGGACAAAATTATTTCTCCCTAAAGTAATAGTTGATTGCTAACCTATTCTCAAAGACAATCTCCAATCCATATAATTGGAGACACGCCTCCCCCTCTTCCCCCCCATGTGGCTTCCTCCTACTCCAGGACAAAGAGCATTACTGGTACTTTTGGTGTTAACTTGAATGTAAGCCTTCTGTTTTCAGTTATTTTACTGCCCAGGATAATCAAGAGTAACAGAAGTTACTGTTTTATTTATTGTACTACTGCAAAATGGAAAAACAAACAAACTGAAATTGTCTCGTGTGGGACTCCTACAGTAGCTGGCGCATGAACAACTTCTGAAGTGGTAGCTGCCAATTTATCATTTGCTATTTGGCTTATTAATTTAAAATGTGCGTGGGGGAAGGCTTTTCACTGTTGGTATCAGTCATGGAAAACTGAAACCTACACTGGAGTAGGCAGGATGGATTGTCTGGTGATTATGGCACTGGACAGGGGATCAGAAGATCTGAATTCTGTCACAGACTTCCTTAATCTTTCACACAAATTACTTCATTGCTGGGTGCCTCCGTTTCCCCATCTGTAATATGGAGATCATTATAATAGAATCATAGAAATGTAGGCCTAGAAGGGACCTTGAGAGGTCATCTAGTTCAGCACCCTGAGCAGAGGTAGCACCAAATATACCTAGATCACCCCTGACAGTTGTTTGTCCAACCTATTATTAAAAACCTCCGATGAATGGGATTTCACAGCCTCCCTTAGCAGCCTCTTCTAGAACTTTACTGGCCTTATAGTTAGAAAAATTTTCCTAATAGCTAACCAAAATCTCCCTTGCTGCAGAGTAAACCCATTATGTCTTTTCCTACTTTCAGCGGACATGGAGAACAATTGATCACTGTCCTTTTTCAAATAGCCCTTAACATGTTTGAAGATTGTTATCGGGTTCTCCCTCCACACACACATGCTGCCAGTTGTCTTTTCTCAGAACAATTTTTTTTTAAATCTTTCCTCATAGGTCAGGTTTTCTAAACCTTTTATTATTTTCATAGGCGCTGAGTTTCTAATTTGCTGGGGGGTGCTCCCCCCGCTCCACGCAGGCCCCCTCCACTCCACCGCTTCCCCCAAGGCCCCAGCCCCACCCCCACCCCACCTCTCCCCGCACCGCCTCTTCCCACCCACCCCTTCGCCGCCCAGTTCCACCCCCTCCCCCGAGAACACTGCACCCTCACTCCTCCCCCCGCCCCCCCAGCGCCTCCTGATCCTGCGAAACAGCTGATCCACGGCAGGCAGGAGGCACTGGGAAGGAGGGGGAGGCGCTGATCGGCAGGGCCCGCCGGTGGGCAGGAGGCACTGGGGGGAAGGGGGGTTCTGGTAGGGGGGCTTGCCTCTGTTTTGTTGCTTGCCTCTGTACTCTCTCCAACTTGTCCACATCTTTCCTAAAGTGTGGCACCCAGAATTGGACACAGTACTCCCGGGGAGGCCTCACCCAGTGCTGAGTAGAGTGGGACAATTGTCCCCTTTGTCTTACATGCAATACTTCTGGTAATACACCTGGAATACAGTATTAGCCTTTTTCAATACTTCTGTTAAAACACCTGGAATATTAGCCTTTTTCCCAACTGCATGACATTGTTGACTCATATTCAATTTGTGATCCACTCTAACCCCCAGATCCTTTTCAGCAGTACTTCCCCATTTTGTAGCTGTGCATTTGATTTTTTTCTTAAGTGCAGTACTTCGCATTTAATCAAATTTCATCTTGTTAATTTCAGACCAATTGTCCAATTTCAATTTGTGTTGAATTTGAATCCTGTCCTCCAAAGTGCTAGCAACCCCTTCCAGTTTGGTGAAATCTGCAAATTTTATAAGCATCCTCTCCAGTCCATTATCCAAGGCACTAATGAAAATATTGAATGTGGGACAGCACTAGATACGTTCCCCCAGTTTGACAGCGAACCACTGATAACTACTATTTGAGTATGTTCTTTCAACTAGTTTTGCACCAACCTTATAGCAATTGAATCTAGACTGCATTTCCCTAGTTTGCTTATGAAAATGTCATGTGGGACCGTGTCAAAAGCCTTACTAAAATCACGATAGATCACGTTTACAGCTTGGCCTGTCCCTCCCCACTCCCCATCCACTTGGACAGTAATCCTGTCAAAGAAGAAAATTAGGTTGGTTTGGCATGATTTTTTTGACAATTCCGTGCTGGCTATTCCTTATAACCCTATTATTTCCTAGGAGCTTACAAACTGATTGTTTAATGATTTGTTCCAGTATCTTTCCAGGTCTCAAAGTTAAGCTGACTGGTCTATAGTTATCCAGTTCCTCTTTGTTCCCCTCTTTAAAATAGGTACTGTCTTTGCCCTTCTCCAGTCCAATTGCGTTCTCACCCATCCTTCATGAGTTCTCAAAGATAATCACTAATAGTTTCAAGATTGTTTCAGCTGGTTCCTTAAGTACCTTAGGATAAATGTCATCAGGCCCTGCCAACTTGAATATATCTAAATATTTTCTAACTTGGGGTTTTTTATGCTTCCATACCTCTGTGAGGTAATGTCAGATTATATTAATTAATGTCTGTGAGGTGCTCAGGCACTGTGGAGATGAATATTATTGAAAAGTCAGTAAATGAGATTGCAGTCTCCCTTTCCATTTGTTTTTTGGGAAGCCATACTTTAGGGAATATAAAAGTATTTGATTGTGTTTCTTTTTGTATTCTGCCAGTCACTTTTCTGCACCTTAATTTTTCTACAAACAATAGGTGAACTTCTGTCCTTGGATGCATACATGGAGTTCAAGTGGTGCTCTGTGGACATGTCCAGAAACAGAATTTGGCCCATCATGTGCATAGGATCAAGAGTAATGATGTCTGTGTTGTCTCAGAGGAGTTATGTCTCTTTCTTCTCAGACAAATTCTGTTCTTATTTACACTGGTATGAAACCAGCTCCATCGTTGGAGCTAGTCCAGTTTCTCATCTTTGTGAGAGCATATCATACTCCAAATTTCTTATTTTATTTTGAGTGAAGCAGCTGTTTACTTTTCCCTAGCTTGCTACATTAAGGCCTGATCTTGCATCCTTTATATACCCACAACTCCTATTGTTTTCAGAACTGGTCTCTCTCTGAATATCTGGAGGCAACATGAGAGACTCTTAGGCTCAGATTTTTAAAGATATGTGGGTGTTGCTTTGCTCAAAATTGCAAGGCCTAAGTCCCACTTTCAAAAGTGACCTAGATACTTTAGAGACTGATTTTTTTATTTTACATAAAAATGTATGGAAATTATATGAAAATATAAAAATAAAAATGACGACACTGTTGGACAAGTGATGGTGAGATCACATAACTAGCTGAAATTTGTTTTATGACTGATTACCAAAATGTCATAGTTTCCATTGAACAGATATAAAAAATTACACCCATCTCTTCTGACTCACTTCTCTTAAACTTGATTTTTTTATGAAATTTCTTTTGAGGTGGGAGGGAGAAAACCCAAAATGAAGCATTTTTGTTATGTTGAAATCACCTGTTTTGACACTTTTTGGAAGAGAATGCTTCCTTTTTCATTTCAAAATGCCTTTTTGAAAGAAAACATATTGGTATTTTATATTAAAAAATGAAGTTTTAAAAGGTAGAAATCAAAACAAAATAGTTCAATGCTTTCAAACCAACTCCCCCAACCCCCCCAAACTTAATTTAGTGGGAACATCTTTCTGTTTGTTTGTTTTTATTTCAGAAAAGAGAGCTGGACAAGAACCAGAAATTCTGTGATTTCAGAATATTCTATCTATAGTAAAATTATGCTCACTGTACATTCATTTATGTAAAAGCACTTTTCCCCATGGTATTTTCTCACTATTACTCTATCTTTTGGATTTCACTCTATGTTGTGCATTCTTCCACATCGTGTTCTGCTGAAACTTTTTCTTCTGCTTCTCCCCCCCCTCACATTTTATGTAAAAAGTCATTTTCTATATTCATAGATCTATTTAATGATTGACCCCTTACACATTTATGCCCAGGCACTGTAGCTGTGTAAAAACCTTTGCACAGAAAATGACTTTTCTCCCAGTTGACTTTTTGCTAGCTCCCTTGAAGGACTAAAATGACTAACTTTTCACCTGAGGAATTACATTACTGTGACTTATTTTTTTAAAGCTGGAAGTTGTATTTTATTAACTTCACTTCTAGTAGAGTTGACTCTGAGCTGCAACATTCCCATCTGGATATCATCCCTCTCTCTCTCTACTCCAAAGGGGCATTTGGATCCAGTTATAAATGAGTCCCATCAATAATCACAACAGTTGTGAAACAAAAATCCCTCTCTTCTTCTCCAGGGTCCCCCCACCTGTCTTTGTCTCCCTCTGCCTTTCTCTCTCCATGGTTTCTCATCTTATCAGCCTCTCGTTACTTTCCCATCCCCTTCAAATTTCTTTATTTCCACCATGCCTCTCTTTCTCTCTGTTCCTCCCCATGGCAACATCATCACACTCCTTCATCCCCTTAGTTGAAAACTTTATTTGTTTTCTGCATCCCAGTTTCTCTATTCCCAAGCTGTCATTAGAAGGTCATCTCCACCATGCATGTGTATGCAGGGAGGTAGGGGAATTGGCTCCTTGGCATGGATTCTGTACAGCTCATCAGATTTTATTTAAGTGGAGTCTGAATAGAAAATCCTTCATTTAAAGGATAGAATAGAAATCCTTCATTCAACCACGTGTTGCATTGCCCTAAAACCAGCTCTGTTGGGGAGCTGGAAAATAAAAAGTCATTTGGTGAATTTCTTGAAACAAAGGAGGAAAATAGGAACCGAGGCCAGACAGTACATAGAATTGCTGACTCTCTCTGAAGTGAACAGGCATCTGGGAATGCTAAATTCTCTTAAGTCCTTCTGCTCTCCCACAATGGTGATGTCACACCTGAAGGGAAAGCAGAACCGCCATCAAGAGACCTGATGTGTGGACCAGAGTAGAGGTGAGCCCATAAGCTCCAATCCTGCCAAGAACTCTGAAGAGGTGTTTGAAGAACATGACAGGCATGTGTATTAATTTTTATGAATGTTATTTCTCTGTGGACTTTCAGTTATTGTATTGCTGGTTAAAAGGTAGCTAAGAGTTATCCTGAAGGAATGGCTGTAATATTGTAATGAAACATTGCCTGCTGACAGAGCCCAATTCCTTGGGGCTCAAATGGGCCACCCTGGGAATGAAAACTTTCTCCTGCCCCCTCTGGAAAAATGTGAAAATCAGTTTGGTCAGGTTCAGGAGTCTTGCTTGAAATCTCAGGATATCTTTGGGTGGAGACTGACAAGCAAAGGATCTTTGACATGATAAAAGACAGCCTGTGTCCTGAGGGGGAGACTGACTGGGGGAAAAGTCCCTCAGAGAGGCAGAGGCTGCAGCCTGCTTTACCCAGCCCCAATGCATAGGAGGTTCCTGGGTCAAATGGAATCTTTTTTAACTGGCAAGATAAGATTATATACATTTAGATTTTTGTTATTTTTAACCCTTTTATCTCTGCTTGTGATGTTCCTATGTGCCCATAAATAAAATTATACTCTGATTTGAACAAGCTGTTCTGTTATTGAATTCTCCAGCTGGTTCTAGTTCCCAGAGAGGATTCTGAATCATAGGTCCAAACCCAGTTGGAGCTGCTGGAGGTAATGCAGATGGGGAAATGGGAAATGTTATAACCTGTTGATCCAGTCAAGAGTGGGGTTTACTGCTGGACTTCACTCTGAGACAATTTCAGGTATAGGCCTGTTACTTGCAAGTGGCCAAAGATAGACTGAGATCACAGGTACAGCTTAGCTCCTCAACTGTAACATGGTGGGAACCAACTGTGAAGTCACTGCAGGATTGCGGATTTGATTCCTACACCTGTGGTGCTCCTAATGGATGAAAAAGTATATCCTTATCACAGTGTACTAGGTACCAGCTACCCGTTAATAAAATGAGATCATTTAATGTCATTGCAATCACATGAAAATAAACAATCTCCATCTTTCCAATAAGCAAGAGGCAGATTTTTTAAATGTAAACTTTTATCTAAAAAATTGCTCACACAAGTTCATTTAATAATAGAATCACATTTTATAACAGAGTAACAAAATCACAATATACATATATATTTTTCTGTATTAACAATTAACTCTAGATAATAAAAATATATTACAACATTTGATATGTATTCACAAAGCACAAGCCATTGTAAACAGAACAGGCAGCACAGGCCTCTTGTTCAAAAATATGTAAATAAGTTAATTACATTGGTCTTTAATCATTTTTTTTTAAATTCAAGGTACTATTGTAACAAAATTAGGATGTCTGTCAATCTGTCTTTACACAAATGATTCAGCACATCTGAAACATAAATAGGACAAAATGAAAAAAGGAGTATATCATTTAGCCTACCTGGGAAATTGATGTTCTTATGTACATGGCAGTCTTGTTCTGTTTTGTCACTCGACATTTATACTGATGTAAATTTTCTGTATGGAATTTAGAAATATTTTATTTATTTAGCTATTTTTCTGAATGAATAGTCCTTATAAACACATGGTATTATCCAAGAAAAAGGAGTTTTAAAGAAGCCCAAATATAAATTTAAATGATATGGCACATTTTAATGCTGAAGTAGTCAACACATTCTACAGGTACAGTAGCTGTTAACTGTATTTCAGAACTACCTTAATCAAACTTGCTAGGTACCAGTAGACATGGAAATAATCATCTTTTATATGTATTGAAACATAAAGGCCCGGTCCTTCAAACTTTTAGTCATGTGGCTCAATCTTACTCATCCAAGTTGTCCCATTGGGACTTACGTAAGGGTTTGTCTGATCGGTCCCATAATCATTGTTAATGATTGTTTGGTAAATAATCTAATCCTGAGGAAAAGTTTTTTACTGAACTGCATCTGGAAACATTGGCAATATATTACATTCCTATAAGAATTCAGAAGTGATTCACTAGTGACTGCCAAGTCTATGGGGTTTTGTTTTCTAAAATGATCTTAAGAAAATAAAAACATAGTGAAAAAAAATCTGATATTTAGAAAAATGCCCTGTATCTAAATAAAGATAAATCAAGGCACCTTTTATTATATATTTCTCTTTTCCAAGGCAATTTGTGATACTGAATTTTCAAATATCTCCTCTGGGGAAGCCCTCTTGATTCTCTTTAGTATAGCAGCTCCATTTTTACACTCTCTGGTTAGAAGGTTTACTGGGATGAGCTTGGGGTTGGGAGTTAGCATACCTGGGTTCGGTTTTTGACAATGCCACTGATCTGCTGTGTAACCTTGGGCAAGTCACTTAATTTTGTTTTGTAACAAGTGACCATCCATTGCTCTGGATCCTTTCACAGTTAACATCTCTGGGCCTCAGTTATCACATCTGCAAAGCAAGGATAATAATACTTTGAGATTTGAAGATAAGAAAGCTCTATAAGAATCTGATCCAAAGACCATTGAAAGCAACTGAGGTCTTTTAATTGACTTCAATGGGCTTTGCAACAGGATCCATAAGAGCAAAGTAATTAAAGTAAATGGGACTATCTGTGGTGTAAACAGAATCAGGCCCTATGGTCATATTCTTATTATTAGGGTTGTATTTGCATTTTCATTGTAAAGCACTATTTTAGTTATTCTCTAGGAATTCTGGCTGGGCTGAAACCAAAGAAGTGATTGGTGTTTTTGGAGGTTTTCTAATATTCATATTATTTTTAAAAGTACTGGATACTTTTTAAGCTCTAGGTATACAAATAACTGGAAGATAGTTTTCCAGCATTTAACAAGAACTACAAAATTACAATTTTTTAAATACAGCTTTTGTAGAGCATTAGTCAATTATGTGGACTTGTGCCTTTTGGGTACATTGAAACCATGTGCGATAACACTTCTTAAACAAAGTTTCATATTTTTACTACACAGAATTACTGCACATGCATGGTGTAGTACACATGATATATTACCAACCATGTATTCGCTTTTCAATACACATATTCTTGACAGTGCAATTAGTCTATCCAGCCAATGATTTTCATTATAAATATAGATATATACGATAAACCATAACAACCATTAGCAGTTTGTTAAATCAATATGCCTCATTTAGAAAAAGTAAATCCTAAATACATATTTACATGATACACAGCAATGACTATGGAGACCAGTAGTAGACATTTTGTACAGACCTTAACAGCTTTTCCTACCATGTGAACTCTTATACATCTCCTTGAGGGACATCTTTCTTTTTTTAGCAGTAGATTTTAATAAAAAGTTCACACACAGAGGCTACAAGTATCATCAGTGGCCTGACACAAACCATACAAAGTAATTAAAGAAAGAATTAAGGCTAACACTTTATCCTTAGCTCTCTCCTATGGGTCTGAGTATTGGAGAGATTGCTAAAGATGTAGGCCCTGATTCTGCAAACACTTAAGCACATGGCTAGTCCCTATTAAAACATATGCATAAGTATTTGAAGAATCAGGCCTTACTTGAGCTTCTGTATTGTATTACATGCTCAGTAATAGTGATGGTAGACTGACTTAGATGGAGTCTCTAGCTTCTTTTTTAAGTTTTGTTAGATTATCTGAATTTAATTTTGGCTGATGATTCCAGTACTGAGTGGGCAGCAAACAACCTCCAAGATGTTGTGTTCAATACATGCACTATGCAAGCTGAAAGTGTACCGGACTAGATATTCAAAACTGGATGCTTGTCATGTCTAAAACCTGCGTAATAAATTAGTGGGAGGTGAACTACAAGAGTTTGGAGGTTAAGTTTTAGATAAATGTTTGGCTGTTTAATCAGACTGTCCGAGCCACTTGGGTTCACAGAATTAGTCTGAAAATCTCTGGAGAACAGTTTCTCACAAGACCAAAATGTTTTTTGACGGTGCCCTCAAAAGAGGGCTTGGTTTGGCCGGTGTGAATAGTTTTAGTGGAAACTTGAACCCACCTGAAAACATGGGCCATTTGGGTCCTCCCAAACTCCCTTTTATATAAAATATTCTATGGACTTGAATCAATACTGTTCACACAGCCTGTGTCCTCTGCATGCACTCCGCACTAGCTGGATATTCAGGTCAGAACCTCCTACACTTACTATTAGATGATGTTTTGGGAGTTGAGGAGTGGGTTGTGAATTACTTCTTCCAGATTTCAATATGGAGACAAGGTGACACTGTCCTACTTCACAGCCTGGAAGGATAACTTTCAGAGAACTTTTTTGAATATCTAGTTCCTAAAAAGTTGGGAACTGCAACCTCTCATAACAGGTCTCATCCTGGACCACTGAAATTAGAGGGACTTTTGTCATTTTACTCAATGGGCCCAGAAACAAATCCTACAGACCTAGGGCCAGATTTTTTAAAAAGTATTTAGACCTTTAAGATGAAGATAGATACCTAGTGAGATTTTCAGAAGAACCTAGATACTTATGAATGGAAGTTAGGTGCCTAGACACTTCTGGAAATTCCACTAGGTGTCTATCTGAATCTTTCAGAACCTAAACACCTTTAAAAATCTGTCCACAAGAAATTTAATGGTTGGGTTAAATAATATCTACCCAGTCATACATAGGGCCATATCCTTACCTGATATAAATCAGCATAGCTCTATTGAAGTGAATAAAAATATGATGACTTTATGCCAGCTGAAGATCTGGCCTTTTTATTTACTGGAATGGTCAGTTTCAACCTCTTATTGTTTTTTGCAATGCATTATTAACCCAAATACACCCATTTAAATGCTATAAGCATCTGCCAAAGGACAATGAACATAAAAGAAGCTCATGCTTTTAAAAGGCTACATACCATATTGGGCTAAATTTTCATAAATATCCACCTAAGTTCTGTCTGCAAAACACAGAGTTGCACATGGGAAGATAGGTAATTGGACATGCATGTCGAAAATGGATATAGAATATGGAATTGAGATTTTAAAGGACAAACTGCATATTGTACAGGCAGTTATGCAACTTTTG
The DNA here is from genome assembly GCF_028017835.1 of Emys orbicularis. Taxonomy (NCBI): domain Eukaryota; kingdom Metazoa; phylum Chordata; order Testudines; family Emydidae; genus Emys; species Emys orbicularis. Next base: position 20,469,170 of record NC_088689.1, on the reverse strand, counting down.
CAGATGCAATACAAGGTTTACTGAGCACATTTTATGCACACGTTTAAAAAATTATTCCAATAGTTTAAAATAACAACTGTACATAAAACATACATACACAGTTGCGCTTCCGACAGGAAGACTGCAATTCCACTTCGTGGTCAGAGATAAAGTATTGTGCATTCCATTTGCCATCATTATTCTAACTCACTGGAGCGAAAGTATCATATAGTATGTGGTAATAGACACATAGTAACTTGCATGTACATTCATCACTCAGGCACATATTTTAGAAAACTTTGCCCATTGCCTATAAGAATTCAGCTTAATATCTATCACTTAATGAGCCACTGAAACATATTTCTAGCATCCTATAAAATATCAGCAAAATGTTCAGATATTACTTTTATTTTGTATGTTGAATCAGTTTATTGAGCACCAGCATTTAAAGCTCTATCTTGTCTCCTATGCTAGAAATATGGTAATGTGTCAGATATCTGTATCAAGTTTAAAAAATGCAAGTATGAGGAAATTAAATTTGCTTCTCTTATAAGGTTAATTCTAGAAGAAAGGCACCATGAAAGAAAGATAAATTGCTACACAACATACGGGGGAGAGATTTATTGCTCATGATGACACATGAATCAACCAAGGACTGAGTGTGACACACAGTTGTAATGAAACAAACCTGTCTATATTCTTCTCCGTCTTTTACTATCCGCCTTAATAGTTCTTGTAAAAGTTGGCTCGGAAGTCATCTCACTCTTTTTGAATGATTGCTCTTTTTAAAAAGTTAATCTCTATGGGGACAGTATTGAATATTTAACCAGTCCTATGGTGGTTCTGCATGCAAACCTCCTATTGACTTCAATAGCAGTCCCATGCACAGATTAACAACAGGAATGGGCCTTAAGACAGCCAGTTGCAATACGCTTAAACAAATGTGATCACCATGGAACATAAAATTATCTATATTGTACCCTTTACAGTTTTTAAACTGACTAACAGCAGTTAGTCATTCTCCCTGACTCTTGTCAGAAATACAATCAAGCCATTAAAATAAGTCCTTAAGAAAAAAATACTGAACCAGATGTTTCTACTTATTGCACCTGAGAAAATCATGTTAAGCCCAATAAATCAAATTATTAAGATGAGGTAGACAATTTAATTTGGGGGAGAAGGGGCTAAACTTGGGGTGTTGGATCAGAGGAAATTCATTTAAATTCCCTAATTTTTTATGTAGCTATACAATTGATTTGACTACAATTAATAGTTAACATGAGAATATTTATTTACAGTGTAGTTGTCAATCTCCCTTGTTTAATATTTCATTTTTAAAGTATGTGAATGCTTGTTTATGTACACTTCACTATAGAAGAGAGATCTTTATAGAGCAATGGCTAAATTCACCATGGTTCTATGCAGGCTAATGCCCACATGGATACTTGGGGCCTGATCCAAAGCCAATTGGAATTAGTGAAAAGATTCCCATTGGCTTCAATGGCCTTTGGATCAGGCTTTTGCGAAAGCCTCAACAATAGACATTCTCCCAAGGTGCAGGAAGTTGCAGAAAGCAGCTACAACCTCCCTTGCCTAGGTGGGACAGATGTAAGGGACCAGTGTTTCCAAAAAGTGGACAAAGCTGGTTGGTAAATGTGCCTGGCCACACCACCTGGGACAATACCTTTATTTAGTCTATCAGCCTCTGCTAATGGAGCGCATAGATCGGAATAAAGTTCCCCTCACATAGCAGAAATATAAGGGAGAGCAGTACCATTGCCTACCTTACTCCAAGAATGAATTTGAGCCCTCCAGTGCAGAGGGCCTCATCAGCTCAATATGGCCCTCAGATTCATATTTATCTGCAGAATATGAACAGAGCAAAAAAATTTCAATCTCATCAAGGACCTGAACCATTATTGGAAGATGCCAATCATATGAATGAAGGTATCTCACTATATGCATTCAATTCCAGGTGTACTGTGGGCACAAATCTGCAATCATACCATCACCAAAACATTCAGCTGGTTTTGTGGAGCAGACTATTTTAGACCGAACACTATACAAATCTATTCCTCGACAATTAATTTTTGTTGTGATGTAATTATGATTTCTTATTAAATGTCTGGACTGTAAATCACTTTCTGGAGATAAGTGTGCAGATCTGAGGCAGAATTTTGTCTCTTTATCAGAAAAATTGACTAAAATCCACCGAGAAGCATTATCTCAGTATCAGAACACTTTGGTTACTGGCACAAAGAGTGAGTTTATAAAAATATTTTTGATATATTTAACAAACATATATACCATGTGAGGTTTTTGAGACCAACGGTGCTTGACTTAAAATTAATCTGGTGTCATAATGAGGACATCATGTGCTACCAATTAACTTTAAAATTACAGTAACAAAAATGAGGATTGATTAATTATTGTTCTTGTTTTTACATATCAGTTAACTGGCAAAACATTTGGAATGTACAGAGATAATCTTATGCCACCTTGGTTTTCATTGAATCAAAAGGACAATTGCTGATGATCAGTGAATATAATTCTGAATGAATGGCTGGATGATGGTTTCAGGGTCAGATATGTATGTGTCACTTAATTATGAAGTCATCTACTGACTATAGTTATAATTAAAGGATAAAGTCAACCGAATAATACTTACAAAACAGAATTGTGTTGCCCTGAACTCAGTAAAGATTCTTATGCTAAGGACTGAACCAAATGTAATATACAGAATGAAGTCCCCATAGAAATATTGTACATAGGATTGTCTTGATTTTGTCTGAATGTTTTGCCAATTTGTATATCTGAATTAACAGCCGACTGAAAATGCAGTGATTGCTAATGACAGAGCTGTTCTTTAATAAAAGACTGAGAAGAAACCATACCTCTAAAAGAGAAATGGGATTAGCTTCAAATCTGGGTTCAGACTGAAGTCTGCAGATTGAATCTAGCTCTATAAGGGACTAAATCTAACACCCTGAAATTTGGGAAATTCAAATCTTGATCCAGAGTTTGGACCACAAATTTAGGAGAATTTGGATCCATGATTTTTGGCCCAGTCCATTTCAGCTTTGGGCCTATCTCTACTTCAAACCACCTTCTACTTCTCCCAAAAAACAACTAACCATCAAAAACCGTAACAATTTAAAGCTTTTCATGATTAATAAAGTTTCAGTGAAGAAAATAACTAGATTCTTTGAAAACTTTCTGGGAAATGAGTCCAGTCCTGCAGTCATTGGGTAAAATCCTCCCCTATCCCTATACAGTTCAGACATGTGGGAAAGGGACATACGTACCCTGACCTCTTATCCCCGCATACCCTGTGGAAAAGTCCTCTAGAATTTCAGGGGAGGAAACCAAGAAAGTTCTATAGAAATTACTCTGAGAACCTACAGGATTTAATAAGGAAAGATGGCCTTAATTGAGCCATCCTATAGCACTCTATAGAAGACATCATTCTCTATTCAGTTCTACAGGATAGTTCAAAAAAGCATATAGAAAAAGGACCTCAGATACTACAGCAAAGGGGCCATATAAGCACATAGGTAAACAGACAGATAATTTTCTATTAAGCTCTAACAAGATTTTCCATAGGGACCTACTCAAGCAGCCAGGTGAGCATCATTCTGTAGTTCTAGCAAGGGGGATCGGGTGGAGCATCACATGGAACCAGCAACATGTGCAAGCCAGGGATGCACACTACAGCTTTTTAGAGTAGCATTAAAATGGATCCTGCAACGTTTTGCTCCTGCCACTTCTCTGGCTCCCTCAAATAAGGACAGGGTTTGACTCATTATGGATGCATCACCCTGCATTGAAGTCAATGGGATATTTGTGTTTGGAGAGCTGGCAGGTTCAGGTATCAATTACAACACTTCATGTCAAAAGAAGGACATGTGAAGCAGCCAGCTTCACTAGGAAAGTTGTTACATGGGCTGCTGATGAGGTACAAGCTAGATTGTGAGCTTCAGTGAATAACTTTCATGACCATTGTTAGTTAATGATAGCTACATGTTACTCCCCCCAACCACCTTGTATTCTTCCATCTTTCGTGGAGATTCTGTGCCGGCTTCCTCATTCAGTTGTTTGCAATATATTCTGATTGTGCGATTCGCTTGTGAGGGCTGAGGAATTTATGGAGCTTCTTTTAAGAATCTTGTTTATTATGTCCTTCCACGTCTTCTTGTACTGATGTCGTAATAAAGAGTACACAAAAGGGTCTGAAACAGCTTTGCTGTAAGCCAAGCACTTGGAAATGACTCCCCAGTGAGAATTGATGGGGACTACAGATGATAATTCTACCAGTCTGCCAAGAAATGGGGAAAAGTGTTACTGAGAGAGAGACATAACAACAGTACAGATGGAAACAGAGCAAACTGCTAGTGGCACACCAGTTGGATCAGGGAGAGGAATTTTCTTTGTATTGTTCATTTCTTAGCAGAGCAAGGGACTACAATTTCAACATAGCACATTGGTTCTACATACAGCTGCCTTTATTATAAATGGAAGTTACACGCATACCTCCCTGTGCAGGTTAGCAGAGGACTATAACTGGATGACCAGTTCTGTGCACAACAGAACAAACCCACACAGACCAAGTACCAGCTGTATTGTTTTTTTATGTGGTGGTTCTTTATTGTGGAAACCACATTCCCTCACACATAAGCCATATACAGCTGTCTTCTTGGGATCTTGAAGCTACTGAATGATAGCATCAAGAAGGGAAAAAAACATGAGCCCACCTCCCCAAGATCTTTAAACTAAATGCAAGAGGCCAAATTCTCATGATTTACTCAGTCCTTTCTCAGATAAGCTGCATTTACTGTAGTCGGAAATCCTGAGGAATCATCTCTGGATCTGACCTGAGCAGAAATGTTCACTATATTGGACCACATACAGCCCAGCTGTAAGTAAATGCATTCCACTGGCTTCAATGAAGTTGCATCTATTTGGAGCAAGGATATGTTTACTGTTCAAGCTTGATTTTTGGAAATATTGATATGAACATGACTTTACTTGTATGATCTCTCCCATGTCTTTTCTAGTAACAATGAGAAAAGAAAACAAAGAATGTACTTCCTGTTGATTTAGAGCAGGTCCCGTTCAGTGTGGGTCTCACACTGAGCATTTAGGGACCTCACACAAGTCTTATGATTCATAACAGATATTCAACAATTATTCTTTGATTCTGTAGGCCGTATCCTATCTGTATGCCCTTCCTGAGAAAGTGTATTGCTTTCTTTGATCTCTACTGGATGCTTATTCCTATAAGGTCTTGGATGCTTATTCCTATAAGGTCTTGGTCTAGTAAAGGAAAGCATGAATTTACACTTGGCTTTCTTCAGAAATTATTTTTAATAGTGGTGTATCATCAGCTTCATGTTTATTTTTGCTTTTGCTTAGTCACAAATTAATTAATTAAATGAATACAGTCTTCACTGAAAATTTCCTGTTAAATATCATGCTATTATCACACAATCACTTGTGCACAACAAATTAATCTCAACTATTACAAGAACCTTTTTTCCAAATTGTCCAAAATAATTTTCTAAATATTGTCCTAAAACCTTTTTTAGTATGCTAGAGTTCAACACCGAGAGGAGTGCCATTGCTCAGGCGAGTGGATTGCATGTGCAGAATACTAGCTGTACGTCTACACTGTAAAAAAAAAAAAAAACCAACCAAACACAAAATACAAAGAACTACTGCAGCAAGTCTGAGCCCAGCTAAACTAACTTGGGCTTGAACTATGGGTCTAAAATAGCAGTGTATAGAGTTCCTGCTCAGGCTGAAGCCCAGATTCTGAGACCCTCCCAGCTCGATGGGTGTCAGGACGTAGGCTCCAGCCCAAGTGGGAATATTTACACTGCTATATTTAGCCCTGTTGTGCAAGCCTCATGAAGCTGAGTCAGTTGACCTAGGCACTGAGACTTGTTGCTTCAGGGGTTGTGTTTTTGACTTTGGAGTGTAGATGTATCCTAGATCTTGAAGGATGGTAGTTCCCAGGGCCGCCCAGAGGATTCAGGGGGCCTGGGGTCTTCTGCGAAGACCCGGCACTTCGATGGCGGGTCCTGGGGCAGAAGGAGCCCCCCGTCGCGGGTCTTCAGGGCACTTCGGCGGCGGGTCCTGGAGCGGAAGGACGCCCCGCGGCCGAATTGCAGCCGAAGACCCGGAGCGGAAGAAGCTCCGGGGGCCCGGGCTCCGCAAGAGTTTTCCGGGGCCCCTGGAGCGAGTGAAGGACCCCCGGAGTGAGGAAAAACTCTTGTGGGGGCCCCTGTGGGGCCCGGGGCCTGGGGCAAATTGCCCCACTTTCCCCCTCCCCCCCCCCCGGGCGGCCCTGGTAGTTCCGGTAATGTTCTTGATAACTTTTGTATATTAGACATTTTGGAAATCGTCTTGTTGTCACAGAGGAACCATATACCTCTTCCAGCTGTTCTGGACCAACTCTTGAGCAGCCTGGCTAATGACCCTAGACAGTAGCAAGTATCACGAGTGTTAACTGGCTCTAAAATAATGGATGAAACATCCAATTTCTATTAAATGTAATGGAAAGATTCCAATTGTCTTCATTCAACATTTGATCTGTCTCTAAGAAAAGGGGGCAATGTAGGAAAATTCATCACTGAGAGATCATCTAGATGCTAATATTAGAGAGATGTTCTGAATTAATAAATCAGTCATTTAATGGAAAAAACATACACGTGCAATATAGCAATGTGAATTTTTCAAAGCAGCAGGGAAAAGAGTTTCTCAGCTAAGTTACTTCATTTTATGCTGATTCAAATACAGATACTTCATTTTGTGATATTTCAGGCAATGTTGATAAGACAATATTGAATATTTTGCAAGCTTTTCTCTTGAAATGTCTTTGAGAAGCACCGAAGGGCAGTTCTGCCTAATATGTGTCCAAAATTGTTGAAAAACAATTGATTTTTCCAGAACAGTATTTCAAAAGATGCATGTCCTGCTATCTGAGAATAAAATGCCCTGATCTGCATTGGGAAATTAAATCTTTGCTGAAAGTTTTCAGCAGCAGGTCCCCATGAACATGTATAGCAAATGGGTTTATTGCTAGTGTTCCTGCAGGGAAAAAAACTGTCAGTACTGTTTCAGAGAGCATGACTGAGGCACAGTTTTTGAAGCAGTATTAAAAGTAGCTTTGTCTGACTCAATCATCTTACAGATTGTATGTCTTCTCCCTTGGTTTATTAATCTCTTGCTTAATTCCTCCCTCAATCATGCTTTTTGAAGGAGAATTGAGAAGCGGCATGGGCCAGAGGTTAGGGCACTGGATTGGGACCTGGGTTCCTTAATTGGCTCTGCCACTAGCCTTGGGCAAGTCACTTCACCTCTCCGTGTTTCTCTTTCCCTTCCCACCTTTTGTTTGTCCTGCCTACTTACACTGTAAACTCTTTGGCACTATGCCCTGGTCTACACTACAAAATCCACACCCCTGAGCGATGTAATTATACCGACCTAACCCCCACTGTAGACCGTGCTGTGTTGATAGGAGAGCTTCTTCCATTGACGTAGCTACTGCCTCTCGGGGAGGAGGAGTACCTATGCCGATGGGAGAAGCTCCGGGTAGGCGTCTTCACTAAGAATGACAGAGGCGCCATTGCAGTGCTGTAAGTGTAGACAAGCCCTATGTGTTTGTACAGCACCTAGTTCGGAATCATAGAAATGTAGGGCTTGAAGGGACTTAGAGAGATCATCTAGTCTAGCCCCCTGTGCTTAGGCAGGACCAAGTATACCTAGACTATCCCTGACAAACGTTCAACCTGTTCTTAAAAACCTCCAATAACAGGGATTCCACAATGTCCCTAGGAAGCCTAACCCCAAACCTAACAGAGCTTAATGACCCTTATAGTTAGAAAGATTTTTCTAATATCTAACCTAAACCTCCCTTGTAACAGATTAAGCCCATTACTACTTCTCCTTCCTCCAGTGGACCTGGAGAACAATTGATCATTGGCCTCTTTATAACAGCCCTTAAAGTATTTAAAGACTGTTATCTGGTCCCCTCTCAGTCTTCTTTCCTCAGTGCTAAACTTGCCCAGGTTTTTTAACCTTTACTCATAGGTCAGGTTTTCTAAACCTTTTTTCATGTTTGTTGCTCTCCTCTGCACTCTCCAATTTATCCACACCTTTCCTAAAGTGTGGTGCTCAGAATTGAACATAGTTCTTCACCTGAGGCCTCACCAATGCCAAATAGAGCAGGGCAATTACCTCCTATGTCTTACATGTGACATTCCTGCTAATATGTCCAAGAATAGTAGATTTTTTTGCAACTGCATCACATTGTTGACTCATATCCAATTTACTTTCCTCTATACCACTTAGATCCTTTTTGGAAGTGCTAGCATCTAGCCAGATATCTCCCATTTTGGAGTTATGCATCTTTCCTAAGCGCAGTACTTTGCATTTGTCTTTATTGAATTTCATCTTGTTGATTTCAGACCAATTCTCCAATTTGTCAAAGTCATTTTGAGGCTGTATAATAGAGCCATGATCTCAGTTGGGGCTTCTAGACACTACTGTAATGTAGATAATAATGAAGATAGTTCTATGTCTTTTACACTAGCATTTAAATACTATTTTGTATGGGGGGGTGTTTCCTTATATGAATGGTAAAGTTTCTTAGTGTGATCTTAGATGTTGCAGGAACAGTGAAAGAAAGGGAATTAAGGGGCGACACAGCAGAAAGGTGGACCCCATGATAGAAATACTCTCCAGCATGCCAGTTTTCATATTTTTTTTCTTTGCTGTGAAAACCACTTTTGCTCTCATAGTTTCCCAGTCAATATCATGATGATAAACCTCTCATAAGCCATAGAGGGACTTTTCATTTTAAAATCAGTTGACAAACATGACTTCAATGTCTGTCGGTCTGCACATTGAACAGTATAACTACTTGCACTCTGTGAGCTGTTACTGTCACCTGTTGCCAATACCGTGAATGTTTAGATGTATATGAACTAAGACAATTAAATGGAATCATTGTCCAAGGGCAGCAAGTGAAGACAATGTTTGGCTATTGAGTTTAAACCAAAAAGTGCTGTACCGTAGATTAGTTTCCCTTTCAAATAATTGCATATTGGCTATTGCATAACTGTCAAGTTTCAAAAGGGATTTTCTTTCCCACACATAACCAGGACCCCTTCATGTTGAAGATGCCCATTAACAAAATTCAGTTCAGGTTCTCTAATCTTTTCTTCATATAGCCATTCTAAAATTGTTTGGTAACAAGCTGTGTACTTCTTTCTCAAACAGAGGAAGTGCTCTAAAATGTGGGAAAGAGGTCAAGAGATCAGATAGGAGAAGGGCGAGTCATTCAAACTCTGGTAACTAGAGAATACTTTACTGGGTGAGACATATTCTGATAGAGTTTGATGGAACTTCATTAAATTCAGTGGATGCCTTCAATAACCAAGATGTGAACTTTGTGTTTGACCCTGAGTCAATCAATTCCATGAATTATAATCAATCTTCTCTAAAAGCACATCAAGTAGACAGTTAGAGGAAGCTATCCAAGATTCACTGCTATTTTTTTCTTCAATGATTGAGGCCTATTAGAAATCCCTCGCATTTATCAACAGAATTTTTAGTAGTTTATTAAATTATATTTAAGTGTCCTTGAAACTTACAATTTGCATAATACATAGCGCATTATTTTTGGCAACTATATATATATTTCTATGCCTGTGTTTTTATTACAGATGTAACATACGTAATAAAATCACAGGCATAGAAATGTACACAGAGCCCAATGCTGAATGTTGTGCAATACACAGACAATTCCATGATGGGTATTCAAGACATATTGTATTTGTCATCATCTTTAAAGGAAGATTTTGTTTCCCATTGATGAGGGACATTCTATGCATCCAGTTTCAATTTTCATGAAACATTAGAGCCAAAAAGTGACATTTTCAGTAGTCGCATTAATATTTTAGTGCCATCTGTAAATTAAATTCCACAGCATCATCTACACAATTCCAAATGCCTTAATGCTTCAAAGCTGTAAAGCTGTATTCCTTGTAATATTTTGTTAATCTTTTAGAATTTTAGAATTATTAGAAAGGATGTCATGTAGATAATAAATCTTTTAACTTCACTTCCAGTAAACAGGAGAGAATGTTTGTTTAGTTTGAGAATTAAGACATTAATCTCTTAGGCACTCTAGTGAAACCCCTTTGTATTAGTCAAGTCAGTGCATGCCTCTGTGTCTAAACATTTGTTGTAGTGAAAGCTTTTACTGCAAACACACTAAAGAAGCTTAGACAGTGATGTAGTTCCAACATACTTGATTTTCAGTGCTGTAATCTGAGAACAGTTATAGGAAAAACACAGTATAGAACAGATAGTCTCAAACATTTTATCATTAAACGGTGAGATAAAACAGATATTTTCTGGGTCTTTAGATGATCGTATCAGAACAAATCCATTCATTTTCCAGAAATTTGGTTAAGACTGTCTCTAGTGTATTACCTCCATTTAGCCCGAATTCTTATTGTTTTAGTATATGTCGAAATGCTAAGGGCCAACTGCTGCCCTCAGATATTTGCACACAACTCCCATTGACATCAGAATTTGACCTGAATAGTTTCTGATTAAATATGTTGTACTGATGAGATCTTTATTTTCAAGGCTTTATCAGAGAGTTTTGATGCTACATGTTGATTTCTGTGTTAATTGTTGTAAAGAAGCTCCGGGCACACCGCTCTTCACCTTATTGTTTGGTAAAATGGGAGCCTGTTAGCATGATGTCCTCCTTTTGACAAAGCGCTTGTTTTAATAGCCACTGCACTGGATAACCTCCAAAAGCAGGAAAATAACTGCTTCTTAGTGATTGTGAGCAGTCTTATTAACAGTCAGTCTTGCTTCTTCAGTGTGTGTATGTATCATGACCTGCCATGTTCTGCAAGGAAGCAGAGTGACATGTGAATTCCTATAACCTGACCTGTGAGCCCCAGAAGCCTTTTTTTCTAGCCATTGTCATATCTCCACTTCACATCAATTAAAGCTTTCAACTGAGACTAGAAGGCAGTTTTTTTCAAAACTGGCCGCCCAAAATTGATTATGAAAATTGAGTATTTATATGCACAAACTGGCAAGTGGGAACCCCTCATTGGAATTCTGTACCCAAATACTCATTGGCACAAACAGGATTTTGTCTGCAAAGATCAGACAAGCAGGTTTGAAAAATGTGGCATTGTTTGTTTGTCAAATGTTCCATGATGACATAAGAGAATTCTTACCTTTTTTCATTAAAAATTTGTTTGTTAGGGCTTGTGGGCTATTTTTTGCTGATGTTATGGGATAATTCATTAATTTAGGGCCTGATTATTGACACACAGAATTTACTCACATGAGTAAATGTTGAATATTATGAAATAATATGAAGGGCCTAGAGTCTGCAATAGGTGCCAGAAAAAATTTAAATAAAAATATTTGTATTGAAAAGCTACAGAGAGGAAATAAAGGGTTGTGTGAGAATGTTATCTAATGGTAGGTATAGCTACATATTTTAATATAAAGATATAAGGAACGGAAGCATGGACTAGCAGCATTATTGCAAATCAAAGTATTTTAGCATATAATATAGAAAGGTACAGCTATCATATTATTATGTTAGTAACTCTAGAAATATGGACCAAAGACCTTCAGAAACAAGGAGTATTGGTACATGTCAGTGACTGGACCTAATGAGGTTTGTTATAAATTAAAGGGGCGTATCCTTAATAAGCATTTAATAGCATGTTTCTACTTCAGAGCTAAAAACAAACAGTTGCCTCCAGTACTTGTTTGAATCACTGAAAGTACTGGTTTTTAACCCCAGTTAGATAAGCTTTTCCCTGGCTAAACCAAAGTTACTTTGAGATCCCCTTATTCTAAACCCAGATCAATCATCACGCCTCATGATTTACAGTTTTGTGGCCTCAATTCAGGAAAGCATTAACCCACATGCTTAAAATCATCCCTACTCAGCATAGCAGGTAAGCACATATTTAATTGAAGCATGTGCTTAAGTGCTTTGCTGAATTAGGAATGGATTGCTGAACGAGGGCCTGAGTGATTAACTTTCTCTTTCCATGCATACCTTATATTCACTCTTTGCTTAGAAAAATGACTAGGCGCTCAATTCTGAAAAGTGTTGAGAACTCTGTTCCCACTTAGATATCTGCCTAACTTTGATCACTTGATAGACCGATTGACTTCAACAGGATTCCTCACATGCTTAAAGTTAAGCATGTACCTAATGAGCTTTGCTGGATTTAGGACAGACTGCTCAGCGCCTTGCAAGACTGAGCCATAGGCTACTATGGAGAAGAACCTTAAAAATCACCATTCAGCCTTAAATTCAAAGTTTTAGTGTAAAATGAAGTTAGCCTCTTGAAATCAGACAAATACTCTAGTTCTGACATTGTAAAGCATGAGACTGAAAACTAAGTGATTGTAATAATCTAAAAAGTGTCAGAATGTGTTGCCTAGAAGATCTTATTGCTGTTATTAAGTGGAATTTATCAATAAATACAGTCACATTCTGTTACAAATGAACACCATGTATTTAATGGTCATTATTGTTGTGAATGTAACATCATGAATGACACTCAAACCTCCAGTTCTGCCAAGAGATTTTAAGCCTATTTAAAAAAAATATATATACCAAATATCATAAATATTCCAAAAAAATTAACTTAACCTTTTAGGTTGTGCCCACATATGTTGGGTCTGACTTTCCAGTAATTTATTTTCACTAGAACAGCATTAAGTAATATTCAAGAAGAAATTTCCTTCTCCAGTTCCAGCACCAGAATTTGTCTGGAGTCCTTTAATAATGAATGCAAGTTGAGCATTCCTTTCCAATATATGTAACTTCAGAATGTTTATCTGGGCTACATGCTTTAACATTTTTATCTCATAGGATTAATTTTATGTTTCCTATAGGACCATTTTTAAAGATAAGATAGCAGATGGAAACTGGCATCTGATCATAAATCACAAGAATTTTTGTTTTAGCTTTGAGCCACGAAAGCTTTGATATTCTGTTTATGATTAAGAGCTCTACCCACTGAGACAAAATTCCCATTTAAGTCTGTGGGCCAGATTCTGATCTCATTTGACCAGATTCTCATAGCTTTACTCAGGCTGTGTAGTACCTTATTCTGTAAAGCGTCCCACTGAAATCAGAGAGACAATTTGTGCAGTGAATTAAGTATGAATAAGGACAGCAGACTCATCTGACCCACTGACTTCTGTGGAGTTACTCCTGATTTACTCTGATGTGTATGAGAGAAGAATCCTGGCCTATTTGGACTTTGAGATCAAAGTTTGACCTGTTGCCTGACTGAGAATTGGACAGAATAAGAACTATAAAATATATAGAATACCATTACTACAATAAATGCAACCTCTGTCATAACAGTGGAAATGTTTGACAAAAATTTTGATGAGAGTAGGAGACTTGTGGATTAATATTCTGTTTTCTGATTGATTGATTGATTTAACTTTTCTCAGTTAGTGCATATGGAATTTCAGTAGGTAGGTTTGAACTTACCTTGTAATTACATAAGGTGCAAAACAAAGTATAAAAGTACCAATAAAGGTACTGATTTTCTTTGTTGCTCGTTGCCGCCGTCTCTTTTGTTCTTCTAGACAACGCTCTCGTACACTGTGTAACATTTAACACAAACAATAACATGAATCACAATACCAAATAGCAGATTTTAATGGTTTTACTCCTGGAGTGGTTTATACAAGTCTTCCCAGAAAACGTTCTAGTCATACAGGACACTACTATCTATTAATTCACTGTATCCCTTAACTCATATTCTCTCCCACACACACACAATAATTACTGTAAATTCTATTCTTTTATAATGAGATTGGGTCAAATTCATCCCTGGTGAAAGTAGTTATACCTCTCCTTGGAATCAGTGGAAGTTGTACCTGCTTACATCAGGCCTGAATTTGGCCATTTGTAGTCAATGGAATTTGGAAAAAAACCAAAATGGTACATATGGAACACTAGTCTATAGAAAGAACATTTTAAACAACATATTATAGGGGAGGAGAAAAAAGGAGATCAGAACTTCCCAAAGCGATAACCAATAAATATTCAGTATATTAATACCTTAGTTAAAAGCAATAAAAATGTAACTGGAAAAATATAACATACTGTGAAAGTTTTGTATGACATTAGAAAGATCATTCTATCACATAGATATGAATTGTATGGCCATACGCTTTGTAATTACTTGTAAATTTCTATGCATGATACTAGAAAAAAGTTTATGTAGCTTTGCAAAGCAGACAATTAAATATCAAGTCTAAATAGCTATAACATCCTGAACCCTGGACTGAAACCTGCATGTTTTGTTTATACAGACTGAGTAGACAAGTAGAAAGAAATTAACTACTGTATATATTTACTTCAATATAATATTTGCCATTTTAGCACATGAACTGCTTCTTAAAACTCACATTGGGCCAGATCTGGAGGTGATCTGAAACCCTGGTTCTATGAGCCGCCTATGAGTTGCTAAGGAGCTCAACTCAAATTGAAATTAAGTGAGTGAGGATCCTCAGCGCCTTTCTGAAATGAGCCTTTGGTTTTACTTGGCAAAACTTCCACTGAAATCAATATCAATTCACCTAAATAAGGAGTGAGTGTATTTAGGATCCAGTTGAGGCCCATTCTGCTCATCTATACATGGAGAGAAGAGCACTTTCTCAGGGCTGTTACGTCTGCACTGTGCATGTGGGTGGAAAGGGGCAGGGAAAATGCCCCATCTCCCTCAATGTCCCAAGTAGCATGACTACATATGCTATGGCAGGTACAGGGCTGGCACAGGCACATTCCCCCTTGAGCAAGGGAAACCAGGAGGCAGATTGGGGCTCTGAGTCAATCTGTTCCCTGCTCTGCTCCTGGGGCAGCACAACTGGAAGCTGTTTCATGCACAGGACTAACAGCAGAGCCACCATTGATCCTACGTTAGGACTTCACAGTTCGAGCCAGGAGCAGCATTTCTGTAATTGTCATTTATCAATAATTTTATTGTAAATGCATTATTGGTTCTCAGTTCCAAACATGTATACAGTAACAGGCATAGGGCTTACTCTCATCTCTGGATTCTGATAGCACTTAAGGCTAATGGAACCACAAAGATTTTCATTATCATCTAAGTGTCTAATCCTTTTTTGAATCCTACTAAATTCTGTGCTTCATTGCTACCTTGTGGCAATGAGTTCCAAGGCTTGCCGTGGGTTTTGTTAGAGAATGGATTTCCTTTTATCAGTTGGAAATGTATTCTTATATTGCCAGCTCCCTGGGCATCTTCAGTCACTGTTTTTAAAACAAACATGCCAAAAAAAAGTTTCTTCCTCCCTTGAAATATGTGATCCCCACCCCCATTCCTGAAAAAAATACTCCTGCCCAGGATGGGGAGAATCATATCTCAACAATGCCACGTGCAAATTCTCTTTTTGGTTTGTTTTTTGTTTTTGTTTGTTGATCTCTTCAAGGGTAAAAGTGGAATTTTTATACCTTTGGGAAAGGGTTCCACTGGAACCCAGGATTTGCTTTCAGTCCTGAAGGAACTGGGAAATTGGATTTTAAATATGTGGCGTTTTAGATCTAGACCATCTATTTTAGGTTACTGGTAGAGGTTTTTATTGCTTCCTCTTTGCCCTGTACAGCTGGACTCATGGCAACTCAGCCACCTGGCTTTCTAGGTGAAGGAACTTAATCCAAAAAAAACCCAATTCTCATCAATTTTTTTAACTCTCTAAAATATTTTTTCTCTATGCTATGTGGCATATTAGGAACGATTTAGTATTCAGGTTTTATTAACACTCAACTGGGACACTGCATATGTCACTCAAGACTTCCCCACTTGTGAGTAACACAACCATCCCAAAAGCATGTGATAAACACATCACATCTTAATATATTTTCTTTCACTCTTTTTCTTAGATACATATATATGTATTTATGTGTATATGTATATTTCCATATGCAAATGCACTTATATGTATATTAGGGCTGTCAAATGATTAAAAATTAATTGAGATTAATCGCATGATTAAAAAAATCAATTGCGAGTAATCACGTGATTAATCGCACTGTTAAAAAATAATAGAATGCCATTTATTTAAATATTTTTGGATGTTTTCTACATTTTCAAATATATTGATTTCAGTTACAACACAGAATACAAAGTATACAGTGCTCACTTTATATTATTTTTTATTACAAATATTTGCACTGTAAAAAACAGTTTGTTTTCAATTCACCTAAAACAAGTACTGTAGTGCAATCTCTTTATCATGAAAGTTTAACTTACAAATGTAGAATTATGTACAAAAAAATGCATTCAAAAATAAAAATGTAAAATTTTAGCGCCTGCAAGTCCACTCAGTCCTACTTCTTGTTCAGCCAATCGCTCAGACAAACAATTTTGTTTACATATGTAGGAGATAATGCTGCTCACTTCTTGTTTATAATGTCACCTGAAAGTGAGAACAGGCATTCTCATGGCACAGTTGTAGCCGGCGTCGCAGGATATTCACATGCCAGATGCGCTAAAGATTCATATGTCCCTTCATGCTTCAGCCACCATTCCAGGGGACATGCGTCCATGCTGATGATGATTCTGCTCGATAACAATCCAAAGCAGTGCGGACCGATGCATGTTCATTTTCATTATCTGAGTCACTTGCCACCAGCAGAAGGTTGATTTTCTTTTTTGGTGATTCGGGTTCTGTAGTTTCCACATCGGAGTGTTGCTTTTTTAAGAGTTCTGAAAGCATGCTCCACACCTCATGCCTCTCAGATTTTGGAAGGCACTTCAGATTCTTAAACCTTGGGTCGAGTGCGGTAGCTATATTTAGAAATCTCACACTGGTACCTTCTTTGCATTTTGTCAAATCTGCAGCGAAAGTGTTCTTAAAATGAACATGTGCTGGGTCATCATCCAAAGCTGCTATAACATGAAATATATGGCAGAATGCAGGTGAAACAGAGTAGGGAACATACAATTCTCCCCAAGTAGTTCAGTAACAAATTTAATTAACACATTTTTTTAATGAGAGTCATCAGCATGGAAGCATGTCCTCTGGAATGATGACTGAAGCATGAAGGGGCATACGAATGTTTAGCATAGCTGGCATGTAAGTATCTTGCAATGTCGTCTACAAAAGTGCATGTAAAGCCTGTTCTCACTTTTAGGTGACATTGTAAATAAGAAATGGGCAGCATTATTTCCTGTAAATGTAAACAAACTTGTTTGTCTTAGCAATTGGCTGAACAAGAAGTAGGACTGAGTGGACTTGTAGGCTCTGAAGTTTTACATTGTTTTGTTTTTGAGTGCAGTTATGTAACAAAAACAATCTACATTTGTAAGTTGCACTTTCAAGACAAAATGATTGCACAGTATTTGTATGAGCTGAATTGAAAAATACTATTTCTATTGATTATCATTTTTACAGTGCAAATATTTGTAATAAAAAAGAATATACACTTTGATTTCAATTACAACACAGAGTTCAATATATATGAAAATGTAGAAAAACATCCAAAAAATTTAATAAATTTCAATTGTTATTCTATTGTTTGAGAGTGATTAAAACTGTGATTAATCGCAATTAATTTTTTAATCATGATTAATTTTTTTGAGTTAATCGCATGAGTTAACTGCGATTAATCAACAGCACTAATGTGTATATATATAAATATATATATACATAGACATATGTTTCGATAATGATAATAGAACTGCACTCATCATCTACCTTTCATTAATGTTTCTTCAGATCACTGAGATCATTAATTAAGGAAATTTCACAACTATGCTATACTCTGTTGGAAAGCTGGTATAAAGCAATTCATTCTAGAATGGAAAGTTTATGAGATAATGGACTTCCAAATAACCACAATGTGATATATAGAAGCTAATTTTGGGGGGGGGAGATTTCTAAATTTTCTAGCCGTCTACTCCAGTATATAAGTAAGGCAACATGGCTTTATGAGTAGAGAGATGAAAAACAATAGTAATAAAAATGTAAAACAATTTTTTAAAGGTGTGCCCCCAAACAAACACATGATCACGTGAGGTGTTTTAAAAGTTTTCTTGGCACTCATTTTGGACGATCTTCAAAGATTACTGGTTGCTTTACAATTCAGGAATAATGTGGCCATCCTTTCCAGCATTATGCACCCTTGTGTGTACATATTTATATATATTGGTACATAAGATCCCAATCCTGAATTATGAACCACAGGGGGCAGAGGGATGTGTGTACATGTTTCTCAATGCAGGATTGTGGCCTAAATATATTCCATCCAAAAAGAGGAATTGGGCACTGGCAAGGCAGGAAATGCTAAGTGAAGGACAAACACTCAGCTTGAACTTTGTACCCTCATTCACATTCCTTAACATATAGTCTCTGTTTGTCGTCATATAGATAATGCAATAAAAACTGGGATTTTGTATAAATCTCATATGCAGGCAATATACTCTACCATATTGTACTGCTGTATAACACAGATGGTGCAAGATTTTGGGAAAATAACTGAGTGGGAAGAACCCCTTTGTATGCTGGGGTTCACCACCATTTTGACTACAAAAATGTAACATTTGTAGATCAGATTAAGGAGGCAAAGGGGAAAATGAATATTTGTTATGGAAAATGAGAGGTAGACAGAAGGGGCAGGGGAGAGAAAGAGAGAGGGAGAGACTGTGGGTAAGGAGAAAAACTGGAGGATAGACATTATGAAGAAAATGTAGGTAGAAAAGGGGTGATCGGGGGGCATGGAGGATGGAGAGTGACTGTGATTGAATCAAATGAAGATTGAGAGATGTTGGGGTTACAGTATTAAAAAAATGGAAAGATCTGTGTGTGTAATGATTATGCCTTGTATTGTGCCTACATTGTAGCTGTCTGGAGCTCATACTGTCTTTTTAGTTAGTAGTTTGTACAGTGCCTCATAATGGTCTCTTGAGTATGTGGGATGTTTGAAATGACCGTATTTTCCATACGTAGTGAACAACAGGTGAATTATTCAGGTCTTGCCAAACAATATATAGATGACTAGATGACACCATTACATCTTTGTGCCTCCTATTTGACGTCTTTTAATCATTCCTAAGGAACTTCCTTTCTGTGGTGGGGGAGTTCTTGCTTTTCTTTCCTTCTCTGTCTTTATTCCCTTTTGTTCTCTCATTCAATTGTCTTCTCAGCTCCAGGTATTTCCCACTTTTATATTCCTGCCATATTTTTTCATTTTCCACAGTTTCTTTATATTGTTTTTTTCCCTCTTCCTTACTCTCTCTACATATCTGTTTCCCCTTACATGTGTTGTTGCTGTTAATAGAATTATAACTGTTATTAATATTGAGCCTAGGAATCACAACCATGGATTCTTGAAGTTTATAGATGTTACAGTAAGAATAATAATTAATAAATGAGCTACCTGGTGGATGAGGATTAGCTGGAGGTATACAGTATATTCTTGACAAATTCAGAATACTATTATAGGGGTGAAAAGTAGTTCATAACTATGTGTGCTATAATTTGGTGATGTATCAGATATAATTGAAGACACTTAGTTTCTAACTGTGGACCCAGAATCCTATGTTAAACACTGCAGTTCAAAAGAGTTCATTAAGTATATGATGTATTTATATTGTTTTATTCCAAAAAGGGTATTTCCTACCTCTGAACCTTTTTTAAACTGTTATAAAATAACAACCATATATTATTTTTAGTTCACCAC
This sequence comes from Emys orbicularis, assembly GCF_028017835.1. Taxonomy (NCBI): domain Eukaryota; kingdom Metazoa; phylum Chordata; order Testudines; family Emydidae; genus Emys; species Emys orbicularis. The sequence goes on along the minus strand of NC_088689.1, from coordinate 20,449,402 downwards.
TGCATAAACTAGGTCAGAAAATAACTGCTATATTCTGTATTTTGTTTTTCAATTTTCTTAACCAACTAAGTAGCACTATTTGGAGGAGAGTAAATAATAGCGTTGTCCCTTAAAAATTGCAGATTGCTTTAGATAACTGTAAAGTAGTTGCAGTATTCAAGATATTCCCACAATAAACATCAGAAAGCACAAGGGAATATGGCTGATACTAAGGTAACCCTGTCCAATTATCTTGCTAGAACTGGAAAATTTTGGGGATTTGGAATTCTAACTCTGATAGACTCCTTTGAAAATCCCAACCTAATTTCTTAGGCCTTGATCCACAAGATAAATCAATAAGAGAACTTATATATTTAAAGTTATGCATCTGCTGAAGTGCTTTGCTGGACTAGCACTTTATAGACATATGCAGAGATGATAAGAGGGTCTCTGGCCTTTTTATAGGCTTCATATCATAGGAGATGTTCCAGTGTATAACTGATTCATATACAGTAATTCCATCCATTTGTTACAGCAGTGCTGGACAGCACAGCTACAGATCAAAGTCAGCCAATGTTTCTGTTATTTACAACAGGATTTAAAACTCATTTTACTGTGCAATGTGCAGGAATTTGATATAATGGATGGACTACAATTATCACGAATGGACATGATGTTCTCCATGTTATCCTGTCAGTTTGCAAGATAAGGTGTGTAACATTTACAACCACTTTGGATCAACCCCTGGTAACTAGAAACCATTGTTTCAATGTTTTAGCTCAGAAACATCCTCAAGTTAACCTAGGCTAGAGAAAATCATGATAAGTCATATTAGCAATGAGAAAACTTTTCACAAAACAGAAAATGCTTCGTTTGGACACTTATTTTTATAATCTTCTAAATACTGTAGAAACTATTTTAGGGCCGAATACTGCCCAAAGAGTCAAGAACAGTGATGACTATTTTAATTGGTCCCAGTGTAGTCTATGCCAATGCTCATGGAAGTAACCATTACATTTGGTAGTGTTTGCAAGAAATAATACTAAGAACTATTTGGCTATTTTTTATCAACCAAATGGCACATATGGTAGGGGAACCCTTATTACTATGGAGCTATGGATAAGGGAGTGATTTATGCTCATGAGTCTCATTAATGCCAGCAGGAGATACTCCCTTATCTGCCCCACATCCTTAGTTGAAAACAACCCTAAATTGTTACTTAAGTGGAAAAAGGAAAGATTTTCTGAGCTAAGGTTTCCATTTCTCTCTCATCTAAGTCAACTGCAACTAAAGCAGGCATTAAAGATGGGTGAAATCCTATCCCTTTGGTACTTGGGGACCCAAGACTCAGCGGTACCAGAAATTTGATTCATGTTCTTGTCCCCATGAAGGCAGGATCTTCACCAGTGGGAAGAAGCTGTCTTGCCCTTCTGGAGCTCAGCTGCTAGTTAACTGCAAGCTGAATATCCTCCCAGCAAGGGGAGCCCCTAAGTTTGTCTTGCAGGGATAGAGGCTGAGGTTGATCAATAGCAAGGAATGTCACTGTGGATGACTGGAATGGAATGGAACCCTTTCTCCATCCCCATACAGACCTCCTCTCCCCCAGCCAGGTCTTCTCCCCTCCAACACATTTCCAGACAGATGACCTCCAATCAACCCACCCACAGCCAGATCTCCCAGAAAAATCTCTTCCCTTCCATCCCACTCCCAGCTCCTCCCCTTCACCACGCCCAGATGGACCTTCCCAGACAGATCTACTCTCTTTATACACCTCCTCCCCTTGTCCACCTCCAGCCAGAGACTCCCAGTCAGACCTCCTTTCCTCAGCCCAGCCCCAGTCAGACCATTTTCTCTCTTCCCCCAGCTGAATGTACCTCTAGACAGATCTGTTCCCCTTCAATCACTTACTGTGGGTAGCCAGACACACTTCTGCTAGATCCCCCAAGCCAGACCAGTTCCTCTGGGCCCCCCAAGCCCAATCAACCAGACCCATTCCTCCCTACTTTTCCCCTTGCCAGAACTCACCCCTCTATCCATTCGCACTCTCCTCAGCCACCCCAGTCAACCAGACCTTCTCCCACCCAGCCCCAACTAGCCAGACTCCCTACATCCTAAACCAGGACACTGCCAGCCAGACCCATCTCCCCACGACAGCCCCCAGACAGACAGATTTGAATACCTCCCCCCCCCCCCCCCCAGGAAGATCACTCTAGCCTGACGGGCTCTCTTCTATCTCTCCAGCCCCACACCCATCCAGCTCCAGCCAGACCCGGACCCCTCAAGAGTTTGGTCCTCTCTTTCCCATCCTGTCCGCCTCCTCTAGCTAGATCTGTTCCCCTCCCAAGCCTCTCCCTCTCTGCTCTCCCCACGGCCAGGCATCTCCCCCTCTGCCCCTGCCCCTCAGCCAGACACACTCACCCAGCCAGAGTCACTCCCTTCCTGACTATTGTCCATGGGCTTCTCCCAGCTAGACTCCCTCTCCGCCAGCCTCCACTACGCCCCCCCCCTTTCTTACTGACCCGGGAAGAACCCCCAGCAAAAATCTGCTTCCCTCCAGACTTCTCTACTGGGCCAGATCCACCCCCTACCATCCCCTCACATATCCCCGGAGCTAGTCCTTCCTCACACGCTGCAAATACCCTCTTCCGAACCTGCCCCCCACTCCCCCCATACACTCCTTCAACGCCCCTATGCTCATAAGAATCATTATCCCGCTGTATTCCAGGGTCCCATTCCTCCCATACCTAGGCAGGATGGGCTGATGGAAGGTCTCGGGGGCAGATTTAACTCCCGTTCCTTTTGCTTGTGAGATTAAGGCTGGCACTGAATGCTCTAGTGTGTGGATGTACATCTAGGTATTCACTCGTGTTTATCTGGTACGTAGTATTGCCTAAGCATTCTTCCTTCAAGGGGGAGAAAGTTACTGACTCCGCGCTGACAATGCAAGGCTCGAGCAAAGGCATTACATTCGGCGCAAAGTTAAAGGGCAGGCTGAATTTCAGTTTAATCCACCTCCAGTGGTACCCAAGCACATTTTAGACCGTCGTTAGCAAAACTTCGGCACGTGCTCATCGGAGCCAAAGGGCAACATTCAAAGAACTATTGTGCCCTCCACCCCAATGCAATTCCCCGGACATGACATAAACCCGGGTCGTTAAAGGACATTGCTTGCCATTCTCCCATCTCAGGAGTTGTTGGCAATGAATTTAACAGCAAATGTGAGCGCAACTCAAATAAGCATGCTGATTATAAGCAGACCAGAGCTATATTTTAGATTCTCTCCTCCTGTCCTCCCTTCCCCAATACCCTCCTCGCCTTCCTTGTGATACAGATTGGATCCTATTTACGATGCTGAAGCTCCGGATCTGGCTTCCTTTGCAGTGGGACCCCCTCATTCATTGAGCGTACAGACAATCTCCTTACCTGGGATGGATGTCCACCAGCAGCACCAGTGTCTGCATAGTAATCACGTCAATCCGTTTACAGTGAAACCGTGCCACCTTCAGCACTTTTAGATAGGTGAAACACAACACTACGAGGGAGAGGAGGAAGCTGAGGATGTGAAAGACCCCAGTGAAAATCACAAACTGTGTCCTCTCCTCTGATCTGTTGTTGTACAGGGTGCAGGAGGCATAAAGGTGATGGAAACCCACCCAGGAGAGAGAAGCTGCCACTATAGGGAAGGACACAGAGTGTAGCCACGTGTAGCTGAGTATCAGAGCAGCATCTTTGTAACGCATTTTGGAATGATAACTGAGAGGGAAGACCACAGCTATCCATCTGTCTATGCTCAGCGCTGCCATGCTCAGCATGGAGTTCGTGGTCAAGAAAGTCTCCAGGAATCCCACCATGTGGCAAAACTGATCTCCCCCCGGTTGATTCTTGTAAATGATCCCAGCCAGGGTCAGGGGCATGTTCAAGACAGTCATCAACAAGTTGGAGAAGGTCAGGTTGAGGATAAACAATCCCGGGACCTGCTTGCGGATGTCGGCGCTGTACAAGAAGCAGATCAGCACCAGCACGTTGGACAGCAATGACACGAGGATCAGGACCACAACCAAGAAAGCCAGGATCACTTCCCAAATGTTCATGGTGCGTCCATTCACAGGAGGAACATTTCCCAAACTGCACCCAGCGGGCACCCAGAGAACATGGTGCGAGGCACTCTCACCTCCTCCTCTTCCCCTGCCTGCTCACACTCCGGCATGCCCTCAGTATTTTTAGAAGAACTGCAGTTCCCCCCCCCCCCTCCCCTCCCTCCGCTGCTTCTTTCCACGTCAACGCTTTCAGAGACGAGCACAAAAGCCCTGGGAATGCCCGTCAAACGGCGAGGAGGGCTTAAAAAACATCAGCAGGACTGAACCACTGTCTCCACTCCTTCCATCCAAAAGAAGCAGGTTGTTCTGAGAAGCGGCTCTCCTGAGATTCCTAATTATCAGTCCCAGCAATTCACCGAGTGCATTTAGACGCTCCCTCTCCTCCTCCTCCCCCCCCCCCCCTTTCAGGCTGAATCTAACCTGCTTTTAGGATCACAGATAAAACCCCGATTAATTGATTAAAGCATGCACACTGCTGGTGCTTCGCAGACATTAATGGGTCTGTCCTCCCTCCTCGCCCCTTAGAAAGCTGCAAGAGTGACTAGACTTTCCTCAGCAGAAATCCCATGCTTCTATTTAATCGATTTAGCCATTAATTTACAAACAACAGACACGTAACTGAGTTCCTAAACTCCAGTATTTTTCATGCATTTCACTGCATCTGTTTGCAGTCACTAGTGTTTGCCTAAGGCACAGGCTCTTCTTTGTATGGATTTGCTGTGCTCAAAAGGAGGGTCAGGATAATGTATTCTATTACTATTCTTACAGTGTTATAGGGATACAATAATAATTCTATAGCTTATACTTCTTTTCACCCATGGATCTCTGAGCAGCGTACACCTTTGTCCCCTTTTTAGAAAGGGGGAAATCAAGGCACATAAGGGTAAAGTAACTTGCCCCAGGGTCACATAGCCGGTCAGTAGCAGAGGAACAGGACCCAGGTCTCCTGACTCCCTATGACAACATTTGTTTCATCTTAATCATCACCAGCCCCCTGTAATAAAAGGTGAATGACTCCTGCGTGCGCATAAACAAGATGTAGCTTGGCAAAGACAAACTGAGCCTGGTAGGAACTATATGTAATTAGTTGTTAAAAGGATACCTGATTTGTGTCCTGATTTTTAAATCAAAGGAATTAAAAGAGTTTTCTGGGTACTGGTTTCCTTTCCTGTCACTTTAAAAGTGCTCTAATTAAAATGCTTAAATGTTGCAAGAAAGCAATGCTGCATTCTGAACAAGGCAGTCAATTCTTAATACTCCTGCTATAAGAATGCAAAATATACCCTGCTGCAGGGTTATGGTGGCTTAATAAGTGCATAGTACAGTCTATGTGTGCAGGGACTAAATTTTGTAAAGGATTTTTTACTGCTTACTTCTATCACTTGCACAATACAGTTCATGCTTGATTTACAGTGTCTATTCATTTTAAAAATACCCAACCTCTAATTCACACCGTAGAAGAGCTGTCACCATCTACTGTATCAATGGCTTGTGTATTAGAGAAGGGCCCCATATTATTCCATCCAGATGTTTCTTGCTTAACACAGATTTAACAAAGAGAAAGAGAAAAAAAATTAACCTACTAAGCCATATGAACATGCCATTAAAGTTCTTGGGCTCCTTTACCTCTAACATTGGGCAGAGGACACAGGCCCTTTACCTAGACAAAAGGCAAACTGGGAATCAAATGGTCCAGAGCGTAAAGAGGCCCTGATTTCACAGTGCTCTCCCTCACGCCAGGACAAAAGTTAAACATCCTTGTCACAGGGTGAATTGTGCTTGTAAGGGAGTAAGACTCTAATTTCGGGTCTGTGCCTGAATCAGCTGAGCAAGGGGCATGTGACAGCAGCATGTAGGTAGTGCCTCCTGTTAGGGGGACTTTTGCTCAGTTAGGGGGATAGTAGGGACTGGGAAAGACCTGGCATAGATCTCTCCAAAGAGGCCCAGGGTGGGACCAGCATACCTCCCTGCCCAGCTGAAGCAGGAATGTCAGAAAAGACTGATGGAGTATGACAGCAGGAGACCCAAGATGAGCAGGACATTCCAGACTGTCTCCATAAAGAGGCCTGGAGAGACTCCTGGTGTGAGAAACCTGGTGTCTGAAGCTGAGGCATCAGGGGTAGCTGTGGAGCCTTGGGGTAGGGGCCAAATGGCCTGGGGATGTGCTGTTACAAGGGTGAGTGGGAAAGAATGAAAGAATATGGGAATACATTCAATTGCTTCCTCCCCTGATTCAGCCACTCATCCACCCTATCCTGCCATGTGTGCTCCAGGATTAGTACCACAGGGCAGGTCCATGAAGCAGTGCCTCTACTTCTCTGCCTCAGTGGCTGCAATTCCCCTTGGTTTCAGAGAGCTGTGGCAGGTGGGTTGATTTCAGCACTGAAGGAGGAGGAGGAGGGGTGGGAGGGTAATGGGATTCTGTGGAGCAGAGGGAGGATACCACGGGAAAGGGGGTCTTTCTGGGGGTGATAGAAATGGGAAGATAATGTGCTCGGGCTACATGAGAGACAGAAGAGGGACATCAGGATCAGGTCTGGTGGGAGGGCCTGGATGTGAGCAGGTCTGGCTTGACAATGGAGAAAGATGGTGTGTTAGTCTTCAGGAGAGGCCCAGTGGGGGAGTGGGTTTGAATGAGGGAGACAGAAAAAGAAAAGGGACTTAGGTGGTGATGGTGGAGAGGATGTATTGGTCAGGGTAGGGTGGGCTGGCAGTGGTAGGGGACAGTAGGTCTGCAGTAAGAGTGGTGTTAGAGTTTGAATTAGGGTTTTTCTTTTCAGAGATTATGTCCTCAAATTTTGGAGCAGATACACTCTTTTTCATACCAGAAACAAAGATTGAACACTTGCTTTAATTGCAAAATAGAACCCAGCCTTAACTGTGGAATTACTGCTGCTGCTCCTAATGTATTCCGCAAGAAAGAAACAGAATTCCTAACAGCTTCTAGGAGCTATTAATATTAAACAGGGGGCTGCAGTGTTGGAGGGACAACCTTTGGATGAGACATTAAATGAGGCTGTCTGTGTAGGTGCTACCCATATGGCACGGGTTATAAAGTGCAGAGGAGAAACCCACTGTCCTGCTCACATTCCCTCTGCTGGTACGATATGTTCTATTGTCCAAGGAAGTGTAGGCCATTACCACTATTTTACTTGACAATTCAGCTAATAAAGGTTAGTGAGCACTTCAGAAGTAACTTAGAGTGAGGTAAATCCTACCCCCACATCAGCAGACCAACGTGTAGAGGGAGCATGATGCAGGGAGTTCACCTGTAATGGGAGTAGTGTGAAGTGGATCAATGACTATAGGCATCCACGAGCCAACCCTCACCCCGTGTACTGGGGGCACAGAAGCCATGCGGGCTATTGAAGCTGAGAGGCTTCTAAAGCAGGTGTGGATTGGCTCTGTGGCCTCTCTCTGGCATGGAGGGGGAAAGCACATCATTCCCCAACCAACCAGAACAGCCTCATTTGTAGCACAATTCTGAGTTCATAATTGCTTTCTGATAGCACCCCCATAGGTGTGAGACAATCCAAATGGGTGAGGAGAGGGCGGGATAAGGGCCTCATCTCTCTCTGCAGCAGCTGACAGACCTGACCACCAGCAGAAGATGAGTGCATGTTAAGGGGTGTAGTAGCAGACTCATTCCTTCTTCATGCCCAGGAGTTCTTGGGGGTGTTGTCTATAAGGATTCTTGGGATCAGAACCCTGGGTCTGCAAAGCCTGGGGGAGCTGACATTCCCACATCACCACTCAGAGGCCTTACAGAGCTACCTCCAAGGAGCACTGTGGCGCTTAGGTGCTGCATGAAGTACCGCCCAAAGGGTCCAGAGTGACAGCACCCGGCAGCCCTCTGAGTGGCCCATGGTCACTATTTAACTCTGGAGGGTGCCCCAGGAAGTTGCTGGGGTAATCATGCAGATTTCTGGCAGCCTGTGACTCCAGATCTCATCTCTTTTTCTGATCTCCAGCCTCTGACCCCAGCCTGACTTGGATCCTGACTCCAGCCTGGTAACAATCTCTGATCTCCGGCCTCTGACACCAGCCTGACTCTGACCCTGACTCTTCCTTAACAGTCCTGGCTTTAGTGATTACTATGATCCCTGCTTGCTGACTACTGCCTTGTGGCCATACTGTCCCTTACATTGTGTCTCTGATGTGTTCCTAATGAGGAACTGTGTCTACCCACTAGGGCTGGACTTATCAAGCACAAAAAAGCCCTCTGTGTCTTATCTTCTTTATGCTGTGCTCATCACTATGGCATCTGAGGTCCTTATTACAAATCCTAAAGTTATATGGATCCCTGATTCTCTTTCCCTACCTCTCCCCATTGGTAAGTTGTTACTGCTGTTGTTGTTGTTGTGGGAAAGCTACACTGAACAGTGAGTCTTGCATTTTGTCTGAAAGTGGTGAGGTAAACATTCCCTCTGTGAAGTATTCCTAGGTTTACTACTTCAAAATCTATTGAATTCACAAACACATTCTTCGTTATAGCAGATAAATTGTTTGGTTCCAGAGTAAAGAAACCATTCTTATGTGTAAGGTCTAAATCAGTGGTTCTCAAAGCCGGTCCACCGCTTGTTCAGGGAAGCAGCAGCCAGCACATCCCTCGGCCCGCGCCGTTTCCCGCAGCCCCCATTGGCCTGGAGCGGCGAACCGCGGCCAGTGGGAGCTGCGATCGGCAGAACCTGCGGACGTGGCCGGTAAACAAACCGGCCCGGCCCGCCAGGGGCTTTCCCTGAACAAGCAGCAGACCGGCTTTGAGAACCACTGGTCTAAATGATATATATTTACAGCAAAGCTCTTGTACTCCAATTGAAAATACAGATTTCAACAAAGAGCTGAGGTTTGCTGTCTATCATTCACTCAAATTCCAATACATATGATAAATTGCTGAAGTCCAGATACTGCGCATACCTGTTCCCCTTTTTAGTTATCTCTGCAGCTGTGGAGTTATTATTTACTGTCTTTGGATTTAGCAGTTTATGAATAAGAGGCAGTGATAGGATCCACAAAAAGTTCATATTGCATGTAGAAAGGGAAAAATATGCTGTGAATATCCTGTCATTGCAGAGGCAGTAATGTGCTGTAAGACTTGATTGTAAGTTCCTTAAGGAAGAGACTGTATCTTTTATTCATCTGTTATATAACCATGCAACCATATAAATATTATGAATATCTAGAACTATAAGCCAACTATTTACCAGTGACATCTGAAAACATGGTAGACCTTGATTTAGGGAATCAACAATCCATTGGCATTTAATATAGTATAATAAGATTATAATAATAGAACGTCTGTACCTATGTGTTTGTGCAAAGTAAGGGCCTGATCTCAGTTGGCGCCACTACATGCTATTATAATACCAATAATAAATAATCATCATTAATGTACAGTCCATAATTGTATACCACACATCTTTTTCTTGTGCATTGGCATATAATTAATACCTTTGCTATGTGACAATATATCATAATTATTCTGAGGGTCCACTTTCTTTACCTAGACATCACCTTAGATATATAGCAGAACCACTGTAGTATTTTGAAACTTGCCTGGGCAAGAGGTTAACTTCTCACTCTTCACAAAACCATTTCCATAACATTTTTGTCTATATTAGGCACTGGTCTAAGGCATGAAGCTAATTAAATCTTTGTTATTTAGGGTTCATTATTGTAGTTTAAATGTTCTTTGATCTTCAAAAGCCTTTGGGGGGGAAATGCAATTGGATTATATTACTGGTAAATAAATTGCTCAATGCGAATTAGCGAATTTGGGTCCTTAATGGTACAATTTAGGAGACTCTTTTTTGAAAAAGTGGCCCTAACTAATTAAAACCTCTAAGCCACTTATTCTATAAGAAACTAATATTAAGTGTCTAAACAATTGAGAAAACAAATTAGGGCTCTACAGTGAAGAGTTCATTAAGATTAGATGTATTTCAGTAGGAATGACTATTGCAACTCGGAAATTCCTTATTTTTGGTCCCACTTTCATGTTCCAAATGCACTTTTCCCCACCACTTTTCCTCCTCCACTAACAATGTCAGAAACTTTACAAACAGGTACCTTATATTTTTGATGACTAGAGGAGTTTGCTCATCTTGTAGCAGCAGTATCTTTGCCAGTTCAAATGTCGCCAGCCTCTCTCAGACATCAGCATATCTGGAGATGGTATATGGGCATTTCCTCTGGCCTCTGTCAACCATGATTTTTAATTTGTATATTTTGATTGATTTGAAAATTGGCAGTATGTATTAGATTTGCTGCACAAACCCATTTTATGATCAGTTAAACTGTACCTGAGTAACAGTTTTATTATTCTGATCATATAAGTATCACATGATGTGTATTAACTCTCTTTTCAAATGAGCTGAGTAAGATCTTGGTTCTGTTGAGACAATGGTAAACTCCCATTGACTTCAATAGGGGCAGAATTTTCACCTTGGTAGTATATCTACAACAGATAACATGAGTACTGATTTTCATGATGCCTACATCTTGCTTGGTGATGGACAGATTAAATGGGGCAGAGAGCACAGATGAATATTCCTTTTCTCAGATGAAAGGGTCAGAAGCAGCAGAGAACCTTTCCTCCTCTGTTTGTGCAAGGACTTACATGCTGGGGTACTACAATAGTGGAAGTGCAGTGAATCTTCTGAAAAGCACTGGCAAGTGTGGAAGAGGAAAAGGCAGTTAGCCTCTTCAATGGGGATGGAAAGATGAAGCGGACATGGTTCCTTGGTTCCCCTACTACTGTGGCCAGCACCGCTAGCATGGGGCAGAGGTGAATGAATTTTGCACCTTCTTCAAGTGTGTTGTAGTGGCCACAATCCCTCATACTTCCTCTCCCTGGTGCACATCCATGCTGCCCCATGCTGCCCTCAGTGAAGGGCTTTTGCCTTAAAGGGAGACCAAAGCCTTTAGCCTGGAATCTTTGTATTGGTGCCTCTTTATAAACTGAAATATGTGTCTTAAAGAGATGCATGACTATTGAGTACAATGATTTCTATCCTATTTCCCCTTCCCCTATGTACTGCATTGTTCTGAGAATATCACTTGTGGACTATAGCCTGCATTTGAAATCAATTTTTAAGTTCTCATAAGCCATTGCTTTCTGAAACTACATAGAGAACCCTTTCTATATTTCACTACCCCGCTCTATACTTGCATGATTTGAAACATGCTAGTGCAGTGACAATTACTACAATGTTATTTACTAAAGCTCTTCTACTGAATGATTAATGCTCAGGTTGTCACTAACTATTAGTTTGCTTCATGGAATTAAAAAAAACATCGAGTCTTCAGACACACGGATGCTGCTTCTCGCTGTTCTGCCTGCTGCATAGATTTTTTTTTTAAGGGCTCTTAGGGTAGACTAGGGAATCAAATCAATCCAGCAGCAGCAGCAACCCACATGAATCTTTGACTCAGGAACTTTCTGTGGGTGGATGTACGTGTGTGGGTGGAAGGCACTGCTCTTTCTGTGGTCTGTTTTTGAATAATTTCTGAGCTTTATTCCCTATAACCAAGTCAGTGGCTGAATTGTGCTCAATTCCTTGGTGTGCCTATGGCAGTAAATGTAGCTGTCTTCATTATCTATGTAAATATGAGAGATGATACTGACACAGATTTTTGTAGCGCCAATGCAATATTTAGTTCTTTCATCTCACGGGTACAGTATTGTCAGTAGCGTAAATATTGCCAAGTCGTACCTTTGCTTTATTTCAAAAGTGCATTGTACACTATTGCTGCAATTTTTGATATTTTGTTTCAAGAGTGAACTGCAGTCTGTTATTTCTTTGAATGTTAAATTACATTTTAACATATTATAATAAGATGATGTGGCAGGTATGACTGCATTAGCTGGCTTATCCCCAAACATAATGTACTGATGAGAGGTGGTTGAAATTTTCTGACCATATTTTTTTTCATTGAAAAAATTAGTTTTGTCAAAATTGAAAATGTATTGGTATTAATAAAGTTACATATTTCACTTTCTGCCTAAATTATTATGAAGATGAGAACAAATTCCAAGGTTGGTGAGGGTCTGAAGTACATTCCCCATGAGGAAAGATAGTGAGCATGAAATATTAAAGTTGTCTCTAGAGTAGCGTTGGAATTCAGCTGCCAGAAGTGGTGCAGGTGCCCATTTTGTTGGGCCTGCCACTCATGTGATGCACGGGGGCTCTAGGTGAAGTGTAGAGCTTTCATGTAAATGGATCTAACAATATGAGCTGTATTAGGGCTGTATTTTGAACTTCGGGGACTCAATCCTGGCATAATTCCTACTCCATTTTGTGTTTGCTAAATGTGAGTACCGATGTTATTGTTAGTATGCTATTACACTATTACAGTAGTGGGAGAGGCTCCAAATAAGATCAGGGCCCATTGTACTAGGCACTTTATATACATATATTAACGGGCAGTCCTTGTCCTGCATGGAGGGAGAGGGGATTTTCAGAGGCGTCTGAGAGATTTAGGAGCAAAAGTCCCATTGAAAGTCTGGGCATAAGGAAATGTTGACTTTCAATGGGTAATATGCTCCTAAATACCTTAAGTGCTTTTAAAAAACCTCTTCTTAAGTAGACAGAGTCCTGTCCAACATCACACAGTATGTTATTGGTAGAGGCAGGATTAGAACACAGGTCTCCTGACTCCTATGCCAGTGCACTATCCACTAGATCATGCTGCTCACTGAACATTAGTAACTTCGAGATTCAGGTTATCCACAGAAAGGAGGGTTTGCTATTTTGTGAGAGGGGGAATGTAATAGGTAAGAAAAAAACACTATCTATAGAAAGAGCTAGCAATTGAAAAATGGTACAAAAAGATATATAAGGCCAAATTCATATCTGAAGTCAATGGAGTTTCACCAGGGATGAATTTGGAACATGACTGCCAAGTATTATATTTTATATCACTTCCAGTTTCTGATAACAAAGTGGTATCTGTCACATCCATATTCCTTGAGTCAGAATCCACGTATTCCTGTTTGCCCCATAGTTCTTCAAGAAGTTACAGCATAAATCACATCTGTCATCCTTGCCCTTTATAGAAGTGTGCCTGGTATTTCTATTTAGGCTTATTTTATATTGGGAATGCCTTCTGCCAATCAGAAGGGCTAAAATGGAGGCCCACAACAAAAAGTCTTTAAAAATGATGCCTAGATTATGTGCATTTCTTTTTGCAAACTACTACATAAAGTACCCACACCTGTAGATCTTTCCTTATCCATTATCTTTTTACTTTCTTTTTAATACATCAGACTATTTCTAACTGAATGTTTATATGTATCGACCTGTATAGCTATATTACATTTCCATTATAACATTGGAGACAGGAGTTATTTTGTGATTTAGCTAGATTACTTTGGATTTTACTTATTTGTTGCTATGTTAATTGGGACTGTTTGGAATACAGTTCTTGTTACAAGTTCATGGTGGTGGTGGGGGAAATACGTTAGCTGTACAGTGCCCCTGCTTTAAGACAGGATAGGGCAGGAGACCTTGGACTCACAAAGTTTGCATACATGATGGGACCTCATGACAAGATAGTGCAACTTTTTTTTACTGCTGCTATTCATTGAACAAAGGTTTTCACTTATCTGTCAACAATGACTAGTTCAGATTATTCTTTCTAATGTGGTTTGGTTTGCATTTGTCATGTTGCCCACTCAGCTAGCTTTGTTTGAACTTCAAGATTCAAATAATTATGTGCCACCTGCAAATTCTGCCACCTAACTGTTTTACCCATTAATATATAATATAAGTAATATCAGTTCTTTTAGAGAAATTTCCATCTACTTTTACCATGTCGTCTGTCTTTAAACCAGTTTATAATCCATATCAGAACTTTACCTCTAACCCTTAGTTTCCTTAAATAGCTCGTTGTGAGGGACTTTGTCAAAGGCTTTTTCAAAGTCCAAATAAATATTAACCTTTTCTCTATTTTGGATTATTCTCCTCTATTTTAGGTAAAGAATTCCAATAGATTAAAGAAGCACAATTTATCTTTACAGTAGCTATGATGGTTAGCCCCTCTCATACCATGATCTTCTAGATGTTTTATAATTCTATTTTTGGTTATTGTTTTACCCAGTTTGCCTTGTACTGAAATAAGCCTTTACTACTCTGTAATTCTCAGGATCAGCCCTACCTCCCTTTTAAAAATAGGTAAAATATTTGCTTCTCTCTGGCATAATAAGTGATTTTAATGGGAAATTGCATATTTTTATTAACTCAGCCATTTTATAGTTAAATTGTTTATATTGTTTGGATGTTGAAAGGTGCTCAGTTTGAACCAAGCGGTTCTCTTGCATTGAAAATTGAGCTTTTTTTCAGTGTGTTTTATTTTTACATCTTGGGATACTAAGCTAGTTCTGAGCAAGTAATTGTCCATCGTCTGCAATCAGCAGATTCTTGGACTGAACTACAACTGTCACAATGTATTACAATACCTGCAGCAGCTTCAGTTATACTGGTATTGCTTTTGTAAAAGGAAATGCAACACTGATACTTGTTTAAGAAAGATCTTTTTGTTTTCAGGTGGCAAAATTTCAAGACTAAAATACCTCTTAAGGTCCAATTCACTCACCCGTATTAACATTGAACAGAACCTTAACACTGTTAATAGTCCCCTTTTCTCCAGCGGAACTTCTCTACAATGGAATGACTAGAGGGAGCAACACCCTATTATGATGTGTATGTATTTCTATTACTGTAATGCCTGGAGGCCCCTACCAGGGATTGGGGGCCCATTGTGCTAGGTACTGTACACACCCATAATGAAACATGGTCAGTACCCCCCAAAGAATTTATCAACAATTCAGTTCACTTCTCCCTCTTTAATTTTTTTCTGAAACATTGTGTATGGCTAGGCTGTTAAACTGTTATCTTGTTCACTTTGTGGAACCATAGTACTTTAAGGTATTTCTAGTCTGATTTAATTTCCATATACAGCATTTCTTTTTCTGCCGTAAGCCACAGCTCTGCTGTAAGAAAGAAACCAGAAGTACAAGAAAAATAAATAGTACCTTTAGACCCGTTCCTGTTTTGCGTAGAGGATGTGTTCCAGAAAAAGAACTGAAATTAATTGGAGAGCAACTGAGGGTACAGTACCTGAAATATTCAGATGCTATGATCTGGCTCAGGGAAAAGCCACCACATCTGACCTATAAGCCGTGATGGAGGAGTTGGAGTATAAAAGTCAGAGCACTGTGGCACTGAAAATGAATTAAAGCAAAATCAAAATCGTTGGGCAATAGAAGTGCCGGTGGCATATCAGCCTAGATGGGAATATCACTGAGCAATTAGGAGAGTGCCCCTTGGACTTCTTTGACTAAGCAAACACAAAAGGCAACCTCTGTAGTTGATCTGAATATACTGAACAAAAAGTTACAGATCAAGCATTAATTTAAACTGCCTGAAGGCTATTGTCTACCAAGGAATACGATAATGGCATCAGACTAATTTCTTTAAATTCATTTTGTTTAGCATCCTTTGGTTTGAAAGCGCTCAGTTAAGGGCCCGCTTGAGAAAGGGGATACAGTTATCAATTATTCATGTGTTTTTACCATGTTAACTGATTTTCTCAAAAACAAACAAACAAACAAAAAACCCAGCAACGCAAGAAGCTTTTCATTTACTAGCTCTAATTTTAAGGATTGTCCTGTGTCCCAAAGGCAGGGCCAACCATCTGCTGGGGAGTTTGAAATCCTTGTTTCTTCTTGGACCTCATCATGTCCCAAAGACACAGACTGATATTCAAGGGTCTGAGCCATTGGCACCACCCATTGTTAGTACGGGTCTCAGTCATGAAAATTCAGGGTGGGTCTAAATCCCTCTTTTACTGAAGTCAGTGATAAAACTCTCACTAACTTCAGAGGGTCAAGTAGTATTCCTGAAGACACACGGGTTTTTATAGGGGAGAAAAGAGACCAAGAACAATGCACTGAGACAAGCAAAGGATAGAACTTACTCCCCCTTTTTCAAGGAGGTGTATAAGGAGGAAAGGGGGGGGGGAGCCTCTCTCCCTTTGTGCTAGTAGGGGTACACTAGACATAGGCTTACATACCTCTTACACTACTAACTAGGGGTGTGATTCCCCTGCTCATGTACATATATTCACTCTAGCTCTCATCAAGCTAGTGTGAGTATAAATAGCAGTAGTGCCCTGGTAGCAGGGATGGCAGCTGCAGAGGCAAGCTTAGCTGGGCCGAGTACATACCCTGGGTTTCAGGCAAGTTTGTACTTGGGACAGCTAAGCCGGGACTCTGTTGCCACCACCTGTGCTACTGTGGCTACACTCCTGTTAGTACCTTTTGCAGAGCTGGGCCAACTAACTTACAGCAAGAATGGAGCACAACCGCCTCCTGATAACTCAGGCTATGGCTACACTACAGAGCAGACAGCAGTGCAGCTGCATCAGTACATCTGCACCACTGTAGCTGCTAGTGCAGACGCTCTAAGCCAATGGGAGAGATCTCGCCTGTTGACTTAATTTCTCCAGCCCCTGAGAGCAACAGTAGCTATGTCAGCTGGAGAAGCTCTGGGGTGCCTTAGGTCAGTGTAATTTACATTGCTCAGAGGTGTGGCTTATTCACACCCCTGAGCAACACAACTTATACGGACATAAGCTGCAGTGTGTACATAGCATCAGTAATACATCCCCAGCTCCGCCCCTTCTGCTTACGTGCCCCCCCCTTGGCCAGAGCCCTGTGACCCCCTGCTCTCCTTGCGGCCAGAGCCATGATCCCCCTCCCACCCACAGGAGCCCTGAGTCCCCTCCCTTGGCCAGAGGAGTCCAGGGCCAGCTGGAGCCCTGAACCCCCCATGGCCAGAGGAGCCCCGGGCCAGCTGGAGCCCTGAAAAGACTCCCTCCCCCGCCCCATGGCCAGAGGAGCCCTGGGCCAGCCGGAGCCCCCCCAGGTGCACCACAGCTCTCCAGATCCCAAACCACCCTGCAGGAAAAGCTCTTGTTTCTTCTCTTTTGGGAGAAGAACCTGAGCTTTTGATATGCCCCATGCAGGTTCCGGGGTGGCTGAGGAGGTGGTAGGTGTTACTCAGCTTCCCAGGTTCATCAGTAATCTCTCTGGAGTCCAGGAAGATTACTGATGACCCCGGGAAGCTGAATAGAAGATACCACCTCCTTGTCCGCCCCGAAACTTGCATGGGGAATAATAAGCAAAAACTTTGCCTGCCAAACCTGCAGCTGGTGTCCGGCGGCCGCAACTGTGCCATGGCAGACTCAGCCTTCCCTGGCCTATTATACCTGCCGCCCATGCCCCTGAAGGCTTTAATACTGATAATGTCTCTGATACATGGCCTGGAGGGGCCATCTCTGGAGTGAGATGATATTTCACCTTCCATGCCTGTACAGTGCTTGCCCTCACTGTTGTGCTGCCAGTTGTGGTGGCTTTGGTGCTATGGATGCCTGCTCACTGGCAACTATACTGAAATTGTCAAACTCGTTTCACACAGGTCATCCATTTACAGATATCTGTGAGTTGATAGCATTGCACTCTGGGCAGCAGAGCTCTGAAGATTTACTTTCATTGCATGAAATCAGGCTAGTAGACATCCCTAGTAAGTTGGGAATGGGAATTCTGAATGTTAGTTTCATTAATACATGGGAAATAAAAAAGGCACAATGGGTAAACCTGAGCCAGCATAAGGAGGACTGGGAAAGCTTCCTATCAAATTTGAAATGGATAGCTTGAGGCTGCAATATACAGTGAGGCTCATCTTACTTTTTTTGTTGTTGTTAAAGATCACAGGCCAAATTAATCCCTGGTATAACGCCACTAATTTCAGCTCAATGAGGTTTATACCAGGAATAAATTTAACCCAACAGGTACAACATACAGCAGCTTACAAGAAGGCACCTTTGGGGGAAAATTGCACTCCAGAAAGCTGAGTAGTGCCCTTGTTAATCCAAAAACTTAAAAGGTTGCTTTACATACTGTTCTGCAAATATTTTCCATGTGACAAACTACTAATGCACATTAAAGTAGAACAACATAAATCTCAAGTTTCTATCATTTATGGTGACCTCTAAAGCTTGAAATATCAGGTAATGAGAAAAATGTTAGCTGCTATGATTTTTCTATACACAAGGCAACCACATACTTTCAGTCAGGGGACTTTTAAATTAAGGAACATAACCAGACAAGAAAGAACAAAGGCAAAGTCTCCATGAGAGAGCACAGTGTGTATGACTTATTCCAAAATAGCACTCATCTTGACTTGAAAGTGCCCTCTGAAATGGAGGGCCTCACAGCTGGACCATTACAAACTTAAATATGCAGCACAAAATAACAGACATAGAAGATACAGTATATAGCTTACACTACCATTCTAACCAAACTAGTTTGGGAAATATCCACTTGGTGCAGCCTTTCCCCTTATTATGTAGCTTATCCAAAAATGTGCTGGAAAGAACGTCTTTGATGCACTGCATCATATTTATTCAAAATTCTTAGCTTCCCCTGCTGTCTCAGTTCAATGAATTGACATGGTTCCTCTACCTCCCTTTTCATATTCATGTAAAAAAAAAAGTGGATGGAAAATAAAAACTGTCATATGGTCTTGGCAGTTAGCCACTGTTCCAGGCAGCTATTAAATATAATCTCCTGCCATGACACTTGTTCTTGAATTCTTTTTTTAAACATAGAAACAGTTTAAAATAATTACAAGTGATGAAATAGCAAACAAAATGAACAGCAAGGGAAATGAGTGTCTACTTAAATGAACTGCATCAAGGCATGAGCCATTTCTAGACATTGTCTTTTCAGCCCTAAAATACTAAGTAAAAATTGCTAAAAACTAAATGAAAATTTATGCAAAGACCCAGATCACCCACCACGTGGTAAAATAGATCATCCATGGAGCAATTTGGAGAGCTATACAGTGCATAGTAGTACTGGAGAATCATTAGTTTCCTGAGAATGCTCTGAATAGTTTGGGGTAGCCTCAGTTTATTTTTCCTATGGATACGTTGCCACACATAAGTGTGTTGTTCTCATGAAGTGAGTGTTCCAACCTTTCTAAAGTTACTGCAATGGCAGAGGAGATTTTACTCAATTAAACTGTTTCTGTGTCTAGTGGCTACTATGTTTAACCTTTGTATGGAATAACTATGTCTCTCCTGAGAGGGAGAGAGGCTTAAAGCACCAGTGGAAAGAAAGGTTTTTTTTTTAAAAAGAGAGGGGGAGAGAGAAGATTTCAGCTTTGTGGAAGGGGCATGTGAGGACAAAATCTCTGGCATGAACAGTGATGTTCTTTATATCACAACAGCCTTAACTTTTTAGTGTTAAATGTCTTGTCTTTTCAAATATTTAATTTCCCCTGACAGTTGACAATCTAGCTCTAAAATCAGATGATAAAGAAAGTAAGAAAATGAAAAAGGTTTTGTTTGTTTCCTTACTCGCTGGTTGAGTTTTGTCACCCTGAGGAACCATAAACATTTTCTGTGGGTAATGATTCAACATCAGCAGTATATATCAGGGATGCTGTCCTATGTCACAAATGTCCATGACTGCAAACAGCCCAAGAGCCATCTTCTTCAACAAAAGAAAACTGAGTCCAAAGTTGTGGTGTTGATCAATGCTTCTAGAAGGGGCTGCTGCTCCCTTGGTAACCTCTACCATAGTACTCTGGCATGTGTTAGCAGAATTCCTGCAGAGACTGCCTCCGCTATCTTGTATGTCAATGGTCTGGGGACTTTTGGGAAAGGAGGAGGCAGGGAGCCTGTGAGTTACTGAGTACTTTCCGCAAGATGGTGAGAATCTTCAACTCTCAATGAAGCTCTCATCTGGAAAACTGGGATTTTGACAATGAAAATTTTCACAGGACGTGTCTGCTTTTCCATTTAAAAAAAAATCTTTTGTTGGAAAACCAAACTTTAAAAAATCGGGG
The DNA here is from genome assembly GCF_028017835.1 of Emys orbicularis. Taxonomy (NCBI): domain Eukaryota; kingdom Metazoa; phylum Chordata; order Testudines; family Emydidae; genus Emys; species Emys orbicularis. The sequence goes on along the minus strand of NC_088689.1, from coordinate 20,429,409 downwards.
TTTGGGCCTAAAACAAACAAAAAAATGCTTTGGGGTTTGATACAAAGTTTAAATTTTCCTCTGGGGGAAGAAAAGAATTCTGCCCTCTCTTTCCTAACAGCCTGACAACCAATACAATTTCATTGACTTTAATGGAGTAATTCCCGCTTCACTTCTGGGCCAATGGGAGATAAGGGAGCTCGGCTATCCACAGGAAGTGTTCAACACATGCCAGGGTCAAGCCAGTGGCCCCAGTCACTGAATACAGATGGAAGGGAAGTACTTAGCTATGTTTCCCTCTCTTTGGAGTTCACTTTCTGCAAAATGAAATAACCATCTTTTTAAAAAAATCTTTACAATGGGAATAGTCAGAAATTCTTTGTGATGAAGCATTTTGATTGTAATAAAACCTTATTTGCAGGTACTGTTGCCATTTTAGAGTTCTTACTAACCTCCCTATTTTGGTACCAACCATGTAACTTCATGCTGGTTTCTATAACTTTTTTCCGAACATGCCCTGCACTTTAGTGGAGGGAAACAATTAAGGTTGACCTCTGATAATTTTCCTTGTCTTTTGCTTGAATAGAATGTTTACAGTCTAAGAATCTGTCTCCTCTTCAATATTATCTCTAGGGAAGCAAACAGTATTAAAAATGAGTTGAGCTGGAGAACATATGGTAAGAATAGAAGCTGAATCCAATTAGTATAAATTACATGTGCAATGCTCAGAAAAACTTTTAACATAAACTGTCAGGGCATAGAGTCAAGAGTCAGTGACTTGACAGTCACTGACTGTCTTAAAGAGACAAAAGACCCTTCAAAACAGTTGTTTAGATCTAGCTGCTGCATTGCACACTAATTACTCTAGGCCAGATGATTTCGACTCACTTTTTTATTTGCTCTTTTATAGGAAGGTATTTTGTTGAAAGACTTTGAACGAGAGCCACCATTTTGAGAATGGTTCTTCTTCCAGTTTGACAGAGTAGAAGTGTGGCAACCGTGTCCAGAGCACACTGATATTTGGGATAATCCCTTAAGGCATCTCAGGCGCTCAACCAAGAGAGTTCAGGTGCATGTGGCTCATGTGGACACCTGGAGTATGTATTTGCATGATAACTTCTGCCAGACGATTCACAAAGCAGTACTGATGCTGACCTAAGAGGAAGCACTTGAGGTGGAATGGGCTGTTTTACATGTATGAATGAGGTTGTCCTCTGGTGTCTGTCACACAGAAGATCTACTACTATGACCAGCTAATGATCTTGTTTAAGGTTTATAGGGGGCCATTACACCACTCAGAGGTCTCTGGAGCACAGCTGCACTCTGGACATCACCCTGACATGCCCCCTCTACCGGAAGAATCCTCAGCTGTCAGGTATGGCAGCTTTACAGCCCTTTGCGCTGATAGAACAGAAAAGAGACTCTGTTGGGAACCAGGATCTGGCCCATACTGTGTAGGGGGCATGTTATTTATATCACACATTTTAGTCGTCTTAATCCACATGTCAAGCCTGGAGACCATGTTTAGTAATATCTGTCTTCTTAGAAGACACATAATTATGTTAATGACTTAGTCTAGCAGTTGAAGATTTATAACAACTACAGTACATGCATGTATATATTAAAAGTATTGTACTTGAATATGCTGTGAAAAGCATTATATTTCTCCTTGGCTGTATTTACTTAAACAGAACATGCAAGTTAGCCTAGAAATCACCCACGTTCTTGTGTAAAGTTGATACATCAAGTGATTTTTCTCTGCTAGTGCTTGTGTGGATTTCAGAGTGTATTGGAGACATTTTGGGGAAAATTCTCCCCTGTGCCAGAGCTCCACTCAGCACAGTGTGTGTAGGGGCAACGGGAGGCTGGTTATGATGAGCTCCCTGATTCTCCGGGTCTGCCAGCCTCGACAATGCTTAGAATTACTCCCGGGCAGCTCAAGTTCTGTCACCAACATGCTTCCTTAATGATGAATGGCCACGGTGGAGCTCCCTCATGTCGCCTGCCTGATCCTGACACACCTGCCTCAACATACGACTCCTCTACCATCACTGCAGGGAAGGGGCAGTGGAATACAACTCAGATGTGCCAGCAGTGAATTATCCTACACCGGGGGACTTCTCTGCTAGTCATTTGCAGCTGGATTACAGCCTCTTGTTGCCTCCTGGGAGCCACATAAGGTTCATAACCCAGTTTGAGAGTTTGGCCCAATATTTATTTACACATCAATTATATTTGTTCATAATTCAAAATTAGAGGAGTGGTTTAAATAGAGTAGGGACCTGTCTGAGTGTTTGCCTGCCTCTAGAACTGAACATAAATGCGTTTATAAGGTTTGACAAGGTTAGGGTAAGCCCCCACCCCAGTCACATTTCTCTGTCTTTTTTTTTTATTTCTGTCTGATGAATGTGGTTCCCTTTTTAGTTACTATAAATTAAATCTTGAGGTTCCCATTCAATCTAAAAACCCATGGGAATTTACCTGTGGTAGGGCTGCGTTAAAACCGAGTTAGCCCTGACAGCTCAGGCCATTACTCTGAAAGGGGATGATAAGACAAACCCATGACAAACTTGTGTGCATTACCAACAAAACAGTGTGATTGGATTAATTTACTGAGGGTGTAACTCTATAGGCAGCCTGCATCCATCAGCAGTAAGCAGATCCAAACCAAACATGCTCAGGAACCCAGAATCCTGGATACATTTACGTTTTTCCACTGAGCTATAAAGCATCTAAAACAAATATTTTCATTTTAATGACATTTTACAATAAGAGAGATACCCCATGGGCTGAATACCAAATCTCTCAGCCTTAAGAGTAATTTTTCTGACAAGAAATATATCACTGAAAATAAGGGCTCATAACGAAAATGTTGACACAGCTTTGTAGCATCACAAACATGAAACTTCAGTGACAGCAACACTGAACAGAAACATGTTATTGAGACAAAGTTTTTACATGTGTGTCATTCAAAATCAAATTAGATTTTCTTAGAGAAATCCACTAAATTTGTAATCTATAATTTGAACAAGGGTTCTACTCTCTTTTTTCAGAAAATACATAAAATGGTTTGAATTATCAATGCCTGTAATAAGCAACAGGCTCAATTGGATAGAATGGGCCAGATCTTTGGTCCTGCTGCAACTGTTCTAGTCAAGCAAAGGGGATGAAATACTGACTTAACCAGCTACCTGAGGATTCTACATCCCTAGGTGTGGTAGAGCTGGTGTTTAGCTGTTCATCACCCTTTTTCAGATCTTGCGATGGCCAGTGCAAACCTGCACTCTGCTGATCCCCCTGCTGTTGGAACATCCCTTGGGGCCAAAGTCAACTGGGTTTAATTTCAAACACCCCTGAGGTTGCTTTAATTTGGTTTAGGGACAAAAATCAACTAATAATTGGGCCTAGGATTGGGGAACCATGAAAGGTAGCCTGCAGCCATTTTTTGCCTTCATCTCCACTTCAGTCCTGAGCTGAACCCCGTGTAGCTGGACCAGAGATACTTGTCTTTTCCCAAATTGTACATGCTTCTTGGAGCCCTCTCTTTTATAATAAAACTCTGTTTCTTCCTTGAACATAATGATTTCCTTTGCTTCTGTGGCCTTTCTTGGTAAAGTGCTCTTTTTTTTTCATATAGAGTCAATTCCAAGGATAATACCTTTATCTTCTTATTCTCTAATGGATAAGATTACTTACTGTGAGACTTTATTAAGCACTATGTTGGATGATTTTCACCATGGGAAGCAATATTAGATTGCGCGGGGGGGGGGGGGGGGAAAGGAAGGTGGCTAGATCCTGAGAAAAAAATTGTGATGATATATTATCAAAATTGAGCTTTTAATCCTAAGAAATTCCAGTAACAAAGCACATTTTCTTGATTGCTCACATTTCTTATTGACCCATTGGAAAATGCTGGATTTTGTATATTAAAACTTTGGGTTGCACTTTCCTAGACAGACACTGTTGGACAAAACTACAATGGACTTTTCACTAACCATGTAGAGCAATATTGATCATTATACAATGTGATTTTTGGAAAGTAACAGCTGCTGCTATACTCAAAGAGAGAGAATGAGCAAAGATGTAACAAAAAGAGAGCTGGGTAATTAACCTTAAATAATATGAGATGTGATTGAAAATCACCTCACACGCTTATGAAGTTACATCCTCTCCCCATTGAAGTCAATGGGAGTTTTGCCATTGACTTCAGTGGGGCCAGGATTTCACCCAGGATTTTTTTAGCCTTGGTTTTGTGATCAAATCCTTTCAGGTCTCATGAAAAACAGGGTGAGGCTTGGTACATAGCTAAATGGGAGACCTCTATGAAAGACCCAGGAATAATACCTAGAAAAGGCATTTTTCCTCTGAGTCAGCACTAAGCCTCCAGGGTCTCTGTGTTGAGAAAGGAGGGGCAATAGACAATATGTTCTTGGAGACATTATCTTTCAGATGAATCTGAGTCCTGACCACTTGTCATTACACACTCCATGGCATTTTTCAAAAGCTTAGGTGTGTTAACGCCAGACAAATAATCATATTTTGCCTATTTAAATTGCGCCTTCAATTTCAAGTGGATAAGGTGTTCTTCCTTACTGTCCGTCATAATTGTTAAACAGCTGCTAAGTTCCAAGTTCCAGAATTGAATGAAAGATACTGCTTGTCTGCTTTATGAGTCTTAATCAGACTTTAAAGAAAGGCTCTATAGAAATACAAAATCCTATTTACTACTGATAGACACGGTCACCAAGGTTTGAAGCTGGATTTTTAAATCCCACAAATGTTTATTTTATTTTATTTTATTTTTGGGAGGGAAAGTGAGAGGGTTGGATCTGGGGTTCTGATTTGGCCCACAACAGAGATGGGTCCTTCTGGGAGATTCTGATCCAGGTCTGGATTCCAATCACCCTGAGCCCAAAGTTCAAGGATGTGCAGGTGCAAGGTTTTAATTGAGACCCATTTCTATTTACTATACAGTTTTCTAAAGGGGATAACAGTCCCTCTGCAGGTATCAGAATGCCCATAGGTCTGGTAGTTTCATAGATATCTTGGGTTAGTGCCCCTCTTCACATTTAAACAGACATTAAACAGACATGGTGTAGTGGGATGTTTCTCACTTTACTGTGGTCTATGCAAAGCTTCCCTTGAAGTCTTTTCAATGTCAGTGCTAGTTTTATTCAGACATTATTATTTTAGACTTCTCTGTGTGAGGCTGTGAAGGCAGAGATGAGGAACAGAATATGGATAAAGTAACTTTTTCTTGACCTCCCTCAGTTAATTCACAAGAATACCAAGTCAGGGTCAAAAATGGCAAATGAGAACATTGAGGAAAAAGTTTGATCTGTCAAGATATGCTTCTCGTAATGCTAACATGCATGATTTTAAACTACTGTCCATGAACAGTCAAAAATTGGTTGCCTATTAAAGGTGGGCTTTAGCTTCAAAAGTCAAACAAATTTTATTGAAAACTTTCGGCATACTTTAAAATGTAAGATGTAAATCAGGGCACACCTTTCAAATCTGTTTTTAATGTATATTTAACATTTCTGTCTCATTTCAACCAGGAATAAAGCCTTTTTGGATTCTGTTAAAAAATTCTGACACTGATTTCTCTGTCTATTTTGTATTTTTAATGTGAATTACAAAGAGTAGTGGGAAGAGATACTATATTTTCAATGCATAAAAGAAGAAAAAGTCCTTCAGTACTTTATTATATTTGGCTTCATCCTATTTCTGCTAAAATTATTTTATTCCAGTTCTGGGGGTGTTTTCTTCCTAATCCCATGACCCACCACCACCACGTCAAAGAACAATGACTTTTCCCTACCTGCATTCTGTCATAAAGGCAGTCGGGTACTGCTGGTGGGAAAGGGACAGCATAAGAAGGAGGAATGAAAAATGTGGCTACAAGATGTGGGATATGTTTGGTGGTTTCAGGACCTGATTCTGTCCCCCTCATCTTTACATGTGAGGTTTGTGTGGCTTCACTGCACAAAGAAAGGGCTTCAGGTAGTGGAGCCAGAAGGAATGCACTCCCCATCAAAACAACCATGATCAGAGTATGTTAAGGTTGCCCAGCTAACCCCTCAGAAGTCAGGAAATGCCAGAGTTAAGGTTCATGCACAAGCCTAACCCTGCCCCCTTGTGTGTGATGCATAATCAAAAAATAGCCATGATCACACACACAGCTGGCATAAATCAGTTTAGTTACTTTGAGGTCAATGGAGCTAGGATGATTTACACCAGGTGAGAATCCGTCCCCCTATTTCTAATACAATAAGTAATAGCTTACTTTCTTTTTTTCTACAACTCTACTTACACATGTGTAGCACCTTCTACTACTGTGTATAGATTCATAGATTTTAAGAGCAAAAAGCACCATTTTGATCATCTAGCCTAGTCTGACTTCTCACATAACACAGACCATAGAATTTCCCTCAGTAATTCCTGAATCAAGTATATTCCACTGTGCATCCCACACAAATAGACAATGACAAATTCTCTACACAAGATAAACAGTATAAAAGTGAGGAATCTTGGGCCAGGTCCTGCTGCCTTTTACTTCAAAGGGAGCAAGATTGTGCCTGACAAGATGGGCCTTACAAGGCAGGAATCTGGAAGTAAGAGAAATCTGATAAGAAGGCATGTTCCAGAAATATTCCAATCTCATGGCAAGAATATTGGTATAAAGGGGTATAGCTTGTTCAGGAATGACAGGAAGGAAAAAACGGGAGGAGGCGTTGCATTATACAGCAAGAATATATACACTTGTTCTGTGATACAGAAAGAGGTAAGAGACAGACTAGTTGAAACTCTGAGTGAAACTTAAAGGGGAAAAGAACAGACATAGTGTCATGGTCGGGGTCTACTATAGATCACCAAATCAGGAGGAGGAGGTGGAAGCATTTCTAAAACAAATAACAGAAATATCCAAAACACAGGACTTGGTGGTAATAGGGGATTTTAAATATCCAGACGTCTGTTGGAAAGGTAATACGGTAAAACACAAAATGACCAATAAGTTCTTGGAATGTATTGGGGGTAAATTTTTGTTTCAGAAAGTGGAGGAAGTAACCAGTGGGACAGTCATTTTAGACTGGATTCTATCTAACAGGGAGGAATTGAATACCAATCTGAAGGTTGCAGGTAATTTGGGTAAAAATGGTCATGAAATGATAGATTTGATGATTCTAAGGAAAAGAAGGAATGAGAACAGCAGAATAAGGATAATGGACTTCAAAAAAGCAAACTTTAACAAACTCAGAGAACTGGTTGGTAAAATCCCATGGGAAGAAAATCTAGGGATAAAAAGAGTTCAGGAGAGCTGGCAGTTTCTCAGAGACAATATTAAAGGCACAAAAGCAAACTATCCTGATGCGAAGGAAAACCAGGAAGAATGGTAAGAGGTCAATAGGGTTCCATCATGAATGCTTTAATGACCTGAAAATCAAAAAATATATCCTAAAAAAATGAAAAAATGGACAAATTGCTGAGGATGACACAAAAGAATAGCACAAGCATGTAGGGTCACAATCAGAAAGGCTAAGGCACAGAATTAGTTATACCTAGCAAGGGACAGAAAGGCAATTAGAAGACTTTCTATAAATACATTACGAGCAAGAGAAAGATGAAGGAAAGTGTAGGTCCTCTATTTAAAAGAGAAGAGAGCTAATAACGGACAACACTAAAAAGTCTGAGGTGTTTAATGCCTATTTTGTGTCGGTCTTCAAGAAAAAGGTAAATTATGAACAGATATTTAACGCAATTAGTATTAATATTAACAACAAGAGAGAATGTATGCAAGCCAAAATAGGGAAAGAACAGGCCTGATGAAATTCACCCTGAAGTACTTCAGGAAGCAGCTGAAGTAACCTCAGAACCAGTAGTGATCATCTATGAGAACTCCTGGAAGGACAGGTGAGGTTCCAGGGGACAGGAGAAGGGCAAACATGGTACTTGTCTTTAAAGGGGGGAGCAAAGAGGATCTGGAGAACTATAGACCAGTCAGCCCTCATCTCTGCTATCAACTTTGATACCTGGAATTGTCAAGAAGAAATCATGCCAAACCAACCTAATTTCCTTCTTTGACAGGATTGCTGGCCTACTGGATAGCCGGGGAAGCTGTAGACATGATATATCTTGATTTTTAGTTAGTCTTTTGACAGTCCCACATGACACTCTCAATAGCAAACTAGGAAAATGCAGTCTAGATTGAATTACTATAAGGTAGGTGCAAAACTAGTTGAAAGCGTGTACTGAAAGAGAAGTTATCAATGGTTTGCTGTCAGACTGGGAGGATGTATCTAGTGGGGTCTGTCATGGGTCCCATACTGTTCAATATTTTCATTAATGACCTGGATAATGGAGTGGAGAGGATGCTTATAAAATTTGCAGATGACACCAAGCTGGAAGGCGTTGCTAGCACTTTGGAAGACAGGATTACAATTCAAAATGACCTTAATGAATTGGGGAATAAGATTAAATTCAATAAAGACAAGTGCAAAGTACTACACTTAAAAAACAATCAAATGCACAGCTACTAAATGGGGAAGTATTGCTGAAAAAGGATCTGGGGGTTATAGTGAATCACAAATTGAATATGAGTCACAATGTGATGCAGTAGTAAAAAAAGCTAATATAATTCTAGGGTATATTAACACAAGTGTCATCTGCAAGACATAGGAGGCACTGGTGAGGCCTCTGATGAAGTAATGTGTCCAGTTCAGGGCTCCACGTTTATGAAAGATGTGAACAAATTGGAGAGTCTAAAGAAGAGCAACCAAAATGATACAAGGTTTAGAAAACCTGACCTATGAGGAAATTGTTTTAAAAAATGGACATGTTTAGTCTTGAATAAAGATTGAGGGGGACGTGGTAAGTCTTCAAATATGTTAAGGGCTTTTATAAGAAGGATGGTGTTCAATTGTTCTCCTTGTTCACTGAAGGTAGGAGAAGAAGTAATGGGCTTAATCTGCAGTAAAGGAGATTTAGTTTGTATATTAGCAAAAACTTTCTCACTGTAAGAAGGATAGCTAAGCACTGCAATAGGCTTCCAAAAAAGGTTGTGAGATCCCTGTCATTGAAGGTTTTAGAGAACAAGTTGAACAAATACCTGTCAAGGATGGTCTGGGTATATTTGATCCTGCCCTGAGCACAGGGGCTGGACTTGATGATCTCTTGAGGTCCTCCAGAACTACATTTCTATGGTTCTAAGATTCTACCTTCTCAGATCTTCAGCCACCCTATGAAGACTCAGTTGTGAACTATTGGATGTTTATCCAAACTGAACCCAGGCTCCACACATTTAGAAATTCCACTGATTATGTACTGCAAGGTCTGCCATGAAGAAAGCATTTTAAAATTTAGTGCTTATTATTAAATTCCCCATTGTCTCTGACTTAGTGAATTTAGTCTTGAAAAACTTGGCAAACTTGAAGAACTTTTTAAAATGTGGTGGCTTGTTTGCATGGTTAGTTTTTTTCAAGTTTGCTGAGCTCAGGATCTAGTATCCCTAAATGTTCCGTTTCCCTATTGTTTCCAAAACTTTTACTTCTATTTGACCATTTCTTTAATATGGCAAGATAAGTCACACATAAGTGGAGTGTGAGATTTGCTTACAATGGCATAAAAAATTGCTTTCCAGAGAAAACACATGGGTAACAAAAGGCATGCCAGCCTGATACTGAAAAAAAGTATGTGCATGCCTATGGTGCAGAAGAACTGTTCAAGATCAGTTAATCCTTGGGAAAATATTGCCCTAGTGATTTTGGAGGTATCAGAGAGAAATTGACTATTACTATATGTGATTTTCAGTTATCTGTCATGTAAGAAGGAGATTGGGAAGCAGAGGTCTAATGTGTTTTTGACATTTTAGGAATTTTTTTTCCTTCAGCATTATTCATTCATTCATGCTAATTCCACTTTCTTTTCTTTATTCATTTTGAGACTTCTACATCTATGGCAAACAGTACTTGGGGCCTGATCTGAAGTCAACAGAAAGAGTTTCATTGACTTGAATGGGCTTTTAATCAGACCCTTATTGGGCTTTTCATCAAGAAGAGAATAAATTGCCTTTCAGTTTTGTATAACTTTCATAAGAGAGGATATTTGTGAGATATTTTTGTATAACCTACATGAAATTGGAGCATAAATGGGTTGTAATTTTTGAACAGAATCCTATAACTCCTAATAATAAAATAGATGCTTTCTCCTTGGATTTATTTCTTTATGTAGCGATCTGTTTCCTGTGTAGGGTCTTATGTATCATATGGATAAATCATTATGATTGTGAAATTGCTGTATTTATGCTCCCTCTTTAAGGATAAGATATCAACATTGTTGTTTTCAGAACTCAAATTCCTTTATAGCATTAAGGTACTTTAGGGTGTGCACTTATTAGCCATTGGTGTGGATGTTGTAAGGTAGGAGGCCAAAGGGCATATGTTTCTAATCACCTTATAGAAGATACCCCAATAACCGATAGGCAATTTTGACACTTTCATGACCATGAGGTGACTGGCAATCAGGACAAACATCTTCTGTTGCTGAGTTTTCATGAAAATGCAAGGATGTTATTGAATTTACCCCCAGATTAAGTCTGTTGCTGGACTTGGGAGTGGGGAGGAGACAGCACAAGAGGCCTTTGCCTCCCCATTGTGCTCTTTTGCAGAGACCAGACACAGCTCCTGGCCTTGTACTTAGGGAAGACTCCTGGAAGCTTCTAGACTTTCCAAAGGAGGCCGGTCTATGGCCTGATTTCCTTCTCCCCCCAGCTCCATATTAGGAAGCTGAGATGAACCCATGCAAGAGGAGTGCCTGCTGTAGGGGGATGAATCCTGGGCTGGATCATAATTTCCAGATCCATGGGGGCACTGTTCTTCTACTGGTGTGGTGTATCATTACTTCCCCCTTATGAATGGGTTGTGCCCTTATGGCACAATCTAGACCCATATTTTAGGAAAGATCCTATGTCCACTCTCTCTCCCGACTTTACTACCTGATTGCCCTGCTAACTCTCCTGAGCCATACTGATGAGCTAATGGAGATGGGAGCCACTAACTGCACACAATGTACACACAACTATGACAGTTGCTGCATGTAGCTCCTTATGCCAATCTACAGCTCAGCTTGAAGAAGACTGCATGTCAATTAAATCCTATTATTCTTCAAATTGAAATGTTGCCACAAAGGTTTTATAGAGGAGAAACAAAACAAATAAAGGAAACATTTCACATAATTTGAAGTGAATGGTATGATTTTTCATCACTGCCATGTTATGTTTAAATATGAGATGTTCATAAGTAAAAAGAGCAATTCCCTCTATAATTCCTTTCTGAGAGGTCTCACGCTTTGGGCTGGAGTGCCATCAGTATACTAAGGACATGCAGCTCCATAGCTCATTTTCTTCAGACCTAGATGATGCAGTTCGTTTTTACAAGATTTTGCTTCCTCATTACCTGGTCTTAGTACCTGGGATGTACATGAGAGCAAAGTAGCTTTATATGAATCTGCATAAAACATGAAATTTATGAGTCGAAGTTGGGTAAAATTTGGTGGGTTCAGCTGATTTCACTGAGAATTTGGGTTTGTTCTAATCCCAAAACTTCAAACTGCAATGCAAGGCATGGAAACCCATACAAAACGAGATCAAAATGCTTTGCCAAGCTCCCTGCAAACTGAAAGCACCAAATTTCACACATCTGCTTCCCAATCTCCCTAATAGCTGCTCGCCTTGGAGTAGGAAAGAGAGATGGATGGCAGCCACTGAAAGTGGCTTTAAAGGCTTTTTCAACTCCTAACAAGTTCCTTCTCTGCTAAGTTCTTTGCCAGCCTGAAGGATTTTCTTCAATCAATTTTCTCCTATCTCCTTCATAATTGAAAATCTTCAACTAAGTCCTGTCAAAATCTTTCCATTTCCATGGGAAAATAAATTCTTAATCTTGTGTTATAATTCAAATCTTTTAGGCTTCCACTCTTGATCGTCTTTGCTGTACCCATCTAAAGTAAATGCTGATGCATCCTTCCTGAAGTAGTTTAACCAAAAAAGATACTATACTGTACTTCAGATAAAGTGTTGCCAGTATGCCTTGCACTGTAGTATATGATATTCATCTCATTGATTTCTATTTTATTTTATTCCAGCAATGCATTTCAACAGCCAGTTCACTCATTTAATAGAGGTGTGTGTTAAGTGGAGATCGTAGGGACTTTAATTTACTATTTGTTTTTGAGACATTGTGAGCTTTGTCTCTTTCTCTCTTTCTTCCTCTTCATCTCAACAGGTGTTTGTACGTTATCAGTCTACATTCAGTTACACTTGCTATCTCCCATGTCTGGTATTTGAACAATCCATAACTGCTTGCACCCAACTGCAAAATCTATTGCTCTTTTCTGCGTTCAGTTTCATTGTGAAAGCTGTAAACTGAGATAGGCAGAGATTAGAATGTGTTGGCAAATACAAGCTGTTTAGCAGCTCAGGAATCACTGAGTCTTTGCATGTTTTCTCCCATGTAATTCCATCACCAGTGCTTCTGTTTTGAATTGTTAATAAACTTAAATATAATGGGTCTAACTTCCAGCAGTATACAACAGGATGATTTGTGTTTATAATTTTAAAAACAAACATAATTGGAAACATTAATTTCAGTGCTTTTACAACATAAACCGGGGGTGTAGGGTAGCTCTGAGGGTGTAGAGGAAATGTTAGTCATTTTAAATCCTTTTCCTCAACTAAGAGATAGTTCAGGTGTAAGTAAGATTAGAATCAGGCCAATTTACAGAGTTTTAAGCACATTTAATCCTGTTTTATTGCCTAAGATGCAAACATTGGATCTAGAAACACATATGAACTTCCAAAAAATTCAGAGGGAATGGAGCATGTCAATATTGGGGGTTTGATTAGGACCACTTCTATTTTAGAATTTGATTTTATGTGGAGTCTCAACCTGTTCTCCACTTGTGTGTACAAAAATTTGGGCATGCACATCTATCTTCCTGGCCCTCTTCCACCATGAACATCAATGGTGGAAAACACAGTGATAGATTCTTATACTTGTGCAGGAGAACCCAAAGGGCAAGTCACCTAACCTGTATGGGTCTCAGTTTCCCCTCTGGAAAACAGGGATAATTATACTCGTCCAGTTAGCTGGTAAATCTCAAATTCTGTATCTTCAGATTTTGCCTCTGATAAAATTTACACTTCATTAGAAGGAAGGAAGGGAGTCATATTTACTATGCTCACTACTGTTTCATTCAACATGTCTTTTTCTTTGCTCCTATCCCAAATACCATGGTTATGAGCGCAGTATAAGTGTTTATATTGATAGGTCCCCATCTCCTGGAAAAAGAAACAGGTTTTATATAACTTTTATGTTTGTAGAAAGTCTCATTTTGTTACAGTTTATTGTCTGGAAGTTAACTGGATCTGATCTGATCTTTTCTCACTGACCTTTTCTATACTTTGTTGTTGTGTAACAATGGCAGTTAAGATGTAACAAATTACTTCACCTGACACACCAGCTCAGCTGTGCTGGCCAATATGTTGTGGGGATGTGAACAAGGCTCCACCCACTCTCTGCCCACATGCCTTGGGGAGTAGCAGCTCCACAGTGACTGCTCTCCCCTCCTTCACTGTTATCTGTAATCCACACAGGTACCTTATGCATCCCGGGGAGCAGATCCTTGGCAAGGTATCAATTGACTTCAATGGAGCTATGACAGTTTTTACACCAACTCAGGATCTGCCCCTTGGTTCCCTGTAGGGCAGACCGTGATCTGTCCTCTACCAGGGCCGGCTCTAGGCACCAGCAAAACAAGCTGGTGCTTGGGGCGGCACATTTTTAGGGGCGGCATGGCCGGCGCCAGAATGCCGCCCCTAAAAATGTGCCCCGGCCGCCCTAGCTCACCTCCACTGCTGCCGCTCGCGCGCCGCTGCTCGCCCTCCCTCCCAGGCTCTCAAACCTGGGAGGGAGGGGGAGATCCCGAGTGGCCGCGGTGCGCAAAACAGCTGATTCGCGCGCCGCTGCTCACCCTCCCTCCCAGGTTTGAGAGACTGGGAGGGAGGGGGAGACTCTGAGTGGCCGCGGCGCGCGTGCCGCTTCTCCCCCTCCCTCCCTCCCTCCTAGGCTTGAGAGCCTGGGGGAGGAGGCAGGGCTGGGGATTTGTGGAAGGGGCGGAGTTGAGGCAGGGCCGGGGGTGGGATAAGAAAAAAACGGGGGTGGGGGGGTGGCCAAAATTGTTTTTGCTTGGGGCGGCAAAAATCCTAGAGCCGGCCCTGTCCTCTACATTTGAAAGCTCAAAGTAAACCGTAGCTTAAAATACAGCACAAACCACATCATCATTAGGGAGCTCTAACTCTCGATTAAACAAACATTAAGGAGTCCCTGTGGCACCTTAGAGACAGACAAATTTATTTGGACATAAGCTTTTGTGGGCTATAACCCACTTCATCAGATGCAAGCATTGTCCATTACTAAACAAGGGATTTTTTTTTAACCCAGAGGAAATCATGATATTTTCACCTTTTGGCTTCACGTTTCTTAAAGATTTGTTTTATATTCTTCAGAAATATGAATTACCTTCCTAAATTGCAAATACTTCTTTGACAAAATAAGTATTATCTCTGTGTGAGTGAATTTGTCACTTTTTTCCTTATAGTCATGAGTTTTGAACATAAAATAATCAACAATATAGTATATACTAGCTAAGACACATTACAAAGTTCAGTGCTAATTTAAAAACTCTAATTATACATTTGCATTTTATTCAGCTGCTTATCCTAAGTTTATCAGCCTCAGGATACTCTGTAGTAGAGGTAATGCTTCAGTATTTAACAAACTGTGTAGGCATAGATGGCCATTAGAAATTAATCAGAAATATACTTCACAGAGCATTTTAAATAAGGGCTGATGCATTTCCAGGGTATTTTGTGCTATATAGACATGTAAGGAAAATTCTTCTACACTGCATAATAGAAGGTAATTAAAATGTCATGCCAAAAACAGGGCACACTCTATGGCAGGAGTTCTCAGCATTACTCACTGCACAGATCACATTTAGTACAGAGGTTGACTTGAGGATCACTGACTCTTCCATTCATAGCCATGCTGATTTCCCCTCCATTTTGTGATTGCACTACACCCCTGTGGCAACTATAGCAATTGCTTGCATGAAAAAAGTAAGATTAGAAAGACGTATTTAGTGTGGTGTTAGCTGATTTTTAATGTGGTTTCATCAGCTGAAAGCAAGAAGGGATGACCACAATGTGACCAGATTTCCAAAAACTACCATGGGTTCAGACACAGAGTATGAGATGACATGAGAATCTTTGGCCTATGCTATTTTCTGTCTTTTTAGAATTAGTTAAAGTGTCAGATCCTTAGCTGGTATAAACTGATGTCACTCTTTGAATCCTCCATCTTCGAACAGTGAAAAACAAGGAGTGCCAGAACAGGTAGTTGCAGGGTGCTCTCAGTGCTGAAATGCGGGGTGAATCCTGACTGATATTTTGCTCTTCTCTCATAAGTTTCAAGTTTGCCAGGCAGATATGAGGAGACAGGGAGGAAAAAAATGTATTCAAGTGGGTATTTCTGGAAACTGGATTTGGTACGTACTGAGCTAATGTTATTGGACAAGTTCAAAACTGGGCTCCCAGGCTGAACTACATCTCAGATGATAGTGATACACAATGGTCTCCCATCTGGCTGAGTGGACTCCCATGTCTATGATACATCATAGGAGATGTAGTCTAGCTGGAGACCCTGGCCCATGGAAGAATGGGATCATGAGGCACCAAACTTATAACTCCAGTGAAGCATCCTGGTGGCTCAAGTAGACAGTTATATGTCAAACAAACCTGACATGAAGAGCTTGTTTGGTTTGACAAATCCAAATTAACCATCTTGGTTTGGGAATGTCAAAACTTTTCTTTTCAATCAAAAATGTTGAAACTAAATGTTTCAGCATTTCTGAATCTAAACTTCTCTGAACTTTCTGTTCTGGAAAAATACCCAATATTTTGATTTTTTTGTCCCAATCCAAAACAAATGTTAACGTATCAGAATTTTGCACTGGATTGAAAATGGGACTAAAAATAATGCTTGCATCAAAGGCTTTTGGAGTGGAGAGTAAGGTCTGGTTGGACAGAAAAATATGTTTGTGTACCTGGACCCTTGTTGCTCAATTGATAGGCATTTAGAAATTCATAGATTAAATACTTTCCTTACTCTTGGCTTTCCCAAAGAAAATGACATTCATAGAGTTTAAGGCCAGATGGGACCACCAGATCATCTTGTCTGACATCCTTTAGATCACAGACCACCACCACCACCACCCAGCACCCACACACTAAACCAAACCACCAAAGTTAGACCAAAGTATTGCAGCCCACAGGAGACTGGGCTATTATGTGCCACAGGCAAAGCATAAGAGGAACCAAGGTACACCAGTGCCTGAGTGGCAGGGATATGATTACAGCAGTACATAGAGCATTGGGCTGGTAGTGAGGAACACAAGAATGGCCATACTGGGTCAGACCAAAGGTCCATCTAGCCCAGTATCTTGTCTTCCAACAGTGGCCAGTGCCAGGTGCCCCAGAGGGAATGAACAGAGCAGTTAATCATTGAGTGATCCATTCCCTGTCGCCCATTCCCAGGAGTCCTGGATTCTATTCCCTGTTCTGCCATGGGCATGCTGTGTGACCTTGGGCAAATCATTTCACTTCCCTCTGTCTCAGTTTTGCCACCTGCAAACTGATGATAGTGCTACATGTCTTCTCTGTAAAGGACATTGAGATCTATGGATAAGAAGCACTGTTTAAGTTCAAAGTATTATTATATTTTCATATCTCTTAGTTGAGCAGAAGGATTTAATATGACTAACATCTCCTCTACACCCTCAGAGCCATCCGACACCTCCCAGTCTATGTTGTAAAAGTGCTGAAATTAATGTTTTCAATTATGCTTGTTTTTAAAATTATAAACACAAATAATCGACGCTGGAAGTTTTGAGAGAGTTTCATGCAGAGAGGAAAAATAATGAAGTTTGCTTTTTCATACAGTTGGTGTAAAAGAGAAACTTTCACTCTGGCTCTGATTCAGCAAGGTACTGAAGGGTGTGTCTAAGTGCACACACGTGAGTAGTCCAACTGACATATATACTGAAAACTAGGCACTTGGTTGAGCAAGTTGCTAAACTAGGACCGTAGGGCCCGATTTACAAAGGTATTTAAATGCAGATGGGGATCTACTGGGCTTAACAAAAGTACCTAAGTGAGTGAGGTACCTAAGTCCCATTGAAAATCCTAAATACCTAAATCTGATCCTTAATCATTACTGATTGTAGTAATATTGTTCACAAGTCACAATACCTGTGCTACTTTAAGTAAAAACAGCTCAAACCAGTTATGGTTAGTAAAATTTTGAATGGCTCTAAATACTAGGGTATTTGGATTGGAGAAATTACTTGGGTAGGTGTTTTGTTTACATTGTCACAGTTACAGGACTAGCTACACTTGTTGATGCCCCTACTCCCTCGGACTCTCTGAGTGCACCCCCACTTTTGTTGGGCCTTGTACCTTTACCGTTTCTGGGGTGAAATTCCATAAATCTTCCATTCATAGACCAGGTGCTAAGCAACAGTACCCTGTGTATTAACTGGGCTTGCTCAGTAGATCCAACTGCATTCAAATATGTGCACTTCTTCCCTTAGGGAGCTTGTGACCAGCAGTGACTACAGTGACCCAAAGCAGCCTTCTTAAACCAAAGTATTGTTTAATTTTAACAGTAGGAAAAATACATAACAAGACAAAAGGATTTTAAAACAACAGAAGGTCTCTACCCATCTTTCTTACCCAGACTCCTAGGGAGGACTATCTTAGCACAGACCCCTATCTTCTGGGAGTCTGGATCTAAGTCTGTCTCCCTTAAGTATCTCTCCCTGTCCTTGAGGCCTGTCTTTAAATCCAACCAAAGTTCTTTTTTCTCTCACATACTTGGCCATGTTGCCCAAAACCAGTTTGGTGAGCTCCCCAGGGGATCAAGCCATGCTCTCCAATTGTCTTGTACTACCTCTTAAGTGTTTGCTGAACTATTCCATGACCTTCCTGTTTGTTTCCAATAGGCTGAACCCATAGAGAGAGACAAGGTGGGTGAGATAATATATTTTATTGGACCAACTTCTGTTGGTGAGAGAGACAAGTTTTCAAGCTACACAGAGCTCTTCCTCAGGTTTGGGAAAGATAGAGTGTCACAGCTAAATACAAGATCGAACAGGTAGTTTAACATAAGTGGGTGGGCAAACATTTTGGCCCGAGGACCACATCTGGGTATGGAAATTGTATGACGGGCCATGAATGCTCATGAAATTGGGAGTTGGGGTGCAGGCTCTGGCTGGGGGTGTGGGCTCTGGGGTGGGGTTGGGGGGTTCAGGATGGTGCTCCAGGCTGGGACCGAAGGGTTCAGAGAGCGGGAGGGGGATTGTGAACCACACCCTGAGTGTCTGCATGTAATTGCAGCATGCCAGCCACACTTGGGTTACACTCTGGCTCTCACCAGCCTTGGTTATACTGCAGGGTGACCCCAACACACCCCCAGTCTTAGATTTCCCCCAGAAATATATGCTTTGTACTGCCCAGTCCTCTCCTGGACAATACAAGTTATACTAGGTCCATTATCTCTTTTTTAAAATATGCACACAACTTGTCATCCAAAATGGTTTCCCAAACACTTCAATTTAAACACACTGGATTAGATAAAACAAGTTGATTAACTACAAAGAGATTTTAAGTGACTATGAGTAATGAGGCATAAAAGTCAGATATGGTTACAAGAAAAATAAAGATGTTTACTAATGCCTAACTTAATGATATCAGATTCAAGCAAAGTTTCTCACCATATGCTTTCATCAGTCTTACTGAACAAACCCTGTAGGTCAGGATCACTTCTCCCAGAATCCAACTCTTGCTTCCTTTTTCACTTCAGATACAATGAATATGATGGACGGGGAAAAGAGACAGGTGTCTGCCCCCTTCTTTTTATAGTCCTGCTCCCCCTCTCTGAGGAGCATTTCCAGCTCGGAGCAAGGCAACAGGCAGTCTGCATGGAAGGAGTTTCCTGCTGCTTTTTCTCACCTGTTTGAGCTTTCTTTTTTTTCTCCTCCCAGCCTGATGACTCTGTTTACTGCTTAAATGCAAATTAAGCACAGCACATATTTCTTTGTTTAGGACCGACCTGTTTACCAATCTCAGTTTTCGCAAGGCTGTGCGTTTTGGAACATGTGTTAGCATCATACAATGAAATCTTATAACTTCATATACAATGTTGCCACACACATTTTATCAGAACAATAATGACAAGCAAATTATGAGTTTGCTTGTCATTACTGAAAAAGATTATCACAATAGTATGTAGGGTGTGAATACATGGGTATATTCTGTCACGCCTGTCAAAGAAGGATATTAGGTTCACTGAAGGTGAATTTATTCACAGCACTCTGTCAAAGCAAAATTTACAAGTGAAAAGTAAACATGAAAGACTTAGAGAATTCCTTTTGGGTTCTCTGGTTTGGTTTTTCTCCTTATTTATCAACAGACATGGAGTCATTTACAGTTAGACATCCTTTGCATTGTGACTAATACATACAAAGGGCCAAATTCACCTTTTCTCTTTATTGAATTTAGTGGACTTACATCAAGGATGAATTTGAATGCAATTGCCATCACTGATCCAAGGGAACAGTGGATGTATAGATTTTTTTTCTGATGTAAATATCAATATTAGCTTTTGGGTTAACTTCCTGTCTTTCAGAACATCTACAGTTTCACTTGAAGTCAGCAAGCTGAGGTCCTGACTGGCTTGCAGCCAGGTTCTTGGTGTGTGACTCTGCTAGGGGTAAGCATTCCCTAGTTCATTTTGAAAGCTGAAATAAATGGAAAGTAAAGATCCAGGGGGTGATTTGATGAGAAGTATAAGGTAAAGGGATCCACTAGCACAATTAACACGGGAACATAGAACTGGTCCAAATATTTTCAACAAAACACTTTTTAAATGAAAAATGGCTCTTTAAGTAAAACAAACATTTTCATTTTGCTGAAATTTTCATGGACTTTTTAACAAAAACAAAATTATATGGGGAGTTTAAAAGATCCTAGACATTTACCAGTCCTGAATTACGGTATCCATGTATGTCAACTGTTTTGTGAGCACTGTACTTCATAGGGGCTGGGCTCAAACACACACCCCATCCACTAAATATCTGTTGAAACTTTTGAATTACATGTTCTCTTCATATTGATAGTCCTCATTTACTGTAATGAAGTGGTGGTGGAGACTTTAAATCTACTCTAAACTACTATTCACAAGTTAAAGGCTAAAGGCCTGTTTTAACTCCTATTGAAGAAAATGGGAAGATTGCCATTGATTGCAATGGGAGCTAGAGCTGTGCCCTAATGAAAAATGGTTGAAATTTGACCCCCAAGAGATCTGTGGTGCAGTGTTCCCCCTTTAGGGAAGCTTGGGAAAACAGATCCTTCCAAGTCTCTGAAATGTTCAACCTTGCTCAATATTACCCCAATCAGGGTCTCTCCAGAACCATCTTTTCCCACAAGCTCCAATCCACCATTGTTCCATTCTCTCTGGGACCCTGTGAACTCTCCACAACCATTTCTGGTCTCCTTATATGCTCTTCTATGTGCCACAAAAATCCCTTCCCTTTCCCACCCACCTTGGCCTTCTTTGAGTTCTATGTTTTTAATTTCTAAAACAGATCCATCAAATACTGAAACACAGTACAAGTCACAGAGCAGAGAGCGTAACTCTGAGCAGAGTCATGCACCATGTCTGACTGTTCCATGGTAATGCACAGGGAGAAACAGCAATAATGAAAATTGGGGCAAGTAGCTATGTGTGAAACCGATTTTTTGTAACTTTCAGACATGATTTCACAATCCTCACATTAATTTTCCATCTGTTAATTATATTACTGAGGAATTTCCATTCTTCTCAGCTTTTCCCTTTTGTTTAAGTGATCTTTTAAAGAGACTCTCATCCTGTATAGGCTTCCAGTTTACTTTCCCAAAAAGAATATAAGAAGAAAAAATACTCAAGCAGCATGCCTATGGGGATACCTGGTATAATTTATTTATCTCTCCCTATCCCCTGTGTCTGTCTAGGTTTTAATATTGTAAAAGATGATTATGTTGGGGCTTTTCCATCTGATGCAGCTTCTCTCACATCCTTAGGGTCTGGTCTTCTGTTTACAGTGTGCAAGTATTTTTTCAGCTCAGTAAGCAAATTGTACAAAGCCTGAGAGCAGAAACATTGAACTCACGGCTTTGACCTTGTTGCTAAAGCAATGTAAATATACAGTAAGTAACGTCTGGATTCAATCTCTCTATAAATCTTCTTAGATCTTTTTAATGGAGTATGTACTGCAGTAAAATTCCAGGTCTACTTTCCCCAGGTCCCTTCTTACTTTTACCAAGTGTAATTGTGTTCAGAGATTATACAAGTACTCACACAATTTTTAATCCCCTAAAAACTATTCACCACCATCTCCTTTCAGTCTCCAAGAATACACTTGGGAGACTTCATTCCTCCCCCCCCCCCTTGCCTGATCACTCACTCTCAAAAGCAGTCTTGATTTCTTCTTAGCTTCCCTTGTTTATATATCAGGTCTGTGGTGTTTCTCTTGCCACTTTCCACTGCATATATGGTTAGTGCATTTAACAAAAATACTGTTGCAGTCACTTTCATCTCTTCCTCCTAATTGTTTTAATGTTTTCTCTGTAATGCATTCATCTTGAGAATAGATGTGCTTGCTTATAAAGAGCTGTGTGTTAACTTATAACTTTGAGCAATACACTGGGTATAGCCTCTGGAGAGAAAATAAGGTTCAGATACTGGTCTTTTCGGCCATCTGGCTTGCTGGCAATATCATAGTATCAGCAGAGAACTGTGCAGCTTTTAAAGATCCCCTGGTCAGGAGGGAGAGAGACATGAGTCTCTATCCAGGAATGGTGATGGCTGAGGAGCCAGGACCCTAGAGTGGGTGTCCTCGAAGGGACCATGGAGGGGAAATACAGGTGTAGTTACCTTGAACTGTGATAATATTCACTGAAATATTTGATTTGTTCCCTCTGACATAGGAGACTTGTAAATTGCCTTAGCTCATTATTATTTACTTTTATAACCTAAAAACAAATAGAAAGATGTGATGACTGAAGTCCAGTGGCGCTACAGATCAGGGTCTAGTAATAAGTGAGGATAACTAATAGTAGGGAAAGGAAGGATTAAGCAAGATCAAGGGTTACATACAGCGATAAAGTAAATATAGTAACATTTCACCCAATATGGCAATATGACAAATACAAGCATGCAGATTAAATGATTAAATAGGATACTTTTAAAAAGGCACTAGATGTGTCCAATAGCCAGGAAATAGGACATTGAATCATCTCAATATTTGTCATGATTCAATTGGTCTTAGAACTGCCGTCCCTAAAAGACTAGAGATGGGTCAAAATAAGTAGTACCCTTGATCTGCACTCCACTGACTGAGCCCATTTCATAATCAGCCATCTCAATGAGTTATTATAGTAATAAGCAAAATGGAATTTAAGTTGCATAATATGTTGCCCAGATATGAATCAGGTAGGCATGGGTTAAATTATTTTAACTGCTATAAATGGTTTTGTTGATATTATATTAAGTCTTCTGATTCCTGGAATCTTACATTCCTGGAATGTGTACGTGGTATGATTATCAAGTGTTAATTAAGTGGTGCTCAGAATATCCTAAGAATTTGATTAGCTGAAATTTGCCAGTTTAACTGAAGCACTGGAATTTTTTGGCTTTGGTTATAAGAGAAGAATTTGCATGTGTCAGTAGCTCATGTCTGTCTCTCAGCTCCTTGGTGGGTTTTGTGTTCACCCTTGTTGCAGGTTGCACACCAAAGCCTTCTTTCAGATCTCAGTTATGCTGGTGTAAATTGGGAGTAACTCCATTGAAGTCAGTTTAATATATGGGTATAAAACAGTTGAGTAGTATGAATCAGGCCCCACATTTCCTTTAACTGCCTGCAGGGATGTCAAAGGTATGGGACAGTATATACTAATATCTATACACACTATAGTAATAGTTTAGTGCAAGAGAGAACTACAAGCAATGTGTGCAGACAAATAAAGTCTATAGTCTTCAATGTTAGTTCATGTGTGCTCTAAATACTGATACCTAATGAACAGGTAGAATTATTTATACTTATTAGTAACTTGCTGTTACATATGGCTGGAAGCTTTTTAAATACTATGGTGATGGAAAACCCATAAATAGACATATAGCTCTAGATTGATCCAGACGTATCTAGATACTTAAATAGGAAGAAAGAAGTGGATAATTATAATCTCTTGTCTATCTGTTGATCTACTTGCTCTTTATGTGACAGTTCACTTTAGTGAGAGAACCTAACTATTTGTGGCATTCTGCCTAAAGGAAGGAATTTATGAAAATTGTAAAATGTCAACCACTAATAAGGAATATGTTATCCCTTGTAAAGGAGAATGAAGTATTAATCACCAAGGGAAGCATGGCAAGTAAAGCTGTGTGAAAAGCTTTACACTGGCAGTAGCTTTTGCTGTTGGCTATTTTTGAAAATTTACTGTAGGGTTTTCCCCAGTACAAATTGCTTTTCAAGCACTTGCCTCACAAGGTACTGAACAATGCATCATAGTGGGAGGAAAGCTAAAGATCAAAGGCTATTTTGGGATTGCTACGGATAAATCGTACAGGGGATGTCTAAACATCTCACGGCAGCAGAACTCACAGCCTGGGTTGACAGACTTAGGCTCACAGGCCTCACGCTACCAGGCTAAAAATAACAGTGTAGACAGCACTTGGAAGTTGCAGCTCGGGCTAGAGCTTGGGCTCTGAAGCCCAGGAAGGGGGGTGGGCTTCAGGAGTCTGAGCTCCAGCTTAAGCTGCAATGTCTACCCTGCTATGTTTAGCATGGTGGCATGAGCTCCACAAGCCCAAGTCTATCGACCCAGGTTAGGAGGCTCATTTCCACAGGCTGTGTAGATGTACCCACAGTTTCTAGATTCTCAGCTATGAGTTAGGATCCTCTGCTGTTGGGAGCGGGGGACCCGAATCTAGTACAGCTGTGTTGCAGGGCACACCAGCTCCCTGGAATTACCCTGCCCATACTCTAAATCAGTGATTCTCAACCTATTTACCATTGTGGGCCACATCCAATTCTACCTGTATGGCCCTGAAGATGTCACATGGGCTGCAACTGTGTGATGATTGGGCCTCACGTTGAGAACCACTGCTTCAAATCTACAGAAGCCCCTCTATAGCTGTGAATGGAGAGTAAAGCATTCTCATACAACTTGAGAGAAAGGATGGTCCAGTGGTTAGGGTGCTTCAGAGGCCTGAATTAAATTCTCTGCCCTACCACAGATTTTCTGTGTGACTTTGAGCAAGGCACTTCTTTCTCTGGACCTCAGCACCTTATAGGGGAGGGATAGCTCAGTGGTTTGAGCATTGCCCTGCTAAACCCAGGGTTGTGAGTTGAGGTTGAGGGGGCCATTTAGGGATCTGGGGCAAAAATCTGTCTGGGGACTGGTCCTGCTTTGAGCAGGGGGTTGGACTAGATGACCTCTTGAGGTCCCTTCCAACCCTGATATTCTATGATCTGTAAAATGGAGATACCACTTCCCTGGAGCACAAGGGAGTTGGCAGGATAAATATATTCAGGAGTGAGGTACTCAGATTCTATGGTAGTGGGGGCCTTAGCTAGAAACTGTGATGGGCATGGAATATGAACCTGGGTAGACAGAGGTCAGGGAGACATTTTAAGAACATAAGAACGGCCGTACTGGGTCAGACCAAAGGTCCATCTAGCCCAGTATCCTGTCTACCGACAGTGGCCAATGCCAGGTGCCCCAGAGGGAGTGAACCTAACAAGTAATGATCAAGTGATCTCTCTCCTGCCATCCATCTCCACCTTCTGACAAACAGAGGCTAGGGACACCATTCCTTACCCATCCTGGCTAATAGCCATTAATGGACTTAACCACCATGAATTTATCCAGTTCTCTTTTAAACACTGTTATAGTCCTAGCCTTCACAACCTCCTCAGGCAAGGAGTTCCACCAGTTGACTGTGTGCTGTGTGAAGAAGAACTTCCTTTTATTTGTTTTAAACCTGCTGCCCATTAATTTCATTTGGTGGCCCCTAGTTCTTGTATTATGGGAATAAGTAAATAACTTTTCCTTATCTACTTTCTCCACATCACTCATGATTTTATACACCTCTATCATATCCCCCCTTAGTCTCCTCTTTTCCAAGCTGAAGAGTCCTAGCCTCTTTAATCTCTCCTCATATGGGACCCGTTCCAAACCCCTAATCATTTTAGTTGCCCTTCTCTGAACCTTTCCTAGTACCAGTATATCTTTTTTGAGATGAGGAGACCACATCTGTATGTAGTATTCAAGATGTGGGCGTACCATGGATTTACATAAGGGCAATAATATATTCTCCGTCTTATTCTCTATCCCCTCTTTAATGATTCCTAACATCCTGTTTGCTTTTTTGACCGCCTCTGCACACTGCGTGGACGTCTTCAGAGAACCATCCACGATGACTCCAAGATCTTTTTCCTGATTCGTTGTAGCTAAATTAGCCCCCATCATATTGTATGTATAGTTGGGGTTATTTTTTCCAACGTGCATTACTTTACATTTATCCACATTAAATTTCATTTGCCATTTTGTTGCCCAATCACTTAGTTTTGTGAGATCTTTTTTTTTCTATTTACATTCAGTCAGATGGGTCCATGGGTGGTGAGTATTATAGGCTGGGGGAGGCTGTGCCTCTCCAAACAGCCAGGCATAACTCCACCCACACTCCACCCTCAGCCCCCCCGCCTCCGCTAGGCATGGCTCCAGTCTCCCTGTGGGGTGGCCCTGGCTCGGACCGCACCGCCTGCCTGCTCTACCAGGGCTGCAGTGGGGGAGGGCTCTGGTCTGTCGGGGGTGCAGAAGGGGCAGGGCCTCAGGCAGAAGAGGTGGAGCTGGGGCTAACCTCCCCCAGCCAGTGGTTCACATGCTGCCCATGGATGGATCCTGAACTTGCAGACCCCCATGAAAGTGTTTGCAGACCCCCATGAAAGTCTGGTTGTGTGCAACTGCAGAAGTCTGCACCACTCTGACAATGTGAAGGGGGCTTACAATGGGCAGAAGCTGACCCCTCAGAATACCTCCCTCCCCCCATGGAGGAGCCCTCTCCACCCAGTGTAAGAACTGGTTTAAGGACTCTATACTAGCCCTGATCCCAGCCCCTGAATTCAGGGGCAGATTGAGGGTTGGTCAGAGTGCACTAGACTGTAGCTGCTCTGTGCTTTCCAAGGCCTATTCAGGACTTGGGGAAGCAGAATATAAGTTAGAGCAGCCCTGAGCCATAAGGCTGCTCTAATTTACACTGAGGGCTGGGCAGGCACCTCCATAGCCTCAACTTTCCCCTCTCATCCCTACCCCAAGCACAAGAAATGAAGGAACTAGGAATCAAGCCTAAATTTTCTGTTCATTGCACTATAAGTATTAGCAATATGCCAGCAATATCACTGTCAGATCTACATATTTTAATGGGAAAGATAAGTTATTGCAGACCGTTGTTTTCTTTATGGAAATCCAGATAACAATATGCTAAACCTGCCAGTCATGTTAGATATAGTGAGAGCTACCCCCAATGCCAAAGGTTTAAAAAAAAAAAAAAAGTGTGATTCTACTCTGAAAGTGACCTGAGAATAACACCTTGTTGTTCAATAGATCTGTTACCTGGGTGGATTCAGAATCATAGCAGCTTATTTTAGTGAAAAAATTGTTCCTCATTTTTACTCCGGTTGGCAGTGCTATTCTGGCTGGCCAGTTCATGGCTAAAAGTCAGCTGGCTTCCCATACCTGCTTGTGCATCATCAATAGAACTAATTACTAAAGTTTCAATTGCAGGTTCAATCAGTTATTTTCCAGGCAAAGGGTTTGCAGAGTTGTAACTAAAGGAAAAATTTGGCCGGCAGAGCCCATATCACTGATGATGATCAGAAAAGAAAACAACTCAGTTTGACTATCTGGTCTCAGTCTTAAGGGCTGGCAGTTAGAAAAGAACAGCTTTTTATTTGCAAACAGACCCTAGTTGATCTGGAAACTATTGAGAAATGACAAACATGGAACCCAACATGCCAATTTTACAGTCACTTTTCAGAGCAGAATAACATTTTTGTGTTCTTGCAGCTGCCAGTATCTCTCTACATGTCATGATTTTCCTTTGGATCCTTATGCATGAGAACATACACTAGGTAACATTAAAGCAATCATGGGGAGGGACTGAAGAGGAAGCAACACGTATGCACACGTAATGAGATAGGAAAGGAGAAGTACGATTTTGTTTTTCCTCTAGCCCTAATTACATTTTTGACTAGTATCCCCTATAAAAGAATTATGGCAAATATGCATCATGCCAACAGAAAAATATAATAAGGCATGAGACAGGAGGGCTTTGCTGTTCTTTACCTCACTGAAAGTATCTTTGCTTCCATAGCTTTCCCAAGAAGCATATACAATTATAGATCAGAAATCTCAGCTGTCACTGGGCATGCGACAGTGGAAGAGACTGCCTCACCACTGATGTGAAGATTACCTCATAAACAATAGATTTCATGGCTGTCACTGCTCATTGGATTTTCATCTTTGCCTCCTACACCAAACAGCAATATACCCCAAACCTGACATCGCTTTGCATGAAGAGCTTTGGCAAAAGTCACACTGCAGGCACTCAGGTGGAGGAAATGTGAAAATGATGAGTCTAATTTCACTGACCCAGATGAGTGAAATGTGTACCGGGCAACTGGCTCAAAGTCCATTAGGTTTTAAAAGTTCTTTCCAGTTTAATAGTTTAAGTGCTATTAGCAACACAGGCAAGCATTTTATTTTGAATAATTGTATCTAATGTGTATCATAGCTGCATAGCTTTAATCTGAGTTTTTAAAATTTAATTTACAAGGTACTGTGTGGTTACTGTAACACCTCACCTGGCCATCATGGCAATTGGTAGCTTATGTCACCCATATAACTGGACTCACGTGTTAGGATCCAAAGCTCTGGAAGAGACTCAAAAAACCCAAAAGTTACATGTAAAGGTCCCAGTTGAGTAAATTATTTAAGCACATGCCTAGATTTAAGCCTACAAGTGCTCCTATTGTATTCACTGGGGCCACTCACAGGCTTAAGTATCTTGCTGAATTGGGAACACCGTGTTGAGCCTTTTAGAAAAAAAAGAAATGGTTTTAATACAGTAAACTGGCTCTTCTTGAAAATATTTAGTTCATGTGTTTTTTAATTATCCCTTTTTGAGTATTCCCCACTAGACCTATTCAGAGA
Organism: Emys orbicularis; assembly: GCF_028017835.1. Taxonomy (NCBI): domain Eukaryota; kingdom Metazoa; phylum Chordata; order Testudines; family Emydidae; genus Emys; species Emys orbicularis. Next base: position 20,401,007 of record NC_088689.1, on the reverse strand, counting down.
CATCTTGTTAGGCTGATAAGTAAAGCAAGGGAGGGTTCTGTATCATTGAACAAAGCCTAGTCTATGATATGCTTTGGCACTTTTTAGAAGTACAGGATTACTGGCAGCTGCAATTGCATTGCTTTACCCAGGAATTCAAGGGAGAGGGAGGCTGTCTATCAGTGTGGCTGGTGCTGCTTACATGAAGCAAGCAGTAGCTGGCAAGGTTTATTTTTAGCCTGGACAGGGTCCAGGCATCTTCCAGGAGAATGCTTTAGTGAGACAATATTTTTTTCCAAGCAAAAATAAATCAGAAAAAGAAAGAAATGAGAGGCTGAAATGGAAGTGTCTCCATTGGAAGAGATGAATGATGGACTACACTCACAATGGGCCAGATTGTCATACTCTCAATCATGCTGAATAGTACCTTAACCAGAAGTAGTCTCCCTGAATTCAAAAGAACCACTTGTGGAGTATAAGATACTACTCAGTGTGAATACATGTATCACAGTCTGGCCCAATGGAAGGAGCAGCAAACACCAAAGGCTAGTGAAAACTATGGGGGAACAAAAAGCTGCTGCATTATTATAGCCCAGCACAAGACTGCTTGGCAAAGACTTAGTAACTGAATGAATGAAACTAGACAGACAACGTCCAGGAAGCACCAACTTGCAATCTTTATTCTCCTCACCCTCACACCAGCCTAAATCAGGAATAACTCTGTTCTCTTAAGGTCATAATGATGAGGCACTCTCAGAGGACAAGGTGTCAAAAATAGGAGATGCTGGAACAAACTGATACATTGGACAGCAAAAAGTCACCAAGATCAAATGGTGTCCATCCAAGAGTTCTGAAAGAACTTTAGAACAAAGAGCCAGAACTATTAACAAAAATAAGCCATCTCATTGGAATCAGCACCTATACTAGAGCCTACCTTTAGGAAAGTATTGTAATGCCTAACTTTTTTCCTCTGTCTACTGTGCCTTTCCACACTCATCATTGCTCTTGCCTAGAATTCAGACTGTCAATCTCAAATTCCTTATTATGTCTTATTGATAGTCTCTTATTGCAAGGCTTTTAAAAATAATGGAAAGTATCAGCTGTTTCAGTGTGGCATCATGATGTTTTTCTTTGTTCCTTCATTCATGTTATAACAAAATATTAAATGGCTTTACCATAAAAATCATTGCAACTAAAGTACGTGCTCTATTTGCTCTGGTCAAATGGTGCTGACACAACAGAGGTACAGTAAAATGAGTCATGCTGCACCAGAACAGATGAATGCTTGAATGAACACTGCAGAGAAATACCAGTTAATATAGACACTGAAATCATGTCTATTCAAATTGCTCAAATAAGTATGTGGACATCTTTACAGAACAATGGGCCATGCTGCCCAAGTATAAGATTGCTAATTGTGTTTCCCCTTTATTTGTCAAGTTTTCTTTGGAGAAGAGGGCTTCCTTTCATTGAAAGAATCTCTGTGTATGGCAGACACAACACTTATCCATCGGGAAATTAGTAAATACTGAGGGCACTCAGGCGTTCCTAACTCTTGCATTTGCAAGGAAAAGCCGTTCTCACAACTGTTCTGTTTTCTTGGTGGCTCGTGGATGGGAGGTGCTATGTTATGCAGTCCTTTGCCTCTGCTGACTGCTGTGCATCAGTTTCTACTCTCTTATATCCGTTTAGCTCTGCAGAACCACACAGCTAGGAGCCAGTGTGCTATATTCTATTCTTTCTGGTAAATCATTGACAGGATTTTTTTCTAAATGACAGACAGTGACATCTGAGTAAATCTGATGATGGCACAAGTGTCGCTGAGACCCTAAACTGCAGAACTCTTATTACTGGTAATGGTGCATGAGAAAGGGGGGAAAAACAGCTTGTCTTTGAAAGACCAGGATGGCGATGCAGGGCTGGCAGTTAGAAAACTATATCTGTTTATTTGTTAGTCAAGCTCATTTGATCTGGAAATCACCAGGAACAATTAATCCCATGATGCCACTTTTTACAGGATAGAACCACATCTTAAAACATAATATTTCCATGGTAGCCTCTCAACCCTAGTCTAGCAGTGATCACAGATACACACTTTGTTCTCTAATATTTAGATCAAACTTGCCCGTGAATGTATTAAGGGTGCATTGCTTTATATACTTTGGAGTGTAAGTTTCTTGGGGACTTAGACTGTCTCTTTACCTCTGTTTTGTACAGCACTAAACTCACGGTCAGCAATCACTAAATAATAGTAATAGAGACTGTATCTCCCTCTATCCAGCTACCTGGCTTCCAGGTCTGGTTTCTCAGATCACAGGCTCTGCTTGTATTGGCATCATGACATGATTACAATGGGACGCAAATGTCCTGTTACAATACCAAGCTGAATCTGAACTGGGAGACTTGAATGAAACTGATTTTAGTGGGCTGGGATTTCTAGCTGATTTGAACTGTTTAAATGAACCCTTGAGTAGTCATGTGAAAATAGAAATATTCACTCATTCATAGGTTTGATACACAGCAAACGCTATTGCTTATCAGGAAAAATGGAATTTCACAGCAACAATGACATTCAATCCCTGATCAAAATCAGGAATTTTAATGAATTTGCCTTCTGTGCGATATTCACTATTCAATATTAAATAACAAATTTAATAAGTTCGTTGTTTTTGTGGGTACAGACTAACACAGCTACCCCTCTGATATTATTAATATTGAATACTTTTGTAAAGATTAAATGTTGTCATTCCCACAGATCTAACAGCCTCCAGAAATGATACTTTTTGGCTTGTGGCAACTGCTTTTAATTTTGGTGATAAGTTTCCAGCAGCAGCCTTCATTCTATCTTCTGATCATCATCCACCTGCCAGATAAGTGACTCACAGAGAAGCAGTTCAACACCCAACAATATGCCACACCCCATGCATTCATCTTCTAAAGACATACCCATTCTAAGATGAGTACTCCCAGAGTGAGCATCTTCAACAGACTCTTCCTCATGCCTGCTTGGAAAGGTAGTATTCATGAGCCTGTAAATGACCACACCGCTACCCCAAATCCCTTTTCCCAATTTTGTAACTCTAAATCAGGTGGCTTGATTCCCTTCCAAATTTCCAAAAATTGATCCTGAGTCTATGTATGAGGATTTTTTTGTTTCCTACATATCCATAGTACAAGAATTCCAAAAGGCTTTCTGATGCAAACATTCAGTTTCAGCGGAAGACTCCTACCACTGGTATTCTAACCATTTCACCCAGTTTTGTTTTTATTTGAAGTTAAGTAGTCATATTCCAAAGACTTTTCTTTTTTATTGAAAGTGCAACATTGCTAAGTGCAGGCTGTTTTCATTTTTACTGGAAAGGATTTTTCTAAATATCAGCCTTGGATTTGCAAATTTTCAGTAACTTGTGCTCTCAGCAACACATTGGTATTAAAATTGGATTTGGGCAATGGGTATTCCCTGAGCTACTTTATGTTCAGTATAATGACTTTAGCTAGAACTTAAGCATTCGTCATCCTTCCACTCTCCCCATTTATAGTCAGAATCAGCTGCACATTTTGGGCCTAATCCTGCAACCCTTATTCAAGCTGAATAGCCCTTGAAAATGGGAGCAGAACCACTGATTTGAATGCCATAATATTTCTTCGTAGTTACTACTCTGGGTAAGGCTTGTAGAATTGGGTTCTTGGTAAACAGAGATAATATTTTTAATCTTGTTATAATAATCCTGTTAAAATTGGGGATGGACGACCCTTGGGTCTGTGTTCTCCTCTTGATGCATTTATGTACCTCTGGTTAATTGGAGGACTTGTATACTATGTGCTCATTCCATGAAAATGACCCCAATTCCCTTTTTAAAATACCCTTCCTTCAGTGGAATATTTCTTTGGTTGTTTTACTGGTAGTTTAAAATAGCATTTGAATGGTCACCATTAAGCCCGGAAGGTAACATTTACTGGAAATGAGGGATTGCAGTTCACCCATCTGCTGCCAATGACTGGGAATTATTTTCTGCATAGTTGGGTTCATATGGTATCAGGACATTCTCTTACATAGAGAAGGCTGCTACCTTCCCAACAAAAAGGGCTAAAGGTTTCATATAAAAAATTAATCTATTGGATTACATTCCAGTGTCTCCATTCTGGAATTGACTGATGATTTTTCAAGTTAATAAGCTAACTTTAAAAATAGAACCTATTTAAAGATCATTTTTTATACACAGTCCAGTGTGTCTGTTCTGCAAAAATTGAATTTTCTGCCATAAAGATTTCTGAATCTCAGATATACTTGTCTGGAATGCTTGGGCCAGCATTCCTCAGCAGGTGAGCATCAGGTATATACACCAAGCAAACTCTGTCCAAAATATTGGACCTGAAGGTTCCTGTGTTTGTCTTTTTCTCCCTTTATTCCCTAAACCTAATCTGTCAACCACAAAAGCCTGCTGCCTGGTCCTTTAAACTACAAATGAAAACAATATTGCTTGGGCAGGCATGAATCCAGCCAAATTCTCAGCTAGTGTAAACTGGAATCACTCCACTGATTTCAGTGGAGACATTCTGATTTACATGAGCTGAGAATCAATGTTTAACGTGCATAGGAGCACTCCATCCCACAAGTGGTGGCTTCATAATCTTCAGAACAGCAGCTCCTGGGCAAGATTTGGACACCTTTCCTCACATTGAATTATTTTGTAGATAGTCCTATTGAATCCAGAATATGGACCCATTTGAGTCTCTAAAATACTCCTGTCAGGGGCTTAAAGCTCAAGATCATCCAGTAGTTCTAACAAGGCTTTCTTGTTTGTGTAGAAAACCTATGAAAGAGGGAGGAGACATTGCTCCATCTGGTTGTCATGTCTGGGTAAGAGAAATAATGCTTTCTCCATCTCTTTTAGCCACCTAATTTAGGTTACTTATAGTTCTGTTTAAGGTGATTTGTGCAAGCTGCCTGGCCTCCTCAGCCAACCTGCCCCGCTAACATAAGCAAACAAGCTCCTGCTTCTTGTATACGCTTTTGTTAGTCGGACCATGAATGGAGAATTATCCGCTTGTGCTTAGATGTTGCCTGGCACATGTCAAAATCAACTGACCTACTCATGCCAGATTGATGTAGGAGGGACTGTAGAATCTATGCCCTTTTTCTGGGAAAATTAGTGAATATATCGGATAGCAGGGTCTAGTTTGTGAAGAGAGACTATCAAGGGAGTAGAATGTAAATGATTGTCATATGCAGTGATGAAAGATCTGTGGTGATATAATGGGAGAATGGCATTCAAAGCCTCCAGAGCTAATATGCCTTCCCATTCCTTATGTAAAGACAATCATACAGTGTAAATAGTGCATTATAAATACTGAATATTCATAGATTCATAGATTCTAGGACTGGAAGGGACCTCGAGAGGTCATCGAGTCCAGTCCCCTGCCCTCCTGGCAGGACCAAATACTGTCTAGACCATCCCTGATAGACATTTATCTAACCTACTCTTAAATATCTCCAGAGATGGAGATACCACAACCTCCCTAGGCAATTTATTCCAGTGTTTAACCACCCTGACAGTTAGGAACTTTTTCCTAATGTCCAACCTAAACCTCCCTTGCTGCAGTTTAAGCCCATTGCTTCTTGTTCTATCCTTAGAGGCTAAGGTGAACAAGTTTTCTCCCTCCTCCTTATGACACCCTTTTAGATACCTGAAAACTGCTATCATGATGTTATCAAGCAACAGTTGCAGTTAATGGTTTGTGAACAGTCCCTAAGGTAAAATGCGTTCACACAAACCCTTCATTGAATAAGGAAGTCTAGCATCACTGTCTATGATAGACATTTCTGATTGGCCAGAAGCATAAGTTTGGAGTTACGCCTGGCACCTGTTCTTGGGCACAAAGGCAGGGTGAAGGCTCCTACCACTTTCCCCAGCCCCCCCACAGAAACACACAGGGTTAGGTACAATCTAGCCCATAGAGCAGGCCTGCACAACTCGTAAAGTGGTGAGGGCCATATTACTCCAAAGAAAACAGCTGAGGGTCGAAACCCCCCCGAGAGCTGCCAACCCCACCCCAGCGCCACCCAGCCCCCCGCAAAACACAACAGCCCCCCCACTGCGCCACCCGCCCCACGGAAACAACCCCCCCAGCGCTGTCGAAACACCCTCCCCCCCCCCCGCGCCACCTGCCCCGCGGAAACAAACCCTCCTTCCCCAGCGCCACCCCACCGAAACAGCAGTATTGAACCTCGGTAATTTGTTATAGCGGGCCCCTAAGGTAGTATAATTAAGGTAAAAGAAAAATGTCTTTTTGCTAGAAAGCAACAGAGGGTCCTGTGGCACCTTTAAGACTAACAGAAGTATTGGGAGCATAAGCTTTCGTGGGTAAGAACCTCACTTCTTCAGATGCAAGAAGTCTTCTGAAGTGAGGTTCTTACCCACGAAAGCTTATGCTCCCAATACTTCTGTTAGTCTTAAAGGTGCCACAGGACCCTCTGTTGCTTTTTACAGATTCAGACTAACACGGCTACCCCTCTGATTTTTGCTAGAAGTAGAATAAGATCTTCCCCCCGACTTTGTAATCAATTGCCCTGTTGAATGAATGAGGTGTGAATGAGGAAGGCGTGGAAGGCAGGCACCTCCAGACAGCTGCAACACTTGGAGAGGGCAGGGCCGGCTCTAGGATTTTTGCCGCTCCAAGCAAAAAAATTTTTGGCCGCCCCCCTTTTTTTTGTGCCCCTCTGCCCCCGACCCCGCCCCAACTCCACCCCTTCTGAACCCCTTCCCCAAATCCCCAACCCTGCCTCCTCCCCCGGTGTGCCGCATTTCCCCCCCACCATTGCTTCCTGCGGGCCCCCCCGCCACCTCCCGCCCTAGCTCACCTACGCTCCGCCTGCTCCCCCGGGTGTGCTTCCGCTCCGCTTCTCCCCCCTCCCTCTCAGGCGAGGGAGGGCGGAGACGTGGAGCAGCGGTGCATTCAGGGGAGCAGGCGGAGCGGAGGTGAGCTAGGGTCGGGGGACGCAGGAAGTAACGGGGGGGTAGAGGAACCACTCCCCGCTCCAGCTCACCTCCGCTCCACCACCGTCGCCTCCCCCGAGTGCCCGCCGCTCGGCTTCTCCTCCCTCCCTCCCTCCCAGCCTTGCTGCGCGAAATAGCGGTTTTGCGCGTGGCAAGCCTGGGAGGGAGGGGGGAGAAGCGGAGCGGCAGCGCGTTCAGGGGAGCAGGCGGAGCAGAGGTGAGCTAGGGTGGGGGGGCGCAGGAAGTAACGGGGGGGGTAGAGGAACCACTCCCCACTCCAGCTCACCTCCGCTCAACCACCGCCGCCTCCCCCGAGCACCCTGCCGCTCGGCTTGTCCTCCCTCCCAGCCTTGCTGCATGAAACAGCTGTTTCGCACGCGGCAAGCCTGGGAGGGAGAGGGGAGAAGCGGAGTGGCGGTGGCGCACTCAGGGGAGCAGGCGGAGCGGAGGCAAGCTGGGGCGGCGGGGGCACTTTTTCCCCATGCCCCGGAGTCGGCGCCTATGATGGCCGGCGCCAGAATGCCGCCCCTAGAAATGTGCCGCCCCAAGCACCTGCTTGTTTTGCTGGTGCCTGGAGCTGGCCCTGGGAAAGGGGATGGGAGCCAGACCAGATCAGTAGAACAGGTCAGCCACCGATTCGCCGCTCGCCTCCTCAGCCTCCCTCCCCCGGCTCGCCGACTCACTCCCCGCCACTGCCTGCCCGTTTGCCTACTCACCCCCCTGCGGGCCGCACAGTGAGCCCACCTACTCAACCCCCGCGGGCCGTACAGTGAGCCCACATGGGCCGCATGCGGCCCCTGGGCCGCATGTTGTGTAGGCCTGCCATAGAGCATACAATGGCATATTAGTACTATTATTTTATCTTACTTTGAGTTACTTTTCACTTGTGAATTTTCACTTGTCTTCATTGTAAGAGTGAAATGCTCTAACTTCCCCCCTCCACTACTGCTGTTGACAACACCACAATCCTCCTGTCACTCAGGCCTCAGAGTTATTTTCACTTCTTCCATAGAGGCCAAATCCAAATTCTGCCCCTTCTTCAGCTTCAACATCTCCAAGATCCATTCCTTTCATTCCATCTCCACCACCAAAAATTACATTCAGATCCTCATTATATCATACCTGGACTACTGCAACATCCTCCTCTCTGGCTTTCCAAATACACACATGGTGCCCCTTCAATCCATACAAAACGTGGCTGCTAAAGATGTCGTCGTTGCCCATCGATTTGATTGCCTCTCTCACGTTTTCAGATCCCTGCACTGGCTCCTCATGCACTATCACATCAAATGTAAGCTTCTTGTCACCGCCTTCAAAGCTTTATCTACCTCCGCCTCACCCTTCAGGTTGGGCTTTGCATTGCCCACACCCTCTCTACTCCACCCATTTTCCTCAATTAGTCTCCTTGTTTGTCAGCCTCTTCCCTGCTCCCATAGTGTTTCCATAGCAAGAGCTAAAGCAGATAGCACTGAGGACTAAGACTATGTGGAGAAAGGTTGGCACCGCACTTCAGCACTAGCTCATCTGCAATTGACTCACTTACCTGTCTTCTCTCTCTGGAAATAAAAATGGCACCTTCTCCTCCTTAGAGATGACCTGTGCCTGTCGATGTTGGGGAGGGGATGGCAGAGTGAAGGCAGCTGGCTTCAACAGTGTTACTGAGTATGCTCAGTAAAAGCCAAGCAGCAAATCTGGGGTGCCATGTGACCCCGTATGCCCCCACCCCACATTGCCTCTGCTCCTATCTCCATACACCAAGTAGAAAATCTTAAAAATGCTCCATCTAGCAGGCAGACTGTCTATTTCTGCATTCAGACAAGGAACAATGGTAGGGGCACTCTTGTGGGACATTGACATCAGAATTAACATAGTAATAATATTTTATATTTAAATAACACATTTCATGGCAAAGGCTCACAGAGCATTTCCCAAGTTGCTTATACAGAGCACCAATAAAATGTAGACACCTCTGTAGTGGATGGTGGAAATCAACAAACAGGAAGACTAAATTTCCAGACAAGAAAACTGAGGCAACTTTTTATTTATTTATTTTTTATTTTTTTTGCAAAAATTACCGAGGGATCTTTAAGGTCCTTGAAGAAAGAACAGAACATTGGTATCTAATACCTCATCTCAGCAATCCACAGAGTAAACTACATGAAACTCAATGAATCTATTTCCAAAGCCTGTAGAACAGAGTGGTTCTAGGAAGTCTTGATATTTCTACCCTCAAGCTTAGACCACTCTATAGGAAAAAAATGAGAAAAAATGTCAAACACACAAGAAATGCTGTTAGGAAATAATCCTAAATTATGACCTTTTTATCATAAGGAAACAACAGCTGTAGTTAAAGATGCAATGAGGAAGTTGGTTAGAAGGGGGAAGGAGGGGAGAAACAGATCCAAATTCCACTGAATGGTTCCATGGGATATCAGAAGGCAAAAAATTGACCCAAACTCTTGAAAATATAAGAAGTTGTATACAAAACCAGATGGGAGGGAGCAGATATTAAAAGGAATGAGTAAGTGTAATACTAAAATAACTATTAAATGCTAGCACTTACCTCCATGGGTCATTGAATGTCTATCAGACAACCATAGAAACAAAATTGTCAAACATTGGAAGGCAAATTGCACAACAATAGCCAACTCAAAATATGGAGACAGCCAACTTAGAGTGGGCTTCAAAGTGTAAGTGTTGGAATAAGTCTGTAGAGAGACAATAACAATCCTGATATAATAAGCCTTGCATCTTCGGGAATTTTTTTCCCCTAACAAAGTAAAAAAGCATTAACTAAGATAATACATTTCCTACATAACTTTGACGTGTGGTATAGAAAAGATGTTCATTTATCTCTTTTTGAGGTGCAGTAATTAATCCTGCCTAATGAATAGATTTAAAATTAGCCAAAGCTATTTGTAAAGCTGTTTTTTTTCCCTTCCCCAGAACTCATAATATACAATTTACTTTGACAAGAACGGGTGGGCGATGCACAAAAAGGCTGCTGTACTAGTGAACTGCTCTTTTGGCTTTATTAGTAACGTACTTGGCTGTGAGTGCTAGAAACCTCTGGTTCTAGCCACACCTCTGACTTCTCACAGTGAATTAATGTGTTCATTTGCATGAGAGCCTGTTTATATAATGTAGTGTGTGGCAACCTTTACTTATGTATTTATGCTCTGCCACTAACAAAATAGCAACATAAATTCAATTAATTACAGTTATCCACACTGTCTATAACCAAGAGAGGCCATTTTCCAGTGGGTTCAATTAGTTGTTCCAAATAAAAAAGGGAATAGCACTAATTTATGATTCTAGAGCAACTGAAATCATAACATTATAGAAAACTGTACTGCTGATACGAATGTCAGGTTTTGATTTTGCTTAATGAACATTATCTTATTTTAAGGGACAAGTACTGTGTAAAATTCAAGCATGAAGGCCCTTTGCTAGGAACAAAGAGATGCTGATCTCTGGTGTAAACTCAACTTCGGAGTTTCTTCCCCTCAGTCTTCCTCTTTCTGTCCCCAAAAAGGTAGGAGGTGGTGAGGGTGAGGGTATTTAAGATTTTTCAGTAGAGAACAAAAGACATTCAGAAATAAAAAAATACTCAGTTCAGAAATATTAGGAATTGCTGTCCCCTGCATTAGATTTTGTACTTCAGGTTTTTTCCTATGAGAGTCAATAGAGAAAGCTTATGTTGGGTAAAATGATTAATTTTGTCTCACCTTTTTAAAACCAAAACAGCATCCCAAAATATTTATGACACTTCAGGAATTCCCCCCTTTAATGTCATTCAGGACTAAAATCCAAAAGGCCAAAAGCTTTATTAGACACAAGACAATGCTTGCAGTGGTTACAAGAAGTGTCACAGTCTATGTCCCTGTCACCAGCGGACTATAGGAAGTAGCTGCCTTTTACAAAAGGGAGGAAAAGGAAAGCTAAACCTAATTTATATCTTTTTTGCCTTCTGAATTAAATCTCATCTCCCATCTTTCCTAGCAGTACATGGTTGAATTATTGCTGTCCTTTTATTTTAAGTGCAAGATGAGTTCCAGGGCTCATACAACATTCATTTCTGATTTCATGCGAGATCAGCCTGCTACCTATTCTCCCAAAAGCCAGATACACATTAAAAAAGCACAGAGGAATAAAATAAAGACATTGATCAAACTGAAGCTTTATTGGCTTTAATCCAAGCGTTCTTTAAGTAATTAACAATAATAATAATTTCTCTCTGTTGTCAAATTAATTAGTAATGATGGGCCAGGTTTATAATGACATTATAAAAGCTGTGAAACTACACTGATAGCAAGAATTACCATTATTGCAATGGTATCAAATGAGCATGTCTATCACAAATTATATTAGCTCATGAAATACTTGATTGTTTATCTGTCCTGGAGTCCTTATACAGGTGAAGGGTAATTAGAATCTTTTACAAAGTTATTTAAAAGTGACTAAAATGCATGCTCCCTGTCAGGACATTTTAAATACTTTTACTGATAGTTTTTCTTTAGAATACACAAAGAAACAATGTAAGTAAGCACTTTGGAGATACACTCCAGTTTATACTGATTTAAAAAATAAATAAGTAGACACCCCTATCCATGTGGCCCATGCCAGTGGTTTGGTGCAGGTCAAAGAGGCATGGCCTTGGAAAAGGTGGGTGTGTTGTGTCAACTGACCAGCCCCTCACAGGCTGAACTGCAAAAGTAGCAGAAAACTAAATCTTTCAATATTTGTGCTGAACTTCTACCAGCAACATGGAAGAATGAACCAGCTTGCAGAAGGGTCAGCCTGGCCTTGCAGCTGATGAGGATGCAAGATTTTAGGAGATGGGAGGTGCATGACTGCTGGGGCAGTGCCAGGAGCGCCGCCAGCTTTTCCGCTGCCCTAGGCGACGGAAGGTCCGGCCCCGAAATGCCGCCCCCCCACAGAGGCGGTGGAAGGTCCCGCCGCGGTCGCCGCCCCCCAAATCACAGCACCCTAGGTGACCGCCTAAGTCACCTAATGGGTTGCGCCGGCCGTGGGCAGTCCAGTGAAAGCTCAACAGTAGCTATGGAAGTTAGCAGTAGATGAGGAAGGTAGAAGGGTGAAGGACAAGAGAGCCAGAGGTAGACTCAGCAGGAAAAGGACAAGGCCTCCTAGCCTTCATGAGTTTGTCTGAGTGGGATAGGAGGATTATCTCTGCCACAAAGCCCTTTGCCTTTGAGGTTCTAACTCTGACCCAGGCAGGACAGACAAGGAGGGGAGGGCCTTTGGATATTCTCTTCCTGTCCCCTCTGGATCTGTACATTTGGAAGGTCTGATGCTTGCTGGCCAGAATGCAGGTGCAATATATTGTGCCTGTTCTTGTGGAAGTTTCTGCCACAATTTCTCTCCTCAACAAAAATTTGGTCCTTTGTTTTTAGGATGGAAAAACTTTCCCATGTTTCTATGTTGCCTTTTGCTACAAAGATGAAACAAATGAACAAACAGTCCTTTCAATAAGGAGTGTGGAGCCTTCACTCCATAGATCAGCAGCAGTATGAAAGTGTTTGAGTCCTGACTTCTTATAGTGTGGGCAGAGAGGGGAGCTACCCCCAGAGTGCTTTTTTCTAAAGGACAGAGGAAATCCCATCCTAAGTCCCTGCTGCCAGTCCATCTCTCAGTGGAAGGGAGGAATGCGAGTTCAGAGTGGGAGAACTACCTTGCCCACATGGAGACAGGTGGCTGTTTACTACTGGAGGGAGTAGGCCCAAACACAGCCTGAGCCTGGGACTTGGGGATCGGTACAAGTAGCAGGCTGGTGCCATGACCATATCCAGACTGGAAGGAACAGCCTAGCCGCAGAACAGGAGTCCTGACCAGCACATTGACCATGGGATCAGACACCATGCAAAGCAACACATGAGGATTCACTCTCCAAGCTCACACAACATCCAAGCTCCTGTGACCAGCACAGGAGGCAGAAGATTCCCTGTTTGGGACAAAGGGTACATTTACACTGACAAAAAACCCTGCAGCAGCGAGTCTCAGAGCCTGGGTCAACTGATCTGGGTAGCAGGGCTTGTGCTGTTGGGCTAAAAATAGTGGTGTTGATGTTCCTGCTCAGGGTGGAGCCTGGGCTCTGAGACCCACCCCCTTCACTGGGTTTCAGAGTCCAGGCTCCTGTGTGAGTGAGAATGACTGCAGTGCTGTTTTTAGACCCCTAGCATGAGCCTCGTGAGCCTGAGTTAATTGTCTCAGGTTCTGGGACTCGCTGCCATGTTTTGTGGGGTTTTTTTTTGCAGTGTAGATATACCTTTAGAGTCTAAGGGGTGGACTGAAAGTGTGGGGTTAGAGAGCATTCCTCTGGATAGCTAGATGTTGGGGACTCAGTACACTGTGCCATCACTGCGGGTGGAGGTATGAGTGAATGGTCCCTGTTACCACTCAAGGGTTCTCTTTGCTCAGATAAAGATATTGTTTTATGGATGAGTGCATCATTTGTTTCTGGGGTTAACTCCTGTCTTCTCAAAGGGTTGTAGGAGGGAACTGGCAGGTTGAGGCCTACTGAGAGGCAAGCATGGTTCTCATTACTCTGATCCATTTTATAAACCTGGACTGCCCATACCATAGTAATTTTTTTTTAAAAAGTTATCCTTGTGCTTTGTTGTGGGAAGAAACACAGTGAAGATTCTTTTAATATGCTGATAAGCCATGAAGAGTGATGGTTTTGGTGTTTTTAACAGAAGGTATGTCTACCCTGTAATGCCATGGCTTGCCCAGGTCAGCTGACTTGAGATCTCTGGGCTTGGGCTGCAGGGCTATACAATTGCAGTGTAGGTGCTCAGGCTGGAGCCCAGGCTTTGAGACCTTGGTGGTGGGAAGCTCAAGCCCCATTTAGATGACCTGGTATCTGAAACTTGGTGCTGCAGGTTTTTTATTACACTGTAGTAGGGTGACCAGACAGCAAGTGTGAAAAATCGGGACAGGGGTGGGAGTTGGGGGGTAATAGGAGCCTATATAAGAAAAAGCCCCAAATATCGGGACTGTCCCTATAAAATCGGGATATCTGGTCACCCTACACTGTAGACATACTTTAAATGATAGGCAGATTTCCTCTAACTGCTGCAGTTTTAATGAACATTTAAGGGTCTGATCCAAACTCCACGGAAGTTAATGTATTAAATGGCAAAGCAGTTTCCCCTAAAAGATACAGTTTAATGGACAACATTGGCATCAATGGGTTTTGGATCAAGCCAAAAATCCTACTAATCATGACCTAATAATTACAATGCTGATTTCATTAACTCTACAATTTTGTGGTGTTTCTCATGAATGGAAGTATCAGTAGAGGCGCACTATTTATGCATTTGGTCATCTTCCTGCAGTGTGGAAGTACATTATTGACAACCAACTATTTCCCTCCATGGATACAGAAGAAATTTGTGTTGGGAAAACAAGTGAACTTTTTTTTTTCCAGTATGTGAAAAATGCATTAAGATTAAAAGGTTAGTACCACATTAATTTTATTTCCATAATAACTGTATATTTTTGTGATACTGAGCCTTTCATACCAAAGAACCCCAAACTGCTATACAAACAATATATGTACAACACTGTTAAATTGCAGCTAGATCTCGAATGGAGACCACCAGTCAGCTAATGTACAGCTAATGTGCATGGAAGGAAAGTTGTTTTGGTTTTTTTTTTTCCCCAAGGAGAAAAAGGTTTCTCTTATGAGAAGTACCATGAAATCTTCAATGTTAGTGCAGAGCACACAGACCTTGGATTTTTTAGAACTCACAAGATGCTGAAGCCTGTCTAAAACACTCCCCCCTCCGCACACACACTGTAAGCCTCTTTGGGTATGTCCACACTGCATCTGGAAAGCAAGCCTCCCAGCCCGGCTCCACAGACTCGTGCTAGTGGGGTTTGAGCTAGCATGCTAAAAATACCTGTGTAGATATTGTGGCTCAGGCTTTCAAGCCTAAGGGAGGGATGGGCTTGAGAGCCCAAGCTGCAACATCTACACAGCCATTTTTAGTGTGCTTGTGTGAGCCCCACTAACAAATCTGTGGACCCACCTTGGAAGGCTCACTCCCACATACAGTGTAGACATACCTATGGTGTCATTTTGTCTGTGTCTGAAGTGTGGAGGGTAAGTCAATCTTGCTGGGTTTTAAACCTGTCATTGTGAGGAGTTTCAGACACTTTAAATCTGAACTTAGGACTCTTGAGTCCTTGCTTTAACACACCTAAATATATGACCTGATTTTTCAAAAAGTGCTGTACACCCAGAAGTTCCCATTGGTCCCACCAGTGCCAGTCTCAGCAGGTCTACTCCTTTCCTTCCACCCCAGTCTGGCCCTTCTGCATTCAAGTCAGATTCCTTCCATGCTGCCTGAGCACCAGCGGGTGGAGGGGTGGGGGGTGTCACTGAGAGCATATCAGGGAGACGCTCCCTGTTCTCAGTTCCAGTGTCCAGTCCCATCCCAGCCCAGAGCTGCAATTCCAGGGAAAGTTTTATTCTGAGTCATTATATCTGTGCTCAGTCACTCTGTGGAGATAGTGCATGCAGAGTCTGGTCAGCAATAGGATCTGCGAGGATTTAACATAAGAACGGCCGTACCGGGTCAGACCAAAGGTCCATCTAGCCCAGTATCCTGTCTACCGACAGTGGCCAATGCCAGGTGCCCCAGAGGGAGTGGACCTAACAGGCAATGATCAAGTGATCTCTCCCTCCTGCCATCCATCTCCATCCTCTGACAAACAGAGGCTAGGGACACCATTCCTTACCCATCCTGGCTAATAGCCATTAATGGACTTAACCTCCATGAATTTATCCAGTTCTCTTTTAAACGCTGTTATAGTCCTAGTCTTTGAAGCATGCTCAGTGTGGATGGACTCTTGGAAGATTTTTTTAGCTGCAAAATTCTAAGTTTCTACTGAGCATGTGCTTAGAACTTGGCCAAATTTGGGTACAGTTTCACAGGAACAGCCAAAGGCACATCCTGACACAGGCCACTCTCCAGACAAGTTTCAAATCACTGCTCCGGGGGCACTAGAGCTTCCTAAGGAAAAGGTCTTTTTTTTTAATTTAACATTTCAAAGCAAAATATTTTCCCCTAGCTTTGTTCTCAGAAATGGCTCAACTGCTTTGGTTGAAGTTTCCAAAATAATTTAGCCTGAGCCAGATACCCAGCATGAAAAATTTCAGTACGCATGGTTTACATTTGGCTTAGTTATAAATGACTGAAAATAAGGTCTTATAAGGGGCAATGTCAGGTACTTTAATAGGCAGCAGTACCAGCTCCAACTATGATTTGGCCCTTTTATCATGGCCTTCTATGGGAAAACCCAGGGAAAGGTAACATTTTCTATAAAACTCTGAAAAGTTCTCTCTGCTACAGCTGTGCTACTTCATACCTTTGGTGAACTGAAGGCCTTGCAGAAAGTGCAGAAGGTCTGTAATATCCATGTAGGCTTAAAACCAGTGCTTCTGTGGCTAATGTGCCAAACTCCTGGGTTTCTGTCCCTTTTTGCACCAGGGCCAATTAATGTAACATGCTGACACTAGTTCCCACAACACAGCTACATGTTGCTACCTTCTCTCCAGGAGTTTTAATGCTCTTCCAAACACTAATTAGTGGCAAAGAAATTGGTGACCTATCCCAGGAGCTATCCCCTGAAGACATGTTAAGTTGCTGCTCCTTGGCTTCCCTAACTCTAACTAGGCACGCTCCTCCTACCCCTACTCCCAACACAGCCCAAGTGTGCAATGCTCACAAAGAGCTCTCAGGGTAAGATTGGGAGGCACCATTTCTCTGTGTGTCGGCCTCCCATCTACACCATGCCACAGTGGGGAATGTTGGCGGATATATTTTGCCAAGAAGAGACAGGATAAAAAGTTGAATTAAATGTTGGGCCTACAACTGTTGGCAGTGTCCCATTAAGTCCCCTTTGCAGTCAGACACAGATGGTATCCAAATGCAAAGGTATCAAATGCAAGTCAGAGGAGATTATTCCATTTTAAAGGTATTAGTAAAATCACACAAAAACATGCTCAGTCCTTATAACAGTTTAGAGATTTATTCTTTTTCATATAAAAGTACAATGGAAATAAAAAAAAAACCGTGAGGAACTAAGAAAAGTTGGAAAAAAAATACAGGGGAAACGATTTACTTATTTTCAGAAGAAGTGACTAACAGGTGACCTCACTGAAGAAGAATAAATTCTGTTGGGAAGAGGAAAGATAGAGGCTAACGGATTATTTGAGCTTGTGCTAAATGCAGCAAAAGAAATACATAGCCCAAACTAATGCTAATAACCATTATGACCCAAAGACATTTAAGTGCCTAATCTTTACAAAAGTTTATGAGATAAATATATTACTCAGCATTAGGAAATGTTAACCATAAAGAAATGCTGTACAGAATGTATCCTTGAAACATACCATTTGGAAAAATTCCTCATGATAAAAATAGGAAATAATTGAAAATGGCAGAATCCTTCAGAGCAGTAGAACTTTTAAAGTATGTCTGATGTCAGTCATGCAAATTTACAAAGTCTTGGACTTAAGCCCAAAATATTTTTCCATCTTAGTCAGAAGTGACAGAACCCCACCACACACCACTGCTCAGCTGCACTCACACCAGCCAATCATTCATCTCACTCTTATCTTCTTGTGACACCATCTTCCTTCCCATCCACTCCCCTCATCTCTCATTTCCTTCACTTCCTTCTCTAATGAAATCCTTCCCTCTCTTCTGCTACTTTTGTGTGTGCTATAAATAATATATCAAACTCATACCAATGTTAGGCAAATAAAATCTATGGCAAATTTTCCTGAAAAAAAGAGTTTTAAATTCAGCTGAATGGAAGAAGGTGAGGTAATACTATATTAATGGACAGTGACTCAAATTTAAAGACAAGGCAGGTTATTTTTTGTTTGTTTTGTTTTTAGAAACATGGACCAACCGCTATGGTACAAAAGTTCAAGATATATTAGGACAGATCATTAGTAATATAAAGTGGTGAATTTCATTAACTTCATTGGAGCTATACCGAATTATGCTAGCTGAGGATCTGGCCAATAGTATCCCCTGATCAATGGAGCCAGGCTTTTCATGACCCAGATTAACTATGATTTCCACCTGAAATACTATTTAAATATTGTTTTTCAGCTAACAGATCAGCAGGTCTATATACAGTAAATTATAAATATGCAGCTGTCTTCAGTTTCTTATTGATAATGATGGTGTTATCTTCCTATACAATATTTCTCATTGTAACTCCCAAAAAGTTGGATGATATTTTTTTCAAGTAAACTGAAATCACTTGCTATTAGTTCACTATTCTCTGTAACTATTGTTCAAGTCACTGACATCCTCCCAGTACCTGAGGGATCCTGCTAGATTCAGTAAAGTTTAAATTGAATTTAATTTTATATTTAAAGCTTCTGTGACCTTTTTCAACATATAGATGATAAAAATACTTTCACACATGGATATATCAAATGACATGTCCACCTAGGCATGCTAATAAAACTACATTGCTCTGTTACTGCTTGCCTCCAGCTATATTAGCTGTCTGCTTGCCTTGTTTGTGAGTTATAAATAGCCACAGATTGCATACTCACTGTCTGGTTACATTGAACAAACCATGATTTAATTCCCTGAAACAAGACTTTCTCAGGATGCGGTTTATCCAGAAAGTTTAGTGTTACCTGTTTTTTTTTTCTTATATAGATTTAAGATTACTAAAGCCTGGTCTACACTACAGGGTTAGGTCAACATAAGCTGCCTTGCATTGACCTACCTGTGGAAGTGTCTTCACTTAAATTTGGCTCCCGCTGACGTAAGTGCCTCTCTCTGCCGATTTAGTAACACCACCTCCGCAAGTAGCATAAAGTCACAGTCAGTGTAATTAGGTTGACACAGTGTCAGAGTAGACACTGCAATGCTTACGTCAACTGTTATTGGCTTTCAGGAGCCATCCCACAATGCCCCACACTGACAATACAATCATACTATATGCTGACGTAAGTTAGGTTGACATAATTTTGTAGTGTAGACATGGCCTAAGGAAAACACCCAACCCATGAAATAATTTAACATGAAACAAACAACAGTGCAATTCAGGGGGCACTTTCATGTAATTAAGAAACCTGCTTTCACAAAATAATCCTGCACACCTTTTGGTAGAGCTAGTTGAACTATTTTATGTTCTGATCTCATAGCATTTTACAACCGTCTGTCTGACTTGTATATAAATTGAAAGGCAGCAATGAATCTGGCCCAATGTCTGTTAAAAGTTGGTTAGTTTGGGTTGATTATTATTTGTATTAGTGACCTAAAGGTCCTAACCAAGACCAAGGACCCACTGTGCTAAGTACTGTATACACACAAAAATAAGACACGCCCTGAGCCAAAGAACTTAGTCTAAATAGACAAGAAAAAGGAAGGGGATTATCTCTATTGTACAAATGAGGAACTAAGGCACAGAGGGTTTAAGGCCCTGATCCACAAAAGGTATTTAGGCTTCTAAACACCAGGCAAAGGACTAAATTTAGGGGTTAGGCACCTAAGTCCCATTGTTAGGCTCCAGTGTGATCCACAAAACCCTGCTGAACCCTGTGGGTGCTTAAATTCACTTGGTGCCCATGTTTTCAGGGTAAAAGTTCCCTTGGTGCCTATGTTTCTGCCTTTGGGCATGCATGCTGCTGCCTTACTCTGGGTTTTCAGACACCTATCTTCTGCCTAAGCCCCAGAGTGATCCACAAAGATAGGCATTCATCTGCCTAATTCACATGCAGGGCCCAGCTGGTAGGAATGCTCAGAGGCCGGCTACATGATTGGATCCCATTCAAAATCTAGTCAGAGGAGGAAGAGATGGTAGCAGTGGTGTTGCCTACCTTATAACTTTTTGTCCAGTAGCTAGAGCACTCACCTGGGAGGTGGGAGACCCAGGGTCCAGTCCCCCTGCTCTAATCACTAATTATTTATCCACAGTGGAACAGCTTAAACAGGAGAGATTGAGGGATCACCACATCAGAATGTCTCATAGTCAAGTGGTTAGAGCACTCTCCTGAGAGGTGGAAGACCCCAGTTGAAATCCTTTCTCCCCCTCAGGTGGGTTGGGGGGAATTGTACCTGGGTCTCCCACATCCCAGGCAAGTGCGCTAACCACTGGCTAAAAGTTATAAAGTGGGCACCACCTCCTCCTCCCACCATTTTGTGTGAAGTGAGGCAGGTATCTAACTCATTCCCACAAGACACTGATTAGGCCTAAACCACCTGACTCTAGGAGATGGGTTCCTGTTCCTGGATCATTAAGCAAAGACAGGCCCCTCCCTACAGACCAGACTTGGGCACCTATCTCCATGAGAGGCACCAGGCTTAGGACACAGACACCCCTCTTGTCAGCATACTCACTGGTTATCTTAGGTGGATCCCCATGCTATTTTTTGTGGATCTCATTCTAAGGTGCCTATTACTCTCCAGTCATTGTATGGGGAGCCTGACTTTGTGGATTGCAGTGGTGTTCCTATGATTTTCTAGGCACGGTAACACTTAGCCTTGCGCCAGCTAAGCTCCTTTGTGGCTCTGGGGTCTAAGTGAATTACCCAAAGCCATGGAGGTTATCTGTGACAAAGCCGGGAATTGAACCTAGATCTTCTGAGTCACAATTAAGTGCCTTAAACACATGCTCATCCTACACAGAGGTGGGATTTTTTCCATTAGAATGGTTTGACTGAAAATGTAATATCCATTAAAAAAAAACAAACAGAATTTCAGACAATGTTGATTTTTCCAGAATTTTCAATTTTCCTTTGGGAAAAGCTAAATGGAATGTTTCATTTGAGGTCAATCTGAATAAAAATTGTGTTTGGGTCAGTTTGATATTAATCTCAATAACTGCGAGAGCAACCGCAGTGCCTCTTGGGAGTTGTAGTACAATTGATTTATGCCACATTGTCCCCTATGGGCTGGGATTCCCAGCTAAACAATGCCTCCTATGATGCCCTGCGGTGGCTCAGCCAGGGGGAGAGACTGCAGTACATCTTGGGAGATGTACTCCAGCCAGGTAGCCTGGCCCATAGGGCAAAATGGGGGCATGAAGCACTTGAACTACAACTCCCATGTGGCACTGCTGTGGCTCAGGGAGCCTTGGAGATAAATGTTTTGTTTTAGGTCAAACAACCCAAAATTAAACATTTTGATTCTGAAATGTTTTGGTTTGGTCAAATGTCAGCATCATTTCTGAATTGAACATTCCGAACTGAACATTCCAAATTTTTTGTTCTGTGAAAAATTTATATTTTTGAATTTTCATCACGATATGGGACCAAAAAAAAAGTCAAAATATCAGAATTTCCCACATGACAGTGGGTAAATATTTGATAATAAATAATATTCATAGAGTAGTTTTCGGCCTGTTGGTTGTTTACAGATTATTCACTTTCAATATTCAGTAGCCTGTATTCATTATTTGTGCTGTTTTGCTGGTCACCTAAATCACATTATATAGTTTTCTTCCAGACTATATGATTGAAGATTTTTTTTTATAAATTAGGCTAATGAATGTTGAATAATAAACTGTATTCTTTCTTTGAGTTTGGGGAACAATAATTTGTGCTAAAATTCTTAGCATGTTCTGAGTTCACATGTATCCATGTATCTGAATACTAGTGCATGATGTATAATATGACCCTACAAAGTACAGTTGAACTTGTGATCATATTTGTGAATCAGCTTTAAAACTATTTAACCTGCTCAGCCTTGAACGCCTAACCGTCTGGGAACTATGAGCGTGTGCCAAAGCCCATTACATTGTAGCTCAAAGCCACCTCTACTTTAGATAACTGGTTAAGAGAAAATGTTCACTGGTTACATCATGGTATCGAGAGCCAAAAGTTTTAGAGCCTACTTCCAGATCTGCTACTAACTCAAGGTGTGACCTTAAGCAAGTCAGTTAACCTCCTTTTGCTGTTACTGCTCAAGAAAGATCTTGGAGTCATCGTGTATAGTAGGGTGACCAGATGTCCCGATTTTATAGGGACAGTCCTGATTTTGGGGACTTTTTCTCACATAGGCTCTCCCCCCCCCCCCCCCCGCGTCCCAATTTTTGACACTTGCTATCCAGTCAGCCTAGTGTATAGTTCTCTGAAAACATCTGCTCAATGTGCAGTGGCAGTCAAAAAAGCTAACAACGTTAGGAACTATTAAGGAAATATCTATCCTTTTCCATCTTATTATCATAATGCTGCTATATAAATCTATGGTACACCCACACCTTGAATACTGCATGCAGTTCTGGTCATCCCATCTCAAAAAGATAGAATAGAATAGGAAAAAGTATAGCTTCTGTAGGAGGAGAGATGAAAAAGACTGGGATTTTTCAGCTTGGAAAAGAGACAACTAAGAAGGGTTATGATAGAGGTCTATAAAATCTTGACTGGCATGGAGAAAAGGTGTTATTTATTCCTTCACATAGACACAAGATCCAGGAGTCTCCCTATTAAATTAATAGGCAGTAGCTTTAAAAACAAACATAAGGAAGTACTTTTTCACACAATGCACAGTGAACCTGTGGAACTCATTGCCAGGGGATGATGTGAAGGCCAAAACTCTAACAGAGTTCAAAAAAGAACTAGGTAAATCCATGGAGGATAGGTCCATCAGTGGCTATTAGCTAGGCTGGGCAGGGATGCTAAACCATGCTCTGAAGTGTCCCTGCCCTCTGTTTGCCAGAAGCTCAGAGTGGATGACCAGGGATGGATCATTCAATGAATGCCTTGGTGTTCATTCCATCTGAAGCATCTGGCATTGCCCACCGTTGGAAGACAGGATACTGGGCTAGATGGACAATTGGTCTGATGCAGTATGGCTGGTCTAATGTTTTGTGCCTCAGTTTACCCAACTGTAAAATAGAGATATTTCAGAGCTGTCATTTAGAAACATTGTTTCTAACATTTTTCAGATCTCCAGTTGAAAGTCCAATTTTTACTATTGTTCAATCATACTATTATCAATATCAAACCCATTCAAAGGCTAAGTCAGCATCTTCCTTTAAGTTTGCTTTTTCTTTCCTACCTTAATAATGGGGCATTGGATCACCATTCACATCATAGGCACCGACTTCCTCTCTACCCAGGGGTGCTCCACCCCCCCTCCTCTGCCCCAGGCCCCTCCTCCATTCTACTCCTTCCCCTAAACCCCCACCCACGACTACCTCTTCCCACCCTTGCTCTGCCCCCATTCCACCCCTTCCCCCAAGGCCCCCCCCTGCTCCACCTCTTCCTGCCCCCTCCCCCTGAGCACACCCTGTCCCCTCTCCTCCTCCTTCCCAGCACCTCCTCATGCTGAGGAACAGTGGGTGGGAGGTGCTGGGAGGGAGGGGGAGAAGTTGATCAGCAGGGCTGCTGGTGGAGGAAGATCCTGGGGGCAGGGAGGAGCTGGCTGCCCATGGGTGCTAAGCACCAACTAATTTTTTTCCATAGGTGCTTCAGCCCTGGAGCACCCACAGAGTCGGCGCCTAGGATTCACATTGCAGCCTCCATTAGTACCTGGCTAATCCCAGGGAAGCTAATGACAACCTAGCAGACCAAACTGAGTGAATCCCAGTCACTTGCCAACCATCACCCCCAACGTGGTGCCATTCCCTGGCTTTCTAATTATTGTCTCAGTTTTAAGAGTTCTCCAACCCAAAGTTGAGGGTTTCTCGGCACCCAAGCAGGGCGCAATCAACTAAATCACTCATCAGCACAGCATCAACATTGCCTGTCTGCAGGATATGCCACCGATGGATTTGATCTTGTGTGTCACACTACACATGCCAAACACAGTCAAGCAATGTATGTTCATTCAGACATCTGATGCCGCCCCACTGTCAACTACTGCAGCATTATTCAGGTTGGCAGCTTCCAAGTTGTAAATGTCTACAACCCACGATGTGCGAACTGGGAACAGCCAGTTTTACCCATTCACTCACCCAGCAGTGTATGTGGGCAATTTCAGCAGCCACCACACTGATGGTAAGCGACTGGTGGAATGAGTATTAAACAACCACCTTGTTCCCATCCATGATTCCCAGTCCCAAAAAAAGGGTACATTTCACTCGGCAAGATGGTCATGTGGTTACTCACCTGACCTCTGCTGGGTGACATCACTAGACGGTCACCCCCAACCAGCATCGTGTGTGGTCCAGAACAACTTTCCACATAGTCACCACAGACCATCCATGTCTCCCTTCAGCTGCCCATTGTTAGAAGCTTAAACAAAAGATGGAATTTTAGGAAAACTAATTGGGAGAAATTCAGCAAAACTCAAATGAAGCATTGTTACCATCCCGTTGTATTTCATCCCAATCAACGAAGCCTACAATTATTTCTGTGGAGCCATCTTCAAAGCCGCATGTGTGTCCATTTCACAAGGCTATCGCCCTGTCTACATTCCTTGTTTTGGATGCCAAATGTTCTACTGAAGCAGCATGTATCTGGAGACCCAGATATGGCTGACCACCTAATATAGCATCTAAGGACTCTGAGATGAGCAAGATGGGAGAAAACAGGGAATATGAATTTCACCCATTGCAGCTGGAAATCCTGGAAACTTCTGCATTGACTAGACACTGTACAACAGCCACCAGGGCTGCCCCATCCTCCTTTCACTCCAAACCAAGTCACTAGCCACTTGTTTCAGGTTGCAAAGTTTCTCCTGAATAAGCTCATAAAATGGCAGATTCACGATGAATGGTGGCAAAGCAGATGCAGTAATCAGCTTCGTTAGTGCATTGTGCCATTCACAAGCACTGAACTAGATGCTGTACTGAGCAACATCAAACCTGGAATGGCAGTGAGATATGACAACATTTCTCCAGAATTCCTGAAACACCTTGGAATCAACGCCTGTCAATAGTTATCCAAATTCCCAGTGCAAATTTGGAATGAGGATAACTTTACCAAGGATCTGGAGAATGTCAAAAGTGTAACATCCAAAAATATTTAAATAAATGGTATTCTATTATTGTTTAATTGTGATTAATCGCACGGTTAATTTTTTTAATCGCTTGACAGCTCTAATCAACATTATTCCTATATATGGACCGCTACACAATTGGCAGCCAAGGAATATGTGCAGCAAACATCAACACATGGGGTCTGCATGACAACCCACTTTGTCAGTCAATGGCACATGTTGTTGACGAGTATCAACTAACCAGACTTCATTTTGATCTTAGGGCCTTTCATTTTGCTGATGAAGCAGCAGTCAGGTGGCTTGGCAAGCACTGCGAATGCTAGAAGAATAAACTCAGTCTTTCAAAGGGAGTAGATAAGCCCATGTCTATAGCAAAAATGTGTGGGATTTGTAATCAGTTCATACTGCCCATATAGACACAGAGATTGTTCATGAATGTTTGAGGTTGTCAGTGGTTTAAAGGGCTGCACATTCAATATTTGCTATGCAAATCTATAGGAATGGCACCATCTGCAAAATTGTTTTCATGTCTTAAAATAACATATGAAATATCAAATCACAGCACATTATGCTGTTCAGTAATATGGTTTGTTGCTTCATTTCAAGCATTATGCCATGTCATATGTGTGACGTTGTGCAGTCTACATGGTTTTATAAAAACCTGATAATAAGTGAATATAATGTAACTGGGATAGTTTTATAAAAAAATTGATAATAAGTGACTATAATGCAAATGGGATATGCTTTGTGCAAAAGGTCTCTTGTAAGGTATCATTACAAAGCTCATAATCTACTGAGTGTGATCATCCTATTTGTAGAAATGTACCACTCTTGTATCTAAAACTAGAAATATAAAATGTAACTCTGAGGGCCTATTGTAATTATGTAAAGTGTGGGCCATTAATGATGGTTTGGAATCTTGATGACTCCCATTGTCTGCAGATGGCTGTTTACCTGTGAGTCTCCCTGTATATGTGTGTGCTGGCAAGTGAGTAATGAAGTCTTGCAGTGACATGTGATCATGTCACCTGAACTGGAATCCATCTTTAACCTGGTGCTTTTCCAGTGAGGGGAGGGGGTGGAAACCCAGAGGGACAAAGGGTTCCCGCCTTATGCAAAAGATATATAAAGGAGTGGAAGAGAACAGAGAGGGAGAGGAGCCATCATGGAGAATCCCCTAGCTAACACCTAAGCTGGAACAAGAGCTGTACCAGGGGAAAGAATTGTGCCCAGGCCTGGAAGGTGTCCAGTCTGAGAAAAACTTACTGAAGCATCTCTGAGGGTGAGATTATCTGTATTTAGTTTGATTAGGCATAGATTTGCGCATTTTATTTTATTTTGCTTGTGACTTACTTTGTTCTGTCTGTTACTACTTGGAACTACTTAAATCCTACTGTCTGTATTTAATAAAATCACTTTTTATTTAGTAACTTACTCAGAGTATGTATTAATACCTGGGGGAGCAAACAACTGTGCATATCTCTCTATCAGTGTTATAGAGGGCGAACAATTTATGAGTTTACTCTGCATAAGCTTTATGCAGGGCAAAACGGATTTATCTGGGTTTAGACCCCATTGGGAGTTGGGCATCTGAGTGCTAAAGACAAGCACACTCCTGTGAGCTGGTTTCAGGTAAACTTGCAGCTTTAGGACAAGTGATTCAGACTCTGAGTCTTTGTTAGAGCAGACTGGAGTGTCTGGCTCAGCAAGACAGGGTGCTGGAGTCCAGAGCTGGCAGGGAAAACAGGAGCAGGGGTAGTCTTTGCACATTAGGTGGCAGCTCCCAAGGGGGTTTCTGTGATCCAACCCGTCACAATATGTTAATGATGAAAATTTTTCAAAAGTGTCTTTCTCTCCAATGACAGCAACCAACTATGTCTTCTATTACTCGTGAGTCTGATTGTCCTAAATTTGCTGAGATATCAGAGGTCCTGTGATGTACAGAGTGATTTTTTTTTGAGGAAAGCTTAATGATTGTCACATGATTTTCAAGGCTAGTGGAAGAAGTTACCAAAGTGGAAAAAAATAATACTGGGTGGCAGTTATTTTCCTGTGTTAGCTGAAGTGTGTTGATATTAACATAGCTAAAATCAAAATCCCCATCTTCCTAAACCTTTTATTTTCCCTCTGTTACTACAGACAAAGACGTTATCGTTTGTACTCCCCAAGCTCATCATTGTTGAGTTGACTCATTGTTGAGCTCTCTTTCCTTCTCCTCACACACCAGGCTTAATCCTGTTGATACTTTCTGTACAACACATCTGCAACAAATGTCCCTTCCTATACAGCCAAGGCAGTAGTCCCTGCACTATTGCTTTTTAAAAGCAAGCTTTTGCTATAGAAATTGATTGAAGGAGGGAGGGGGGAAATGAGGGATGTAATAATATAGGGTTAATCAACTTTATATCTCAAAGTGCGGAAGCTATAATGAATGAATTTGGGAAGTCTATATGCTTGATTGCAACTCTTTAATGCAAACACAATGGTAAAGCTCGATGAATTTCTGCTAAATCTTTTTTTTTTTAAATAGTTCTATCTATCTATCTTAGATCACTAGACCTTAGGGAGTAGATTTTTTTAAACACGAAACCTATTGCGTTTCGTGTTTAAAAATTCCCCCCCAGTACAGTTTTGAAATATTATCCTTGGATATTTTGCCAGCTTTTAGCTAAATCCAAAAAAAAGCTTCTCTGCTGTAGTTTCCTGATCCATTTTTAGTTACCTTCAGCCTTTCAATTTATGGATTAATGCACAAGGAAGCAACCCAGGCTGCTTCTGGAAACATTGTCATTTTTGTCAACACTCAGTACCATATGTTGCCAATTCGTAAGTGACATAACAGGGTACTAGGTAATATAAATGAGACACTGTATCAGAGAGCATACAGTTTACATTTTATCTTCTGTAATCAGAGGTGTGATTTGTCATCCCACGTTTGCCACTGATGCATAATCTCCATATAATTTTTGATTTACAGTGTACTTAACATTTATTTAACTTAATAAGCATAAGGAGAAGCACAACTTACATGGTAGGACTTACATGGTAGAGCTGATATGACTAAACAATAGCTTACATTTTATAGCTTCTTTCATTCCAAAGGATACTAATAACATATCCAATAGCATACCTGGCAGCATTTGAAATCTATAGGGACAACTGGGGAGAAAAAATAGGGGCACTTTTTAAGCCATCAGAGATATACTGGATATAGAAAGGTTTTCTTGAGGGTAGAGTCAGCGTCTACTGAGTAGCCACAGCATGAGAGGCACTATTATTTAGTGGCTAGGTACTGGACTGTGGCTCAGGAGACCTGAAATGAAATCCAAGCTTCACCGATATCAATGCAGCCAGGATTTCACTCCTGGAGTCTATTCCCTGCTCTGCCACTTAGCTGCTGTATGACCTTGGGCAAGTCATTTCATCTCTGTTTTACCTCCCATCATTTGTCCATCTTGTCTATTTATATTCAAGGCAGGGATGGTCTCTTACTATGTAGACAATGGAGTGCTGATCTTGGTTGGGATCTCTAGGTGCTGCTATAATACAAATTATGCAGCAGCAGGTGTAAATGTTGAACAGGTCCATTCAGCTGGCTCCTAAAGTAGAATACTTAAAAATTTCATGGAGTGATGTTAGTCACAATTAAGCGAGAGCTTGGTCCGGAGACTTTCAAACCTAAATGCTCTGCTTGCTGATTTGGGAGTTAAGGACCTCTTTTCCTGCAACAGAATCTCCTTAGACTCCTCAGTGTCTGAAAGGAGTCAAATTAATTCTACCACCAGAAAATGAGCTACCTTCCCCGCAAGTTATAGGACTCAGCACTGGGGCAGTTTACATTTAGGACCAGATCTTTGCAACCATAAGATATAGAACAATTATCTGGTTAAAGTTGATATTGCACCATTATTCTGTTTCATAGAAATGGCAGTACTATAGTTACACATCAGTTCTGCATTTGGATACCTGTAAAGGTCACTAATTCACATGTACCTGGAAGGTTCACTATATGACTTAACTTATTAATACCTCTTTGGTTTCATATTGAATGCATATAATTTTAAAAACCCAAGTACACTAACTACATAGTATTTATACTATAAGCACTCTGAATCATGTAGTAAAACTTCCTGTCTTATGGACTAAAGGTCTCAATGAGGAACCACAATGTAATTACTCTTTAATTTAATGTGTAAATACAGTGCAATTGGAATCATTATATTAGTAAAGTATAACCTTTTAAATTGGAAGCTTAAATTCTGCAGAAAGTGATCAGGCTACCAGGGAAGTCCTGGTATGTTGAACCACCATGAACCAGCTCAGTGCAACCCCAACTGTAAACTAAATAATAAGACCACATTGCACTACAGCTAACCATATTCTGTTTACTGGATGCAATATGATAAGAGAAACAGATTTTTTCAATTTTTATTTTGCTACAGATAATAGAACGTTTTAATCTGTTGCAGATTCATTATTTTGGTGTTAAACCCTCATAATATCCTCTTTAAGAAGTTCATTAATTTTAATTTATGTAGCTGAGATGAGGGATTTTAAAATTTTACTTTCATTTTTTCTATTGCCTCTGATCAAGGTATGAAACCCTTCCCTTCTGCCCCTGTCAGCACTTTGTTTCAGGACCGTTTGAAGCCATTCATAATACAGTAAGAGTAGGGTAGTTCTAGATCAAAAACAAAAAGTTATAGGTAGATCTAGGTTTTCTTTTGGGAAATAAATTACTGGGTTTCATTGAAACCAATGGAATTGCAACAGGGATGGATTAGGACCCTGTACTATATTTTAATTTGTGTGTGTGTGTGTGTGTGTGTGTGTGTGTGTGTGTGTGTGTGTGTGTGTTGAGATATGGGAATTGTATGATAGTTTTCTATTAATATATAGGATAACCATTTGTACATAACTCAGATTGTAATGTATTAATTTTTGCTATAAAAATAAATTGTGTTTTAATTGGTATGATGGTGTAACTGATTTGATTCTTAATGAAGTTACACATGTATAAAGCTAATTTCTGATTAGAATTACTAACTTGGCTAGATGCAGGTATAAAGATTTCTAATACAATCAAAATCTTATAAAGTCTGCTTAAATAGCTTATATAATGTCCAGGAACTTCTTCCCCAGAGTTGATTAATAGTCAAATATTAAAGAGTGTATGTCACAGTCCAAGTGGATTTGTAATTGATATAGATTAACAAGTAATATGTAGAAGAAAATCAATCTTTGAACAACTGGCACGATTGACAGCCTTTTGAACAACTGGGATGCTGCTCACTCATCTTTCTGAGAACTTTTCTTTAGGCAAACACAAAATCAAGAAGGATATCTGAGCAAACAAAAGAACTCTTGCCATCAGCAATAAAATATATAAGATGAAGTGACTAGCAAACCTTTGCTATCAGCAAGCAAATGTTGAGCTAAAAGATGGTTTAACAAACACCTACTGTTAAATGGAAAAAAGTGTAGGAGATTAATGTACAATGGCATGTAGCCTACTTCCATAACATTATACATGCCAGTCACAAATGTAATAGTCCAGTCCGATCTGGACAGTCAGTATCAAGATTCTGGCAGTTTAAATGAAATAGTTGAGCATGATTACTTATTGTGTTGCTTTTGATTGGTAGCAGTTTCTCATCTTAACTCATGCTAAGTACACAACTATTAGATCTTAAAACCTGCCTTTTGTAAACATTTGTAAACTCATTTGTGTTGTCTCAGAAGGAGTTTAACTGATGTTCTAGACATAATTCTGGGTATTTTCTTTGAGTCCTCTGGTAATTCAGTTAAGTCACTATCTGTCATTATAACTGCTGGATGCTAGAGACTAAATTAGAGTCAGAGTAAAAAATTGGTCTGAAATATCTGTTCTTAGCTTTCCAAGGGTTTGTCTACACAGCAGCTAGACACTGACCGCTGGCCTGTACCAGCTGACTCCGGCTTGCGAGGCTCAGGCTGCAGGGCTGTATCATTGCTGTGTAGACTTCTGGGCTCTGGCTTGAGTCCCGGTTCTAGGACCCTGTGATGTGGGAGGGTTCCAGAGCTTGTGCTCCAGCCCAAGCCCGGAAGTCTGCACAGCAATGAAACAATCCCATAGTCCAAGCCCGAGTCAGCTGGCATGGGCCAGCGGCAGGTGTCTAGTTGTTGTGTAAACATACCCCACAATATACTTTAACTAATAAATTAAGATGTGGCCAAATCAAAAGTTTGTCTTATTTTTCAACCCTTTCTCTTTTGCTCTCCATCAAAATTAAAAGGCTTTATCTTTTATGAGCATAAATATTCTTGAAAGCCAAATTTTATCCTCCAATACTTGCTAAAATTATTAGTCATTATTTGACTTTTGATAGTGCCTAGGAGACCAAGTCATGGACCCTGGCTCCATAGTGCTAGTCACTGTACAAACACAGAGCAAACAGTTTACTGTCTAAGTATAGGATGAGACAAGAAGTGGATGCAACAGACACAGAGGGGGCACAGAGGTAACAGTGAGACAACCAGTAAGCATGACAGACAATGGTCTCACCATGCCAAGCTTTTTGTAGGCATCACAGCACAGGAGAGTTTTAAGGAAGGATTTGAAAGAGGACAATGAGGTGGCTTTGTAGATGTTTACAGGGAGCTCCTCCCATGTCTGAGGGGCAACATGGGAGAAAGCACAGAGGTGCTCATTTGAAAATGTAACAAGTGGGTGACAATGGCTGGAATCCCGAGCAAAGCAAAGGTGAGAGTTATTTCAGTAGCACATGAGATGATAAGTAGAGTGGTGATGGCCCTTGGAAGGTCTTTTCAAAAAGCAAATTCTATTTGCCAATAATATTTTGAGAAATTAATTTTAAAAGCAAAATTTCAAACTTTTTATTCAGTTGGAAAATTCAGAATTTGCATTCTTTATTCGGTGTACTAAATTATTCCTGTTTGGGGAGGGGGGCAAGCAGATATTTTTTGGTTTAGATTCATGATCCTCCTTGGGCTGGTTAGCCACAAGAAAGGAAAAATAGGGTATCACAAATCAGTGCAGATTGTGAATGATCTGGAATCTTAAATATTATTTGCTGAAAAATGTTCATGAATAAATTTGAATAATGAAAAAAATTCAAGAATTTTGCAAATTGTTCATGGACATCATTAAAAAAATTAATGGAGGTCAGTTTGTCCGCAGTGCTCTGCTGCAGTATTTCTGTATGCAGTACACTCCCGTTTATCCAAATGGCCTGGAGAACATCTGAAACTTTCAGATAACTGGGCATTTGGATAAATGGAAGTGGTATTTTGAGTGCACAGATATGCATTCCTTTCTTCTATCCAAGGGACTACCTATCAGGCACAAAGATATCAGCCAACCAGGCATGGAAGATCTCAGCATTCATCCATGGTGTTGTCAATGTTGTATCACTGGGTGACATCAGATTTTTCTCCCCTTTCTAGGTCCTCAAGAATCTGTAGTTTCTGCTTGAGATCCAACAGAGATGGTTTTTTTTTTCAATGTTGTCCTGCCTGCTGCGGTTGGTGAAACAGGATTAGGTCTCAGTAACTGAAGGTAACTGCTCAGAAGGGCTATATAAATACAGAGCAGTTGATTAGCCTTTTACCATCTGTTAGAGCTAATTGAGAAGTTTATTAACCGGTCATTAACTGAGATAGGGCTACATGGGGGATGCACTGGATCTGGATAATAAAGATTTCCAGGTAAAGGGAATTTGGATAACTGGAACTATACTTAATTAGAATCGGAAATAACTGTTTTCAGTTATTGCTGTTTGATAACTGGTCATGTAATAATGAATTTGTGACCCACACAGGAGGTCTGGTAAGAGAATGATCTTTATTGTCCGGTCCCAGTCAATGAAATGGGTCCGTGCTACAAAAGGTTAAATGCCTGTCAAATGACTGGAGTCTGTATCTATTGATGCAAGCTCTTTATCCCTTAATTATGCCAAACTCCTGCTGATGCTGAAGTCTCAAGGAAAGACTTCCAGGCTAAGTCCTGGGTCTGTAATTTAAAGCTGGCCCTGGCCTTATATCACTGGCATTTTCCAGGCTGCCAGCTAAATGAATATTTACGTGGTTGTATATTTATGACCTCAGCTCCTCAGTTCTAAGAAATGTAAAGTCTCATATCCTATTTGTGTAGCTTGTTGCTAGAGAAATTCCTAAGGCTGAGAATTCCCCCTAAGCTTCCCTCTGCAGTCACAAACAATCACAGAAACATTCATACAGTTACAGCTCACTCCATTGTTCTCTTCTAGTAGCTTTTCCCCCCCTCCTCCCCCACCCACAAAAAACCCAACCATATAATTGTACTGAAGTAGTAAAGAACTGAAAGGAAAATGAAAGGTGTTTCCCAATATAATAATGACAAAGCAGCAATATTGCTGCACTGTGAATTATTGTGAATCAACTACAACATGAAAAATGCCATGTCGTCTTATGAAATAATGGTAGGGATGAGGCTTACATTCGTAAGTCAGGAAAAACAGATACAATTGAGATCATTTATAGAGTGCCTTCAGTATAGTAAAATCCCCAAAGGCATAATAAATGAAATATGATAATCATTTTGCCCACAAATGAAATGCTGCCACTTCTGGGGTATAATGTGGCAGAATTTAACAGTGACTATTGACACTGCACAGCAGGAATTTGGCAGGGACATCAGGTTTAACATACCTATATTTGTGGAAAATGCCATGAGATTTTTAATGACCAGAAATAGTTAAGATTGTTATGTACAGCAATGTAGTACTCTAACAATGTTGGGCACTGACTGAGAGCCAAGGAAGGGTACCAACTATTGAATTATCATCCAAGTACTGATGCAGCCTGACCCCACTTAGATTATAAAAACTGACATAACTGCAATCAATACAGCAACACTGTCTTGAGCTAAGCCTACTATGTTTAGGTGCTGAGCAGCCAATGTTCCACAAGCCTCAGAGAGAAGGACCGTGTCATTGGCTTAAAAAATACTAAACTCCCTAGTTCACATTATAGATAAATGGTTTGCTATATTTCAGTTCAAAAACTGCAGTACAATCTAACAGCCGTCGTGTCCCCTGGCCGTACTCAATTGCACATGGGAGTATGGCTCCTATCTCCCTGACCAGCTGGGTAATATCTGCCTAGGCCTTGCATCCAGGTCTAGTGTGGAGCACAGCCCCTGGTCTCTGTCTGCTCCCTTCTGAGAGCACGTGGGCAAAGAGAGCGTGAAGCGCCTTGGCTCAGTCTTCTCTACTTGCTGACCAGCAGCTCTGGGCTGGTGCAAGGAGGAAGTAAACTGAACTCTTTTCTGAGCTGCAGTGAGTTACTTCCCCGGAGGAGCAAAGGGGAAGCAAATATCTCCGTGGGGGCAGCACCTCTTCTCGATCTCTCTCGCCTCACCTTAAAGCAAGCCCAAATATGCACCACACTTATCTGTATTTTAATCACTGAAATGACTGGACATGTTTTCTTTCCTGTTGGCTAAATTGTTTTTCTAGACTACAAGCTTGGTTGTGAGGTTTGAACCCAAAGTATATATCAGGGGTAGGCAACCTATGGCACATGTGCCGAAGGCGGCACGTGAGCTGATTTTCAGTGGCATTCACACTGCCTGGGTCCTGGCCACCGGTCTGGGGGGCTCTGCATTTTAATTTAATTTTCAATGAAGCTTCTTAAACATTTTTAAAACCTTATTTACTTTATATGTATGTATATTATAGACAGAGATCTTCTAAAAACGTTGAAATGTATTACTGGCACGCGAAACCTTAAATTAGAGTGAATAAATGAAGACTCGGCACACCACGTCTGAAAGGTTGCCAACCCCTGGTATATATCTTAAAAAACTGGACTGTGACCCTAGGCACAGCCCTGAGCAATGGGCGCTGCTTAAAGGGAGACACCTCGGGAGTAGATCCAGGAAGGCATTGTGCCTTGGAGACGCAGCCCTCCACTGTTCCCTTCTTGGGCTAGGGGCATTTTGCTACAGCTCTTTACTAGATGTAGCATATGCCCCGCTCAGATACAGCCATCTCTTCTGGTCAGCACTTATGGGGTGCCCACTCTCTTCCCTTCCCTGCCCTCTATTGGGTGGAGCATAAAGCACTCAGTCCCTGCTCTCCTTCTCCCACGCACATGGAGCTGCAAAACAGTTCTAATGCATCTATATGGACAGAACTTTGCCCCTCTTTAATCTATCATATGGGATCCTTAGTCCTAGTTGCAGTTTAACTCTTAACAAGAGTGGTGAGTAATGGAAATACTGATTAGCTTTAATGTTCTAAAGGCACAATTGTAGTACTGCATATATACCTTTTACAGTGAAAGAGGCAGCCTTGGTAAGTCTCATAGTGGTATATCTTAGATAACTGTGGGCCAAACCCTACCCACCTTGAGTATGTCTGTACTTCTATTACATCCAATAGGGCTACCTCCATGAGTAGTGAATTAAGATTTAGCCCTGTGTTTACTGAAAACCCTGCCATTTGCAACAGGATATGTCGGCCGTTCTACCTCTGAAGAGAATCTAGAGAGCAGCATGTATCCATAGCATTATGATTTTATGGAGTCCTGGGTGCCCTGTTCACATCAGTGGAAGTTATAGCTGCTCAGTACTTCTGAAAATGAGGCCTCTGGAATAGGTGACTAAATATGGATGTAGATTCCTAACTTTAGGTTCCCTGGTTTGGAAAATGTGGCTGAAATTTCTTTGCCAATGCTGAACATAGGCAAAGGATTTTTCATTGGTTAAAGATCTTTAATCAATCATTTAATTTTTTCTTAAACAGCAATAAATTATTTAAAACAACAACAAATAAAGAGTCACAGACTCAATAGTTCCAAGAGATCTGTAGGAGAGAAGTTATAATATGCCGTTGACAGCTCAAAAGCACCATCAAGTGGTGGATTGGATTAAATCACCTCCAGACTATTGTTCAGAGTGGTAGAAGACACTATAAGGGGAGTAAAATAGATCTGGTTTTTGTTGCTTTTATTGAATCAAAACATATCCTGCTCCCAGCATAGTTTTGCCATTGATGTAGATCGCAAATGATTGGTTTAATGGGCCAGATTCTGTCTGGCCCTCTGCAGCTGGGCAGTGTGCTCCTTCCCTTTTGCATGTCCCTTTTAAGGGCTAGGAATATCTCCAGTCCCTGCACTCAGAGGAAAGCAGTGGATGATGCTTTCCTCCTCCCCTGGGGATGAATGGCACCTGAACATGAATGCCAATAAGACCCCTCAAAAGGAGACACATCCTGTTCCTATAGAAGCCACTTGTCATTTTGCCACTGATTTATGATCTATGGATAGGGTGACCAGAGGGCAAGTGTGAAAAATCAGGACAGGGGGTGGGGGGTAATAGGTGCCTATATAAGGAAAAGCCCCCCAAATCGGGACTGTCCCTATAAAATCGGGACATCTGGTCACCCTATCTATGGCCTGCTGACCTGTGAGTCTAGTAGGATATAGGACTGGGACTGCGGTATAACTGTCACCGTTTCAGAGTTACCTGCACCTTTGCCTGCCTACCTCTTGGCCTGCTTGGTGCACCCACTTAAGGTTTCAGGCTCCCAGCCATCACCTCTCTTGGATGGAGACTCACATCTCTCTCCCTCCAGACTTTGGATAGGCTTACAGTCCCTCTGCACCTCACTGTTACTTTCCCAACAGGTCTGACTGGGGTCCAGCACCTCTGGGTCATTCTTTCTTCAGGAGCTGCAACAGCGTACAGTGATCAGCCAGGCTTCACAAAACTAACTACATTCATCCTGATGCCAAAAGCATCAGCGAGAAAAAAAAACAACAAACAATAAATGGCCCTACATGCCTGCTAAAAGCTTCGAGGTCACCCCCAGCTCCAATATACGTAGGCTTGGCAGGATTTGATTTTAAACAATAATTGTTAGCAAACATCAGGTTTAGCTGACACACTGATTTTCCCCCATCCCCCCAGCCAATTTCAATTGGTAACAGTCAGCATGCCTCCAGGGATTGGGTGTCACCAGCCCTGTAGCTGCATAGGGAGCCCTCTGCAGCCCTGCTCTCATGGGAGGGAGGGAGCCAAGCCAAGCCAGCGGAACTGCAAAGGGCTTCTTGTGCTGCGTCAGGGTCGGTGACACCTGATATCTGCAGGCACCTGGTTAGGAGGGAGACTGCGGTCCTGGTGGAGCAGTGCAGAGACCCCAGCCAGGACTGCAAGGAGGAGGAGAAGTTTCCAGCCGCGGGGGTAGACATCCCATTGCTGAATGGCTCCTGCGGCAGTGCAGGGAGCCCTCTGCAGCCCTGTGTCACCGACCTGCACTCTCACCAGCTAGGAGTGCCGGGGTCCCCGAGGAACTCCACTAGTAGCCTTCCTCCAGCCTGACAGTTCACCATTCAGTATGGCCCATTGTAGTCTTTAACCAGTTCCTTATCCACCTTTCCGTTCTCATGTTAATCCCCATCTTCTCCGATTTAACTTTTCCCATCTGGAATGGTATCAAATGCCTTACTGAAATCCAGGTAGATTAGATCTACTGCATTTCCTTTGTCAAAAAAAAAAAATCAGTTATCTTCTCAAAGAAAGATCAGGTTGGTCTGGCACGATCTTCCTTTTGTAAAACCATGTTGTGTTTCATCCCAATTACCAATATGCCCTTAATTACTCTCTCTTTCAAAATTTGTTACAAGACCTTGAATACAATTGAAGTCAAACTAACAAGCCTGTAGTTTCCCGAATCACTTTTTTCCACCTTTCTTAAACTTAGAAGTTATATTAGCAATTCTCCAGTCTAAGGTATGACCTCCCGAGTTTACACATACATATGCTCACCAGACATACTTTCACTAGCCTGGTGCACCTGATCTTGGCATCTGGAATAATATGCTCTGGGTCTGCAATCATCTTTGCATAGCTGGAATACCACCCCAGAGGCTGTCAGTGCTGGCATCTGCCGACATAGCTAGAATGATGCTATCCCAGATCTACCCAGAGTGTGTTTTAAGTAATTCATGAAGGACCTGATGCGAAACCTATTGAAGTCAGTGGAAAGATTCCCATGGACTTCAATGAGCTTCAGATCTGGCTCCAACAGGTTGGCCTTGGTGGGAAGATTTTGAATATCCTCCAAAATGTTATACCAACTGCCTTCAAAGCTTGTTGTAACCTTACATTGTGTTCCTTCTGGACTAAAATGCTATCCATATACATTTCCACCTCTTCCAGGCCTTGCAGAATCTCATTCCTTTTGCTGTGGAAGATTTATGGGGTGCTTGTGATGCTAAAGTGTAGGAGGTGAAAACAATAACTTTCAAATTAAACTGTAAAAGGGCAAAGCAGAACCAGCCAGAATCCACAAACTGTGAGGAGAATATTGTTGCACCAGTTAAATTGGAGATTGTGGGTGAAATCCTGGCACCATTGAAATCAGTGGGAGTTTTACCATTGACTTCAAGGAGACCAAGATTTCACCCTGTGTCTTCTACGGTAGACAGAATATACTTTTCCCTCCTTGTTGCTTCACTGAGCTTCTTTAGGCCTATATGAATATAGGTGTGCCCATTTTCTATAATAGGTATCATACACCATTCTTCACCATCCCATCCAGCTCTTCCTTTGCTTTGCATGCAGCAGAATTGACATTCTGTGAGCTGTGCTAAACACATAGGACATGACCTCTTCTCTAATAGGGTCTGCACCCATTCTCCTTTAAGCAGGGCATTCTGCTGAACACCATTTTGAGTTCCTCTATGCATTTTATGAGGCTATGGTTCAGTTTAGGAGGTTACTTTTGGTGGCCTAATTGATAACAACACTATTTTATTCAGTACAGGCTTTGAATTAACCTGATAATTTATTTGCTACCCCTAGGCTACTGAGCAGTGCCCTGGAGTGTTTCTCACTTAGGGCTAGGTCTCATTCCTTATAAAAATCTCTTTCCATATTATAGTCAACTCTATCCTGAATCAATTATGAACTTAATCTCAGGATTTGCAATGCTGTTAACAGTGCAAGCCTGTTCATGATGGCTTTGAACACAAATCCCAAGACATAAGCATCCCTCACCCTTGCCTGAGTTATCTCCCTGATTCCTTTGCTCTCACAGACCCATTGCAGGTGTTCCTCATATACTCCCTGCAAATGTTTATTCTGGACACTGGCTCTAGTCTGTACTATATAATCCCTTGCTGTATCTGCCACTCATTGCTCTGAAAAAACACCATGAAATGAAGACTTCCTTTCCTTTGGAATATTTCATTGCTATTTCTTGTATTAGGTTGTCATGACATTTGTGATGGGTGACTTGGATTTTAACTCACTTATCTTAGGTACACCTATGGCCCCTATCACCCTGGTATCTGAACACCTCACAGTCTTTAATGTATTTATCCTCACAATACCCGGGTGAGGTAGAGAAGTTCTATTACCCCCATTTTATTTTTACAGATGGGGAACGGAGGCACAGAGAAACTCAGTGATGCACAGGAAATCTGTGGTGAAGCAAAGAATTGAATTCTTGTTTCCCAGGACCTAGGCTAGTGCCTGCTAACCACTGGACCATCCTTCCTTCCCCTACAGGTAACTCTAAAAAGTGGTGATCCTTGAGAAAAAAAGTTGGAGAACCCTACAATACAGGATAACTTCATACTCCTGTAAGAATAGAGTCCAGACAGAAATAAATAAATCTTGGTTCTGCTTCTTATGGATAGGATGGACTTGACTGAGAATGTGATAGTCCTAGGAAACCTTGATACTAGCAGGGCCGGCTCTAGGCACCAGCAAAGCAAGCAGTTGCTTGGGGCGGCAGATTTGCAAGGGGCGCAAGAATCCAGCATGGGAGCTAAGAACCAACAGGGGCCCCTGGGAGCTGTAGTTCCTTGGTTAGCTCCCTGCCTATAGAGCCAGCCCTGGAGCAGGGAAAGAACTACATTTCCCAGCATTCCTTTGGCCACTAGCAACAGGAAGGGGTGTGGGAAAGGAGTATGGAACTGAAATCTGCAGCTTGCTGTGAATGGTAGGAACAGAGCCAGCTCTAGGTTTTATGCCGCCCCCCCCCCCCGCCCTGGGCTCCCCCCGCCCACACCCCCTGCTGCCCCAGCTCTTCCCCCCACCCGCACCTCCTGCTGCCCCAGTCCTGGGCTCTTCCCCTCCCCCCCCGCACCCCCTGCCACCCCAGCTCTGGCCCCCACCTGCACCCTCCTCCTCCCCTAGCCCTGGGCTCTCCCCACACCCGCACCTCCTGCCACCCCAGCCCTGGCCCCCACCTCCACTCCCCTGCTCCCCCAGCCCTAGGCTCTCCCCCGCCCACACCCCCTGCAGCCCCAGCTCTGCCCCCACCTGCACTCCCCTGCTCCCCCAGCCCTGGGCTCTCCCCCAACCCACACCTCCTGCCACCCCAGCCCTGGCCCCCACCTGCACTCCCCTGCTCCCCCAGCCCTGGGCTCTTCCCCCCACCCGCACCTCCTGCTGCCCCAGTCCTGGGCTCTTCCCCTCCCCCCCGCACCTCCTGCCACCCCAGCTCTGGCCCCCACCCGCACCCCCTGCAGCCCTAGCCCTGGGCTCTTCCCCCCCCCACCTGCACCTCCTGCCGCCTCAGCCCTGGGCTCTCCCCCAAAGAAGGAATTGGGGGGACTAAATGGACGGTGCACCTCTCTATCTGAAGCCTAGCAAGGGAGGTATGTGGATCCCACTAGAATTTAAAATGAAAAAGTAAGGGAGGGGAGGCTCTGGACCTGGGCAGCTTTAGATACAGTACCAGGCACTTAGGAGGATTTCCACTTCTGAGCCATGGAAGCAGAAATTGACTTTTCCTCTCCAGATATAGCTAATATTCAAAAAGGAGATCTAGCACCTGCCTTCCAGATTTGAACACCCTCAAAATTCAGGAGTGCTCAAGCTCAATTTGGGCAGCTGTTACTTCATTTCCCCCAAATCAAATATACTGATCCACTGTAACTTGCTGTAGAAAAAGTAGAATAAATTGAGCAAGAAATGCTTCCCAGTGGTTATTAGGACCGGAATTGCTATTTTCAACAGCCATTGCTTTTTTTGTTTTTTTGTTTAAAGTTTTAGTTTTATTTGTTTAAAAGAAAGACTGTGATAGTGCATTCCCCATAGAAACAAAGAATGGAACAAAAGAATAATAAAGGCACCTCAACTTTTCCTCATTTATGTAGGACAGTCTTATAATGTGCATCCAGATATCCTCCAATCACACAAGCTGAAAATTGTTCCACTTTACTGCAGTTCTGTAACCATATGGGAACCAATCCTGTCTGTGTTCTGTGCACATCCAAAATTCCTGCTGAATGACCCGCCCTGGGAGCGAGTTACCAGTGACCCAGGGCTGGGGCAGCAGGAGGGTGCAGTTGGGAGGGGGAGAGCCCAGGGCTGGGGTGGAGGGCAGCCAAAAATTTTTTTGCTTGGGGCAGCAAAAAACCTAGAGCCGGCCCTGGATACTAGTAGGAACGAGCTATTTGAATTCAATATAGTACAGAATGGATTCACATACTATAGCTATACAAACCCCCTCATCCAACATTTTTCTTTGCTTACTTCCTAGTTACATCTCTTGAGCCACCCAAAATGTATCTGAACCCTTTGTATATACATACATATATAATGAGTTATCAGATCTGTGGAACTACTTGCATGAGTAAGTGTTACTCAACATGAATGAGGATTGCAGAATCATGCCTACATTAACAGGTGACCAGGTCTACCCCTACCAGTAGTCCCATGGAAGTCAGTGAGATTGCTCATATAAGTACACAGCATGTGTAAGGGTTGCAGGATCTAGGGTGACCAGACAGCAACTGTGAAAAATCAGGACAGGGGGTGGGGGTTAATAAGATCCTATATAAGAAAAAGACCCAAAAATCAGGACTGTCCCTATAAAATCGGGACATCTGGTCACCCTAACAGGATCAGACTATAAAAGGATTATTCCATAATACAAACTATCTCAGCTATACCACTGTTTCATGAGAAACAGGAATATTTCCCTATCAATTTCACAGTAACCTTGTATTTCACATTGTTATGGCAATCTTTCAATTTTTAGCATCTGCTTTTCAGAATGTTTCATATCTTGACTGAAAAAATGAAGTAATAGTATAAATCAAACTAAAAATGGCCTGTACTTTTCCTTTCAGATATGTCTGTCTGTTGAGCTGTATTGTAAGTTTAGTGTTACTGATCTAGTAGTTATTTTAACTGCTGCTTGGCTTCAGCCCTGTTGATATATTGGTTATTTTTATATATGGTAGGCTATTTATGTGACTGATTTTGCAATTCATGCTGCCTGCTGAAGGACATCCCTTGAAACAGACCTCATCGCTGTATTCTCAAGATGAAAACAATTGGATAGAAGTACATTTCTGAAAAGAAGAACCTCTATTACATTTTTTTTCTGAATTGCTTGCACAAGCCAATTGGTTGGGTTATTGGAAGAAATGAAACAGGGAAAAATTGATGGGATTCAGGTGTCAGTGTGTGGCATTAAAACCATTTCTTATACTTAGCAAATGGTGACTGTTGGATCAAATTCCAGCATATGGCCAAAATATAGTACAAGGGAGAAAATGATTGCGTTTATCATGCTAGCACAGGGTTCAGAGAGGTAGATGCAAGAGACACCAAAAAGCACAACCAAATTACTCAGGATTGTTATTTTAGGAGTTCACTTGCTCAGTCCCTGTAACCATAGAGAAAGATGCTGTGATAGTGGTAATCTAAAACATGGAAGGTATTTTAGGGGCTTTGAAGGTGTAAATAGGAAACCTAGAATAAAGACATAATTAGAAAACAGAAGCTCTCATCAGAGCTAGACTTTAAATTGTCATGACAAGGGATATGTGTTTTAATCCTCTCAGAGATTTTTCCCTCCTCAATCTTCAATAACCCAAATGGATCCTAAATTAAGCATAAACCAACATCGAGTCTTTTTTTTTTTAAATTCATCCCTCCTGTTAAATGTGCATGGCCCTGATTCAGCAAGATACTTGAGCATCTGTGTGACTTTAAGCATTAGTCTCTGACAACTAGTCAGATGCTTAGTTAGGCAGGTGCTTAAATATTTAGCTGAACTGGGCCCTATGTGAGGTGACTAGGGGGGGAAATCCCATGAGGTGCTGAACACCTGTTGCACCTTGATGAACTCCCTCATTCCCTCACAGAGGATTCGCAGCACAACCCATAGAGAGATGTTCCCAATAGGTAGATGGCATGCAGCTCTATGCATTTTTTCATTTTTTAGTCGAACCTGATCAGGAATTGAATGAGACTGGGACTTGGATAACAGCCAGCAGGCCGAGGATCAGTTTAGAGAAGACTGAAATGATGCTGGTTGGCTATGTTGAAGCAGTCAGAGAAAGTGCCTAGATTGGTGTCTGTACTTCTGATTGATGGGGTTTTCCCATCCATTTTGCCAGTGAGGTTAGGAACTGATGGATGTCTTAATCCCCAATGGCTCCCAGCAACCCAGGTAGCATCAGTGGTCAGGAAAGCATATTTATCTCTCCTCAGTTCAGTGACTGACTGTTTGGGATGTGGACCTTGCAACAGCTATCCATGCCTTTAGTGGCCTCCAGACTGCAACTGTGCATTCTGTACGGTGCTACCCTAGAACAACTCTCTGAAGCTAAAGCAGATGAAGAAGGTAGAGGCCCATCTTCTTAGCAGGCTGGTCACTGGGAATAAGTTACAATAGAGTCCACAGACAACTCTAACATCTTTTGTACTTCTTGGTACAATTAATGGTGTTGATTTAAAGCCCTATATGATTTGGATCCTAGCTAACTGACAAAAGCTCACTTCCGGGGCTCCCCCAAGAGAATAGACGTCAAGTGAAGTTCTGTCATGAACAGTCTCGAGGTCTGAACACATGAGGTTGGAGATAGGTGTAATAAGGGTCTGTCTCTCAGGATTGCTGG
Source organism: Emys orbicularis (assembly GCF_028017835.1). Classification (NCBI taxonomy): domain Eukaryota; kingdom Metazoa; phylum Chordata; order Testudines; family Emydidae; genus Emys; species Emys orbicularis. Next base: position 20,357,170 of record NC_088689.1, on the reverse strand, counting down.
CAAAAAGATACCATTATTTCTTGACCTGTCACATTAATAGTCAGGGTTCTGAAGCCAAATATCCATCACATGATATGCTCAGTATTCACGGTCTTCAGTGATTACTGTTGTGTTAAGGTGTTTTGGTGGAGGAATTTGCTCTCTGGAATTCCCTGCCCTATTACTCTGCTAGAGCTCAAATCAGTTAACTGCTGGAAACAGTTATAAAAATCAATTATTTCCATAAGCTATTGTCCAAGGATGTGTTATTGGAGGATTGGTGTTTGAGTTATCTCTAATTTATTCATTTTTCATTAACTATCTTCATTGAATTGTTTACTGAGACAAATGTGATTGATAAAAATGCAGCTATCGCTAAACAAATGAATAAATAAAATGAAAATGGTCTCAAACGTTTGCACTTTTATTGTTGCACACTCAGATTTTTACATTGCCAAAGTTTTCTTTCCCCATTCATTCTGTGCAAAGAAAAATCAGATTTGTATGTTTCAATGGCATTTGTACACAAATTGATAAGTTAGAGGTCTAGCTACTTGCTTTGTGCGTGCAGTCTCAGTCTTCCCACACAAATCTGGAGATGAAAAAGCTGTGCCTGCAAGAACAGAGATGTGAAAAGCTGCAAGTACAATTTTGGGCCCTAATTCTGCAACTTACTTTGCGCAAATGCAGGGCTCTGCCTGTGTGGAACACTTTGCAGGACTGGAGCCCTGGAAATAATACTTTAGTCTGACAGCCACTCTGGGCAATGTTTCTTTAGAGTGCATGCTTCCTTTTTTGGGTGGATTCTGTATATCAAACCATGTATTTTAACAATCTACCTGAGGACACGCTCACTGTTGAGCATTTTGAAATATCAATATTTCATCCCATTCTCAGCACCCCTGCCATAATCAGTAAAAGTCTGCATGATCTGGGGCTGTGATGGGTTGCTCTACTCATCTCATGTAAGGCGCCTCCTCCGGGCTGTTCTGGAGAATAGTTCACAAGGTCAATGACTCTCCCCACAGTTGCAAGTCATCGCTCCACCTCTAGCTCTTTGTTTGCAGCCCCTCTCTCACTCCAGGAGCTGCTGCAGCCTCTTCATGACTCAGCCCTCTGGCTAGGGGGCTTCTAGGGAGGCAAGGGAGCAGGTAATCTTCCTATGCACTGCCCCACCAGTATCACTTCCCCATTGGTGGGTAGAGGAACCCACACCCACACTCTACTCCAGGTTCCAGCTCAGGGACCCTCTAGTCTGTTCTACCCAATACCTTCCTGCATTTCTGTGATCCCTTTCCCAATCTTCTATCTCTCCCTTCCTTCTCTGGGTCTGCCAGCTTCACTGCTCCCTCCAAACACGCCTCTCTCCCTAGGGAGCGATTGCAGCCTTTCCCAGCAGCCCCATCTGTTGCCAGCTTCCTGGCTCATATACACCCCACCTGTTCCTGCACAGGTGAGCTTCTTCTAACTAAGGCTTTCAGCCTAATAGGTTAATTGGCCTAACTGGCCTTCATTAACCCCTTCAGGGTGAGGGTGGGGTGGATACCCCATCACAGGGGCATACAAAATCAAGACAGAAGAGTTCTAATACATGAAATGCATGTATTTAACATTTGCAATATCAAAAATAATAGTACATATTTGAATAATGGGGGTATCTGAGGAGGATTGTTGGGGATTTAGAACGGACCTAAATTTTCATTTGATACCGTGACCACTCTTTTTAATGTGGAAATGAGTAATACAGGTCACTATTTGTCATTGCTGTTTTCACCTGAAAATGCTAAAGCTAATTTTGGTGGGTCATTGCAATACACCACACCTCCTGGGCATGCACAGACTATGGTACATGTTCATTTAGCAGTGTTATATACACATCTCATAGGCTTATAAGGTGCATCACCATCATAAAAGCACTAGATTAACGTCAGAATATCTGGAGCAGCAAGCCTGACGTTGTCTGGTATGGTTTCTGGAAACAGAGACTTGAACTATCATCACACATCTATCCATTCTGCACTAGATCAAGTGGTGATGCATCAAAATCCAAAGCACTTTCTCACATACATGTCTGACGATATGTGTGTTTTACATTTCCTATAAATGCATCAGTTGTTGGTGATAAGGAACTGAGCTTTGGTGTTCTGGTAAAATGTTCTAGTGTTGCTTTGCAGTAGCATGGATGTCTATTACAGCTCTCTCTTGGATGGAGATTCCATAATCACTACAGACGTTAGGCCCTGTTCAAGGTAATGGGTGCAAGAATAAGACAAATACGTCAGTGTCATCTGATAATATTGATATTCCCACTGGTTTATCTTTTGCAATTATCCCCATATGTTGTACAAAGATGTCAGCTCTCTCATGCGAGGTGGCCATATCTTCTTTGTTGATCACCTTACCATCCTGGTTTATTTGAGCTGGGATGTTGTCTCGGTCTTTGATGACTAGCTTGTGCTTTAGTGTGTGTTGATGGTGAAACTTCATGTCTTGAATTAGTTCTACATGAATGCCAAGCAACTGTTTCTGATTTTCAAGACAACTTTTTGTTGAGGTAGCTGTGTACTTCTACTCAACTGATGCACTCTGCTTGATTCTGTAGCTCTGCTAGATCTTGTGACACTCTGTATGCTGAAGTCTTTATACGTCTCAAAGACCAGGTATACACCTGCTGCTAACTTGTGTTCAATGTAGACTCTGAAATTGGTCACAAAGATCTTGATGATAACACTTGCTGACCAGTATACTCCCCAAAGAACCATGGAACCATCAATAGCTGTTCAGAAGACACCTTTAAAGTATATTTAGCTGACAACTCTGTCTGTTGCTGCTTCTTTAGGTTAGACTTACCCTTGGCAATCCTCATGTCACCAGAGTCAGTGGACATTGACTTTGGTACAGGAGCTAACTCTTGTGACAAAATATTATTGATGTCAACCTCTTGCGAACTTGCTTGTAGGCCTATCACTCTTTAAGAGATAACAATAGTGTCAAATAACTTTGGACCAATCTGTACATGCTTTTCTGTCACCGCCAGTGTCTCTATTGTCCTTGGTATTGTGTCATAGAACCATGTGGGCCACCTATGTTCAAATTCTTGCATTTGGTGAATTCCAATTATAAATGCATTGTCTACATTGATGATGGTGCCACTCTACCTCTGACAACATTTACTATTGCTTTTGAGTGCTTAGTGGGCTCTAAGAAGGTCAATACACAGCTCTAGCTTCTTATTAATGGTCTCTCTGCCCCTAGTAGCTGCAGCAATCCTTGACTTCTTTTCTTCTTTGTGGATCTCTTGTATTTGTGCCTCATTGGTGTCATTTATGTTTGCAGTGTATTCCACCAGCCAGCTGCATGTGCTGAGGCTAACAGCCCAAGTCCTGACAGTCTCTGGTCTTAGGGTGATCCAATGATGGCCCCAGTCAGACCTCATGAAGGTGATTTCAATTTACATGTCACTCCAGAAGCATTAAGAAAAGAAAAGGTGAAGGAAGAAAACAGCTGACAGTGTGTTTGGTTTATAATCTGTTAATGTCTATAATCGTCCAGTGTTTGAAAATTAATTCACGAGTGAATATGTAAGAATTTGTTAAGTGAGCATGCCAGAGGTTGGAAGAACATGCCTTGTGTCTCAGTCCCGAGTGGGAGGAGAGGGCATATTAGCAAGGTATACTGCTAATGCAGACACTAACACAGACATATGTACCATGTGGCTAATTATGTTCCATAACAAAATATTAGTGTGAAGTTTTCATGAAAAATAACTGAAATTCAGTGAAAGTGGTTTCACTGTCACCCGTCTCTAGTGAATCAGGAGGGGGTGGTAATATGTGCTCATATTTGAAAATGCTGAACAGTGACAAGGTGTTATCAGGCAGTTTCTTTGAATTTAGGCTCTTGAAATTCAGAATCCACACACACAAAAATATTGTATAGACACTGTGATGGGATGAATAAAATCCAGTGACAAGTTAAAGAGCTGCTGTGGGCAAGACTGGCCCAGCCCCTTTGGGTCTGTCACTCATGTCAGGGGTGGAATAAGGATTTAAAAGCAGGAAGTTCCAGGCAGCTGTGGGACAGATCAGACATCAGCTCTACAGTTCCTAAGACAGACTCTTGGAAGGCTTCAGGGAAACTGCCCTCAGGAAGGTCATACTGATTCTACAAGCACACAGTAGATTCTAGTATACTGGCTGGAGAGAATAGGTTTTGCAAGCTCCTAAATAAGCCGTCAAGCAGTCGGTACTGCTATCCTCAACCTCTCCCAGGGTTAGGAAATCAGGGACCCACACTGAAAAGATTTGGGAGGGAGAACCAGGAGCCCCAGCTCCTTCAAATACAGTCAGACTGTTTGGCACTGAGACTCCTGCTTATATAGACATGGATGCCCTACAGGTTTTGCAGTAGGGGGCACCCATCAGTGAGACGAGAATTGTGACAGACACTAAAACAAGGTACTGACAAAAATCTTGCATTTGGCTACCAGACTATTTGTAAAATTCAGCCTTGCATGTACACCTGGAGCCAGCATTTCTTACAAAAACATATGCACTAGTGGAATCCTACGGCAACTGTCATTAATTCATATCAGTCATCATTCTATACTAAAAAGGCTTTTTTTTTTTTTTTGCCTTAAGTATTTTGGAAATTTCATCAGTGGATATATATATCAAGACAATAAATTGCTCTTCTATGGCACCAGGCATCTGAGGACTTCAACACGCTTCAGTTCACAGACTTTAATTTATCAGCCTCACAGCACCTTTTGCAGGTAGGTAAATATTATCCCCATTGTACAGCTGGAGAAACTGAAGCACAGAAATATTAAATGGTTTACCCAAAATCTCACAGAAAGTCTGTGACAGAGTTTGGGAATACAATGTTTAGTCTCCTGATTCCCAGCCTTATGCCTCAACTATAAAACCATCCTTTTTCTCCAAGACGTATACACACAGGAAAGCTCTCAATGGCTCACGTTTAAAGGGAAACATTCATCTTTCTGAAAATAAGCACCATAGCATTTGCATGCTCAAGGAAAGGGGCATATATTCTGACAGGTGCACCCCAAAATACAACATGGTCACTTAATTTTTTATGAGTTTTGCCAGTCTCCAACTAGAGATGAGCCCGAATAATGAAGTTTGTGTATGAATCTGAATGGTCACAAATTATGTGGTTTTGGTTTAGGCCCATATCTGTGTCTCACATGATCAGAGATGTTTTTCAAGGTCAAACTAAATGTGAAAGCTGTGCAAGATTCACACTTGTAAGGACAATTTCCTGCTGCTACAGGTATCAGAAACCAAGCTGCAGAATAAGTTCCCAGAGCTCCATCCTGTTCACCTAAGCATACGATTACACTAGGCAGGTTGCTAACGTCTCCAGTCAGTTGAACTTGTTTAAAAGCCCTTTTTTCAGATACAGTCTATTTTGCTTCACTCTGTTTCTGCCTGCTACTATCACACATACAACTGCCTGCCTGCACACAGAGTGCCCGTGAGAGCTGTGCTTGGGTTACAACAGTGCACGTGAGGGCAAATTAGGCTAATTTTCAAACGAATGTGGATTTTTGCATGTTTTCTCTGGAAAACGCCATTCCTCCCTGTGCCTCACTTCATCTGTAAAATGGGGATAATGGTACTTCTCTCATGCACAGGAGATTTGCAAGATTTGGTTAAAGTAGACTGAAACAAGATGGGGTGCTCCCTCTCCTCCAGCCCAGGAGTAAGGGGAGCCACGGGACAGTGCTTTTTATCCAAGCCAGAGAGATATGGGGGAGCTCTCCCTGTTTTGGCAGAGGATGGGGAGCTGTGCTGCCCTCTGGTCCCTCTTAGTTTAACCCCTTATTGGAAGGTTTGTGAAGGTCTCAAATACTGCAGAGATGGGGTGTCAGATAAGTAGGCAGATAGTTGATGGTGTAAAAAAGCAAATGTTGCTCTTGCTACATATTCTAGCTCTTATCAGTTCACAAAAGATATGTGTGTAACATAGAACATGAGGATTGATTTTCATCCAAGTGGCACAGTATGCAAACTGTATGTATTGACTTGGGGCCTAATCTAAAGCTTACTGATACCAATAGGAGTCTTCCCATTTGCCTTATCTAATCTTCAGAATTGTATGACCCCCATTCAGCTTTGGCTTCAGTGAGTCAGTGCTCGGCACCCCTGAAAGCCAACCCACAAAACTTTACAAAGAACTAAGATGGAAACAGACCCAATCATATTGCAGGTGCCGGACTAGATCCTCAGCTAGCGTAAATGGACATAGTGTGAATAGAGCTATGGTGCTTTACACCAGCTAAGTATCCATCTCATTATCTTTTGGGCATGCGTTGAGAGTGCATTAGGAGTTTTTTTTAAAGAGGCTAAACTCTATCAACCACTAAAAGAAATGTGCTATATACCATTAGTGCTAAGGACTGGAATAAGGCATGTATTTATTAATTAGTTTAGTCAGCTATAGTCATCTTTGCTTGATTTTGCTTAAAAACAAACAAACACAAAACCCTGCAGCTGGATATGAATTGCCTTTTAAAAAACTGTTTTGGATATTATTGGCACTTTTGGGATGCTGATTGCTATTTAATTTCCACACCGTGAATATTTTATCAACTTGATAAAAGTGGCCAGTCTGTTGCAACAAAGTAGCATGAATTTATAGGAGCTTCAATACTGAGGACTTTGATGAGAACAGTAACTGTATAACCCCAAAAGAGAAAATGGTAAACAACATCTTAAACAGATCAAAATATTAATGGTGTGGAAATTAATTAGCAGCCAGCATCCCAAAAGTGCCAATAATATGGGGGAAATTTTTTTAAAAGGCAAATCATACCCAGCTGCAGGGTTGTGTGTTTTTTTAAAGGCAAAATCAAGCAAAAATCACTGTGACTAAACTAATCCAAATATGAATTAACAAATACATGACTTATTCCAGTCCTTAGCAATAACTGTATATAGCATATTTCTTTTACAAAGCACTTTACAAATATCACTAGTTAGCTTTTCACATAATAATATTTCCTTACCTCAGAGTGTGTTATCACCCTTTTTACACAGGGAGAAACAGAGAGAGATGAAATGAATTGTTCAAGTCACAGAGGGAGTTAGTATTAGAACTGATATTAGAAGCCAGAAGTTACTGGCTCCAATTACTGTGCCTGGATCAAAAGGTCACAGCTCTGTCTAATGACTCCCTTCATGTTTTTAACTACTGCTAGCATTTTGTAATTTGTTTATTTGTGCCACACTGTAAGTGGGTGAGGTGTTTTACAAATAGAAGACACAGTCCCTGATTCAAAACAATTGATAACTGGACATAATATGAGAATGGGTCAAAGTGCCTCTCAGACTGGAAACTGGAAAAGAACATTCTAATAAAATTGCTGCTTCTTTTCTTTTCTGAGTTCACTTAGTGAGCCCTCAGGGAGAAGGCCAAAATAAGCTTCTGTTTACTGTGAGCTGAATAGGATGGCCAGGTGCTAAATATATGGCAAATGGCCCTGATTGTGCCCAAATCTGTGCATGGATCTTCACTTTCCTGTATACTTGGTCAGTAACCTCCATGGTATCTCCCCTGGGTGAGAGATCCATCTGTGTGTGGGCTGGGGACAAATTGGGAAGTTTACTACACACCTGACTGTACTCCTTGTGAGCTTCACAGGAAATCTGCTAAAAATTTAATACAACAGAAAGTTGTTTGACTTTTCCATACAACCTTTCCGTGCTGAGGAACCTCAATAGAGGGACCTGGTTGATTTCCTAGATACTGTGAGGGGACTAGCGTGGAGATTTCCCTTCTTGTGGCCCCTTCTAAAGGTTTTCTTATGGGCAACAGGTGCTCTGGCCCCAAATATCCTGGTGCTCAGAGGATTTGCATTTCGCCTGACTGAACTGTTCTGAATTACTACTACCCAAAAAAAAAAAAAAAAAACACCTTAAATTCCTCCATTGTTGCCAGCATTTATCACCTTTTCATAAACAAGAATATTTAAAGTGTTATAAAACCAAATGTTTATGAATTATATACTTGCCCCAACCCAGTTTTTTCAGACATGTTTGAAATAGCTACAAAACACAACAGCCCCTGCATATAGTAACACTCATGTCAAATGTATATCTGCTAAAGTATTACATCAAATGTAATACTATGTTTTGTCTCCAGAGGGCCATCTTTAACCACTGAAGAAGTATCTGAGAGGGTTGAAGTTTTAATCCCCTTCTTTCAGCACTTACCTTTTACCACGGATTCCAATTTATGCATCATCATCAATGGGTTACTATTGCTGTATGAATTAGCGATTGTTATGAGCCAGAAGCAAATGTCCTTTGGAAGGAGACTATTTTCTGTACTGTAATCTTTTGTTTATATGATGTTATACAAGTGAATCAACAATGCAAAAGTGATGGTTAATATTAAATCCTACTGGCATTTAGTCTCAGAGCAATGGAAAATATTGGGTTTAAGTCAGCTTTAACAGCTGAATGTTTCCACAGTCATCTACTTCTGAAGGATAGCAGCCATTCTGATATATATTTTACTGTGTAAAAGAACTAATTTATTTTAGTAATCTAAATACAAGAACTCAGGATACTATAGTGAAGCTACAATGTAGTGTGTGTGCGTGTGTGTGTGTGTGAAATCAAGAAATGAAAATTCAGGAAGAGAGTTACAATTGAAAATTCAACCTTAACTCTGTCTGCGTAATTATGCCTTAAAAGCAATGCCTTTATTAATTATATTATATTAATTATATATTATATTATTTGTCAACTGGCAATATATAAATAGATATCAAATGGAATTTTCTTACCTTACATTTAGTGAGTTTGCAATATAGTATATATAGTCTTCGGTTCGCTTGACTTTTCAATCTTAGATTGCTTAGATTTTTCAGTTGCTCATAACTATCTAATGTATTTATTTTGAGCTGAAAGTTTCCAGAGGTGATTTTTTAAAATGTGTGAGCAAACATTAAAAATAAAAACAAAACAAAACAAATGCCACCTTTAGATATATTCAAATGGGGAAATTGTCTCTTTAAACAACTTTTGTTCAAATTTGTTTTGTTCAAAGTTAATGATATTGAAGGAACAAACCTAGGTGTTTGGGTTTTTTTTAATGAATTCAGTAGTTTTAAAATTATGAAGATAAAGGCAGGAAGTTGAAACTTTTTATAATTTGCAGCAAACTCTACTGTTGTGCACCTCCATATTACTAAAGCGATAATGGAATGGAAATCAAAACCAAAAAAACAAACAAGCAAACAAATAAACCAACAACAACACAACCAACAGCAACTACCTAATCCTACTGCACATGTGAAAAAATGTAATTGTTCATAACTTCAAAAACTATTTGAATAGGCCCATTGAAATCTACCAAATAAGCCACATTTGAGCAAAATCTCTTTGGTGTTTGTTAATTATGGTATGCTATGGTAATGCTGGTTACTATCTTCCTAGCTTTTTATTAAGAATACATTCTAGTATGGAGTGATATAAAAGTATGGACATGCATTTAGAATACCCACATTGTTGACAAGTAACAAAGCCAGGAGTAAATTATGCCCATCATCTCAAATTGGTGCCATGTACATATATACTATGGCCCAGATCTTGCAGCTGAATTCAGTTGCTTGGACACCTGAACCTAGGCAGGGCCCTATGGACTTCAAGCTCAGGGACCTGCCCTAGCAGATCCCATTGCAAAGTCAGGGCCTATATAACTATTTTTATTCTTAGAAATTTGTGAGTGAAGTTAGTGTTCATGAAAGTGAGGGCTAATTGCTGGAGTTAGGAATCCCGAGAGTATGCAGTTTTCTTCACAAAGTTCTGCTGATCACTCTTATCCCTAATATGCAACATGCATGATGCAGTCCTAGATTTCTATTGAGCAGAGCTTCTCAATACCCACCATACTCAATATGTTTCTCTTTGCGAAGTGAATAAGGGCTCGATCCTGCAATGTGCTGAGCACTCTGGCTTCAATCTGGCAAAGCATCCAAGCACATGCTTAACTTTACACATGACTAGTCCCTTTGACCTTGGAGGATCAAGCCATAAGTGAGAATCAGGATAAAACTCACTTTCACTCATTCCTTTTGGTACAATTTAATCTCAGGTTTGTGAATGCCAAAGTCTCATGTCCCCCAACCTCTCTACAACTGAGCCAACTATACAGTAATTTACAACTGCATAAGCAAGTTGATTTATATGCAACATTCATTAAGGTAACACACAAACAATTACATATCATTTAAACAAGTACCATCAACAGGACAATTTCTAATGGGTAAAAAAAAAAAAGATAGCATTTATTAAGCTGCTCTGCTAAAATATATTAGAATAATCAAATACATTTCCTGGCTTAACTGAGCATAGGACAGTATATGATTTCTTCAAGCACTGTCACCAGCCTTAAAAATAGGTGATGGAATCCATATCAGTAAGAAGCATCTTCAAAGAGGATTAAAGGGTTCAGAATTTTTTGTTTGAGGCAATAATATATTGAATTCTTTTGGAGTAATTAAACTTGACAATGATCCAGCTTTTTTTTTTTTGGGGGGGGGGGGGGGTACAATGCTTCTTACAATTTATAGGTAATTGGCAGGTGAGCAAGATAAGTAGCACTGATCGCCACTTGATGCTATTACTGCCTAAGGGAGCGAGGGGAAGCCTGTCATACAGGAAGAGGCTGTTCAAATATACATGGAAGATGAGCATAATGAATTTTCACCTGAGGAGAGAATGCAAGTGACTTAACGTCCTACATGAAATCAGATCTTGGTGTTTCAGGAAATTTCTTATTGAGGGAAGATGACAATAAAGCTTCTTTGCAGCAACCTGAGCACTATAAAGCCTGTAGGTTGTGTTGCTTCTTGGTTGAAATTACAGAATCAGGCCATTTAGCTTGCATTCAGACTTCACTAATCCCTGTGAAGATTGACCCCCACATATGCTGTTAGTTGGCTGCACTGACAGACTTCCTGCCCCTTCCCTGCTTGCCCTTTCCAACCAAAACAGCAACAAACCCCCCTTTGCATAAAAGAGAATTTTCTCTCAGCTTCTATCAAATTTCTTTTGGTAGGTTGTGACACTTTTGGGGTTACCTAAGGGGAATGGGGTGAATCACTACCGCCTACTTATAGCATGGGGGAACCTTGTCTTTGCTCGCTGGGGGCAATGCACCCAAAACTCCCAGCTGCTGGCAACACAAGCCCCACTTTGGGCTCTGCAAGCTCTGCACTTTCCCTCTGCAAGCCAGCAATTTGCACATCGCACTCCCTAGGCTTCCCAAGTGACTCCTTGGGGCAGGGGTGAAAGTAACTTAAAGGACCTCCTGAGGTCCCTTCCAACCCTGATATTCTATGATTCTATGACTTACTGGTACTCCGGAGTCCTGAGAGGGGGGCATGGCCTCAACCGGAAGAGGCAGGGCCTTTAAATCAAGATTTAAAGGCCCCACTCTGGCTGCAGCTGGGAGCCCTGGGGCCTTTAAATTACCTCCGGAGCTCCCAGCTGCAGAGGCTGCTGGGAGCCCCGGGGCTAAGGGGCAATTTAAAGGGCCCGGGGCTCTGACCACCGCTACTGCAGCGGAGCTCTGGGCCCTTTAAATCGCCAACAGAGCCCTGCCGTCGCTACCCCGGGGCTCCAGCAGCCGGGCTCAGGCGGTGCTTTAAAGGGCCGTCGCTACCCCTGCAGTGGCAGGAGCCCCGGGCCCTTTAAAGTGCCTCCCGAGCCCAGCTGCCTGAGCCCAGGGGTAGGCGGCAGGGCTTGGGCGGCACTTTAAAGGGCTCCCCGCAGTGGCTGGAGCCCCCGGGCCCTCTAAAGCACCAGCTGGGGAAGCCGGTCTGGTCCGGCACGGCTTACTTTCACCTCTGCCTTGGGGCAGAGCAGAGACCACCCATTGCTAAATCTATGGAAATAGCTATCCCCCAGAGTTCAGCTCTGTCCCCCAGACACAGTTCCCTCCAATCTGTGTGCATCCCACTTTGCTACACTTGAATGCCCAATCCTTGACTTCTCGGCATGTGCAATGCCTCTATGGATGCAGTGTCCCCAGTTCGCTAGCTTCACCTCAGACTCTCCTTAGCACACAGCATTTAGTCATTTTTGTAGTAAAATCAAATACAAGTTTATTGGATGATGATAGCCCAGTTGGGAGAGCTAGGATCCACTTTTCATGAGATATACAGTAGAGTACTACCTCCATAACAGATACTGTCTTGTGCCCTTCTTTTTCCTTTTACATAGATTCAGATCTTTCTTCTCTTTTCATAACCAGGGTGTTTCGTTAACTTCAGTTTGCCCCAATGGTCCCCCACTCAAGGTCTTTTTCTTATGCTCTCTTGTGCTTTGTAAAGACCCAAGCCTGCACTTTGTCTAGATTGTAAACACTGGGCTGGGCTGGGTTGGGTCAAAAAATGTCAATTGTTCTGTTTTGATTGAGTAGCTCTGAGAACCCCCAGGATGCCTCATCCCCTTCCCCATCCCCATCCCAATCCCACCTCCCCAGCTGATCAGTTTCAACTCCAGCAGCTTTGAAACACAATAGTCTACATGTTATATAACTCTTAAAACATTTTCTATACATACCTTCTGAAATAACCCTGACAACCAGAGAGTTTTTAGCTTTCACCAGAGGCCACACATGGCCCCCTTCAGTGAAATATCATGAAGATGGTGATCACAGGGGAAAACGCCCATATGGACATGTCTAGTCAAGTCCCTGGGTATAGACTCATAAATATTTACCTCCTCTCTGTTGCCACCATGTGGTGCCTGGGTTACAGAGGTTACATTCAATCTTGTTAAGAGAAAATGTGGGTTATGAAAGATTATTGCTATTACAGTAACCCCAATTAAAATTGGAGCCTATTCCACTGGGTGCTACACAGACACATAGCAAGTATTCTTCCTGAAAGAGCTTACAATTTAAATAGTCAAATGATGGAAGTAACAGTAACTTGCCTTAGCAGGGAATAGAACTTAGTTTTCCTGACTCATAGTATAGTGCCTTATCCACTGGACTACATTACCTCACTGAAATTATTTACTGTTCTATAATGATGAATCTAAAAACACTAAATAAAAAGAACATACAAAGCAGAGTTGTAGTACATGACTCTCCTCCAGCCTTATATTCACAGATATATATATACACACACTCTGTCCCAGCTGGGTGCCTGCCTCCTCCAGGCATATAATCATAATACCAATGTGATAGAGCAGTCCATTACAGAAAGCATGGAAGCCCAGTGGGTTGGTTTATGTAATGATTAAGGGTAATGTATGTTATTGTTATTCAAACTCTTTAATAGCTCCACAGGAGAGATAGGGATGTAGAACCCAACTGCAGGGTTGGTTTCTCCTTCCCTCCTGATTGCACTTACCTTGAGGGAATTTTAGGAGTTTTTACCATGAGGGAAAGTGCTGATAGAGTTTTCTTTGGAGTTAGGAGAGGCAGCATTGTTTGCAGCTGAGTTGGAGACTCCCATTGGGTGAGGTGGTGGAGGTTGATTGGTCAGAACCTCTGAGGGTGGGGTTAATGGACTACAAAGCTGGGAGTTTGGGAGTTCAATCTAGCTATGCTTTCTCTAGTTCTGTACCTCTCATTCCAGCGTAGGGGTTTAGTATGCTATAGGAAGCCATTTTAAGAAAGGAGTAGGCTATAGCTCAGGGGCTTTCTCTAGCTTGGCATTCTGGAATCACTCAGAAGCTTCTTCCTTGAATTTTCATTTGCAATTTGGGAGCTTAGGTGAGCTCAGTAGTTTAGTCTAGTTTTAGTGCCTACTCCAGACCTGAGAGCTCATTCCAGTTTTAGAAGCTTAGTTTGGGTTAAAAAAATTAAACTCGGATTAAAATTTATAGCTAGTAGATTTCAGTTAAGGGCTTCTGTTCTGTGTCTGGAGCTCATAACCCACAACGTAGCATGATTAATAATAAAATTCTTAGTTCCTCTATAGGGGTCTATATCTTTAGCACTTTACATGCCTCCTCACAACCCCCCTGTGAAATAGGAGTGTTCACCCCATTTTCCAGATGGTGAAACTGTGATACAGAAAGATTAAATGACTTGTCCATGGACCTACAGAAAATCAGTGATGAAGCTAAGATTAGAATTCAGCAGACTTTAGTCACTGGCCCTGTGCTCATATCTCATATTCACAGCCCTGTGGAAACTGCAATCAGATGTAAACGGTATGTCTGGAAGGATTGTAATAACTTAAACTTCACAGACACCCTCAAGAAAATGCTCTGGATTCTGAAAAACTTCAGTAAAAAATGGAATGATATAGCAGTTGTCATAGGTACCTGGGTGTGATGTATTTACTTTTGATACCAGTGTAAGTCAGCAACTCCAGTGATTTCAGTAGCTCTATCACCATGTATCGCTGCCATGATAGCTATATATGACATTATGGGCCTTATTCCTGGTAATGGTATGGCCAATTTGTACCTTGTTGCAAACTGCATGACTCAGGATCTTCTTGAATACATGCACAAAATCAAAATGATTCAAGAGCCTCCTGACCTTCATGAAAAGTATTACTGAAACATCCATCAAAAGCAACAGACATGAAAGAATGCCCAGTCAAGATCCACATGAGAAGAAAAGTGCTGCAACATGATATGAAGCTTGTTAAACCTGGGTCCAGGTCTTCAACTGAGAATGTCCAACTACCAGTGCCGGGAAGATGAATTCCAGGCACCAATACCCAAGCTGCTGAGAAGACCTCAGTTTTTGTGACAGAATACAGGGAGGGAACCTGTGTCTTAAATAGCTGGCTCCCAGATCTTGTTGTGCTTTAAGTCAAGGAAATCCTAGGGCCTGTGGTATATAGGAGGCCAGACTAGATGACCATAGTGGCCCCTTCTGGCCTTAAAATCTATGAAAGGTTGTCTAAAAGAACTTGAATTGCACTTGGAACTGGATAGTCGGAGTCGAGTGTAGACCACAGGAGTTTTGTGCTCATGGTGTGCAATACACCTAAGAACATGCTGCCTTCTGTACCTGTTGAAGTTTCAGGAGGCTCATCAAAAACCATCCCAAATACAGTGCATTAGAGTATTTCAGCCCAGAGTGACAATAGCATGCTTAGCTAAGATAAAACCTGCATCTGAAAAGCAAGATTGCAGTCATGTCGTCAGCAGCAGATGGGAAATCGTACTATGAGTCACTACTTCTGTCTGCACATCCCAAAATGGCAAGGGATCCAATAGGATCTAAGGACTCACACCATCATGGAAAAGGAAGTATCTTCTCTATTAAAAGTTCAGGCAAACCCACACTTCATTCTTCCTACATAAATAACTCACCAGCTTCATTTATGTCTTGCCTGGATTCAGTCCGACCAATTTCCTCCTCTTCAGATCCAAACTTTAGTCCTGCTCTGAGAAACCACAGAAACATCAGAATGTATTTTGATGAAAAGAAGACAGAAAGTAGAATGCTATCCACATGCTAGTGACACTGAAGCACATGAAACCTCACAATCTCTGTTGCATAATATACAGCTTGATCAGGAAGGATGGAGACAAGATACAGTAAGATGCATTAAAATAATGACCCATCCTCTTGAATTAGCTTGTTATGTGTTCATATGTCTAATAGAACTGCAGTATGTAGCCTGGTATCTGTTGAAGACATTATGGGAAGAGTTAATAGACCAGTTTCTGAGGGTGTGATAAAGAAGAGCAATATTAAACATATGAAGTTTTATTGAGAAATAACAGTTCCCATTTAAAAAAAATGCATCTATATTTCCAAATGAGTGCTTGGTTTGAAATGATGTAGCTAAATAAAAGCTTGTAATTTTCCAGAAGGTATCAATACAGTGAATTATCCCTCAGGGGTGGCTGGAGGACAATAGGAAGGATTATCTTTTTCTTCTCCTGTGCTTAAAAGGTATCACATCAAACTCAAGATGACATGAAGTTTAAATGGATCACTGCTTAGTCATTTGAGATGCAGTATGCCTGAAAAATGTCAAGTGTAGGGCAAACACCTGCATAGTTCAAGACTGTAGGAGTTACTCATTACACACCAGAATAATAAAGTTCAGAGCGAATGGGTGAAACTTAAACTCGAGTAAAACAAAATAAATGTGAGGAATATTGTAGATCGGCAATGTAAACAGAAAGGGATTATTCATTAATCGAAGAATTAGGCATACGCTTGGTACCAAATATTCAGAAATTACAAGAAGTTTGCTAGAAGGAGGTTTTCAAAACAGTTGCCCTGGAAAGCTGAAATTTGTTTTGAATGAAAAGAGATTTGTGCATCTTGGTTATTATTCTATTTTCCTCTAAGTACTTTACTATAGTATTCTAATCTAGACTCATGACTCCAAACACTAGAATTTATGGGACTCATCCAAAGCCCGCTGAAATCAATGAATGTCTTTCCATTGTCCTGAGTGGTCTTTGGCTCAGACCACATGCTATTGTGGGAATACGGCGTGAATATGCAGGGGAATTTTTGAATGAATTCACTTTCACTGTGCTCCTGCCCCCCTTGTGTTCACGTTCCAGAAGTAATCTAGGAAATTAACTTAATGGTAGGAATTGTTCACTGCTGGCAAAATCCACCAGCATAAAACCTGAGCATTCCAGCTCTGTGTGGGAGTGGAAAGTGCTTGAGAGGTGAAAACCCACCACTGACCCATCATTTACACTTCTTTAGTCTTTGTATCATCTGCTAACTTTATTGTAATGATTTTATGTTTCCTTGCTGGTCATTGATAAAAATGTAACCCCTCTAGAAACACATCCACTTGATTCCCCACTTACAGTTACGTTTTGAGACCTATCAATAAGCCAGTTTTTAATCCATTTAACATGTCATGTTGATTTTGTATTGTTCTAGTTTCCTAATAAAAATGACATGTGGTACCAAGTCCAATGCCTTACAGAAGTTCAGGTATATTACATCAGCACTATTACCTTTATCAAACAAACTTGTAGTCAAATCAAACAAAGATACCGAATTAGTTTGACAAGATCTATTTTCTATAAACCCATGCTGATTTGGCATTAATTATATTACCCTCCTTAATTCTGTATTAATAGAGTCCAATATCAGCTGTTCTGTTGCTTTGCCCAGGATCAATGTCATGCTGAAAGGCCTATAATTACTTGAGTCACCCAGGTAACTATTTTTAAATATTGGCACAACATTAGCTTTCTTTCAGCCTTCTGGAACTTCTCCAGTGCTCCAAAAGTTATTGAAAAACAACATTAACAGTCCAGAGAGCTCCTCAGCCAGCTTTTTTGAAACTCTCAGGTGCAAGTTATCCTGACCTGCTGATTTAAAAATGTCTAGCTTTAGTAGCTGTTAGTTAACATCCTCCTGAATTACTGTACTTCATCATCATATAACATCATCTGACTTATTCCCAAATACAGAACCAAAATACATATTGTGTAGCCTTTATGAAGGGCCTAAATGGTGCGGGTAGCCATGTACTGGCCCCTTCCACCCTGAACGAGCAATTTTCAAGTGAAGGCTATAAAATATTTGTGGAAAGTGAATGCTGAATTCCTATTTACAAGGGTTTTCCTGGAAACCTGACTCTAAGTATTATGCCCATCCTGCAAGCGACGGAACACATCATGTCCCATGTAAGGTCCAGTCAGAACTGAAGTCCCTGCTCCCTAATTACTCCCCTGACAACAGGGCATAAGGCTTCCCAAATAGGGGCAGGAGTAGGCGCCCCCTTCAATGCCAGCTATTAGAACAGGCCTCTGTGGAAGGGGAGAGGAGTATGCTGCACCATGCACAGGTGTAGCAATTTGCAGCTCCCACGGAGCTGTGGGAGGCAGGATACTTCTGATGCTCCAAAGAGCTCTGATGTGGCATTGCACCACCTCCACTGCAGCTCTGGGCCTGAGCGCACAATCCTAGCCACTGATGAGTGTTCATTAAAACTGAAAATCAAACTAAATGGAATAGTATCTTCTTATAAAACCACTGCAACAAAACAGGGTTTAAAGAGCTTCCGTTCCTCCCCACTCCTCGGTGCCTCACACAAATGTCATGCAAATGTAATATATAAAATGTGTAATTAGGAATACTTAAATGCAACATTAAGCACATAGCTTGTCACTTTTTAATGTAGAGTTTGACTACGAATCATGAATGGGAGTGGGAAGAATATTCCATAGGTTAGGGCATTGCTGGAAAAAGCCCTAGCTCGAACTGTCTGAGGATTATACTCAGAAAATGTAAATACTCACTTTATCCTGAGTGGAGAGAGTGGTTGACATATATGCAAAGATTAACTAAATATATTGAGGCTACCCCCTGAAGGACGTTAAAAACCAGAACTTAGTGCAGAGCTAGCGTAATGACTGCAAAATAGAGTACGATATGTTGTGATTTCTTTTTGCTTGCTAGAATATGTGCTCCTGTGTTTTGAGTATGCTGCAAACTAGATATGATCCAAAGGATGGCCCTACAAAACAGAGTGTTCCAATAATTCTATCTAGTAAGGTCAAAAACATTTACCAAAAACTGCAAATTATTCTTACTGGGCAATGGTCATACCTGGTTGTATGGTCCTGTCTAAATTATATGGGCACATAGTCTATACTAGAAAAAATATAGCTGGATACCGGACAACTCCAACAGTATCAGACAAAGAAAACATATTAGCTCAGATTCTCAGTTGGTATAAATCAATTTGTCATTCTGTTCATATATATACCATGTAATAGACATGATTGTGCACAATAGTGCACATGCCATTAATCCAACATCACACTTTGAGATATGTATCAGAGGGGTAGCCGTGTTAGTCTGAATCTGTAAAAAGCAACAGAGGGTCCTGTGGCACCTTTAAGACTAACAGAAGTATTGGGAGCATAAGCTTTCGTGGGTAAGAACCTCACTTCTTGCATCTGAAGAAGTGAGGTTCTTACCCACGAAAGCTTATGCTCCCAATACTTCTGTTAGTCTTAAAGGTGCCACAGGACCCTCTGTTACTTTGAGATATGTCTTCTCATGCCATGTTGAGTTGGATCACTGATGAGAGCACCTTGGAGCACTGAACTCTGTGATATCTTTAGAATGCAGTAACCTTATCTTTGTTCTAATAGCTAAAACCAGATTATTTTTTAAAACAGGAAGGCCTGGAGGTCTTCCTCCTTAGAGATATCAGGGTTCTTCACAGAAATGCTTCGTTGGGTCCAACCCTTGAAGTCAATGGAAGTAAGATATAGAGAAGCTTGGAAGTTAAACACATACACACATAATATAAAATTCTAATTCATGTAGACATATGTCCTTCCATGGTCAGTGGACATTTCTCCATAGAGCCACAGGGCATGATTTTCCTCTAAGCCCGTGTAACACCATTGACTTGAATGTCATTAACAACCACTGAATATGATGGATTTATTACTGAATAACAGTCCAAATGAAAGGAAAACAAGGCCCAATGCGTGAGAGAGATTTACATGTTACTGAGGAGACAATATTAAATATTTTATATTAGAGATTTCATAGCACATATAATAAATCATACGTATTGCATTAATGGTATTTCTGTACAAATTCTAAAACTGAAAGAACACAATTATTCCACTTAGACTAGGTGCTTATTTCCAATGCAGAAGAATGGTCAATGGTTTTCCTATAATCCCTATGATTGCCCTCTCATACAATACCCATTAAAGTTATAACGCCATCAAGTACTAACACTGTTGATAACAAAATTATTGATTAGTTGGCAAAAGTGGTTCCAGCGTCCACTCAGATAGTTTCATCCTGTTTTATTGCCCACAATTTAATATGAACATTGAGTGTTACTCATTTACAACATGCATGGGACTGACTAATTAGGATCCTACAGCCATAGAATATAGAGTGATAACCAATACTTTGCAGATAAAATCCTGGTCCCTCACACAAAGCCAAAAGACAAGAGGATTTGGGTGATGAAATCCTCATCGTCTCAAACCACTGTTGGAAAAGCGGTAGTTTTCCATCACACTGACTGGCTTATCTTAGAAATCACAGAAATGGATGGGCTCTCAAGAGGTCATCAAGTCCAGCCCCCCTGCTCTGTGATATGACTAGTAAACCTAGACCATAGTTGTTTGTGCAACCTGTGCTTAAAAACCTCTAATGATGATGGCAATTCCACAACCTCCCTTAGAAGACTATTCCAGAGTTTCAACACCATTATAATAAAAACATTTTCCCAAATATCTAACCTAAATCTCCCTTGCAGCAGATTAAGTCAATTATTTCTATTTTATCTTCAATGTACATGGAGAACAATTGACCCCCGTCCTCTTTATAACAGCTCTTAACATATTTGAAGATTTAAAAGTCTCCCCCTCAGTCTTCTTTTCTCAAGATTAAACATGCCCAGTTTTTGTAATCTTGAAACCTTTTATCATTTTTGTTTCTCTCCTCTGGACTTTGTCCAATTTGTCCACATCTTCCCTAAAATGTGGCATCCAGAACTGGACACAGTACTCCAGATGAGGCTTCACCAATGCCGAGTCAAGCAGGACAATTACCTCTCATGTCTTAGGTATGACACTCCTGTTAATACACCCCAGAATAATATTAGCCTTTTTTGCCACAGCATCATGTTATTGACTCATATTCAATTTGTGGTCCACTATAACCTCCAGATTTTTTTCAGCAGTACTACCAACTAGCCAGTTATTACCTATTTTGTAGTTGTGCATTTACTTTTTCCTTCTTAAATTAAGAATTTTGAGTTTGTCTGTATTGATTTCAGACCAAGTCTCTAATTTGTCAAGGTTGTTTTGAATTCTAATCCTGTACTCCAAAGTGCCCTCCCAGCTCAGTGTCATCTGCAAATTTTATAAGCATACGTTCCACTCCATTATCCAAGACATTAATGAAAATATTGAATGGTAAACAGTTTTGTAAGATTTGTCTCTATTAATTTTCCCATATTTTTGCCTAGCGTAGTCTAACAGTTGAAAATACTTATCAATATTATGTAGATGCCTAGTGGTTCAAGCCTGTGCTATATCTAGCTCATGTTCGGATCAGTAAGGGCTGGGCGAGGTTATCAGGGAACAGTTATAGATCTCCAATTTTCTTCCCTGACCCCAGGGCCGGTGCAACCACTAGGTGAACTAGGCGGTCGCCTAGGGTGCCAAGTGGTTGGGGGCGTCCAAGATTTTTCCTCCCTCCCCTCCCTTCCCCTCACACAGAGTGTGGCGTGGCTGATTGGGCACATTGGCCTCCAGCAGGCAGAGTCCCTCCCCCGCTCCCCCGCCCCTTGCCTCAGCGTCCCGTCACCAGCACGCTGCAGGGGAGGGGCTGTGGGCTCCGCAGCCTGTTTGTTTTGGCTCCACGTGGAGCCAGCAGCTGGAGTGGCATGGTGGCAATGGGAGTCCCGGGGGGGCTGTCAGGGGGCGGGGGGAGGGTTGGATGGGTCGGGAGTTCTGGGAGGGTCTCTCAGGGGGCGGGGAGTGGTTGGATGGGGCGTGGGAGTCCCGGGGGTCTGTCTGGGGGCGGGGGTGTGGATAAGGGTTGGGGCAGCCAGGGGACAGGTAGGGTGTAGGGTCCTAGGGGGGCAGATAGTGGGTTGCTTGCCACAATCAGCTGGTATATCTCATTTAATTCCCCACCATTGCTGGGACCTCAGGAACTGGTACACCTCAGTCCCTTCTATTCTCTGCATGTGGCACACAATAGTGTAGTGTCCTGAAGGCTGTAACACTTTGGTTTAATTTTGGTTGTTGAGTTTACTGTGTGGGTGCTGGATGGTGTTGGTGGTCTGTGATATACAGGAGGTCAGACTAGATCATCTAGTGGTCCCTTCTGGCCTTCCGTGCTGACTCTAACCTTTCCAGGATGCACAAAGAGTAGAACATGATTGTTGAGAACCTGAGGGTAGCCCTAGATTTCTTTTGCACCTCATAATAGCTAGAGATCTCATTAGAAGGTGGCTGAATGAGGTTCTGTTTATTGAGGCAATCTGCTATTTACACTCATCACTCTTGTTAAATATAACAGGAGTCACCTACATAACTCCTGCATGCATCCATAGTAGATTAAACTTCTAATGATTCTTCAGTTTCACATTTCTCAAAATCACTGTTTCCTCCAGCTTCTCCTCTACTTAAAGCTTGAAATTCTTTCCCAATAAGCTGTTGTAATTGTAGGCACCAACCTCCCTCCCAAGCTCTTAATGTTTCTCTTAGGTTTCCTGTTGCATTACCTCTCAGATCTTCAAATGCTTCACACTTCAGTTACAGCTTCTAACTGTAACTGTTAGTTGATGGAATACAACTGATGTGAGCATTCGTTCTCATTGTGGACAAGGGTAAAAGCTTTGCTATTGTCCCAGACAAAGGAGCGAGCATACATGTGTTGTCGCTATCACCTTACATTCAAATAGTGTATGAGCTCCAGCAGACATACCAGGTGAATTATTAATGAAATAATACATACAGAGGCACTAATATGTGTTTTAATATGCCTTGGCTTCAGAGCTAGAATACAAGATATGGAGAGGTGATTAAACCTTCGTTTAAACACCAATACCTTCTTCAGTAAATTGCATTTGGCCAATGAAAGGTTAAATAACATTGATAACTGAGGCTCTTTTTTTTTTTCTGAACATATGTGTGTCACTTTCTCCCCCCCCCCCCCCGCCCCACACTGAAAGTTTAATAAGCCAAAATCAAAACCATCTAGGCCTGGAGCTTTCAAAGATTTAAGACTTTTAAATGTGAAGCACCTCATTATATCTGACTATTTTCAATAAAAAGGGAAGATAAGACATTGATTTGACACCAGTTATCAGTGATATTTGTTTGACTTCTATTTGAAATGTGCACTACTTAATTTATTTTTTTTTCTTTTGTAATGGAATCAAACACTTATGAATTGTACAGTATAAGAATGTGTATCAGTTTTCAAGTAAGAACATTAAAAGGAGACCGGTCTGTTTTTCACTTTGTAAAAATAAAGAACTATTGTACAGTAGAGCATATAACATTTGCAACATGGCCAATTGACTTCCTTCCTATTAATCAACTACTGTGTTTACCTTCTTATTCAAACCATTTC
This sequence comes from Emys orbicularis, assembly GCF_028017835.1. NCBI lineage: Eukaryota > Metazoa > Chordata > Testudines > Emydidae > Emys > Emys orbicularis. Next base: position 20,334,115 of record NC_088689.1, on the reverse strand, counting down.
AAAACCATTAAAACTAAGAGGATTAGCATCACATTTCTGACAAAATGCACTTTTATTTCAGCAAATACTACTTTCACTCTTTGAGGAGATTAAAAAGAACCCTGAAAGAAACAGCTTCTTTATTGCTGCACATTCACTGAAACAGGCATAAATTATATCTTCCTTAAAAAGAATATAGTCTTCTTGTCCAATTAAAGAGGATTGCAAAAGAGTTAAATTACCACCAAAACAACAAAAAAAAGCCCACCACAGGAACCTTAAAATGTGAGTTAAATCCTGACAATGTGAATTAGTAGTTTGTCTTGACCATATATATAAATAATTCTCACTTTTGTATATTATTTAGGAAACAGCAGGAAAATTTTAACTTAGTTTGCAAAGAATCCAGTGAGTTGGGAGTTTATTAAGACTAAAAGCTTCCTTTTTTTTTTTTTTTTTTAATAAACACTGGAATTTGCAAGCTACAGAATAGCAAAAGTGCTTATGTCCATTTTTCCAGCCTATGTTTGTTTAACTCCCAGTTTTATTCTTAAAAGGTTTCTCTTTAAATAATTATATGAATAAACCCAATTCCTCCCAGTAAATATATATCCACTGAAGCGATACTATGTAGCATCTGTAAAAATGTGCATTAGATCGCTTGCTAGTCATACTTCCTGCTTTATGAAACGCTAGGTGTAACAGAAGTACCAAATAATGAGAGAGAGAACATACTGAGGACAAGCTCAATAGACATAATGCACAGGAGGAAAAGATAAATAATAGATAAGACACAGACAACACTAAAAAGGACACATACTCTACCACAAAGGCAACGCAAAAATAACACAAAAATATCACAAAAGGAAAAATTCACTCCTTTAGAGGTGTAAAGAGAATTTCTTTTGCACAAGGAGAGACAGTATGAAGGGTACACAAGTGTTTCCCAAGATAGTGAAAGAAAATAAGGCAACACCAATTGTCAGTTCAAAGGCATCAGAATCATGTATGATAATATGTGATAGTCTCAGCAAATAGTAAAAAATGACATTAACCACTAATACAGAATAAAGTAAATCACCAAAGAGATGTTCAGTTTGTCAGACCTATAGGGTTTATTTAATCTACTGAAAGGTAAAGTACTTTCTCAGGTGTATCACTGTCCTGTAGTATCCACCACTGAAATATAGTCTTGGATTAGCAGTTGTGCTTTTTCATGTGAACAGGATAGATTTTTGGTGGCTGTAGGGGAAGCTATCCAAATGGTTTTAGTGACCGAGTCAGATCCTTATCCCATGTACACCAGTATAAATTTGGAGAAACTCCATTTTATACTGGGATAAATAAGGTCTAGAATATGATCCGTTGGTCCCTTCCGGCCGTAAGCTCTGTCTTTAGGTAAGAACCTGACCTACTGAGTGTAACCAGCTTAAAGATCCTGAGCCTACTTTCCTATCTCCTCATTCACCCTGATTGTAACTAGAGCAGTCATTTTCAACCTGTGGCCCGGGGACCCCTGGGGGTCTACAAACCATGTCTAAGGTTGCCCAAGGCGTCCGCGCCTCCATCTGAAATATTTTAGGGGTCTGCTAATGAAAAAAGGTTGAAAACCACTGAACTAGAGAGTAATTCCACTGAATGAAGTTATACCAGCCTAACATTGATGTAAAACAGAATAAAGTCAGGCTTACAGTGAATATCGTGATGTAGGTGTAAGTGGAGGTTGATTCTCACCATGATTTTTGAGAAATATTGGAGGTAAATTTCACTCAGAATTAATATAATCCCTAAATTTTTGTACATTTTCAAGTCTGCCTATTAAAATTCCACACCATTTTTTCAAAGCAATAGACACATTGTTTACATTACAGTGAAATAGAATAAACAACAAAGTACCTAGGGTTAGTTTAAAATCATGAATCCTTCCTTATGATGTAGTCAGTAGAACTCCTGCACCAAAATATTACGGATGGCTACTTAACTTCTGTTTCTTTCAGCTTGGATACAGAGAGATTACATGTTTATTGGACATGATTGTTCAGAATATTTTAACAACATATAATTTATGTAATGCTTTGCCTATGTTTAATATATACTATATGGAATGAAAGCCATTCAAAATGATCCAGGCATTATGATGGGGTTTTAAGTTTGGTATAAAATTTCATTGTAAAAGAAAAATCAAAATATATCCTTTATGGTATTAAATAATTTTTAAGTTACCTAGCATATTCAGAATCCCCCTTTTTAAAAACAAAACAAAAGCCAAGCCTTTAGTAATCAAGGTGCATACCAAGGGTGATGTTTATTTTTAGCAAGGGGACATCTAATGTTTTTGTTAATGATCAAGCAAACGTTAACCATTTTCCCCAGTATTGGCTACTCTAGCACACTGCTTGAACTGAATTGGTATAGAGTAGCACTTTGTGGGCAGCATGCTTTGGCATAATAAGCAGATATGTACTCTTTCTTCTGCTTCCGTGATCCTATTCACTTCCTCTTACAAAAATAGAGCTGATTGGAAAATCGGGGGTGGGGGTGCAGAATTCGCAAAAAGGTTTAAAAACCTCAAAATTGAAAAGTTTTGGGGAGGTTCAGTGAAAAGTTGAAATTTTCTGCAAAAAGCAATCACTTTTTGTGGAAATGTTCATTGTGTCAAAAACCAGAGTTTTCAATAAACTTATCTACAACACAAAAACATGAAGAGCAACCAACACCAGCCTCAAGGTGGCAGATCCACCTGCGTAGCTCAAGAGACCACTGAAGAAGGAAATGTTTCGAGAACAAGTGGCCATGTGATCAGAAAATCACTGAGGTTCAGAGACAGTAGTTGTAATCATCTATCCTAACCTCCATCTTGGACATCCCTACTTGTGTTGTACTAATTTGCCATCTGTCTTTATGGTTGCTGGTTTTGGTTGATATTGTTTTATTTATGTATTATTTATTATTATTATTTTATTTATTACTGTAATGCCTATGAGCTCTAGTCATGGACTAGGACTCCATTGTGCTAGTGACACATAAACACAGATTAAAAAAAGACGGTCCTCTGCATTTCATTTTAAAAAGAGAGGGAGAAAAAGAGTGAGAGAAAGAAGGGGAGACATAACGTTGGCCACTGGAGTCAGTGAATACTGGCTTTTGCCATGTGACAAGGCATATAATCTTTTGGAACCCTGGTTCATGTCATGTGACATAGGCCAGGAAATAAAAGATACACTTTGCCAGTACCCCTACATATCCAGCTTTTAATACAAATGGAATCCTGGGCTGCTAGACAGATAAATTGTTGTTCCTTGAGTTACCATGCAAGATCTTTTCTGGTGAATAACCAAACACAATCTCACCAAATGATGACTTGGAAATATCCCCCTCATGATTCTTAATTACAACAAATTCAACTCAAGACTCCTTGTTCAGAAGTAATATATACTTTGAAACACAAATTTGACATCAGTGAGTTTCAAATTCCCTAACAGTGTAGCTGTCATCTCAAACATGAATAACCAAGCATGAAGGAATTTTCCTCTAGGTGCAGGAGAGCTAGAATTCTGGGTCTTGAGCAAAACATAATCTATTTTAAAACAAAACTATTCATCTTCTGCAGTTTGAAAATCAAATTGTTAGCCAGACTTGTTGATCCAAAGAAATCTTCTAAACAGAGGGCCCTACATCCAAATTTTATCTGAACAATTTGTTCAAAGTCAAGAATTCCTACATTGTATCTTTATACTTTGTAAAAAAAAACCCTCAAAGAACCAAGGTTTTACTGTTGTCATGTAAATCCAAAGGTGATTGATGCAGAACTTTCCCTTGGCTGTTCTGTTAGTGCAAAACTTCCCTATCGGTGCTCCACAGAACATTTGTTCATAGTCCGTGGGAAGTTGGCTGTTCACATGGGGTTGGTTCCTTCTAGCTACTAAATTGCATTAAGTCAAAATGCATTAAATATTTCCTTAATATTACTCTTACATGTAAGCAATTGCTGCAGGTACTGCAGGGATGTTATGGGATTACAAATGGGAGTGGAGATGGGCAAGCAGTCTACAAAACTACATATGTACTGAAATGTGAACCACTTTATGAATATGTTTGGGAATCTCTAGTTTACCAATCTACTCTTTGTGATACGTGATAGCTCTCCTCAGATAAAAATACTGAAGTTTTCAAAATTAGGAAGCTAAATACCCAATTTTAATTGGGAGTAGGCACCTTTGAAAATCCCCCCTGCATCACTAATTTTATAAACAAATGCAAAGTATCTTGGCATAAATAAACTGTGAAAGCCACTAAGGGCAAAATTGGGATTTAGGCACCTGAGTCATGTAGGTGCTTTTGAAAATTTTACTCCTAGAAGGAAGCCAGGCAACATCAACACAACCATGGGCTATATCTCAGTCCTTGCTCAGGCAAAGCTACCAACACTGGCAGTTTTACCTTAAGAAGAATAACTCCAGGATTTGCCATTTATGTACTGAGAATCCAATCAGAACGATCTTTCTTTAAAATAAACACATGAAATGACTATATAATACTTGCCTTTCATTTTTAGTTTGTACTTTACAGTGCAAAGTTTTTATACCAAAGATACAAGCTGAATATGAAGTAGAGACTAAAGAAGCTTAGTTTAAACCCTGGTTTCTGTCTAAATAGTTAAATGCCATTAAGTCCAGTCTTTTAAGCTGGCTAAGAGAAAGCCACAATAGATTCGGATAGATATACTGTATATTAAAAGGTTCCTGATTTTTTCAAAATGATAACCTGCTGAAGGAAATGATGTACCATGCCACAGTACCTGGTTGTCTAATTGCAAACCATGCAACCTTATCCCCACAGAGATTTACAGATAAAACACCACTGTCATCACCTCCACCCTAACTGGCTCCACTCTTTGTGCTGTACAGCAAGTAAGACAAGCAACAGGGCCTGGCAGGTTTAAAAAGATAGAATACACTTGAGCAACTGGACAATTATGAACGGCAGCATAGACGCACGTGCAGGAGGAATGTAACAAGTTAGTGACAGCAGACTTTCAACTGGATACCATTAAAATAAACAGCAATGCTGGCCTGAAGAATGGTGGTAACCTTGAAATGCTACCTTTTCAGGCAACTAATGACCAAGGATGGATGAACCCATTTTGATAAAAGAGTTTACAATTTTCACTGATTTAAGAAAAACTGAGCCACAGAATTAAGCATGGTCCTTGCAGTTCCAAAAGGGGTCTGGAAGAGAAGACTTTGCCTTTGACTCAATGTGGGCCAGATCTGGCTAACGCTGAAGTCAGTGGGAGTTTTGCCCTTCATGTATGGCCCTTAAGGTCAGGTTTTCAAAAGAACTAAGCTCCCACAATAGGGGCCAGCTTTTTAAAAGAGCCCAGCATGCTGGGTTTTGAACTTCTTTGAAAATCCAGCCTTGGTTGTGGGTACAGAGCACTTGAAGATCTGGGTGAGAACTCTTTTCAAAATCTGGCCCTTTGTAACCAGGAACAAGCTATTTAGTCTGCCTGTGGCTTGTGTTCCCATCTATAATTTAGGTTTAATTCTACTTCCTGCCTGATAAGGAAGTTGTGTGGAATAATTTGTTGGAAAGTGCTTTTTGAATAATAGGATCAAATATGCTATATAAGGTGGCTTGCTCTGATCCTCTGCTGCATCAAAGCTGGATTCAGTACAGCTCATAGACTGAGAGGCCAATCCTTTATGTCTTCCCAATCCTTGGGACCAGACTAGCCCTCAGCATAAATTAGAGCAACCTCAGGACTGCTTTAATTTTTGCTTGGCTACTTATGGTCTCAAGGGGCCTTTTTGGCAGCTAGAAACAGTTGGGATTGAAAGATGTCCCGGCCAACCCTATTTCCCCAGCCCATATCACCTGCAGCAGGAGAAGCAGTTGTGGAGAGAGGCTGGGGCAGTTCTGTGTCACCCAGTGGAAGTGGAAAGCAATAGAAGTGGATGTGAGACGTGAGACCACTATACGTAAATTTATACTACTATTATTATCATTACTACTAGTGATCACCATAATAAGTAATAATCCTTGCAACAGAATTTGGGTGGAAGTAGAACTGAAAATGGAAGGATCAAAACACTGAAATGGAAGTAGTTTGTGTGGTATTTTCAACCAAGATGAACCCAGAAAGCCTGTGAGAGAGCCTGATCTCATGAAATTTCTGGAACAGAGTTGTTCAGATACACCATCTGGATGCTTTTCTGAATCCAACCTCACATTTTGAGATTTACCCACTTCTTTTAGTTTTTGTTACAATTACAACAGCAAAATTAACCCTCCTGACAGCAAAATCTTTCTAATTTGTTTGGCCCAGCTATTTGTTTTCCTGCATAATATTTTATCCGCCTTCAACTTGCAGTGAACTGTGTAAGCATAACTACATCTGCATGAAATCGTCTTAACAAAATCTGAAACCAGGTTAAACCAGGCTGGTTTCAAGTTTCATTACAAACTTTGAACCACATCCCAAGTTGTTAAAAAATCTGCAAATCTAATGAGAGAACCTGAGCCAGTCTGTGGCTTAGCTTCACATCACAACAATACAAAAAATAACATGCTGCACTAATACAGAATCTTCCATCTGCACCCTGGAAAGGAGGAAAATGCCACAATCATGGGGTAATCATTCTGTCAGGGTTCCCCCCATAGAACAAACAGGGAGCTTTCCCCCAAGAATCCACATATTTTAGGGGGATCTTCAGGAGGGTCTAGGCATCTGTTTTGGAAGTCCTACATACCCACTCTGACTCTGTGGAGGCCCCTGACCTTCCTCTGGCTTCTAATCAACCTTGCTCCATTGATGTCACACCAGGGCTCCCTCAGCCAGGAGCTGCCCCTGGAAGAAGGGCAGCTCCACAGCACAGGTGGGAACTATGGAAAAGTTAATGAAGCTTCAGTCTAGATGGACTTTTCAACACAATCCCTACTCCCACGCTTGTCAACCCTCTTATCACCCACAGCACACAAGTTGTTCTCCAGACTCATGGAGCTCCCTTCACAAGTCCAGGACAGGGATGGACAAGGCTGCAGAGGTTTCACACTCCCTTTCCATGTGCCTCAGGGTCTCCCTCCATGCATATCTAAATGGCATGTCCTGGGTCAATATAATATAGTGGTGATAGCCATATGAAAAAATTGCTAAGCGATATGATACATTTATCATGAACCTTTGACTCCCTTGTACTCTGATCACTCATGAAGAGAATTCTGATGCACTCATCCCAAATGCATGCCGATAAAATCTTATTCCATGCCATGCCATCATGCAGTCTCTCTCTCTCTTTCTCTCCCTCCACGCATGCACAGTATATGTGTGTATAGAACCTCTTGCCTGCTCGTGTTATAAATAAGACTGTATCCATGTGATTTGTTTGTTTCCCGCTGTTAATGTACACACATCACTTTATTTTGTTACTCTTCTGCAGAGCTAGGGTGACTTCCTATAAATATTCTCCCTGCAATCTTTTAGTGTTGAATGTGTAGAGGTGAAGTTGAGTGATAAACTGAAAAGACACTTTAATCAGAGAAAAGAGCCAACTACACATTCAGGTTATTTATATGACCATTTCTATAGAATCTCCATATGTACAAGACTTTAAAAGAATCTTTGTGGTACAATTATGAAGACAGAATGAGAATCATTTTGAAATTACTGCAATAGCAGATATCTGTAAATATTAGGGTATCAAGAGAGTGAAAAAATTAATCACAATTAATCGTGCTGTTAAACAATAATAGAATACCATTTATTTAAATGTTTTGGATGTTTTCTACGTTTTCAAATATATTGATTTCAATTCAACACAGAATACAAAGTGTACCATGCTCACTTCATATTTATTTTTTATTCCAAATATTTGCACTATAAAAAACAAAAGAAATAGTATTTTTCAATTCACCTAATACAAGTACTGTAGTGCAATCTCTTTATGAAAGTTGAACTTACAAATGTAGAATTATATACAAAAAAACCCTGCATTCAAAAACAAAACAATATAAAACTTTAGAGCCTACAAGTCCAATCAGTCCTACTTCTTGTTCAGCCTATTGTTCAGACAAGTTTGTTTACATTTGCAGAAGATAATGCTGCCTGCTTCTTGTTTACAATGTCACCTGAAAGTGAGAACAGGCATTTGCATAGCACTGTTGTAGTCGGCATCACAAGATATTTACTTGCCAGATGCGCTAAAGATTCATATGTCTCTTCATGCTTCAACCACCATTCTGTGTTGTAATTGAAATCGATATATTTGAAAATGTAGAAGAACATCCACAAATATTTAATAAATTTCAATTGGCATTCTATTGTTTAATAGTGCGATTAATTGCAATTAATCTTTTAATCATGATTAATGTTTTTGAGTTAATCGTGTGAGTTAACTGTGATTAATCAACAGTCCTAGTAAATATTAATAATATTTTTGTATGATCACAGGATCTCCACTCTTGACCTTGCCAGGGATATGTGGATGATGCATGTTTTTCCTTTATTTCCATGTTTACGTGTGATAAAAATATGGCTCAAATCTTCAGCTGTGCCAGAGATCTGTCATAATTACACCCAGCTCCAACGGCCCCAAGGGCCAGAGGCAGGGATTGGTGAAGCAGTCTGCTCTCGTTGCATTCCCTCTCAGTCCTGGAGAAGCTCCTTCAGCTGTACCATTAGGACAGCTTTACATTCCCTTTGTGCTATGGGAGTAGCATCAAGGAGCCATAATGGGGATTCCGGGTTATGAAAGAACAACTGATATTTTCCCTGCTTGGCTTTCTGATATGCAATAGGATGCAGTAGATGGGGTTTGTTGTGGGAACAGTTAGCAAAATTAAAATCTTTAGCTACATTTGCAACCCCTGACCTCCACACATGCGTATTTGGTCCTAGTTCATAAAATCATCTTTTGCTGGGCAACTCGTCAAGTTCTGGGAGTAGAAAGGAGAGTAGAGAGGAATGCCTTAAGGTAGAGTACCAGATTTACTATCTGCTGCCTTCCCTCTTCGAGCCAAACAGACAACCTTCATGTAAATTGGGCTCCACAAGTGAACAGAGAGTGGGGATATCTGATTGCCTAGGCATCATCTCCCAACAAATGTGAAGAAATTCCTGACCTTCCAAGCGAAATCAAACATTTAGGAGGAAATAAATAGTTCCCACCTCCACCATGGAAGATAAGAGAGGCAAGGTGGTCCAGCTAGTAAAGCCTTTTAGTGGAGTTGTAAGGTATGGGTTCTATTCCCAGATCTGCTGTATGACCTTGGGCAAGTCACTTTTTCTTTCCCCATCCTTTGTCTCCTGTCTATTTGGATTGCAAGCTTGTTGGGGCAGGAGCTCTCTTTTACTGTATGTTTGTACGGTGCCCAGCACCAGGGGGTCCTAGCCTCGGTTACTCCTGCAATACAAATTATAACTTGCAGATGTTTTGCTTCTTTTGACTTGCACACAATAAGGGATCAGAAAAATGTCCCTGTAGTTTCTATGGCCTTACCAGCCCATGTCAACTGTTTCTTTGTTTTATAGAAAATTTGGCAAGATTCTGACCAACTTTTAGATGTTGCTCTACATTTACACCAGTGTAACTCAGAACATAATCTAGCTGGTTAGTATGAAGAGCCAGGGCTAGCTATCGACAATTTTTTATAATTTTGACAGATAATATTGATGTTCATTTGTAAGCATTTTAAAGATTTTCACAGTTATGGGAAAATATGGGGTGTCAGAGAGTAGAGAAGGTTAAGCAATAATTATTTAATGACAGTAGATGTTAAAATTCAAAAAGTTAAAGCTTTTTAAATTATTAAAACACAAATTGTCATTGTCACATGTCAAAATACACAAAATAAATATCCTTAAATCAAACTTGAATAAATTCTCAAGCAGTACTTTTCTTACTTTGCCTATCTGTAAATTTTGATTATTATTAATGGAAATATTTTTTCTTGGTTTGTGTATGTTCAGTGAAATTAACATTTACTGATAAAAATCTAATCATTCCAAGACTTGAATTCAGCTCAAGTTTCTGATGGTGGCTCAAATCAATGCTTATTTGATCTAATCTAGTTCTCATATTTCTAGGATATACATAGCAGAAGGCATGTACTTTCACTAGTAAAAATGGCAGCATGCTGTAGAAAGGAACTTGCATCGTTTCGGAGATTGCTTGAATATCACTTTATTCATGAATAATGCCAGACAGCATATGAGATAAAAAGCCATTTTTGATGGATCAACAATGCTAAGAGAATGAACACTGAAGTTCACAGAAGTTTATATTTTTAGCAGAAGGTTACAAGTCATATGTTTGATTTCCAATTAATAGAATTAATAATACCTAGCTCTTAAATAGCTCTTTTCATCAATAGATCTCAAAGTGCTTTACAAAAAGAGGTCAGTATCACTATCCCCATTTTACAGATGGGGAAACGGAGGCACAGAGCAGTGAGGTGACCCAGCAACCCAGTGGTTCTGGAAATAGAAGCCAGGTATCCTGAGTGTACACTCTGATTTAAATATTTTCAATTTGTAATTTCAATGCAAATAGTAATACCAATAACCAAATTAAATTGTTTAGGCTCAAGCCTCGGCGGCAGTTACAGATACATTTAATTTAATGGAGAACTGTGAATGACACAGGGGGTGGTAGAATAAAAGACTTTATTTAAATAAAATAGTTAGCAACAGCAAGCAGGCATTAAAGTAAAACCATATACTGCAATTATATTCACATTCCAAGATGAAATAATTCATCCAGGAGTGATCAGTCCCCAGATGAGAAGAATGAGTATGGAATCCTTTTAAATCCTTTCTTTTACGGGACCGTGATGGTGGATGAGCGCGCTAATCTAAAATTAGCATGCTACCCTTTTTATAATCACAATAACAGCCCTTAATTAGCATTATGCCTGCCTTTTACCATATCTGTATCTCCGCTACTCCTTCCAGGAGCGGCTCCAGGCACCAGCGGAGCAAGCGCGTGCCTGGGGCGGCAAGCCGCGGGAGGCGGCCTGCCGGTCGCTGTGGGGGCGGCAGTCAGATGGCCTTCGGGGGCATGCCTGCGGGAGGTCCGCCAGTCCCGCGGTTTCGGCGGTGGATACGCCGAAGCTGCGGGACCAGCAGATTACCCGCAGAAATGCCGCCGAATCCGCGTGACCGTGCTTGGGGCAGCAAAAAACATAGAGCCACCCCGGACTCCTTCATTGGCTATTTACTGTTAAACATTACCTAATTAACATCTGCGTAAATGCCATTCCAATAACTATCAATGTAGATAGCATCCTTCAAAAACATTCACATTTCATCAAAAACTATTATTAAATCCATTTAAAACCAAATATTTTCACAACATGACCTGGGATTATGTCCTAATTTATCTCCAATTTGCCTCAGCACTGTTTCGCTTCACTTCACGCACAATTTACCAGGCTTCACTATTGTCAATCCTAAATTTAGATCTAAAAACCTGTTCTATACTTACATGTCAGCACATTTCTATTTAACATAGGCTACATGACTCCCAGTCCAGTGGACTATGATATATTTATTTTCAATACAATGGAGACCCAAGCTACTTTACTGTACAGGATAGAATATTTTTATATGTGGCCAAATTCTGAAGTCCTTAGTTTATATTCATTCCTTACTCATGTGTGCTATTGACTTCTATGGGAGTTTTGCCTTGTAGAAGTGAGATACCTAAGCATTTGCTTAACTTTAAGCACACTTAAGTAAATGGAACTATTAATGTGCTAAAACAGGGGTGGGCAAACTTTTTGGCCTCAGGGCCACATTGGGTTTCCAAAATTGTATGGAGGGCCGGTTAGGGGAGGCTGTGCCTCCCCAAACAGCCAGGCATAGCCCGGCCCCCTCCCCATCAACCCCCCCCCCCCCCGCTTCTCGCCCCCTGACGGCCCCCCGGGATTCCTACCCCATCCACCACCACCCCCACTTCCTGTCCCCTGTCCGCTCCTGGACCCCCCACCCCTGACTTCCCCCCACCGCCCCATCCAACCCCCCATCTCCTTCCTGACAGCCCCCCCAGGGACCCCGCCCCCATTCAACCCCCCTGTTCACTGCCCTCTGACCACCCTGACCCCTATCCACACTCCCGCCCCTGACCACCACCCTGAACTCCCCTGCCCTCTATCCAACCCCCCTGCCCCCTTACTGCGCTGCCTGGAGCACTGGTGGCTGGTGGCGCTACAGTCACGCCACCCAGAGCACCAGCTCAGGCAGCCATGCCACCCGGCTGAAGCCAGCCATGCCATCGTGCAGCACAAAGCACCAGGTCAGGCCGCGGCTCTGCAGCTGCGCTGCCCGGCAGGAGCTCGCAGTCCCGCCGCCCAGAGCATTGTGCCGGCGGCACAGTGAGCTGATGCTGCCAGGGAGGGGGAACAGCAGTGGAGAGGCTGGGGGCTAGCCTCCCGGGCCAGGAGCTCAGGGGCCGGGCAGGAGGGTGCCGTGGGCTGGATGCAGCCCGCGGGCCGTAGTTTTCCCACCTCTGTGCTAAAAGTTAGACAAATAATATAAAATAAATAAATATGCTTTAATATTTTACTGAATTCTGACCTGTGTAATGACTTTCTTAAGGCCAACATTTTCAAATATGGGTGCCTAAAATCAGTCACAAAAATCCAGGTTTAGGCACCTAATTAAGTGGCCACATTTCCAAAGGTGAACGCAACTGGAGCTGCCCTCACCTCTTTAAAAAAAACAAAACCATGCCACTGACAGTTGCCTAAATATGGATTTGGATGGCTAATTTTACACACCCAAGTTTTAAACGTCAGGATTTGACCAAGGAATTTTACATTTTTCACTATCAATAAGTAACAGATCTCAAAATTCGTAGTGAAGGATCTGAAACCACAGCACTGTTTACATAGTGCTATTACTGTTAACTGTTATTGCTTGGGAACACTCATGAAATGTCAGGGTTTTTCTTTAAACAAATATTTTATGTTCTGCTCAGTTGGCTATGTATGCAAAATAACACCTTTGTTATTTTCTATATGCAAACGGTAAGTAAGTAAACCATAACTGAAACAAACATTTTATTCCAGGTTTAAAACATGACCCTCTATGATTGTTGTCAACTGTATTTAAGTTTGTTTAATTTGATTAATTTATAGTTAAATACGCAATAAAATAAAATATATCTGTAAATAGTTAATATACACTTATTTAACTAGGATAAAAAGAAGACAGACAACTCAGGGTTGCCCTAGTAGCAGAAACAGGAAAAGCCACATAAAAAAGAGAGTGTGTCAATTTGTCCATTCAGGGTCTGAGTCCCTTCTCACTTCACACCAGAGGAAATTGGAAGTAACTGCATTGAATTTAGTTGAATTATACCATTAGAAGTGAGAGAGGAGAATCATGTATTGAAACAAAACATTGCTACCCACACAACTCGCAAATGGAATATACAGGGATGGATTTAAAATCCTGAACAAAGGGTGGTGCGCTTGTGTGATAATAATCCTGTGGTGTAACATCATGATAACCCTAGTTACATTCCTCCTGGCACTGTTCCCTCCCTGCTGCAGGCATGGGGTGGGAGTATTATGACATCTTCACACACATATTAGCTCAGCTGTGTGTAGATCAGGTCACTGAGAGGTGGCCCATTCCCCTTTCCACCTGCCTGTTTCCAGGGATGAGTAAGCAGATACAATGTCAGTTTGTTTCTGCATGTGTTACGTGGCACCGCTGGTTGGGTCATCTGCAATGAGGTTCAAATTTCTGGATCTTGCAGCGCTGCCAGCTCTGTTAGCCAAGGCTATAGCAGGCTCATTAACCTGGATGCATACATGGAACCCAAAGTCCAAGTAACTCACTCAAGGATGCAAGGAAGGTTCTTCCTTTCCCTTACTCCTCTGCATGGATGTGTAGTCCAAGGCCTCATCTACACTAGAAAAGAAAAGTTCAGGGGTATGAAAAATCCACATCCCTGAGTGGTGGGGTATGCCAACCCAAGTCCCCATGTAGCTAGTACTAGGTCGATTGAAGAATTCTTCCGTTGACCTAAACATCACCTCTCGGGGAGGTGTATTACCTACACCAACGGGAGAATCCCTTCCATTGGCATAGATAGTGTCTACCCTGAAGCACAACAGTGGCACAGGTGCGCCTCCATAGCATATAAAGTGTAGACAAGCCCAAAGTTAAAGCCTTGAGTAGAAAACTGCACCTTTTCATACCAGGCACCCAATTAGTAGAACATCCTGCACTGAATTCTGATCTCAATTACGCCAGTGCCAAAGCGCTACTCTAGTTTTACACTGATGTAACTCAGAGACAAATTGGAGATTAGGATATGCTGTGATCTCCCTCGCCGAATTGTACAACACTGCATGGTAATACAGACTTTTACAGACTGGCATAACTCCACTATACTGAATGCTTCTCTTTGAAAACACTACAGAACCATGCAGAAAGGGTATTTTTCAGTTGTTGTTTTTTTATATAAAGTTTGCAATGATAGGAATTAAAGTTTCTGAAACAAGTAGAGGAATACAGTGTTTTCCTGACTTGTAACCAACCTGGTCCTTTCTGTGTGGCGCAAAACTACCACAAAGGAGCATGCACTATTATCGATGTAGTCAAGTATCTGTAAGTTTTAGTTGAACTTTCCAGAGTGGAACTAATATTAGCCACACAAAGTGATTGCAGCCAGCATCGGGCTGTGGGGCAGGGCCTGGAGGTCAGTGCACATGCCCTGGGTTGCCCTATTGTAGCAGTCAACCAATGGCTCTCAGAGGAGGTCTCTCCTAGGGTAGTCCTGGCCCCTCTAGCAGGCTCTTGGGTTGGCTAGCTGGGGCACAGGGCAGTTGAGATTAACCAGCAAGAGCCCCCTCCTGCTCTACCCACTGCCACGAATCAACATGGTTTGCCTGCTGATTGATATATTTGAACTTAGCAGAAGACCCTGAGCTTGACTACTCCATGAAAAGGGTGCTGGGAGGAGTCAGACAGTAACTAATTTATAGATAGCTGTTTCAAATTTAAGACCATCAAAGAGATAAAGAATTAAATCCTTTTTAAAGATGTAAAACTGAGCAGAAACACTGAAAAAGACACAGAGAGATCTATCTTGGTTTTCCAGTTATCCAGTATTCATTTCCTTTCATCATTCAAACTTTACACAGTTAAGACTCAGTAGCACAGATGGGGGTATTGTCTGAATAATAGAGAGGAGACGGTAAATGTAATGAACTGTGTGCACCATATACCACATATCAACAATGAACAACCTTGAGCCATTTCACATGCAGTACATAGCAGGACTACCTTTTTTATTACATTGTGCTTTGATATTGTCCCATTAATTGCTGCCATTCTGCCTCATAATTTGAAATAGAACATATAAAAGGCCTTCAAACAAGGAGCTTAATAATAAAAATACTTTGCAGATGCTTGACAAAGAAGAATTAATTGAGCCTCACAACCCTCATGGGACAGCTGTAAATTCATGTTTATTATGATGTTCATTTTACAAATGGTAATCTCATGTCATAGAGAAGTTAAGTGATCACACAGGAAATCAATGGCAGAAGACACTCACTGTCACTTTCCTCCTTAACTAGACAACACAACACAACATTCCCTCCCTCACTCACTCTTTACTTAGCTCTACTGTTTTTTCTGTTGGTGATAATTTCCTTGTTCCCTATTAGTATGGTAAAATACCGATGTGCTGTAAAAACTGGATTATTGTAAGGGTGTCATTGGTTTTTTGATACTCATGTAAGCAGAGTCAGGATGAGCTCTACCCTGACATCTGGTGGTGAATTATGGCGAGTGTGGAAAAGAACTCCAGGGGCTAATCTTGTTTGCATAGGCACACCCACTCGCCTGGCATGAAACAACAGCAACTGAAAGTGGTTACTTTGGCTGGTGTGGGATCCCCAGTTTCTCTGTTATTGGGGCAGGAAGAATAAAGTTTTGTTACCCTGATTCTGTGAATCAAGGTCAGTGGAACTGTTGTATGACAGAAGGACTGAGTGAGTCCTTCACCATTACCTAAGTAGCACTTGCTTGACGAGGGGCATGGGTTACAAAACCCAGTGAATTGAGAGAGGATGGGGACAGGTATTTGTACCTGATGGTATGGGCCCCCTCTGAGGGTTTCAAACACCAATTGCACCACCTCCTCTCTCCACTGTCAGAGCTAACTTTGATTCCATTAGGAGTCTAGTTACAGGCTGCTGAGCTGAATTCACTTTGCGCCAATGGTGCACCAGCACTGGGGCTCCCCTACTATACTATGAGCTGAAATCACAAAAGAGCTAAAGTTATTAAGAGCTGAGATCACTGAGTGATGTGTTAACTAGTGGGGGAGCCTGAAGCTATATTGCTCAGCCTGGCGGAGCAATTTGTGGGGACGACTGGAGGAGCAGCGAGCGGTGCAGGGCTGGTTGGAGTGGCCCAAGGAACGGCGAGCGGAGCTGTTTGCGGGGACGGCTGGAACGGCTCACAGGTCGGTGAGCGGAGCGGAGCCGAGTGGAGCGGAGCAGCTTGTAGAGCGGAGCAGTTCGTGGGATGGCAGGAAAGTGGACTGGCTCGTGGTGAAGGCTGCGGCGGAACCCCCACGGAGAAACAGACGGCTGGCCAGCCTTGGATCACGTAAGGTGCCCCTTAACACCCTGTGTGCCCCCCCCCCTTTTACTCTGGGGCTGCACTGACCAGGGACAGAGACTTTGGGGGTTGTTGGACTTTTGGGACTTTGGGTGGTTGCTGGACCCAAGAGACTTTGGGGGTGTTGGACTTTGGGGACTCTGGGTGATTTTTGGGTTGCTGGATTCAAGAACCAAAGGGAAAGGACACAGCCCAATTTGCTGGGGTGGGTTTTGCTCATGGTTTGTGTTATGAATCCTGTTTGTGGTGTTTTTCCAATTTTATGCTGATGTCGTTTACCTCATGTTATTAAACATTTTCTGCTACACTCAGACTCCGTGCTTGCGAGAGGGGAAGTATTGCCTCCTAGAGGTACCCAGGGGATGGTATGTAATTGTCCCAGGTCACTGGGTGGGGGCTCGAGCCGGTTTTGCATTGCGTTATTGAAACGGAACCCCTAGATACAGAACCCGGCCCTTGTTGCTGCCAACTTAGATGGGCAGAAGGGTTACACTCATCACACTTGAATTTAGCAAAAGAACATTAGCATCCTGACATTGAAAACCAGTGAAATTTTTGACTGACTACAGACTTCAGGGTTTGGCCCAATGTCATTTAAGATGAGAGATTTCAAACTTCCTGAGGGATTTTGAGGCCTAATTCCTGTTAATGTTATCTAATGGCCTCACTGGAGCTTGATAAAACACATTTCACAAGTCAATGGAGGGAACCTTTTGAACCACAGTTCCATCATCTACCCTTCAGTATTATTGGGATCTGAGCGCCTACCCAAAACCTCTTCTGAGGACCAGTAATATAGAAAAATTTCCCCTTCATTTCAAGAATTACTAATGCAAACATCTGTCTGTATGGATAAACGTAACTTACCAGAATGGGCTGGTCTCCACTGAGAGCTAAGTTCTTGGCTTGGCTGCTGTGAGGCTATCCTTGACTTCTCAGGACAGTGAGCATTTGATCTTCTTTGATCTTATTCCTCTTGGATAGAACTGAAAATAAAGGGACCACCCATCACTACCAAGAGAAACTAAAATTCCAGGAGACTAATGGTTTGATTCTCCTCTCACCCCAACATCAATCAGGAATGACTTAATTAAAGTTGATGGAGTTACCCCAGTATAAAACTGGTGTGAGACCAGAAACAGTGTCTGAGGGAACTCCTGTTTCCCACACTAAATGAGAACTGTACCTAAACCAAAAACTAGCAAGATGTGGTTGAAGTCTTTGGGCAACCTATGTATCTGGGACCATCTACTGTGTTGTCACCATCTGAGTTCCCTTTCATTTTAACTTTTTCTTAACCCTTCATTGCCTTTGTTACACACTGGCTTTACTAGATTTGGTTCAAATCAGAGTCCTCTGTGGTCGTTTTCCTTCTCAGTTGTGGCTTGATCTTTCTCAAGGTAGGTGAGTGTGTTATTCCCCCACATCACCCTCCTGCGTGTGTGTGCATGCACATGCCTGCATGCTCCTTGTAGAAATGTTTTTTTCCCTTGTGTCATTTTTCCCCTCACACTTTTCTGATTGGACGTATTATTTATAGGCTATGATATACTGTATTTCTGAATTGATTTTGTGTTCATACATTGTAAAGCATTTTTGTGGACCTCAGGGTGAGATATATATATATATATATATATATATATATATATATATGTTTTTCTTTACTGATGTTCTGACTTGCCTTTTTCTCCCTGAGCATCATACCCTTTGCTTCTTGTTTTCCTGTTGTTTCCACACTGGCATGTACTATTCAGCCAATAAGTTACCTTCTCTCTGGAAAATACAAAATACTAAGCAAGACTATTTTCATTATGAAAATATATTAATCTTAAGGATGCAATTACATTCGTTTGATTTCACCCCACATTAGAAGGTTTTAAAACCTCCTCTGTTGTGCAGAGAGTACTTCTGCTTTCCTCTTTCCAGTTCTGCTGTTGCTGGCTTCATACCAATGGATGTGAGATATTATTCCCTTTCACCAGACAGGGCTATTACAAATAGTCTAATGGGGCGTCTTAGATCTAAGGAGAAAAGCTGGTTGTTAGTTGTGGTGCAGTTCTTTTTACAAGTAGATCATGCCACTTGTCAAAATGTGTAATGGACCTGTATAAATGGATTATTCTCAAATCAAGGTGCATAGAAGCTTCAAGCAACGGAGTGTAGTGGATTTAGCATCCCATTCCATGGAACACCTGTGGGAGAGAGCGGAATCATTTTGTGAGGGGAACAGGATTTGCATGCCTCATTTTAATCCCTATGGAATGGACAGCAGGGACACCTCTATAATCAGCATATCTCCAAGTTTCTCACAGATGTGAAAGGATCCACAGGAACCACATTATGCCTCTGCACTTGCTCTGTGAGCCCCCTGGATCTCTCAGTTCTCTGACAGTGCAGTTACAGTGGTTCCCCCTATTTGGCAATTCCTTCAAGGAGGAGTTTCCAGTAGAAAGGGCATTGTGCACAACTTTATTGAGCATTATACTAATTAAAAGAGAAAGGTAAAAATAAGTCTGGAAAAGGAATAAAAAGGAAATACAGAAGAAAGCCACCCAGACCAGGATGAAATATTGATGAGTGACCAGGTTAGCTAGATAAAGCCTTGAAATTTAAACAGAGATGGGGTTGGAATGTAGGAGCTGGATTTTATAATGTACTATGAGAATTAATGTATGATTTGATTTCATCCTGTCAGCCACCCCTTTTGAATAGCAGAAAGGAATGACAGACCAGAACAATCCTTATGAGTGATTATGGTCACCCTTTTGTTTTAAAATAAGTTATAAAGCTACTATGGTTTCCTATATGTATTACAAATTAGGAAGTAAGAGACAGGATTCTCTATTGTATCTATGTTAAGAGACAGGATTCTCTATTGTATCTATGTTAAGAAGATTAGAGGAATGTTGAGGGCCTGAAGCCCCAATGTGAATTGTTTTAGTTATAAGATTTAGCAAGGCTTGATTTACAATGTATTCTGCTGAATATACAATACTGTTGTCTGTATACCTTTAAAGGTTTCTGTAAGAGATTGTTTGTGTGAATCAGGAAAAGATAAGGTGTGAAAGCCATCACAAATGTCCAGATGGTCAAGAAGAAGTGAGAGACTTGGAAAGACCAGGAGACAATCTGAAAACATCCATTGTATCTGATGTTAAACATGTTAGCAGCATTGACGACCTCAGAGTTGAGGCAGGCACCCCCGAAGGCGAGACAACAAATAAGAGATAACGATGGGAAGCCCGACAATAACCATCAAATGATAACACCACTTAAGGACTAATGATTACAGGATGACATTGCAAAATGCATGGACTCAAATGGGAATTTACAACTATAAAGCTGGGGTGTTTTGCCATGGAACTCTGGGTTCAGTCCTGCAAAGCCTCGGAGCATCGGATCGCGACCGACAGAACCCAGCTCCACACTCGTGCTCAATCTAACTGGCCATTAGATTGACTCAAGCTACAACAGACTGGTAACTATGAACATCACTCGCAGGACTGTGTGTGTGTGCGTGCGTGTGTGTCTCTCTAAAAAGCATATGCTAACTGTGGTAGTCTCAAAAAAGTGTATTTACCTTCCTCTATAAAGATCCCGTGTGCTTTGTATGAGCATAACAGGAACCTGTTTGTTAGTTCAGTTCTAGAGAAGAATATCTGATCTTAGGCCTTTTACAGAAGGAAGAACTTGCAATAGGAAGTGAATTGGCATCAGGAGACTTTCTACACTCTGGTGACAGATTTGAATAAACAGTGTGATGGAGACAATAGCATCACTTCAGAAGCCTAAACTAATGAAATCTGTCTCTAGTATCTTGGCAGAAACTATGGGCAGGGATGCATTGACAAGAGATTGGAGAGAGCAGGACTTAGTTAGCATATTCCCATCACTCCAATAATTCAAATTTTCAGTACATTCTAAGGGTTGCTATAACAAGTGATAATGATCCTGCCTTGGTGGCCATCCAAACCTTGGCTTCAGTCATTGATTCCATTCTTAGTAGAATCAATCACTCATAATATTAGGGAAATGAACAGCAGTTACGGAGCTGTGGGATAAAAATCAGAGGAAATAATGAATGAGAGAAAGAGATTGTCCTGATCACTTGTTTGTTGTTGGGACTGAGGCTTCCAAAAGAAACCTTTGACCTATTATTCGAAAGTTGGAAAGAATCCATTAAGAGGGTTCATAACTAAACACATACAGGAGTGCCGCCAGCTTTTCTGCTGCCCTAGGCGGTGGAAGGTCCAGCCCCAAAATGCCACCCCCCACAGAGGCAGCGGAAGGTCCCGCTGCCGAAATACAGCCGTGGTCGCCGCCCCCCAAATTGTAGTGCCCTAGGCGACCGCCTAGGTCACCTAATGGGTTGCACCGGCCCTGAACACATATGAAGTAGAGATTCATTTAAGGAAACTAACACTCTGGTTTTAATTTTTTTGGCATGTTAGTGAAGGTAGGACATGATATTTCTACAATATTATTCTACCTCCACACTGGCATCAGTGTCTCATGCTGTTACTTTGAACAAGGAATTCATGGGTAACATTAAAGACATTTAAGTTGTATGCTCTGCTTTGCCAAACTTACAAGATTTTAGTGTGTTACTGTTTAACTGCCTTAATTAAAAAAAAAAACAGATAGTAGTAAATAACCTATTCAGCAGTTAGGGGAAAAAAATTCTAGCATATGAGAGCTGACCATTACAAGGTCAGATAAACTACTGCCAAAGGCCCTTGGAGGTTTTTGGACCAACCAGGGAGCAGGAATTGTTAATAACAAACACTACTGTTGTCCCATATGGAACTCAATGGAGCTACTTACATTCTTTAAATGAGGCACATGCTTAACCACCATACTGAATGGGTGACTTAACTGCCTTTAATCAGAATAGTATTTCCCCCAAACTATTCAGTGAATATTAGTGGCTTATTCAAACATTGGCAGGAGTTGGGAATGGATCATGGGCAATTCACAAAACAAAGAGGCCTAAATGCATTGACATTTTGATGTGACAAATACTATTCAACCATATCTAATGTCTAATGTGTTTGCCCAATATTCTGAGAGAACTACTGTATGTATTGTATGCTAACAGAATCCAAAATTTAAGGAAAGAAGTAAAAAAAAATTTTTGTATGCTCATCAGATCTGATAAAATACTGCCAGATTTGGGTAAAATGATGAAGTAACCAGCATGAAATAATGTATTTTATTATTTTTATTAATAGTGACATTGCAGTAATATCTAGCAGCTCTAACCAAGATCAGGAGTCCATTGTGCTAGGCATAGTGAAAGACAGCCCTTGCCCAGATGAGCTTATAGTCAATAGACATTCAGAGGCTGGATGAGAGGAAGTATCATTATCCATTTTACAAATGGGAAACTAAGGCATGGAGACACTAATTACTTGGCCAAATTAGCACAGGAAGTCTTTGTCAGATCTGGGAGATGAACCCAGATCTCGGAGTCCTAGTTCAGTGTCTTCACACAAGACCATCCTTCCTTCAGAATTCAGCCATGTAAGTTAATATATGCAGCATAATAGAATTGAATTTGCTGACATCCCAAACATGTTATAAAATCTGTTTGTTCTAAGGTATTTGGGGAGGGAGGTTAATGGTTATGATGGTTAATATGGACAGTTCATATGGGGTTTACTACTGTTGTGGATAAATATTAGTGTTATTGCATGGGCAGTGCATTAAATAAGTTGTGCATGTCTTTTGCCTATTTTAACTGTATTTTACCTTGGTAAAGTGTCTGACATTTGGGATAGATGCTTAATAAGTTAAACAAATTGAGGCTATTTTTAATCCAAAGACTTTTATTATTTTCATGCATCTGTTAAATCCTTAATACAAGATGAAAACAATAGTGTCAACTATTTTCTGCTTGAGTACTGTGGGAGTTCAAGTCAATATTAACATCAAAGAATCCTGCATATTTATCATTCCTTATTCTGTAATAAGCAGCGATGTCTGACAGATGCACAAAAGCTCCATAGTTTCCACTTGGATCTTACAATGGCATCAAAATTTTCAAATTGGGATTGAAGATTCACTCAAAAAATATCAGAACATTTTCCTTACTTGAATCATTATGGTCCTCTCAAAACTTTTGTTGCAATCTGTGCTATGCCGTATCAGGCAGTTTTGGTACGTTGGGGCCTGATCCTACTCCCATTGAAGTTCCTGAGAGCTCAGCATTGATTTTAATGAGAAATAATAATACTTTTCTGGGGATTCAATAAGTGACATATAATCAGCTTTGATTAGAACTTTTCAGGCATCATAGGGGAAGAATGTATTTGCATGCAGTCAGCAGTAGTTTTGTTTCAAGGAATAAATCCCTTTTCATTTGCAAACAGAAAACAAATCATGCAGTGAGTTTAAAGTCTATATTCGACAGCAAGCAATATAATTACAAAGGGACAAAATCTGCTATCAGCTATAATTCTGGAGTATCTTTGTTGATGTCAGTGGTGTAACTTTGGATTTATACCGGTAACACTGGTGGCATGAAGTAACGAGAACAAACTATCATAGAGATAAGGTGAGTGAGGTAATTTCTTTTATTAGACCAACTTCTGTTGGTCTCTCTCATCAACCTTGTCTCTCTAATATCCTGGGACCAACACGGTTACAACAACACTGCATAATCATATAAATTGTAATAGCATGCCTGTATGTGACACACAAAAGCTATCTTAAAAGGACATTATTAAGGGTACAAAGTTAAGTACTCAAAAGTTTGGAAATGCCAGCATTAAGGTTACCTATGCAACCTTAATTCAGCCCTCTTGTGCATATGCATCATGGTACAGTCTTCAGTTACATGACCACATGCTATTCTTTCCACAGGACTCTTGCCTTATTCAGTGCACAGGATGGACAATGCTGACTTAATGAGAAAACAATATTTTGTTTCTCCTCATTATTCAATGTATGGCCCCATGCCTTATTTACTTTATCTGATTCAAACTCTGCTGTGAAGACAAACTTATTAATTTCCTCTTGGGCTTTTCTATTGCACTTATCACTGGGGTATGTGAGTGCTTCACAAATATTAATGAATTTATTTTCAAACAATATTATGAGATGAAGGGGTACTATCCCATATAACATCTTGGGAATGGAAGAAGAGCGATTTTAAGATCAAAAGAACAGCTGGGCGGGAGAATGTTCTTTTTGGAAAATCAAAATTTTCTGTGGAAATATTTCCAATTTATAGGAGAAAAAACTGTATAACATGCTTCAATGACCTATGCAGATATAACAAATATTACGCCAACAACCCTATCATATACATTCCCATTATTGCACCATGTTATATACTAAAGCAGGGTTTCTTAACCCATGGGTTGGGTCCCAAAATTGGGTTGCCAGAATGTTTCAAAGGGTCGTGTGGCAGCTTCTTTGGCTTCTGTCCCATGGGGCTGCCTGAGCTTGCATCCCTGCTCCAGGCACCACACAGGTTTAGTCTAGCCATCCTGATGATGGGAATCCGGGTAGGCCAAACTTCAGTGAGTGCCACTGCAACTCCATGAGCCAGGTCACAATTCCACTCGCACAAATTTGGTCCAGTCAGAGGAGTGGGGCCAGACCTGTGCAGCACTGCAACCGCAGAGGCTGCACAGCCCAGAGCGGAGAGTCAAGCCCAGCCAGCTCCTCAGGACAGGAGCTGTCACTGTGTGGTGAGTGCTGGGAGGGATCCAATCCCCCAGGGGGGCAGGATCTGATCAAAACTACCCCAAGGCCTCCACCCTCAGACTATTTACTAGGTATGACAGGCCATAAACATTTACAAATGGGCCCTGGGCCCAGAATGGTTGAGAACCACTGTACTAGAGAATTGGGTCCAAATCAAAATCCTGGGCTCAAACTCCAATCTCATTTACTAACTTGGGGAAATTCAGAGCTAGTTCAGAATTTTCAGTGTTTCAATTTCCCTCTACTATAGGAAGAATTAAAATGTATATGGGGACCATTCCTGCTTTATACTAAGGAACAGAGTATGCTCTTCTTCTTGCATCTACTTCTAGTTTACTTGCAACCTATTTTCATTTCTTTCTTCTTCCCTCTTCTCTTTCTTTTGTCACTATGAAAAGTAAAATGGACTTATGCTTCCCTCTCCCCCATGATACTTTATTATTTATTTATTAATTATCCCTGTGCTTCTTCATCAATTGCCCCAATAAGCTAGTGTATGATCATTTTTTAACACTTGTTGTCTCTTCCTCCTATTCCCACCCCTTGTTAGTATCCATCAGCAGTATTTTATCGAAAATGTTAGATTGTAGGGTCTTTAAGGCAGAGACCATATCATTTTTAACATCTTTGTTTAAAGTCCCTAGCACAATTTTCATTGCCATATGAATAAATAATAGTATCTGTCTCCTTAACATCTAAGCACCAATTCTCATCTGATATTCTTTTCAAATTCTCAGTCATTCACAGAACTATGACAACCTTTTAACCCTTCCTGAAACCCAAGCTCACGTGTAGATATATTTAGACAGTAGATATATTCTGTGAGGTACAGTTTATTAAGTTATAATAT
The DNA here is from genome assembly GCF_028017835.1 of Emys orbicularis. Lineage (NCBI taxonomy): Eukaryota > Metazoa > Chordata > Testudines > Emydidae > Emys > Emys orbicularis. The sequence continues at coordinate 20,308,928 of NC_088689.1, read as the reverse complement.
CTGGTCCTCAGAGTCTTCAGATTTAATACATTAAGAGACTGTCTCAATTTTCCAGACTGGCTGGCTGTCCTAGAAATGCTGCCAGATTCCCATAGGTCAAAACTAAAATGCTTGTCATCAGTTTTATACAGATGGGAGCATGAATTCTCACATCGGCCTGAAAATAACCATAACAGTTAATGGGTAAAGCAACCAATTATGCATCCTTGACATGGTAGGGATGAAAATGGAGCTAACATTGCTAAACATAAGCTATAGAAATGTACTGCATTGTTCAACTAATGTAAACAATTTACCTGAGGGTTTGTCTACACAGGAAGGTTATACTGGTATAAGTTAAGGTGTGAATCTAAAACACTGTGGTTGCACTGGTATCACTCCCCATGTGGACAATATTTTTCTGCTATGAGTGCCTTTTTTTGGTTTAGCTTATGTCACTTTGGAAGGGGTTAAAGCTAAACTGACAAGAGCCACTTTTATTCAGAAGGCTTATACTATATTGTTTTTACTATACTAGTATAACTGGTAAAAGTTTCCTATGTAGAAAAGCCCTGAATCACAGATAGTATATGACAAAAATAGACTAGGGCTGCCTACCCACTCATTAGTCATCAGATCATTTGTATGATTCGCGGTAAAGTTATGATTCAGTGCATTCACCACAAACAATAGAATTGGGGGGAGGGATAGCTCAGTGGTTTAAGCATTGACCTGCTAAATCTGGGGTTATGAGTTCAATCCTTGAGGGGGTCACTTAGAGATCTGGGGAAAAATCAGTACTTGGTCCTGCTAGTGAAGACAGGGGAACTGGACTTGATGACCTTCCAGTTCTATGATATAGGTATATCTCCATTTATTATAATTCATTGCAAAGTAAATGTAGCAGTTATAGAATCCCTTAATATTATAACAGGCACTATAGGTCTGATCCAAAATCAATGGGAGTGTTTCCACTGACCTCAACAAGCTTTGGATCACACACTCAAATGGTGTGACCATAAGTAGAGCTTCTTGACATTTAAAAACTGTAACACTTTAAAGTGTTGACATTATCTTTATTTTGCAGAGTTCAAAGCTAACTTGTTTGTTCTTGGTTTTTTAAAATTTTATTTTAAATGGTTTAAATAAATGTTTTTTATCAAAACCTACTGGGTTTTCAATAAATGAAAAAAATGATAACCGTTTTGATAGCATTTTAGATAAATTTTTTGATAAAAGCAGAACAAATATTTCCTGGAATAATGCACATTTTTAAAAGTCTTTCACGCAATTTTTCATGTTTGAAAAACGGCCTTTTTTCCAGCTCTCCCCCTTCCCCTTTTTGTTCAAAAACTTTCAAGCAGATCTAAAAAATAGTGGTTGCTGCTTTCATACTGTTAGTATGAAGTAGCTGCTTGCTTAGGTTATACACCTGCAGATCAATGGAATGATACTGCATGGTCTTTAAACTGGCTAATTTTGATTATTTTAATGCATAATCAGCATTGTAGACTAGTGGCCTGCTAAATTTCATCTTAAACTAGGCATACTAGTATTAGTATGCTCAGTGCAAGGTCTTCCTCCTACAGTAATACAATAGGTCTTCCTCATACAATAGTATATATCCCTAGGATAAAATTGTTCTTTTTTAGAAAGCAGCATATTGGTTATGTGTAAATAAGCCATAAAGACTGTCCTTGATGAGAAGTTCAAATGACTGTTCTTAATGCTTCACTAGAGGGCGCTGTGCTGTGTTATGTAATGCAAACCTTAGTAGTCATACAAAAGCCCGCTGTATCAGCTGGAGATGGCCTTTTTGGTCTTCACTTTGACTGCCAGAATGTAAGCGTGATTTACTTTTTATCAATACAGCCTGAAGCCCATCATCAAGCATTAGTAACAGACTTGCTAAACTTATTAAAAGAGCAGTGCTCAGGCCAAAATGCACTTCCGGTTAGTGCCAGCATACACACAGGGCCAGTAGATGTGTGAAGTTGGAAACCCACATAGGACAGGAGGTCAGGGGTTCTCATTACATTCTTTTCCCTCTATCTGCATGGAAGTGTTAGTTAAATGACAGAAGCCTAGGAATGGAGCCTAACAGAGTGTAAATCTCCACCCACATTCCCAGTGGGAAAGGGATCCTGGGCTGGGTCAAATGATGGCAGTGGGTCACAGGTTAGTGATGTGGGAAGCTTCTTGGTGCTCAGTTGGGATCAGGAATGTGAGCAGTGATACAGGGAAGGGTAATGAGCTGGGAAACAAGATGCAAGTATTGGACCTCACAGTGCCTGGGGAAGATGAAAAGGGACGACGGCAAGCTGGGAAGGTGATTGGGACACTGTTTCTCTTTTGGGTACGAGCATAAGTTCCTCTAGTTCCGTGCTGGTAGAATGTATTCCCAGATATTCCTGTGCAGAACCATAATTCTAGCATAGCAGCACATTCTACTCACAAATTGTCGCAATACTACAGAGTGCTGTCAAGTTCGTAGCATGTCTGTCAGTCACCTTACTGCAATAAAGTGGCCACAGCTGTACAGCATCTTTAAAATCATGAGATATATTGAAAACTAAAACAATAGTTTTTACTCTTCTTAGCACTGTCCAGCCAACATCCTCAGCATGCTGTATAAACATTGATTAATTTAGCCTGACAACTTCCCTGTGAAGGAGGTAATGTTAAACCCATTTTACAGATGAAGAAGCTAAGGAACAGACAGATTAAGGTTCCAGTACAGCACAGAACTTTAGCGCTTAGTAGTCCTATGAAAGTCAATAGGATTATTTAAGTGCTTTGCTGGATCAGGCCTAAGTGATTTACCCAAGGTCAGAAAGCAAATTGATGATGGTCCTCCAATCTCCTGACACCTCCTCCTCTTTCTTAATCAAAAGACATTCCTTCCAGTCCACAACGATATCTGAAACAGGCACTGATCTGCATTAGTCTGTAAAAGTGTCCACAGTGATTTTTATGACAAGTATAAAGAATTTAAAAAGTAACATTATCACACCAAAGTATAAAGAGCCTTGGGTTTCCACTGTGCTAGGTTTCTTTTGGTCTTGTTTAAATTTGCATCTATAAATAACCCTAACCACCTTATTAAATTACATTAGAAGTGTTTCTGAAATATTTTATCTTGACATGTTTCTCCAGAGCCAAATGACACCAGGTACTGTTGCTAATGAATAACATAAAATAAAATAATAAATAATAAAAGAAACTGGCAAGAGGTACCCACAATGACCCTTCTCTAAGTAATGCATATTGTATCAGGCCTGCCTCCCACTTCTACAAACACAAAAGACAGGTCAGACTTTCTATTAGCTGGTGGGTTTGTTTCATTCTGTTTCACTGCAGATTTGACCACTTTACTGTAGCAACAGCAGAGCACAGTTGCTTTAGCCAATTCCATGAAAAGGCTGAAGGTAGGCTAGCCATTTCCAAACACACACTGGTATAATAACCAAATATGAGCATAATATGCTCCTTTTTTAAACATTAAAAGCCGCTGAAACAAAGGGCTTTTTTACAGCATATTCCGAGAGAAAGAGAGATTAAGTTTGAGGAGTCACTTCCAATCAGAAAGCCACCATTTAATTACAACACACAGGAAATTACAGAGTGAATGGCCAGGACAGTGATAAGAAACTGACACTGGAGGATGACAGGTACTGAAATCCGACCACTTCATCACAAAGCTACTTATCACAAGAGCCTGTCTGGAAGGCTGACAATCTGATTGTACTGTCAACTCAATTCATAATTAATATATTTATCAAATTAATTACTGAAAAAATCTCACTGACGCTCGCCATAAAACAGTGGCTAAATTCATTGCCTGTTGGCTTCGTTTACTGCTAATAACTGTGCTGTCAGTTTAATGAGGGCAGTGAGTGGGCCCTGTTTTAACTGCATGACAGACAAATTGCCCTCTTATATAGAATGATACAGAGAATTTAAGAGAAGAAAAGAAATATGTCATTGTTTGGTGACAGCCACAATCGCAGCCTTGTCTCGTAAACTTAGCATCAATTCTAACATACATGAAAGGGAGGTTGGGAATTCTTTTGGCAGTTAAATAAATACTTTATGAAATTCTGACTGAGCCCTTCATCTGAAATGACCTCGCACCGCCATGTATAGCTTTCAATAATTCCTGTTTATTCCAAATACCTGGCAGGAATTTGTTTTTGAACAAAAGAGAAAAAAGGTTAACTGTGCATCTATTTAAGTGTACAAAACGAACTGAACTAAGCTTTGATACTATACATTTCACTACTGGTATAAAGAGAGAAACCTGATAAATGTGAAGATGAACTTAAAATTACTTGTAGCACTGTGAATGCACAATGCTATCACTTTGTCTGCTGAAAAGGGATATGAGCCAGAGCTTCACATCGTGTAAGCAGGCATAGCTGCATTGATCTCAGGATAGGTACCCCTATTTACAGCAGCTGAGCATCTGGCTTTTTGTGTTCAATTCATTACATGTGAGGTTTTTTGGTACTGTATTGTGAAAGCAAATGCAGTGTCAGACTCTCAAGAACATGGGCTGGTCCAACCAAGTTTAGTCTCTGGGCTTTTGGGTTTTGCACAGGCAGAGAATATAAGCACTTGATATTTTAAATCTCTAGGAGAGGTTAAATAGTTAATTGCTCTTGAACATCACGTAGGGACCTTCCAAACAGAGGAATCTCAATCTTGGACAATAGAGTCCATCCTCTGATACTAAGGGACATCATGGTGTAAGTGGGAACAGCTCTGTTGAGCCAGACTCTGTTTTTAGTTACTTCAGGCTCAATCCAGAGTAGCTCCATTGACCTCCAGTGATGGCACACGAGATTTACACTGGTGTAAGATCATGATGTGGCCTGTTGGTTTTAATGGAGTTTTGCTCATTTGCATTAGGGCTAAAATTTGTGCATTCTAGCTCCTCGTGAAGTCCGTGGGAGACTGACTCAATGGGAGCAGATCTGCACCAAAATTAATATTTAATTGCAATAGATTAGGTAAAGATTTGAATTCATATACTGGCAGGTGAACACAGTGGCTAAGAATGAAGGAATCAGCTCTGTAAGAGCATGTGAACCATAAGAACACATAAATCTTTGAAAGCTTGTTTCATCCAGGTTAGAGCCTGTGAAGTCAGATGGTAAGAAAGAAACCACAATAAAGTGTATAAAGTATAGATGAATTACATCAGCCAAAATGATCTCCTTAGGCATCAGCCTTGAAAGAAGAGGGGTGAAAGGCAATCCATTGCCTTTGGTAAGGCTTGATGCAAGCTTTAATTAATTACAGTGTATAAATAATATCAAACTAAACCCCAGATAATTTGTATACATTGTTTAACTAGGTTTTTAAAAGCCAGTTTTTCTTGTTTAGTGAATGGGTTTCAATAAAAGTGGACAAGCAGCTGTACTCCTTGATTTTATTTTAGAGACACTAAGCCATAAAGTTAATGCTGTGAAAAATGTGTGTAGCAAGCATTCACATTAAAATCTAATTTGTGATATAAACAATATAAGCAGCTATGGTCACTGAGAAAAGTTTGAAGGAGGAAGACATATTTGCAGATTACAAACCATTCTTAAATGTAATAGAATTTTCATCAGTTGTTCCATCAGAAGAAATAAAAATGCTAAATGGAAGAAAAGGAGGCTGGGACTATTTCTTAGTGGACTATTTTATAATTTAGGATATAGAGCACTAATCACACCTATTAAAGTAATTTGATCAAGCAAAATAAAAATAAAGAAAGGAAAATAATCACCAAACAACCCACATAAATAACCATCCCAATGAGCATTACAAACATAAGTCTTCAACTTTGTTTTCATACTGAGACATCAAATTCAGAAGTGATGTAAATGGTGATCAACATTAAATGGTATTAAGATAAAGGAGGTTCATGTTCACACACACACACACACACACACACACACACACACACACACTTAGAGTTTATTACACCTTTATGTTGGCTGCCATTTAAATATAACCCAATCACTCTGCCCCTAGGTATTTTTTTTCTTGTTTATTGCTATCTACTTCATTGCACTTAGATGTTACAATGAGGAATGTGTTATAAATACCTACATAGAGAGTTTAATAGATAAAACTACCACATTGGAGTACAGTTTGACACTCAGTTGAGACAAAACTTTTCTTCCACATGGGGCACACCTAGTTCACAGATTTAGGCTGTGGTCCCCAACTATTCCTTGGCTGCATCTCATCCTGCCAGCATGCTGCTGCTGCCGAAGTCTAGTCATTTATAGTTCTTTATCCGCACTCAGACATTTACTTCTTCTTATACAAGACATGTTTTCTGAGACATCATCTCATCCTTCCATTTCCCGCTAGCCCATGTCAGCTTGTGACAGCTACTGGAGCAAATAGAACTGAGTGTTGTATTGCTACTCTGTGGCCTAGATGACATAAAAAAGGTGCACATATAAACATGCAAATGCTGAGCTCTGTGCTGGCACTCACTGCAGGGAAAGGCAGGTCTGTTAGGGAGTTGAAGAATGATCACCTCATTAAAGCACAGGGCAGGGAGTCATGAGATCTGGGTTTCAATCCCAGCTTGCCCTTGTGTGACCTTTGGTAAAACTAATGACATGTGTGCCTCTGTTTCCCTAATTGTAAAATGGAAATTACAATGCTTCCCTACATCAAAGGGATTGTTAGTGTTAATTTCATTATTGTTAGTAAAGCACTTTGTGATGCTCAAATGAGCTATAGAAGCACAAAATATTATTTATTTTATTATAGAAGCACTGGGGGACCAAATCTCAGATAAAATTATTTGAGTAACTGGCCACAACGTGGATGGATAAAGATAGAAGTACAATTTTATAAATGTGAAGGGATGCTTTAAAAATTAAAAGGAAAGACACAGTTTGCACAATGTTTCTGTAAGGGATAGGAACACATTTGCAGTGCATGAAATCTGCTAGAGAGGGCCATCCACAAAGAATAAAAATCATCAACTCCTTAAGGTTATCTTATCCAGTCATCACCTGCAAAACACTTGGATCAGATATCCCTCTGCCTGCGTTATTTTATTTGCCAAATAGCACTTTAGGCAAGATTTTCGGTAGGAAAATAGGAAATGAGAGTTGGAAAACATTAATTAAATGTGAATACAACAGCTTAATGTGTTTTATCTTCAGATGAACTGGAGATGACTCTTTGCCATTCACCTCTTAAAACTGAAACCACAGATAAAGGAAATGTAGCAAGAAAAGGAGACCAGGGAAAAGACGAAAGATTTGGTGGACTGACAAGACCAAAGTAATTTGACTTGTATTCAGGATGGATCAGTTCACAAATCTTACATATTGCTGCAATAGGTCTGCATATCAAAGATAGGCAAAGAATATTTGATGCTTAGAAGAACGGCTATTTAAAGATAGAAATGAAGTATTTTAATGCTCCTTTAAAAGGAATGTAATAGTAAATGGTTATTTCTATTTTTTGCTCTAGCTTCTTTCCATATTTAAGGTTGTTCATACTTATAAAGGCCTGTTTAGACCCCTATTAACTTTAGTTTGGAAAATTAGCTTGGCCTGAAAATTGCCAGATGTATTCTGAAGGCAAAACAGAATATTTCCGAGAAGTTTGAAGGGGAAAAAAATGTCAAGCTAATTTTGAGTTACAAGTCATTAAAATTACTCTGATTGGAAATGTACTTTTGTCTCCATCTAGCTTTTTCCTAACCCATCAGCCTGTCTGCAAGTCAAATTTCCTTGAAAAATCCTGCACTGTGTGAACTTTACCATAATAGTATTAATTTGCCAGAGTTATTCATAGTAGTGATCAAAAATGCAGAGAAATGAGGTTTTCGGTTAAAATATTCCATGTTTTTCATACCATCTGTCATAGCTTTACTTTCAATTGGAAATTAAGTCTAAAAACCACAACACACTTTTTAAAAAATCCCACTGACTTTTGTCTAGCAGTCAAAGAATGGGCAATTGGGTTAGTTATCGATAGATGGCAACCTCTTTCTAAGTAGATATCTGAGGACAAAGCAAATTTGCTGAACTGTTTTTCCATGAGTACAAATATTTAAAAAGGAAAAAGGAAGGACTTGAGAAGCTAAATGACTCCATGAAACTAAGGATAACATGATCCTATAGTGGAATATTTTAAAGCATTAAAATGAGATCAATATGCACATAATGACATCTAAAATTCTTTTATGTTGCCAATTAAAAGAAAATAGGAATTTATCCAGTGAAATAATTATTAAAGAGCAGCATAAAATGAAGTAAATGTTATAATAAGTTACAGTAAAATCAACAGTTGCCAACAGATTATTTTGTAATTCTTTAGGTTTCCAAATTCTGATCCCAGTTTTTCTTCAAAACTATAGTTCTTTTAGAAGTTCTTAGGGAAAAGATAAGAACATAACCCCCAAAAGGCATCTCTAGTAAGTCCAGTAAGGACTTCACTATGGCCAGTCTCTATTTAAATGAAAGACACTTGGTCCTGTGGTGATGGGCAGCAAAACAAATCCTTAAAATAGAAGATTGCCCAAATTATGGTGACATTAAGGTCATAATCAGTAACCTCACTGCAAATCTGTCCAACGACCTTTCCAGTCACAAATGGTATGATGCCCTGTAACTCCTAATGGTCTCAGAGGACCTGTCATTTACTCTGTGATTGCACAGGACCTAGCACAGTAGGGCCCTAGTTCTCATTTTGATGCTTCGGTGCTACCATACAAATCATAGATAATTATAGCTCTGGAAGGAGTTTACAAATGTCTGTTCTACTATTCAGAAACCCCATTCAGAAATATTAAGTAAACTGGACAAAGTTTTGTTATTCGTTACGTGGGAGAAACTCCCATTGACTTCATTAGGAGTTGCAACCATATAAATTAGAGCAGAATTTGACACATTATCTTTTACATATTTTAGACTTCCCATTATATGTTCCCTGATATTGATATTGTGTTTAATCTAGATTAAATAGGTATTATTTAGTTTGAATATATGACAGTAGATTAAATGTATGTGGCGTTTGGAGACACAGCACAGAAAGGTGAAGCCCAGGGCTGGGGAGGCAAAGGTTAGTCACATTTCAACCTGTCTATTCTGAGATGCTCTAGAAGTCATTGCAGCACGTGGGATAAAGCAGAGCAAGCCTTGGTTAACTACAGATCCCTCCACAGCTTACAGCAGCTGAGAATCCCTGACACACACCTTCATGCCCCCAACCCAGCAGGCCCTCTCTGGCATGGGAATTGTTCCTTTACCTATGGCATCCTACGTAATGCTTGCGCTGGGTGAATTCTCTCCCTTCCTTTTCCCTTCCCCCCTCCCGGCTGGCTAAGCAAATGTTTCCAGAATCAAATCCAAGAAGGCCAACAACATTCATAACTTCATCAGAAAAGTCTAAATGTTGGCAATGGACAACATGGGTAACTGACTTGCTTGAGTTTCATTATAAAACATCAGAGTCCTGTATAAATCAAATGGTCGTCTGTCTCTGCAATGCCCAAACTAGTCTACAAGTAGTTCTCAAATGCTCTGTGCAAAGAAGTGCCCACACGTGATGAGCCAATGTCTACAAGTACCACCATTCAAAGGGTGTTTGTAATTGTCCTATGGTAATACTGATATACCAAGAAATCAGCATGCACAATGATACTTTGTTATGACCAGAAGTACTTCGGATACATGCTTTTGAGAACAAGGTCATTCAAGATGGCACCCCTGCTAGATGGCAGATAGGTTGGGTATACATAATTTAAGCTCAACCAGGGAGTAGGTTGGGTATATAAAATACTTCACCTGACATCAAGTTTTCAGACAAATGATGGTTTAAACGTTGACAAAGCTGATATGCACAATCTTCAGAAAACAACAAAAAACTTTACATGTTGTTACATTGCATAGCATTCTTAGGAACAATTAACACATAAAAGCATAGTCATTTGAGGAGATGCTATGCCTTCTGTTTTAAAACAAGTTTCAGAACAGCCAATTTGTTGAGTTGCAAGCTAACACACTCATGGCCCACTTCTGATAACTTGCAAAATCTACAACTTCTCATTAAATGTCAGATAAATTGACTAGCCTAAGGGAAAGATGTTGAATGGGATATGTGAACTTGAGTCCAATTTCCTGTAATTAATGTGATCTGAATAAGCAGAACCAATCCAGCCTGAGTGTGAATAAAATTACTGCACCTAGCAAAGTTCAGATAAGAAATATGTGAACTTTAAAGTACTTGAACACAAATCAAGATGGTGAGTTTTTATAAAAACCTCTACAAGCTCAAAAGCTGAGGCTCAGTATGACCTTTTTCCATGAGCTAGTAGCTGTGGTTACACCACAGTTAGTAGCTGTGGTGTACAGAATGGTATATCTCTAAGGCCCTGGAATGGGGTGGCTTACCCCTTAAGGGCTGGGACAAGCCAATGCTAGCTACAGAATGAGCCACACCTGGGAGAGATTAGGGTAATTGCCCTATAAAGAGCAGCAGGAGGCTGCAGTGAAGGGTGGGAAGCTAAGGAAAGTGAAGTGAGTGAGTAGGATTCCTGCAGGGAAGACCTTGAGACTAAGGGCTGGTCTTCACTACCCGCCCAGATCAGCGGTAGAAAATCGATCTCTCGGAGATCGATTTATCGCGTCTCGTTGGGACGCGATAATCGATCCCCGAATCAACGCACGTACTCCACCAGCCCAGGGAGGAGTAAGCGCCGTCGACTGGGGAGCCGCGGTGGTCGATTTGCCGCCGTCCTCACAGCGGGGTAAGTCGGATCAGATACGTCGAATTCAGCTATGCTATTGCCGTAGCTGAATTTGCGTATCTGAAATCGATCCAGCCCCCGTAGTGTAGACGTAGCCTAAGGGAGCTGTGATAAAGAAGCTGAGGGAGCAGCAGACTCCTGTGTGGAAACCTGGATGGAGTTTGGTTCTCGATGTTTGGGAGCCTAGAGGCCAGTGCCAGAAGGCTAAGCTCCAGCTCAGAAGAGCTGGGAGGATGGCCTGAATTGAGAACAGACTTGGAGAGAGGAAGTGCTCTGGTTGTAGCTACACCACACACCACTGGTGGTGGTGGTGTATAGGGTATATGCTATATGCTGCAAGGTGTGTAGCTATTTGCTGCAAGGGAAAGCTGGTTGTGTACACACTGCAGTGTGTTGCTGCATGTGTCAGTGAAATGCTCTGGCAGGGGGGAGGCAGTGAGGAAAGGCTCTGGCAGCTAAAGACCCCAGCAGTGGGGAAGCAGTGGAAGTCTATACCAGAGCAGTGTAGATGTGGAAAGCACTGCTTGGGCTTGAGAGCCATTCAGGGTACATAGCCAGAGGGTTCAGGCATGTCTTGCCTAAGCAGTGTCTCACCATCTACACTGGTATTTATACCTGTATGGAGGATGGGGTTAGGGGGGTATGTACTCTACACACCACTGTGAGGAGTGTGCAGTGTGGCTGTACCGTGTGAGAAAGGACACCAAAGCTAAGTATACAAAATATTGTTGTGTTGAGATGGACTTTATTTTGGGAGCCTGAGGATTATTAAGAACTGTTTTTGTTATTAACCAGCCCCAGGCAGGAGGTGTAGATGTTTGAGAAAGCCTGTGTGCAGTTCTTAAGGGGCCTGCAAGATGGAGCTAAAATGGGCAGGGTACCTGCAAAGCAACCCTCGGCCAGGAGGGGGCACTCATTAAATGGCCATCTTGCTATAGGTTCTGATTCAACAAAGCACTTGAATATGTGCTCAACTTTCCATATGTGAGTAATCCCATCCCTCTTCAGCTAAGCACTTAAGCATATGCTTCAGTTGCAGGGTTTTCAATGGGCTGTAAGCATGCACTTAAATTTAAGCCTCTACGTGAATGATTTGCTGATAAGGGGCCTAGATCAGCAGCAGGGCTGCTTGAAAATGGGAGTTGGGAGAATTTGTGGATTTGGTTATTTTTAGGCAAATTCATGTTTTTCCATTTTTATGAAGACCCGTACTCCTAAATCTAACATAGTGATGTAAAGAGAAGCTTATAAAGATGACTATGATGTTATACACTTATGGTTCCAAATATTAGAGTAATATTGCTGCAAACTGTAGTATCCCATGATGTAGGATACTTCCTTAATATTTATAAGGGGAGGGGAAAGTAAAGTAACGGCTACAGATGAGGATACAAAAGTGCTACTGGTAGTTAGAATCTTAGCCTAGTTAACTTAGCCAGGAAATTGGAATTCATGCCCAGCCCTGAGGTAAAACGTGACTAGAACAGAATCTGTAGCTCTCACTGCTCTTCACAGCTTAACATTTTTGGAATATACTGTACATCACAAACATGAGACTGTGAATGTTAGAGTATGGTGGAAGTGACCATTGCTTGAATAAAATCCAGACCTTGTTTTAGATGTTAGCTTGATATTACAGGACGTACAGCATATGTCCCTGGATCATAAGGTTGCTGCTTTTGTGGTGGGATTGTACACTAAGGGCTTGATTAAAATTTTAATTACAGTATAACGGTTTAAATCAGAAGTAATTCCATTGAGGGCAATGGAATTTAATTGGTATGAGATCAGAATTGGGTCCCATTTATCCATCCATGTAGGGAGACATGAAAGCCTTTGTCGGAAATTTTTCTAAGTAACAGATCACCCAGATTTAATGGTGTTCTGGCTTTCTACAGAAAGTTTTGTCGGATGAGAAAGATGCACACTCAGGTCCAAGACACTCAGGTTTATTAATTCAAACCTTTATTTAAACCAAAAGAGTTTCTTGCCATTACAATTACAATCAAAGAAATGACAGTTATACATAAAAAGTAATGGTCAATTACCTGCTCCTGGAACATAGGTGGGTCATGGTAGTTTCTCCTATGATGCTCCAACTACCCCTTATAACCCCCACACAGATAATATCACACATCCAAATTACATATTCATTAGTTCTCTTCTAATCACTGTTAAGTGCCATGAATAGCAAATATCTTATATAATGCATAAATGAACTTTATACACTAGTTGTCCAAGCTCTTTTCATGTTTTTCTCTTTTCTGATTGATCACATATATTTGTACAAGCTTGGCCAGGTCACCTTGACCCTTTACTCTGCATAGGGACTTTTTCTTAATTTTCTCTAATTGTCTCTTGGCAGTATATTTTGTGAGTTTAAGACCACCCTTTGTCCTACACAGCAGCTGTAAACATCATTAAGCAAGTTGATGTAAGGACAAGTCAGCAAGGAAACACCCATGTGAAGCAAAGACTAGGCTGAAGCCAGCCATCTTAGCATAAGTTTCATCTTGGCTTCTCCAAATTTATTCACTATACGTGATCCATAATTATGGCATTTCCAACACTCCCTGCCTTGGAACCCGTGACTTATTGAGGGCTTCACTCCCTAGCTTTACAAAGTAAGGTCATGTGGTTTAGCATCTGTATTCTTTTGTGTTTCAGTTGCCAATCTCCTGACAAACATTCATTCTGCAACATATTATAAGCATTACTATAAATAACAATGCTCTACAGCCAAAATGCTTCTGAAATAAATGTAGTCAAACTTTACTAATTCTGGGTCACTGAGAACGAAAATGATGCTTAAAATTGTTGATTGGCTCTAGTTTTCAAGATATGCTATTGGGTCAGTATATACGACCCTTGACTTGGGAATGGTGGAGGATAAGTGAGTTATAAAGGGAAGGGATCTCAATTTAAACCAGAAATGACTAAAATACATCTTTGACTGGATCTATGAATAAATCTGTGAGTGGGTTTGGACAGTACTTGCTTTTTAGGCAAAACAATGAATGATGCAATCTGAAGCTGGTATTGCGTCATACATGATATGAATTGCATCATGTTATTCCTAGAAGTCATGGATGATGCAATCATAACGAAGCTTACATCACTCTGCTGAACAAATTGCCCTATATCAGCTCTAGAAATCATACAGTGTCGTGCTCTCTTATTTGTCAGTGTTTGATTTTGCAAAGGGACACATTTCTGTTTAGCCAAAGTGAGCAGAGATGCCTCGTACTTGTGTGAACAGTGCAGATAACTTCTGGTATGTTTGTGGTGAAGTGACTTTTGCATCACAAAAGCGCAGTATAACCACTATGGTTAAGAAAGCCTATCACCTTTATTTTGGCTGCAAAATTGGAGATCAGGACAAGAGGTGGGCCCCATACATATGCTGCAACACTTGTGCAACAAATCTTCGCCAGTGGTTGAACAGGAAAAGGAAATCTATGCCTTTTGCAGTGCCAATGATTTGGAGAGAGCCAACAGATCATACCAGCAATTGTTACTTCTGCATGGTGCCTCCAGTTGGGAAAGGTGTGTCAAAGAAGAAAAAGTGGACTGTGCATTATCCAAACATTCCATCAGCTATACGCCCAGTACCCCACGGAGAAGGACTGCCGGTTCCTGATGCACCAGAATCATTCTCACTTGAGTCAGACGAGGAAGAGGAAGAGGATGAAACTTCTGGTCCTGAACCATCAATGTCACAGGACCCACATTTTCCCCCATCCTCCTCCTCTGAACCACACCTCATAACACAAGGTGAACTGAATGACTTTATCAGGGATTTGGAACTACCCAAGAGTAAGGCAGAGCTGTTGGGCTCCAGACTACAGCAGTGGAATCTCCTGGCAGGTGATGTTAGGGTTTCCATGTTCCATGACCGTCCAAAGGATCTTGTCCCATTCTTCTTCATGGAAGGTGATCTTGTAGCCTGCAACAACATCGATGGTGTGATGGCAGCCCTCAACATCGTTCACGATCCAGATGAGTGGAGACTGTTCATTGATTCATCGAAGACGAGTCTTAAAGCTGTTTTACTGCATAATGGCAGGCCATTGACAAAACACAAGCAGCTTTCAAGTACCTCCGTGGAAAATTTCCAAGATTAAGTGAAGCTAAGATAAAGGAAGGTGTCTTTGTTGGTCCTCAGATTCATGAACTTCTTCGAGATGATGCATTTGACCATGCACTGCGTGGCAAGGAAAAGACGGCATGGAAAGCCTTCCAGTTAGTGGCAATAAATTTTCTCGGAAACAACAAGGCAGACAACCACAGGTTGTTTGTGGAAAACCTCCTCAAGGCATACAAAAGCCTTGGTTGCAACATGTCACTAAAGATACATTTTTTGCACTCTCATCTAGATTTTTTTCCCACCGAACTGCAGAGCAGTGAGCGACGAGCACGGCGAGCGATTTCACCAGGACATTGTGAATGTCAACAATGGAGAAACGCTATCAGGGCAAATGGAGCCCATCAATGCTTGCAGACTATTGCTGGACAGTGACAAGAGATGCTCCATTTAATGAATACAAGAGACAAGCCAAGAAGCGCCGAGTAGACACTGAATAGGACTAAACTATGTACATAATAGTTTTTTGCCTTTTGTTTCATAATAAATTTTATTTATATAACCCTTTTGCTGATTTTTAAAGTGTTACATAAACAGAACAGGTGAAATATTATCATGTAAAGCAACCATAAACACATGAAAAGACCCAGGTTTACAATTTATGATTAAAACTCTACTATCTACACAATATACATAGACATAAAATGTAAAAACTTAAATATCTTAGAAACAGTAGCCAATCAGTTGTTTTAATTGTCATATTTGAATTCAGCACATCAAAATACATAATAAATAGCACATTTTATCTCTAAGCAGACGACTTCTCAAAAATTGTAGACCAGTGCAATATAGCATTCATCATTAATGTTTTAAAGCTAAATACTATAATAGGATGATTTCTGATAGTATTTAATTGTTCCCACCAATTAACTGGTTTTGTAATTTGGTGGATTTGCTTAATAACATCATGAAATTGCTCACACAAACAAGATAAATTGGGGTTTATTTCAAAAGGAGACTACAAATGCAGATCCAATTCTGCAGTGGGTACCGTAAAATTATCAAACTTTGGTTGGCTTTTAATTGCCACTGGGATCACAAATGTAAGTATTGGTATAATTTTAACCCGTCCACTTATAGTTTCAAATTCAGGAATAAAACACCAATTAGGCTGACCAACTGGGCACGCTTTCCTTCCATACTTGTATTTTGTTTGCTGTGTAATCATACCAGACTCTCCATTTCCCTATCTAAGTGGTTCAGGTTTGGTGTCAGTTCCAGGCACTCAGCCAGACTGGGCCAACAAGATGAGCCCTTTCTTAGTGTTCCTTCTCATTACTCTGATCTATGCCACAGAAGGGTTACATGGGTCCAAGGGTATTATATTTGCACACCCACTTTGCAGCAATCCAAGATAGGTTCCTTCCACCATCGGTGTAGGTGCTGCACCAGTATCTAAAACCCCCACTGAGTATACACACATGCTATATACAGGGTCTTCTCCAGTTAATGGTAGGAAGAGTCTGAAATAAATCTGCAGGTCTTCCTAAGGAGAACAATCAAAAGGTAACATTGCCACTACCGCTAATTTGTGGAGGTTACATGATTCCTTTATCATTTGTGTTTCGTCTCTGTACCATTCCAATTATTTGTTTATCAATGATGAGGTCTGGTTTTAATATTTTCCCTGTCTTGAAATCTTTCAAGATTTGTTTAATCTTTATAAATTTATACGTAGCCATTAAACCACACATCAGTTCCACAGTGTGGTTTTTGGCCTTACAATTACTGTTATTTATCAACTTATTAACCCTTATTTTGGTTTCATTTAGTGCAGTGGCAGTGTCATGCATTTTTATTATTGTAATAACTCTTCCAATAATACATTATGAATTTCAATGAGAAGGTGGAATACATTATTCTTTAGACCTTCTTTTAATTTGTTTTTAAAGCTTTTTGAATAGTACCCTTCTATATTAAGCACATTTCTAATCCAAACAGGGTTTCTATCCTTTTTCCCAGTGTTGTCCTAAATTTAGGACTATTTCAGAGAACCTTTACAAAATTTCTCTATGTAGCTTTTCTTACACGCAATATGTTCAACATCCCACTGGAAGATATGAAGAATCATGGGGATATGGAATTAAGTGCATGTTATATAATACATTATTTTTGTTTCTGACTGGGATTTTGTTTTTGTTTCTGACTCTCTGGTCTTGGCATTACTATGGGGCAACATTTGGGATTCAAGTTTTGCAGACATTTACAACACCAATATAAACGGGTATTATATTTGAACATGTACTAGTAACCAGTTATGTTGGTTGCTACCAATTCTAGAATGCTTCTACTTTCATTCACTTGGTTCCACCAATACACACTTCCATATCAGTGAGTCCAAAAATACATCACCTGGCCAGATGCAGCCTGTCAGGTTCCGTTAGATTGAGACCCAGATGGTATCCAATTACTAATTTTATTTTGCCAGGTTAAGTTATGCAATAACTTCACATTGTCTACATCCCACACACAAAGATTAAAGATAAGATTTTGAGTGCATTATCCACAGACCTTATCTAAAGAGGAAAAATAGTTAACAGTTTTTAATACATAGGGTTATATTATATACCAACTATTATATCCTTTTATTTTTCATAATTGTCTTTTAATGAGGTTTTATGCTGGTCTTGGAGGCTGTCAGAAATCTTCCCAGACTCACTTGGGCATTCTGCGATTCATTGTAGTCATCCTCCGTTCCTAGTAATCATGGGTTTCTGCATTTGGCATGCATGGGTCCAACAATTTATAGAACTTTGCATTTCCCAGAACTGGCAACAATGGCTATGACCTGAACCATTCTTTCAATAGGAGGAAGGATTGTCTTTTGTTTACGGTAGAGCATTAGGAGTCGGGGGGCCTGACTTCTCTTCCTAGCTTTGTCTCAGGCTCCTTATACAAATGATCTGTGGCCTGATCCTGCTACAGTTGAGCTTTTCTATTGATTTCAGTTGGAGCAGGATCAGAATTATATCACTGTGCCTCAGTTTCCTCATCTGTAAAATGCAGTAGTAATGTTACCTACCTATTTACCTTAACTGTGAAGCTAAATTCATTAATGTTTATAAATTCTGAGTTGCTCATACGGAAGTTGCTGTACAAAGTATTCTCATCTTTTATAGAGATAGTTGTATTAAGCATGTCTTTCTCTTCTAGTTGAAAATTCATGGTGTTTATATTTTATACTGATGAATACATATTAGTAAAGAAGAATTCTATTAGAGCTATTTTTTCTCTTGTGTACATTAGAGAAAAAACAGTGTACGGCTTAGCTACAGCTCTGAGAAAGGTATGCATGGCCATAAATACCTTTAAAAGGTATTCCTTAAGAAGTAGCAGTTGTATTCATGTGTTGGCAAATAGCTGAAATGTTGTTTGACACAATGCCCAGGGGAAAATCCAGAAGTAATATAAATGCAAATTTAAAAAAATCAAATTTTCTCTTAAAAGCAGCTCCTCAAGAGACTATGGTCAACTTCAAGGCCGCCTTTATCAGACATTCCAATGGAAGAAACAGGAAGAAGAGCTGGACTCTAAAGGTAACACAATAGGAGTTTGCTACAGTCACAGGAGTATCAATTACTATAAACCAAGCTGTGCAACAAGGAGATTAAGATGTGGATTACTGACCACTTACTATGTGTCATACAGAAAGAATAGTTTCAGACACAAGCTTTACTTAATCTGGTACCAGAGGCCTTTTCTTAAAAGGATTAATAAGGATTTTTTTTCCTAAACATTTTTAAAGGGTCTATCATAATAAAGATTGAGAAGAGCAACAAGTAATGACAGAAACCTCAACATTAACTATTAAAGGATTTAGTAACAAATTATCCATTGTTGACTCAAACCAAATGACATCATTTATGTGCACTGACTAATTAAGGAAACGTATTCCAATTAAAAATAGCTGCAGTGGAGAAATGGTAGCTCAAATCGATTTCTGCAAATGTGATGTAGACCAAAATGTACATTGATTACGAGGGGGTGGGGGGACTTCCTTTAGCACATACTGACAAATTTTTTCAGGGGTACAATCTTTATTGGTTTCATAAATATCTCTGATGCGGTTATGCAGAAGCTGAAATGAGCTACAAAACACTAGAAATTGCTCATATTCCTTTTTTTGGTGTGTGTATATTTTATTATTTGTATTTGTACTATAAATTCCAGGAAAAAACATTGTTCAGACTTTATACAAAAATACCCAAGCAAAAAACTATTCAATAACAAAGGGTAAGTCGTAAATGTAACATTTTCAAACAGGATGCCTAAAGATAAGCATTTAAACCCATAGTCAGGCACCGCTCCCATCAACTTCCATGGGAGATGTATGTGCTCACCATCTCTTGAAATCAAACCTTTTATTTGGGCCATTTTATTTATTAAGATAGATTTAGAGGCCTAACTTTAGGCACCCTATTTGAAAATTGTGGCCCAGGTACCTATATGTCCTGCACTTTTTTTTTCTGTCTGCCTACCCATTTAGTTATAATCTCTGAACAAATTGATGCCAGAAACATAATGGCATTTCTTATTGAGAGTTGTAGCTAAGTAGAACTTTACCAGAAATGGTAAATATTTCACACTATTAACTGCTATACTATAATTGAGGTGTTGACAACATCTGTGGCTAGCAGCCTCTGAAGCCAAGGAAGTTGTGAGCTTAGCCCTACCTCTGACCAAATGGCTTAAGTTTATTCTGTGAAGTTTCTCCCCTCCCTGGCCCCCAGGATCTGGACAGTTCAACCATTTTCTGCAGTCAAATATTTTTGGTTGTTTTGCTCACTTTGTCTAGAAGGCTAAATGTGGGCTCACTTTGCTACATGACTCTAGACCTTCCATTATCTGGATGGCCACAGATATCTTCTTCTGGATACTGACGTCAACTTCTTATCAATGATATTTTGAATAATATATGCCAGTGATACACTAAACTCAGACGTTTCTGAGGGGTTCAGAGAAGTACCCAGAAGCTCAGGAATTTATCTGAATTTATTATTCATGCTCTCCACCCACTCCTGGAACAGGACTGGGAATCTTGCAGAGATACCTTTTCTGATGAGATTTCTAATACTGTCTGTTTCTAGTTGGACTGGAAATAACTACAAAACAATAATGCTCATGATAATTCAGTATTTCTGTTTAAATCAGCAGGTGCAGAGAAATGTAGATATGAAAAAACAACAACAAATAGAGCTGGTAGAAATTTTTCAAAATGTCACCAAAATTTTTCATTGAAATTTCAAGACGAAAACAAGACAAAACTATCATGGAAGTTTCATGAATTTTTTTCTCCATTTTCCAACTAGCTCTAATAATTAACTAAGTTCTATCAAACTTCAGAAAAAAAAGTTTAATTTGGGTTAAGCTTAAGTTGTGAGCGACGGTTTGGTTCACTTTTTAGTGTACTTGTACTGTTTCATGTGGAGCTGATTTCCTTGATAATTACGATTTGTCTACGTTACATTACTGAGGTTTTACAAGATTTTCAGTTACAATGCTACACATCTAATGTTTCTACCTAAATGCATTTAGAATAGTAAATATCATTAAAGGAATACGATTAATTTGTTAAAACATCCTCTATTGTCCATATAGCTTTAATAGTTATTTTGCCCATTTGCTGTTGCATTGTAAATTTGACTGACAACATATCTTATTATCCACAGGTTACAATACGTTCCTAAACATTATGAAACCCTTAGATCATTTTTGTAACAACATATGTTGTGGTGGAGTCACTAGATATTCAGGCGAATATAAAATACAGTTTTTAATTTTTTCAAAAAAGCAAAAAATTGTAAATTGATTTTGATAAATCTTTGCTTTAGAATTTTAATAAATTCAGCAAGATGCAGCAGCAGCAAAACCATCTTTGTTTAAACACAGGCCAGGAAGTCAACATCAAAGACAGCTGACAGAAACAAAATTCCTCCACCTAGATCTGAGATACAGTAATAGAAAAGAGATTTTGTACAGTCTGGGCATTTTATGTTCATGCTGACTTGCCTGTCTTCCTCAGGTGCTTATTCTGATCTTTCATCCATTCACTGTAGTTCATTCATTCCTCATGCATTTCAATGTAGCTCCATATCTTTCTAGCAGCAGTCATTTGCTTCCTTTACAGTCTTTTCCCTCTTGCATTTGGGCAGGATTGTTGTAGCATTCCCAAGTTACTAGGGTATAGGATTTCCAGGTTCCAGTTTAAAACCACAAGACACCAAAACAAAAGAAGAGAGGATCAGAATTTATAAATTGTACCAAAGTGCAGTATTAAAATTCCTTTGTTTAAAAAAACAAGTTTGTCACCGCACAATCAGTGAGACTACTTGTGTGAGTAAGAACTAATCTCATGAGTAATGATGGCAGGAGGGAGCCCTGAGGGACTGATCCTAAGTCCAATGGTATCAATAGAAAGAGATCCATTGACTTAGGTGCCTAAACGCTTTTATGAGGATCTGGGCCACATAACCTAAGTTTCACTGAAAGTCAATAGGACTTGGGATGCAAAGTAACTTAGGTGCTTTTGAAAATGTTACCCTGAAGTATGAACTATTATTATTATTTTATTTAATAGATGTGCTCCGAAAATCAGAAATACTAACTCCATTCCTGTAGGCTAGTCACCGAAATAATATTTTCCTTTTGTAGGGGAAAAGGTTTTAACTCGAGGATTTTTTAAATTCAGCTAAGGGATTTACTTCCTTCTTAGACTCAGAACAGTTATAAACATGCTTAACCTTAACATCATGAATAATCTAGAGCCATGTAAAAGGGAGAATTGTCAGCATAAAATTATCATATTTTGTTTATTCCTAGAAAAAATGAGCTGAAACATTCAGTGTTCATCCCACTGAAATCAGCAACATGTGTGAAAAGCTTCTGTATCTCTACAGAATAAAGGACCGTGCAGCTGAAGTAATGAGCTATAACAAATTACACCATCTGAAGATCTTCCCCACAGGTAGTGTCAGTTCCTAGGAAATACATAAATGTTGATGATAATATCATGAATGTGATTTTTCTTTTAATTCATTAGTTATTTTGGCCCTGAGTCTGCAAACACTTAAGCACATCTTTAACATAAAGCACCTAAATAATCTCATTCAAGGCATGGGAACTATTCACATGCTGAAGTCTAAGCATGCATGTCAGCTTTTGCAGGATTAGGGCCTTAGCTTTGATGTGTAGTATACATAAACTTTAGCAGAGAACTCCAATTTTCAGCAAAAAAGAATTTCAAAGGCCAATTTGTAAAATGTTTTTCGTAAAAAAATGTTTTTTTAATGGCAAAACATCACATCCATAATTTTAATTATATCATTGGTAGTTACCATAAACTAATTTGTGAGTGTGCATATACTATCAGCAACTTTTTCAAGATATGCCCTTTATTTGTACTGGCAATCAACTGTGCATCCAATTCTTGCACAACCACATTTGTACAACCAAATGTTAGCATTCCTGTACACGTCAGTTTGCACACACGAATTGAATGCAAATAGGCTTTTTGCACTTGCATTCCATTATTTGCATGTAGAAACTGTGTGTAAGTGGTTCATACATACAAAGTTGCAATGCACTGAAGAACCAATCCAGCAGAGCCCTTGAGCATGTTTGACCACAATGGGACTACTCACATGCTTAAAGTTAAGCACAAGTTGAAGTGCTTTACTTAATCAGAGCCTAATGGAGTCCTTTTTATATAATTCTGAACCATGTTTATACTGTGAGAAATCCATTATGCACACCTGAGGCAGTATATAAATAATAATAAACACCGGCTTTTCTCTTTTGTCAACCAGTCATTAGGTTGGATTTTCACTTGCCCCTTTATGATCAAAGTTAAAACCCTCTTTTTGGTCAGTTCATAAATATGCTCTAACATACTCCACTCTGACCTTCAGAAATGCCAATGGTAACCGGTGCACTCAGGGACATCTGAGGGATATTTGTTTTCAGGGGTCGACTTGCAATAGAGCTTGTCTTCATTTTAGCGATTCTCCCAATATACACATGCAAACTAGCCCAGATCCCATCACATGTAATTTAAAATGTACAGTTTTGAGCTTCCATCCTAAAGTGAACAAGGAAACCAACAATCTCCTATTCAGAACTAATTCAAAAAACAGCTCTGCAGTGTCTCACTGACTGATCTCTAACAAGCCCTTCATTCATTGCTGTTTCGTGCAGCTGAGCTGTTTCTACCTGAGCCAGTGTTACAGACCTTTAATCAAACAAATGTACAAGGAAGCTCAACTACTTAACCGCTGTGCTTGTTCTGTGGACTGAGATAGCCAAGTCTTACAAAAAGAATTTTATCCTGCTCAGGACGAGTACATTTCCTTTCTGTTGTTCTCAACAAAGGGCAGCAGGTACAAATGGTCTGCTATCTGTGTCACTGGGAAGTGGAGAGCAATTTGTTTCTATTAAACAGGATGGTTCTATTTTTTATTTTGTTGGCTTTTCTACTCAGTAACCTGTGCCAATCATAGCCTTTAATCTGAACTGCCCTTGACCGTGTCTGCCATGCCACAGAAGAATTCTTCTTCTTCTTAGGGTTTTTTATTTTTATTTTTTATTTTTTTTTGCACAGGTAATTGTGAGAAGGCAAGTGAAAGCCCTGGGGTATTGGATTCAAAACACAACCCTGCCGTTCTCAGAACTGTACAAAGAATAAACTTGAATGCAACATTGAGTTCTGCCAGACTGCACCTGTGGGTGATCCCTCTTCCCCTTCGGTTCATGGTGGGGTCAACGTATGCTTGACTATACTCTGATGGCAGGGAGAGCTACTATGTTTTCAGTTCAGTGAGATTAGATCTATAATGTTTGACCTGTCTAATTTACTTTGTGTCTGAGGAAGCAAGAAAAGCCCAGACAAATAGTTAAGTGTCTACCTATTCGTTCTTTAAGGAGAATGTTGCTGAATTCTTTCCAGACCACTGACATGGGAATATTGTGACAGGATGTAGATTGGTGTATGTATAATTTAATTTTACCTCCAAACACAAAATAAATCCAGTCATTTAGTTATATAGTGGACTTTTCAGTATCCTTATGGGCACTAGTGACAGGGATCTGAAAAGGGAGACTTAAATGACATGGTTTTAACTTAGATTCAGTTTGCTTTGAGACTTGCCATGATGTTTGCTTTGATCCTCACATACTCATTACTAATTTGCTTGTTCCATTTCATTCACACAGGTCCTGAAAAGTTTGGTTGCTAATCAGAACTTTATCTAAATGAATCAAAACTTCATATGACTTCCCTTTTCCCTCCTTCTCATCCTTCTCCATGTTCTATCCTTCCACCTCCCTCACCACACTAACCCCATACTTCTTTTTCGCTTGCCCTGGGTTATTTCTCCTAGACTCTGCCTTTTAGTATGAGGAGTGAAAATGGAGGAAGGGGATCAGGTTCCAGGAGGGATTTCGTTTGGTGAGGCACCAGGGGATCAGCAAAGTAAACCAGGTGCAGGCTGCTATTTCACAAACACTAGAGCTTCTGCATGTAGCACCGGCCGCTCAGCATGTTTGACAGTTCTTAATTCCAGCAGCTCTGCTTCCTTGCCACATCACGTACATGCCTTGTCTTAAAATTTCTCTTCCAAATCCTATATGGGACTTGAATGTCCTGCTTATCGTCCCATATTTCAGTATTCTGAACCTCAAGCCCTGTGGGATTCTAAAGGGAAATCTCAAATATAGCACTCTTCCCACTAGGCTCTATGTGCATGCTCTAATATACATGCTCCATTGACTCCCATGGTCTGGGATACCCCAGAATGCATTAGTTCTCCAACAACTTTAGGAAACTGTTCAGGAGACAGCAGTTGGCTTAGCAGAGACTAAGAATATTTACTGACATCTCAGGGAAGATAATATATATTTTGGGAGGGAAAGAGGGAGACTTAAATGACATGGTTTTAACTTAGATTCAGTTTGCTTTGAGACTTGCCATGATGTTTGCTTTGATCCTCACATACTCATTACTAATTTGCTTGTTCCTAATCTGCATTTCACTACCTGTATTTTACTGCTTTGCTAGTGAAAGTTAACTTTTTCATAATCTAAATCAAAATGATCATATTAATTTTTAATTTATCAATATTGTCATATGAAATACAAGGAATGTACTGTAGAGGAGTGCAACATTGCTGAGTGCTAGGTACATTCACTGAGTAACCAATGGTCAAGTCTACTTTTCATATTTTTCTGTAATTTTCTGAAACCTTAAAAAAAAAAATCTGTATAATCATGCAAAGATACACAACATTTCTGGGGATGGCCAGTTACACCTACTCATTAGTTTTTCTTTGCTACTGTATTTGTTTGATAAGGGATCATTCCAAACTCAAAAATTATACAGCACTACATTCAATCTAGATGTCTATGCTGTGTACATCATATCCTAGGATCTAAGTGTCATACTTACCACTGAGTATTCTCTACAGGGGCCAAATTCTGCACTCTGTACAATACTCTCGTTGACACCATTGGGGGTTGGCTTGTATTACAATTGCAGACTTTGGCCCTAGTTATTTACAATATATTATCTGTACAATAAGTTTGCAGGAATGTCACTGAGTCACTCTTAAGCCTAAAATGTCCATTGAATCAATGTAGCTGTGTTGGTCCCAGAATATTAAAGCGACAAGGTGGGTGAGATAATACCTTTTATTGGACCAACTTCTGTTGGTGAAAGAGACAAACTTTCAAGCTTATACACAGAGCTCTTCTTCAGGTCTTCCTCCTGGAAGCTTGAAAGCTTGTCTCTTCCATCTACAAAAGTCTATCAAATACCTCACCCACATTGTCTCTGTTGATTCAGTGTGAAGTGATGGAAGCAGCTACAAGCGTGACTGAGGGCTCTTTTTGTTAGAATATCAATGGGTTTCACAATCTGTTATCATCCAATTTTTAAGTTCTCAGCCATTTTGACTTTACAAATTATACTATGCAGCGGTGCACAGCTGCAGTACAGCATGTGTCTATGCCTGTAAAGATTCCTAGACCATTGTGATATCAAAGGTAATTCAACCAATCACTACCCTTACTCTACAGCTAATTTGCATGTGGAAATTTTATTGGTTGCATGAGAGAAATTGAACAGATGGTGGAGTACTTGGCCTAACTACCACACCATACACCTAACTGCCACCTGCACAAATCAACACAAATCTCCCAGCACAACCCCTCGCTCCCTGACATAAATCAACCCAACCACCCACATGGCAATATGACCAGCATACATGATAACCCCAGACACACACAGCCCCTCATTGCAGCACACACCCCTCATTTGCCACCCACAGAAATAAACACAAATCCTCAAGGACTGTCACTGTGTCTGTGTGTCAGAAATCAGGGCCTTCAGCAGAGCTAGTCTCCCGACAGCCTCATAAGAACAGTTGGCCTTCAGCAGGCTGCCTGATTGGCCATGCCACCTGACTGGCTGCAGGGGCCAGCAGGTCGGCTCTTAAGCTAGCAGCGGCAGCAGCTCGCTGGCTGCTCAGTGCTCATGCCCACCACTGTGCCTGTTTCTGTGAACCTTGTTCTTGCAGCTCCTGCCTTGCACCTGTCCTGACTCCATCTTGAACCCCTCCTTGCCTGATATCCTGCTTGCTCCAGTTCCTGACCACTGGTTTGACCCTTGGTTCCGGCTTCTGACTACTAACTCCAGCGCTGACCCTAGTCCTCGGTTCCCATCACCCGATCCGACCACTAGGCTAGACTGCCCTTGTCCCAGTCAGCTGACAGCGTGTCACTCTGAAGCCTAGAATGGCTTACTCAGTGTGAAGTGATGGAAACAGCATGGATGAAAGCTCTTTTTGTTCAGTCCCCACTGGGCCCTGTGAGAACCAGATTGAATGCTGGAGTCCAAAGGTTCCATGGTGACCAGAGAAGGTGGGAATAACAGCTACCTGGGGTAGCAAAGAGGTAGTTGTGCCTCCAGCTCTGTGCACCAACTTTGGGGAACATGTACAAACAGCAACATTGCTCACTACAACACAGCACATGGAAACAAGCGCCCCATTTTTCGGCTTGTTTACACACACGACTTTATGACCTTCAGCTAATAGTATGCACATAATATACTAGGATTGTCTTTATGATTGTTTATGTAATGTGTTTATCACGGGGGAGTCTCAAGTCTAGCTACAGTCTGCTGGGCTCTGGCACTTTTCTTTTGGATGTCAACCTTATCTTTTAAATCCATGTTTTCAAATCTTATTTTCCATGTTTTTATTCCCTTCAGATAACACTAGTGTAATGTCTTCCACATGACCATTCAGAAGCTTAGGCTCTTTATAGAGAGTTCACTGCACCAGAACTTCATATGGGACCTGATTATTTTCCATGTCGTGTTTATGCTGATCATTTTGCCCTATAAAGCCCTAACTAGCTGAAGATGTTTCACAGGTAGCCAGATCCTATCTGCCCATATGATACCTCTGCAGTTGCAATCAGCAGAGGCACTCATACTAATGGTGGGTAGTAGCTGGGGGATCTTCAGCTTTGGAACTAATTATTTCTGTGATTGAACAGCACCCAACTGCTGATCTCCAGGGCCTGCTACAAAGCACTGTTTTGGAATCGGGGGGAGGGAGTGGAACAGATCCTTCTTATCTTTGGATTTTTACTCTTTAGTTTTATGTATTTAAAATGTTTTTTAAAAAATACTTTCAAAAAATATTCTTAAATAGATTTGACTAAACATATAATTTGAACCACATAGATTCAATAGGAATTTTGGATACATAAGGAATTCAGCTCAAAATTTAACTAAGTTTAACTGTGAGCTGCTCAGAGCAGCAGAAAGGTGCTAGTAAATTTAAAGTACACTGTCCCACAGTGAATTCAAACTGGAAAATATTTTCATTAAATTTTTTTTAGTTAAGAAAACAATCTTCAGTGACATTTGCCAGTCATAATAAGGTCAAAAATGCCTGTCTCTGTCGAAGTGGAGGTTTTGTATCATACACATTTTGAACATGGAACTAATTCCAGGTCATATAACTTGTATCTTCTTACAGTTCTTTAGCAGAAGTCTAATTTCAAACGTATGTCTATTACTATATATTCATTAGGACCAGCTACTTCTTTCTGGCAAATCCTAATGATTAGGGGCTTGATTTATGTTTAATAAAAATGATTCATGCTCCAATTCCATAGCTAGGTTTTATCTATGTGGGAAAAGGTTGGGATGGAGTATTCAAAGCTATTTGGATTCTTTCCTTGTTTCATTTCATCTACATATCTTTTCTTGGCATATAAGTGGCTACTCTGGCTAAAACTACAATACAGGAAGGCAAAATTCCATAGTAGGGTCAGTCAAAATTTTGTAGACGCAACATGAATATTTTGCACACAAAATATACAACATGAGATATTCATGAAAATAGTACACATGATTTGTGAGAAAAGAGGGAGGAGTGGATTATTCTTTTCCATGGGCAGCAATGCCTTCTTTATGCTGCTCCATATATTTACATATTTTTCCTTTTTACTATTTTTATAACACATACAAATGTACTAGTTGCTTCAAAGTAGACATGGAAAGACATGTTTACTGCCCCCAAAAGCCTGCAACCTAAGGTCTCAATCCTGCAAACACTTATGCACATGCTTAACTTTAAGCACCTGAGCATTTCCATTGGACCCAAGCTAAAGGCAAGCTCATCTGTACGTGCTACTACATCCCAGGGGCAGATGGAGAGACTACTGTCCCTCCATGCACTCGATGTACTGGCCCAACATAAACACCAATAGCCCCACCTATAGAGCCTCAGTTTCAGCACCTTCAGAATAGGTATGCAGCGTATCTGCTGGCAGGCAAGGGAGATAGTGGCCATACACACAGGGATACAGTACTTTGCCTTGGCCGTCTGCTATCCAGTACCTTTCATATGCTCTTTGCAATTTTGCACAATGTTAGAAGCAAAGATGAGAGCATGTGCTGCATGCACAGTCTGGTAATATGGTTTTATGGCAC
This sequence comes from Emys orbicularis, assembly GCF_028017835.1. NCBI lineage: Eukaryota > Metazoa > Chordata > Testudines > Emydidae > Emys > Emys orbicularis. The sequence goes on along the minus strand of NC_088689.1, from coordinate 20,280,029 downwards.
AAGTGTTTTTATATAAATATATTTATATTATATATGGGTGCAGGACAGGGATGTACCCTCAAAAAGCTCAGAATTTTGGTTCACTTCAGATAAGCAACTAAAAGTTTGTATGATTAGGCAAATTTATCCCATTCCTGTTGGTCTGGGTATCTTGCAATAACAGCTGTTTCTCATATGGTTTCTGGTATATACTGTTTATCTGAGCAGGAGATGAAGCAAGAATGGCCCTCCTACCTCCAATACCATTTTCAGTCTTGACAAAAATTCTGGAAGCCCAGGAGCATGTAGGGGGAAAAAAACCCTATAGTTAAACATCTCACCTTAGAAAAGATTTGGGAGGGGGTTGTTCAGGTCTGAATTTTAGGTAAAAATTCAGGTTAGTTCTAATTTTATCTAAACTTGTTCATCTGTCCTTAAGGCAGGAGATAAATGAAGTGTGATAATGCCATGGGGAACTTAGAGAACTATTCATGGTGAATAATTAATTCAACAAATTTTGCCTGTATTTCAGTTCATGAATTATCTGAGAACTGAATTGTACTTTTATGGATTTGTTCATTATTCCAAATTCTTCAAGGAATGTTTCTATGCTAACACATTCAACCTATGGATTGCTGATGAACTGACTACTGCTTTAACTACTTAGTAATTTGCTATTTGCACTGTGAGTGAAATTCACCTTTGTTCGTAGGCCTACACACGATTTCAGTGTCACTTAAGCCTTATTTTGAAGGCTTTAATAGAACTTAAATAGAGTTTACACCTTGTGCCTGTCCTCTGCATGGGGGTGAATTTAACTCTGTCTGACATGTCACTTTAGTCATGTAATATTGTTTCTGCTTACTGATTGGATGTTGGAAACTTTTCTAAGCAGGATGGCTTTAGAATGTCACTTGTGGCACCAACATTCATGTCAAAACATAGTTATGCAAACTTCACTCGTGAATGTTCTTGGAAAGCACATAAAAGAACATTTTGTATCTCATTGATATAGATTCATGATTTTCATTCACTCAGCTCAAATGTTGTATTCTGGAAGAACCACAAAAGGCAATGACTTCTTATGTTTTCCTGGAGTCTATTTCCTTCATTCCTTCCTGTACCTTTCTTCTGGTGATCTTATGCAATATCAATGTAGATAGAGTAGGTGTTTGTTTATGCCCATATTTGATTTATATGAAGAAAGTCTCTGAATGGTCACCCAGATAAATCAGACATTCTTCTGAATCCAAAATAAAAACTCCATTCATCCATCTTGAGTCATAAATAGCAAAATATGAAAAAATGTAACATAACCAACCATCTTACTGTAGCTCTGACTTACTTTTGAATGGATCTAATGTCCTGATTTAATTTGATACAATTACAATAAAAACTGCAATCTAAGGCAAGTAAATGAATTTTGTGTCAAGAGTGAAATACAATCTGCTAAAATTGGTTTGAAAATACAATTTTAGGTCTAGTACAGCAAGTCTTGACATTTCAGATTAATCTGTCGTATAACAAAATTAATGACACTCAAAGTTGTTTAAGAATGGCTGTTAACTTTACTTACACTATTCATCACTGGCTCTATCAGTCTAATCCAGAAAACCACTGGGCTATTAAGTACAATACAGCAGTTCATTTTAAGGAAACTCAGATTGTAGTTGTTTAAGAAACAAATTATCTAGTGATATAAACCTAAAAAAGTCAAACAGAAATTCCTCTCTAAGATTTTCAGTGCAATCTATATGTATGTCACTACAGCATATGCTTTACCTGAAAAAATCAGAGTTCTACTTCTGACAAACACACAGAAGAGTGAGTGCTTATCTAAGCAATCCTAAACACGTGGGACTTCAAAGTGGGACAGAGTATGTCATAAGAACAGGATTTCTAGTACTTCCATACCATTAAACAAAACAAAACAAAACAAAAAGCAGACTTCCTCATGCTGTTGTTGCACTTCTGCTTGGAACTTAAGGCCTACATTTCATTACTTTCATTTGAATGGAGGACCTCTTTGTCACTCTTTCCTTCGTTCTATTTATTTTCCTTAAGTAGGCTGCAGTAATTGCAGTTTGGGGTTCAGTTTTGGAGAACTGACTCTGAGAAATCTCTTAAATGATATGCTATTACTGATTTAAGTGTTGACTTGTTACGAAACAGAGATTGCACTCTATGCTGAAAATGGCACTCATTTTTCATTTTGTGTTTATCCATGCCATACCTACGCCATTTGGTTTTGCATAAACTGTGGGCCTGATTCTCCTCTCACTTGCACTCCTGTAAATCAGGAGTAACTTCATTCAAATGAATGGAGTTGATTATTCCTTCAGAAGATATAAACAATACACGACATACATTGTACTGTATGTATTTCACACTTAGCTCCTCCATGATCTTTCCGCTTCTCTTCTAGTCCTCATTGCACATCTCACAAGAATTATGTTTTCACCACAATGCTACTTTCCTATACCTTCCCCACTGAGTAAGAATACGGTAGGCTCACCAGTTCTCAGCTAAGAGAGGTTGCAGAAAAGTTTCACAGCTACCATTAGTTGGATTACTTGCTCCTCAAGTCGCCATGAAGCGGGATAGCTGAATCTGGCCCTTTGCTTCTGTAATACATGTATTGCAAAGGTGAAATTCAATTATTTAAACCATGAAGCAATAGAATAGAATATAGCTATACAGAAGGCATTATTTCATAATCAAAATAATCATAGAATCATAGATTATTAGGGTTGGAAGGGACCTCAGGAGATCATCTAGTCCAACCCCCTGCTCAAAGCAGGATCAATCCCCAACTAAATCCTCAAATGGCCCCCTCAAGGATTGAACTCTCAACCCTGGGTTTAGCAGGCCAACGCTCAAACCACTGAGCTATCCCTCCCCCCAAAATAATGTTATGTACAGTACCGGTGCGGTACAGTGTCAGCATTCACAGTACCCATAGTGAACTCAACAAATAGCTCACCCATAGTCTTGGACATTAGAACCTGCGCTGATGGAATTGCTGACAGATGAATTGCTCTTTTCAAAGGCTGCCATGGGATCCTTAACTTCCACCTGGAGATTCACTAGGGATAGGCAGAAGGAATGTTTAAATCAGGATTGTTTGCAGTGGACTGTTAACAGTCCAAGGTTTATGATATTTGTTTAAGCAGCTTCACAGTATGTCATACCAGGATATAGCAACTTGTCTATCAGAAAAAGAAAAGAAGAAAAGTAAAGCAGCTGCTGCTAAAAATAAGGTCACCCCCTCAGTGGTGCTGGAAACATTTTATTTCTATTCACTGGGGGAAAGGATCTTTCTCCCCCTCTGCTCTGCACAAATGTGAATAATTTGTTAAACATTCCTACTATCTACTGCAAAGTTCCCATCAAGATTTTTCATTAGATAGTACATGAACCTTGCTAGTTGTAAATTAAGCATGAGAGCAGCTTTGCTGGCAGTAGGCACTGATCTCAGGGGCAGTCATGTTCAAGGCTGTGCCCTGGAATAAAACCAGTTGTAATTTTTTTTTCTGTCAGGACACTTTTCCATTTTTTTATTATTTTTACTATTTAAATCACATGTAAGTGTTTCCTTGCTCTTCCTTTTTAAAATTCTAAACCTCGCATTCATTTGCATTTTAGCTTTACTTCAACTGAAGCAAAGATCTTAGCAAATAAATGAGGCAGATCCTCAGCTGGTGTGAATTGGCTTCAGTGGAGTTGTGACCATTTACTCAAGGTGAGGCTCTTCCACAAAGAACATAATAAAACAGTTTGCAGGATAAATATGCCAGAGATGCAAATGTTTCATTATTTTAAACTGTGAAGTTGTCAAAATAAAAAGGAGACATTGGACCTGATCATTAGCTGCTATAGATCGGTATGACTCTATTGACCTAACTGGAGCTACACCAGTTTATGCCAGCTGAGGATTTAGCCTGCTGGGCCTGATTCATGACTTCATTATACCAGTTTCATGCTGTTATTACTCCACTGATTCAGCATAAAGAAACTGGCTGGCCTAACAGCATGATGAATCAGACCCTCTTGTGTTTAGGTTAATGGTCATGAGCTTTCCCAAGTAAAACTAAGTGAAGCTGTACTTATGTGTGAAGATATGCAATTCCTTTATACTGTACCCTTCATATACAATTTACGTGGCCAGTTTTTAACTAGGTCCAGCTGACCATGCCAAATATTGATATTTGGGCCAGAGCTGGTCAAAAAATAGGATGAATTCTTGGGGGGGGGGAGGAAATTGCAAATGTGTCTCATTTTTGGCAAAAAAATTGAAAACTTATAATTTTTTGACTAACTGTAACTTGGGCACAGCTATTGTAGCTTAGAGCTAGAAAATGGTGTCTTACAGACAGGAAACACAGGTGTATTTCGAGATTCAAAGTCATGCAAAGAAATCATTTAAACTAAACTGTTTCTGTAGCAAAAAGCCTTCAACTGGCTTTTGAGTTAATGAAAGTGATTGTGAGTCTTTAAAAAGATTTCTTTTAATTTTATTTTACTTTTACATGGAATTACCTGCTATGAGGAGGGAGGGAAACTGTGGTCTCATGTCAAAGGAAGCTAGGTACTCAACAGTGATTTATACTTTCCATTAAATCCCATGTAAATGGAGGGACCATTGGAAAAACATTGAAAAGCTAGGTGGATAATAACTGACTACATGATTCCCACTGTAATTAGTCCAAACATATTTACAAGAGCTTATTGTAGATTCAAGAAATCATTTATTTACAGTACCCAATCCTAAATTTCAAAATGGTATATGCAATGTGGCAATGCACTGTAGCTATTATTAACCTACGAACACAATACATTTTAAGATAATCTTAAAATAGTCTCACTTTTATAGTATTCTTATTTTAACATAGAGATTCATAAGGAAGTATGTTGATATGTTTTATCTTACTCTATAATACTGTACCATGAAGAGAAAAAAAGCCCTCTGTTATTCCAATTATACATGTTAAAAATATTGAAATTTCATATGACATCTGGTTCCTTCTGCCTTTCAGAATTCTTATTTGGTGACTGAGTGGACTCTTATGGTACAATTAATTAAATTAATGGGTATCTCGTAAATTTAAAAAATATATATCCCATGTCCCTAAATCTCTGAATCCCAGCTGGGAACCTGAAAGGCGTGAAATACACAGTAATCATCTCACATCAACAGAAACTGATCTTAAAGCTGTAATTACATGATAAATGTCTCTCTGACACATGCCCACTATTTGGCCTTGCCCTAGAGACAAATGCTAAGAGCCAAGGGGGGAGAAAAAAGAAGAAGCTGATATCCAGTCCCTTCAGTGCTGTTTGCATTTTCACTGGCTTGCTTTCAGTGATTTCTGAGACTCCTAAGACCATGATCGATATTTCCTAAATATTTTACATTCAGGTAATTACAGTAGTATATGGATTTGCTAGTGAGCTTAGAGAAGACCAGTTAATTGCTGCAAATCCTGTTATAAGCGATGAGCTTGCAGCAGACACCACTGTTCAGAAGTAGAATGTTCACATCTTAATAAAATAGGCAAAGGCAGAGCTAGATATATATGACTAAAATGTGTCTCATTCAAGTTAAAGGGGTTGATTGCAAACTAAAAAGCTGATTCTACAGCCTTTACTAAGGCAAAGCTCTCGTTCATTGGGAGTTGTGTGTTAGTAGGGACTGCAAGTTACACAGCACAGACTATAGCAATGCATTAAAGCAGAAGTGAAAATTATAGCTTACCCATTATTTCAATGGGACATACGTATATATGACTAACATTTATTTTCATTACTGAATTTTAGGGTATCCGGGGTTGTTTGTGCTCAGACACTAGCTGATGGAAATACCCAAACAGGTGGATTTGGGGACATATTCTCAGCCCCTCTCTGGTCCTGTTGTACCACAGATGTAGCACAAAGGGATCAGAGTCTATAACCTCTCTTCTGGGGAAACCACTGCCAGAGGGGTGTCCCTAGTAGGTGTGGAGTCAGAGGAACCCATGACACAGGGACTGATGAGGCAGCATATTGGAAGCAGATTTGCTTCAGGACAAAGTGCTCCAGCAATGGTCAGTGCTGGCATACAGTCCTTGGGGATGACAGCCAGCTGATGCTGTGTCCAAGGCCAGTGTTGAGCCAGGAATCTAAAAGCTAGATCTTCTCTTCCCCTCTGGACACAGTGGAGAATCTGGTTCTTTTGTATTATTTTTCTCTGTTGGTCTTTTATTTTTAGCCTTTTTATTTATTCTGTTTCACACTTTCTTCATTCCGATTGTATTCGGCCTTCTTCATTCATAGTCCTAGACTAGGAACATTATTTCCTGTATTTTACTAACTCCTTATTGTGTTTAACACCCATTTTCACGTAATTAAAGCTTGCAGAATTGGATCCTCAAATAGTCAGTGCTCAGCTGGGCTGCGGACTTGATTGCACGTTACTCCTGAAGTCTGACGCTGATGACCAAATCCATAAAGCTGGCACATTTTCTATAAAGGAGTCCTGAGGATGAAGTTTGTCCTTGAGCTTTTCTTTATCTGCAAAAAGGAGGCTTTTTAAACAGTGCACTGCACACAGCAATGCATGCAGCAGCTGCTGCTTTACAGAGGGCAAAGCAAACAAACGCTGGTCACACATGCCCCCTAAGTCATGAATTGGCTTGCTACTGTAAGGCAGCTGCTGTTCCATTCACACTGTGCAATTATAGAAGGAAACAAGGAAGCAGAGCCACATATGAGGAGAGAAATCTTCCGTTAGGGATCAGTTTCGAATTTGGGGTCAGAGGTGTTGGAAAAATATGCGCTCTAACTCTAAAGTTTCTAGGTCTGACCCTGAAGTTGAATCTTGTTTCTCGATTGTTTCTGGATTCCGTTCCTTAGTACTGGGGTTAGACTGTTGACCTCATCCTATGAGGAGTGTTGAGCATTTCTTGGGAGGTGCTGAGTGCTCTCCCACTCAACTCAAATGGGAATTGAGATGGTCAGGGATTGGTCCCAAAGAAGAACTTTGTTAATTGACCTCTAAAAAGATCTAAATAGGTATAGCTCAGCTAAAACAAAAGAGGGGGACATAGACTCACAGACATTAAGGTCAGAAGGGACCATCATGATCATCTAGTCTGACCTCCTGCATATTGCAGGCCAGAGAACCTCACCCATCCACTCCCGTAATAGACCCCTAGCCAATGGCTGAGTTACTGAAGACCTCAAGTCATGGTTTAAAAACTTCAAGTTACAGAGAATCCACCATTTACACTAGTTTAAACCTGCAAGTGAACCATGTCCCATGCTGCGGAGGAAGGCAAACCCCCAGGGTCTCTGCCACTCTAACCTGGGAGGAACTTCCTTCCCAACCCCAACTATGACAATCAGTGAGACATGAGAACAGCCTGCAAATAACAGATGGATGTAAATATGAGGGAGGCAGAGGGACTATTTTGTATGGCACATAAGGGAATGGGTAATAGGGTGAAATTAACACAGGAAAAATAGAAGCTGAGTATCAGGATAAACTGTGGGAAATGTACTTGGTTGTGGAATAGTCTCACAAAACAAGTTGTGAGAACCTCAGTGTTTAAGAATTTTAAAAGTATACTGGACAATACACTGCAAAAATGTATTATATGAATAATCCCACACTGGTAGAAAGACGGGCTAGATGTTCACTCATCTCTGACTTCTGTGATTCTGATATTTGTCTGTGGTGATATGAAATAGGACAGAGATTTATTTAAACGCGAGGAAATCTTGAACTGAGTGATCACACAGTTCCCTTTGTTAAAAATGTATTATCGTGTATAATATATTCTGAGGAGATTGAAAGAAAGGAGATTTCTACCGGTTAAAGATTAAACATGTAAGTCCTTAATGACCCAAAGACTCAGAATGCAGAATCTTTGCAGCTGACAAATTTGTATTTTCGAAGCTCTTAGCTGAAGAGACCCAAGTTGTTGAGGTTTTATCTAGTGAAGAGTGAACATCAAAAGTTTAAGAATTTCTCTTAAAATAAGCACCCAAGTTCCAAGGCTTATAAAACCTTCCGGTCTTCTCTGGTTTGAAATAAAAATGCATGCACACAAGATTTCAGATACATCCCAGTCAGACAAGAAATATGTAAGCATCTTCTCCTGAAGACCTTATAAGCACTACGGGGGAAAATTTCCAAAGTTCTTAAGTGACTTAGGAGCCTAAGTCACTTAAGGAGTCTATTGCAAAACAATGCAGTATAGGTATTTTTACTACTTTCCTTATCATATATATTAAGTTAGCTTAAATGTAGAATATGGACCTCTTCTGTGCCATCTGTACCAAATCCAGAATTAATTTCAATCCCACATTATTGCAACTTCACATAATTTATTGTCAAATACCCCTTGAAAACTGTTTTGGAAGCAGTTGTTTCTCTAAAACCATTAGGTCCTACACACTGCCAATAATCAATGATGTTCCTTGTGGTTAATGATAAAGAGGCAGATTCTGCATTTTGACATACAGATGTGACTCCAATTGACTTCAAAAGGAATCCCTGCCTTTTTATAGGTGAGGGCAGAAATTGGCTCATGAAAGGAGTAATAAAGAGTCAGGTTAATCATTAACTAACACAAGAACTTAGAATTATTTTGATGTTTAGGTGCTCATCAATACAAAATCCCATTGGCAGCTGGCTTCTGCATAACTAGAATCATTTTCTTTATAACTTGGCTCACTTTTTAAACAAAATAACTTGTATAGCTTTTATATACACCTCTACCCCGATATAACACGAATTCGGATATAACGCGGTAAAGCAGTGCTCTGGGGGGGCGGGGCTGCGCAATCCAGCGGATCAAAGCAAGTTCGATATAACGCGGTTTCACCTATAACGCGGTAAGATTTTTTGGCTCCCGAGGACAGCGTTATATCGGGGTAGAGGTGTATGTATATTAGATTCTGAGCGTTTCAGGACAAACACCATTTTTATTTGTACTAAATAGAGACAACAATAACAACAACAATAATAAATGACAAATCAACTTTAGTGTGGATATCTTCACATTTCATAGCTGTGAGGTGTGTTGAATGCAATGATTAATGCTAGAAATAAAATTGCACACAAATAAAATATTTTGGTATAATTTGACTGGGTTTTAGGCTATTAATTTGGTATTGTTCCCTCCACTATCTTTTTTAATATATTTGAGGGGGGCCATTATAGAAATGAAAATAGCAGATGCACCACCCTCTGACAGCAAAGATATAAAAGAGAACAAGCCTGAAGTTAGGTTAAATACCAGCCGTACATGTTTTATACAGGTGGACCCATATCTTGTTCCCTTTAGGAGACAATAATCTACTTTTGAGGATTATTTTCCCCAGTATCCTGCCATTTCTAAATGCAAAACATTGCTGTAGATCACCTAGATTTAGATCGTAATCCATAATAATACAATGTAACATGCCTCTAGCATTCTTCAAAAAGAGGGATCCCCAAAATGAGTACATTGGTGGATGACAACAAAATTAAATGACAAAAACAATGAGCAGGGTAAATTTTAGAGACTGAGCCAAAAAGCTATGGACAGACTGAGAAGAGGAACTAAGCTAATTAAATATTAAACAGGTGTATTCATTGTGTTATAGCAAATATATCTTCATACTCCAATTTTAACTGGCCTAACATTTTTTTTTAATGTAACCAAGTAGTATAGTTCAGGGGTTCTCAAACTGGGGGTCGGGACCCCTCAGGGGGTCGCGAGGTTATTACATGGGGCGTCGTGAGCTGTCAACCTCCACCCCAAACCCCGCTTTGCCGCCAGCAGTTATAATGGTGTTAAATATATAAAAAAGTGTTTTTAATGGATAAGGGGAAGTCGCACTCAGAGGCTTGCTGTGTGAAAGGGGTCACCAATAAAAAAGTTTGAGAGCCACTGGTATAGTTATTTCAAGGAAAGTATAGGATCAGGATTTGGGCTCTAAACTAACTCACAGTGAAGTCAATGATTGTCAGTGGTAGTTGGCTCAGGCCCTTGGAAAGGAATACAAAAAAGCTTGTTAATCATTCATTTAATAGCTTGCAGCGACACTACACAAGTTCGTTGAGCACAGAAAGTGAGGATTCCCATCTCAGTTAGGACCTAGGGGAATATAGGTAGGCACAGAGGTCCTGATCCAGCTAAACACTTTTAACTTTAAGCCTGTCAACAGTCCATTTATTTCAAAGGTACTATCCATGTGCTTAGAGTTAAGCACATGAACAAATGCTTTGTTGAATTGGGGCTAGAATTCTAACCACTGAGTCTAAAAAATGGTTATAAAAAATAAACAGGTAAAACAAAATATAAATTCAATACAAAAGACCATTTATGGTCTGTACTGTTCATCTCATTTGGTTTTATATTCTTTGTAGACAGAGTGTATCATATAGGTTTCACTTCCTATGTACTCTTATCAATCTGAGAGAGCTTTACCAATATTGAATGCGTAAATGAGCATTTTCTCACTAACAGTGTTTGAAAATGCAGCAGTTTTAATGCAAATGAGTTCCAAATAGACAAAGGGAAATTATTTTTCATTCAATGATCCTGTTATGTTTTATCTGCTATGACCCTCCCCTTATCTTACAATCGGATACACATGCAAACAATATTATTAGAAAAGAATAGCCTTCTTTAAAAACAAACATTAATTTGCCTGAAAATTTCCTTACATCTTTTTACATTTCCATTTCTAACAATACACGGGCATTATTGCTATCCTCACTAGTAAAATTTAAAAAGGTTATTAATAAAGGCTTGTTCAAGTATAAAGGATTTTAATGGTTTATATGGCTAAAGAGAGATCTGCTTGTTTAGCATACAGTACAATTGCTTCCTTTGACCATCTGTTATGAACAGAAAACCTTGATCCAGTGAATACTTTTTCACTTAGAAAGCAGTACCCGCAAATGCTAAAAGAAACGTACTACATGGAGCATATGATATATTATTTTAACTGTTCCATTAAATGCATTATGTGTATGTAAAATGTGTGTGCATAAAGAGTCCCATTGGCAGCGTTTCAAATGGAAGCATTACCCATGAGTGGTAAAGTGTGTGTGTTTCTATCTTTATTGATATAGATCTAGATAATATGTATATATACAAACATGGCTTGAGCCTACCCTGCTGTAAATCCACTTTGCACTACAGTGGAACAAAGGAGACTAAAACTTACTTAGCTAACTTCATGTGCCCCATCTCCTATTTCAGGTGGATGGGGCATATCAACGCATGTCAGGGATGGGGCAGGTCTGGGCAGGGAGGAAATGGGCTGATGCTCACCATAACATTTAAGAAGCAACAATCATGCAAACACTTACACATATGCTTTACTTTAAGTATGTGAGTAATCTCATTGAAATCAATAGGCCTGCTCGCGTGCTTAAAATTAGGCATCTGCATAAGTGTTTGCAGGATCAGGATGAACAAGCCCCCATCTTAATGTAGTTTTTGTATATATATATATATAAAGTAGGGCTGTTGATTAATCGCAGTTAACTCACATGATTAACTCAAAAAAATTAACTGCAATTAAAAAAATTAATCGTGATTAATTGCACTGTTAAACAATAGAATACCAATTGAAATTTATTAAATATTTCGGATGTTTTTCTACATTTTCAAATACATTGATTTCTATTACAACACAGAATACAAAGTGTACAGTGTTCATTTTATATTATTATTTTTATTACAAATATTTGCACTGTAAAATAATAAACAAAAATGGCATTTTTTAATTCACCTCATACAAGTACTGTAGTGCAATCTCTTTATTGTGAAAGTGTAATTTACAAATGTAGATTTTTTTTGTTACATAACTGCACTCAAAAACAAAACAATTTAAAACTTTAGAGCCTACAAGTCCACTCAGTCCTACTTTTTGTTCAGCCCATTGCTAAGACAAACAAGTTTGTTTACATTTATGGGAGATACTGTTGACTGCTTCTTATTTACGTCACCTGAAAGTGAGAACAGGCATTCACATTGCACTTTTGTAGCCGGTGTTGCAAGGTATTTACGTGCCAGATATGCTAATCGTTCATATGCCCCTTCATGCTTCGGCCATCATTCCAGAGGACATGCTTCCATGCCGATGACGCTCATTAAAAAATAATGTGTTAATTAAATTTGTGACTGAACTCCTTGGGGGGAAATTGTATGTCTCCTGTTCTGTTTTACTTGCATTTTGCCATATATTTCATGTTATAGCAGTCTTGGATGATAACCCAGCACATGTTTGTTTTAAGAACACTTTTACAGCAGATTTGACAAAATGCAAAGAAGGTACCAATGTGAGATTTCTAAGGATAGATATAGCACTTGACCCAAGGTTTAAGAATCTGAAGTGCCTTCCAAAAGCTGAGAGGGACGAGGTGTGGAGCATGCTTTCAGATGTCTTAAAAGAGCAAAACTCTGATGCAGAAATTACAGAACCCGAACCACCAAAAAAGAAAATCAACCTTCTGCTGGTGGCAGCTGATTCAGATGATGAAAATGAACATGTCAGTCTGCTCTGCTTTGGATCGTTATCGAGCAGAACCCATCATCAGAATGGAAGCATGTCTTCTGGAATGGTGGTTGAAGCATGAAGGGACATATGAATCTTTAGCGCATCTGGCACATAAATATCTTGCGATGCCAGCTACAACAGTGCCATGTGAATGCCTGTTCTCACTTTCAGTTGACATTGTAAACAAGACGTGGGCAACATTATCTCCTTCAAATGTGACCAAACTTGTTTGTCTGAGCTGAAGTAGGACTGAGTGGACTTGTAGGTTCTAAAGTTTTACATTATTTTATTTTTGAATGCAGTTATTTTTTGTATATAATGCTACATTTGTAAGTTCAAATTTCATTATAAAGAGATTGCACTACAGTACTTGTATTAGGTGAATTGAAATATACTATTACTTTTTTTACAGTGCAAATATTTGTAATAAAAAATAAATATAAAGTGAGCACTGTAGATTTTATATTCTGCGTTGTAATTGAAATCAATATATTTGAAAATGTAAAAAACATCCAAAAATATTGAAATAAATGGTACTCTATTATTGTTTAATAGTGCGATTAATCGTGACTAATTTTTTTAATCGCTTGGCAGTCCTAATATAAAGCTAAGACAGAGTTACAGGTTGAGTTATGGTTTATTTTACCCTGTATTACTCAGTATAATTGTATAATTATATTATCCCTGAAATTTATTTTACCCTGTATTACTCAGTAATACAGGGTAAAATAAATTTCAGGGATAATATAATTATACAAAACAGAAGAATTATGACCCCAGAAAATTGAGAGTTAGTATAAATCTTAAAAGAAATCCAAATATATTATGGCAAGGAAATGCACAATCAACCTTAACTCTGCCCTGTAGTGACATCAGGTAATGACCATATGTTTGTTTCATGTATTTTAATATCAGATTAGATTAAACTGATTTTTAAAGACATATTAGATTTTTTATTTTTTCCTCATCATATCACTAAAGGGTTGCCATTTTGAAAGAGGAAAGTTTTTCATGGAATTATCTGAAGAAAAACATTTTTCTTCAGCTTCTAACTTACAATTATGAAGAATAATGCAGGAAAATTACCGTACAGCCTTTAAAAAAGTCCTTCATACACAGCCGATGTACAAAATTTCAGTGAGTTTTAATTACATGGAAGTTTGAAGAGTGTGAGTTATTTCATTACTGAGATCATTAGGAACAAAAACAAGTTTGACAAAGGGTGCTAAATTACTTAAAGGAACCATTTTTAAATTAAACTTTAATTCACAAACTAATTAAGGGATTTACTTTTAAATTCTCAGAAAATTCATTCTATACTCGAAGAATAAAGGCTGTAATTTTGAAGAGGGTACATACATATAGAAACTAGGTGACTTTATGTGAAAAATTCAACAAAATCTTATCTATGGAGCCTCAACTGGCCCCTTTAAAATTTACAAATATACACTCACCACACATGCACTTAAAGAGACAGACACACACTTAGCACATTTAAGTTTCTGTTGCTTTGAAGGATTTTACTGCTACGAGAGAGATTCCCTGTAGATTTAGGGCCTGATCCAACTCAATGGAAAGACTCCCATTCATTTTAATTGGCTTTGGATCAAGCTCATAATGTGGGTGCAAGAAGTGGTATAAATTTTCAAACCAGTAACAACTTTTAAACTGTATCTAATCTGTGTATGGAGCAAACATTTGTATGAAGGCTGCAAAGAGTTCTAAGTCTTGAGCCTTCATGGTTCAGAGCACTTTATCTTGATTCAGCAAATCCAGTTGGCCCATCCTCACTGGTTAGCATTGGATCAGGCCAGAGTGCTAATTACCTTGCAGGATTTAGCCCTTAATAAGGAAAATGTCATTCAGTTCTCATATTCCTCTCACTGAAGCCAATGGCAGAGCTTGCTGACTTCACTGGGAATGTATTCAAGTAATGAATCAGGTGATTTTGGTTGAAATTTGCAATTCAAAAGCTGCTATTTGCAAAAGTAGCATTTGAAACTGTGTTGCTGTGTTGTGCCTCATGTAGATCAGTATCAAATAAATTTCCCTATTGTACCTCTTATAATGTTAACACAATACAGGGAGTGTTGTTTGCTTCATCTCCATTCTCCTAACTGCAACATCCTTTTCAGTTTAAATTATACAGAAGTGAATAATTATTGAGGCCTTCTATTTACCATCCTTAGAAGATTTAATTTAGCCCAATAAACATTGTGAAGCAGACCTTTTGGATTTGCAATGACATATAATTTACTTGGAACAAATGCTTTGGGTTCAGCATAAAGGCCATTCATCAGGCAAATCTGAATCAGCGGCAGTTTAGAGAAAGCATCCTTTGTCTAATTGTTTTCCATCACAAACAACATGTGGGAAAGAGATTTGGACAATATTTTCAAACATTATAAGCTACATAATTATTGTCCTCTGCAAACCCAGTAATAGTTTTGCAATCACAACTGTGCTTTATCTGTTTAATCACCTATTCACAGGGCCCAATTGCAAGCTCAGCATTGATGAGGAGGCATTTAGTAATATTAAGTACAAAACACGAGATTTAAATAATGTTGAGTTTATGACACAAACCAACAAAAGCCAGGAAATTCAAAAGCAAGGCTCACACTTCATCCTTAATTCATGGCATATGAGAGCTCAAAGACCCACACTATACAGAGACCTTTGTAATGCTAAGTCACAAAGGAATGAGTTAGGAATGAAGCATCAGGCTTAATTTTTAATTTGCATACCTGTTACAAATTTATGGAGCAACATTAACATTATTTTTGTATCATCTTCACCATAAAATCAAAACAAATCAACCTTCTGTGAAAAGGTATAAAGACAATGGGCCAGATCCTGGCCCCACCTATCTCCATTTTGTGCTGCTCCAGTGACACAAAGGGGACAGATAGCTGTTCTACTAGGATAGCTGGGAATTCCCTCTGTGTTGATATAGCCAGCTCTGTGGGATCTACTACCGGACCCCCTTACAGTGTGGTAAGTATTCTGGTGAGGGAAGTGGTAGAGCCTGGGCACAGGAGGCCATTCCAGCTGGTGCAAGATAAAGCAGTCTCAAGGTTGCTCTAACTTACACCTGGAGTGAAACTAGTCCTTGGCTTTCCCCAGGGTTGGTGGAAAGGTGTAAATACCCTGCTGATCCTAGTCTTGATCACGCTCAGGCACACTTGAAAATCCATCCCAATATTAATGCAAGAGGATTTCCCAGTTTATTGGGTAACAACATAATAAATGAGTGTAGAAGCATATTTTGTCTTTTTATAGGCCATGTACATTGTTATTTATAAATACATATTCTGATGCATAAAATTGTCCTGGATTATTTTGGTTCTATCCAAAGGAATATAGTGGCTTTCTAAAAGCTATTAGTGGTCTATCAAGTAAATATGCACTGTGATTCTCATACTAATTTTGAGAACATATATTGTTTATCCAATGGAGTGAAATGGCATCTTCCCAGCCATTAGGGCCTACAGTGTAAATATTATATTGCCACTTTTTAAAAGTTGGATTTTGACTTGATAAAATATAATAGCTTCGAAACAGCTGTTATGGTCTATCATGGAAATCCTTCTTGGTTTGTGGATCATTGACCCAATGGACTATAATAGGCGCTCTTTGGAGCTGTTGTGTCCACCCAGCTGCATCTGATGTGCCTGCTATGTGCCCTTTGCAGCATTATGGTCTATCATGTCAGTCCAGCTGCTGTGCATGCATGCTAGAGATTCTTATAGGCTGTAGCGTATATACATGGACACTAATCTTTCATTCTCATTCATTCATATATTTGTGTGACACCTCCTTTTTCCACCCCAAAATTACCATTTTGTCACACAAGTTTTTAGAAAAGAGAAAACATGCAAGTGCAGTTCATGACTTAAAGAACTCATCAGTATGAGAAGCATGAAGCAAGGAAGTGGTTGAAAGAAGCAAGAAAAAGCAAGTACTTGTACATCTTTTTGCACATATACTAAGCATGGCAAAGAGTGTCATGCACATTGTTCAGTGAAATCAGTGGAGCATGTCAGCTGTAGATATGTCCAGGTAGGTAATAAAGCAGCATGTGACAGCACCTCAGATGCTAGGATTAAAAGTTGTCCTCCAGAAGAGCGCCAGAACAAGATCTTTGAGACACTTAAGATCTACTTAAGTCCTCAACATGGGGGAAAAGGGGATTTAAATGATGAATAGGTGTTTTCTGGCCTGCTGCCCAGGAATGAATTTCATCCTCAGGTATAATGATGAGGAGCAAAGTATAAAAACGTAGCTAGATAATCTTCACTGATAATGCTCCAGCAAGCAGTGTGGTGGGTTTGTATTTCACTGCGTAATAATAACCTCAAACCCACTTTAGATGTACAAAATAATTTTCATCACATTTTCATAAACAATAGCTATAAATAACTCTTGTTAAACTATCCATTACTTGTTGATATTCCAAAACAAAGTTATTCAGTTTTTAAGGTAACATAGATTCTGGACATCAGAGGATGTTTATAGGTATCAATCAGCATGCATAGATTGACACAGCTTATATTTATGCCAATATATATTAAAGAGTCCTTTATTTTCTTCTGAATATTATGCTCATTTTAATGACAGGCCAAAAAACCCCTAGAGAAATCACAGATTACTTCTCATTCACGAGACATGATTTACCACAGTTGTAATTCTTGACCTACGATTTCTGCAGACATTTTAGAGCTATCAAACAACAGAAAAAGCAGTCCTGCACCTTTGGTGAATCAGGAGCTTGAGTAGTTTAGGGGGAGAATTTAATTTAGCCTATTCAAGGTAGAAAGATCAAAACAGAAGTCATCTCATTGTATAAGGAACAGAATTAACAAATATAATCTACACGAAAATACATTCAAACATTTAATTTGCATAGGAACAGGCAATGCTATTCATTTTGATACAAGGAAAGCAAGAGTCATAGCTTGCAGCCACTCTTTTAAACCAGATTTTGAGCACAAGCCCCGAAGGGCTGTTTCTACCAATTTTCCAATAAATCATGTAATGACTTTTAGAAAAGACAGATATTTAATTCTTGAATTAGAGCTATAGGACCATAACCAAAGCCTCACAGCCCTGTTTTTCTACCATACTTTCATACAATCTCTTTAAACTGATTGGGTATGAAATGATACATTAATTAGGCAATTAGGTATTTGGGAGATTATGGAATGAAGTACTGAGGCCTGACCTGTAGTACAGAGATCAAAGTTCACTGGGAGAAAGGCGCAGTCTATTTTGTTTATAGCCCTAAACTGTTGTTTCAGGCTATTCACATTTATAATTTTTGGGGGGGAGGGTTCAATATATAGATTTGTAGGTGATGATAAATATGCCGGTGAAAAGTCAGAATTCATGTATATAGAAAATACCAGGTCTTAATTACTCATGTTTTACTAAGTTGCATATATTGAAAAACAATTTGATATATGCTTTCGGTGCATATTGAATAGAAAGTAGTTAAACATAATTAGTGAAATGTTCCTAAATAACTTCACAACTACCAACAGCTACTTTCTTTGGGGAAGAGGGGGGGAAGAATGAAAACACATTCAAAACAAAATCAGCTAACACCAATGTTCTCCTGCCCCCAGAGCCCTAGACCAACAGAAGACACATATCTCTTAGCAGCCTATGAAGGATCTACAGGATTTGCTTCTCTAATGGTGGAAAATATTAACGTCACACTGGGCCACTGGGCCAGATTCTGACCTCAGCTACCCCACTGAAAATCCTGAATAATTCAAATGAAAAATATCACAAAGACAGGACAATGTTGCAGTGGAAAGGATAGCTTTAGAGGGAAACTCCAGAAAATGCAGAGAGGAACAGGATTCCCGTATGTTTTTGGTTAGTTTTCTGGAGCTAACACCTAGCTTCTGCAATAAATCTCTATTTTTTTTTCTCTTTCATTTCTGGCTGATGGTTGTTTCCCATCCCCCCCCCCCCCCCCCCCCCCCCCCCGGTATGTAGTTTATTGGCTAAAGACCATTGTTTCTCAAACCACTCTTGGGGCTGTCTAATCCGAGCTGTTATCTCTCCTATGCCTCAGATTTATAAAGGCAGAGTGAGACATTCTGTGTGTGGATCACCACAAAATCACATTTGTCTGTTGCAAAGGCAGGGATCAGGTGCAGGAACCACACCCTGATTGGTATCATGGTGCTTGCTCTTAATAGGGGAACAGCTATTGGTAAATAAAAGCATTTCTGACAAGCACTGGGACAGGCCAGCAGATGGTACGGGGAGCTGCATATGTAAGGTGACATTGGAAAGAGGCAGGGCTTTTCCTGCTCTACCCCGCCCCTTGACACTATGGAGACTGAAGGAAGGAGAATGCTTCCTAAAAGGTGGGGGACCTTGAAAACCACCTGCTGTAGGGTGAGTTATGTTGGAAGTGGCAGCAGCGGTTTAGAGAGAGGAATCCATGTGCAGAGCAGCAGTTGGATCATGGCAGCTCTGAGTTGCGGGGAATGGGCAGAGCAGGATGAGGAATAATTCAGTGGGATCTAGGTAGGCCTTTGTCCCCAGAAATCCAGTGGTGTCCAGATGCCTCTGGGCATTATTATGATGGGACCTGGTGTGTACAGGTAGAGCAGCACCTTTCTAGGTGCTAGGTTATTAATAACACCTAGGTTATTGCGTATAGGGCTATGGGACAAGGCAGATAAATGTTTGGACAGATAATTATGCCATAGTCTACTTTGGTGTCAGTCCACCTTCAGTGCAAAGAAGGGCTGGCATTTGCAGTGAGGTATGAACTCTTGTGGGAGGTTGCCTCATGCAGTAATCTAAATGGGAGTGTGGCCTTGCTTAGGCCTTGGAATGGCTAAGCCATGATTACACCTTGGAATGATATAGATCTGGTAGGGCCTTGGGTTTGAGTGGGCTGATCTTGAGACAGATGTAGAAGCTGTGGATTTCAGCATCAAAAGGAGGAAGGATTCTCCCATTACATTGCTGTTGGGACAGGTGTCTTTAAGAGTTATCCTGTTAGAAATCTCTAACTTTTGGCCAAGTGAGCAAAAGTTTATTAAACCTTTAATTTCAATAACTGTCTACATTGGTTCCTGGACACTCACAATATGTTTGTGATCAAGGACAGAGCTAGAATAGGAAGGCAGGGGAATCTGCTGTTTTGTGGAAGCTCATTTGTACCGCATACAACTGAGAAACAGTTGAAAAACTGTTTACCAGGCTGTAAAATTTACCCCCATAATACTCCTAAAATTTGTGAAACTGCAGTCTGCAGTGTATAAAAGAGCCACATGAAGTAAAGCCATGCAGGGTGAGATTTATTCTTTTCTCCCACTGTATTTTAACTATACAAAGTTTTCAACTTGCAAGTTAATGTAATTTGCTAGTTTTAGGCTGGATATTCCCCCTTTTTGGAGCTGAAATAAAGTTCTGGCACTAACTGCAGGAAATGTGGACTAGGATTAGCTATCTGTCTGTCTAAAACACGCAAGGAGACAAGGGACATCTGGTACGATTAAAAATATAATTCTTTAAAATAAAAACCCAGGGGCTGCAATGGCTCATGGTACATTGTTTTCCCTCTGATATGAATAAATACATATTTATATCAGCAAATAAAATATAAATCTTCTCTTGCTCAAATAATGCTACTAGAATTACCATGATACTTTACTAATTGGTATTCATTGGTTTGACATCATCATTTCATAAGGTTGGTCACACAGAATATTTCCATTATAATTTGCCAGTATTCTGTGCTACCTAGAACAGAATTTTGGAACATTTGGTGCAAGTTAACATTTGTTTTCTATCTATATAAATGTACATTGCTTAGTTCCATTGATATGTATTTTGTGCTGATGCTAGCTCTGCACTTTAGGGGGTGCTCCAGTCTTTTTCTAGCTAAACTATGGTAGTGGTTAAGCTATCTAACATTCACTTTTATGGAGTAGGTGATGTCTGAAGCTGAAAGAGAAAAATGCAAAAATAAACAAAGCTTGCAAGGTCATACAGAGATGGTAAATTAAGTCTGTGCATTTTAGTTCAATATTCAAAACCAAATATCTCTCATATGCACTCAGGTTTGTGCAGAATCTGTATATTTATCAATACCCCATAGTTCAGCTGTCCTGTTCCTTCAGGAAATTCTCAAGTATATTTTACACTGTATATGAAACAGAGTTCTAACTAAAAAAAAATTAAACTCCTTTTGCCGGCGTCAACTTTCACTCTCACATACCACCAGATCAAATCAATTGTAAATAGCAACATTCTAACATTAAAACAATGGTTTTAATATATCTGTATTTATAAGTGTACTGTTTCCAATATTCAACAAGTAGACTGAAACAATGGTTCCTATAATTAAAATCAAAGCTATGTGATGAATTATAGTGGTACCTACATACCTTACTATAATTAAAGGTTTGTCAGTATTTCATTTAGAAACATCAGTCTACAACCTGTCCATAAAAATTTTCTCTGGCTAAAAGTTCACACCAAGATATTAGGTGAGAAGAACATTATTTTTTTAAAAATTAGCAACAAATAAAAAGAAACCTGTTTAGTCTTTTGAGACCTGATTCAAAGCCCCCTAAAGCCAATAGAAACACTCTTCTTGTCACCATTGGGCTTTAGATCAGACCTTTAAATCTCACGAGTGGAAAAAAATTAAAGGAAAGAACTTTTCTGTGTAACCATAATTCCAAATGGCTACATTATTTCCTTGAGTCTGAGGGCCTGTCTACATTACCCGCTGGATCAACGGGATGCAATAAATCGACCACTGAGCGCTCTCCCATCAAGTTCGGTACTCCACCAGAGTGAGAGGTGCAGGCGGAGTCTTTATAAAGACACCGCGGTAAGTAGATCTAAGCACGTCAACTTCAGCTACGTTATTCATGTAGCTGAAGTTGCCTAACTTAGATCGATTTCCCTCCTCGCCCCCCACAATGTAGACCAGGCCTGAGTCACATCTTGTGTCCTTTAGATGGACATAACTCCTCTTGAAACCAAAAGGAATTCTGTATGCCCCCAGACTATGGAAGTATGCCCATACCATGAACTAGGCCCTTTAAAAATGTATATGTTCAGTTAATTACATTAGAAAATCAGCTACTGAACAAGCACAATTATTAAAGCACTAGATTTATATTAGAAAATAGCCCTAGTCAAAACTGGAGATGCAAATACCATAAACCTTGGAAAGGTTTACATAAGAACAGCCATGCTGGGTCAGACCACTGATCCATCTAGCCCAGTATCCTGTCCTCTGACAGTGGCCAATGCCAGGTGCTTCATAGGGAGTGAACAGAACAAGCAATAATCGAGTGATCCATCCCCTGTCGCCCATTCCCAGCTTCTGGCAGTCACAAGCTAGGGACACCCAGAGCTTGGGGTTGCATCCCTGTACATCCTGGCTAACAGCCATTGATGGACCGATCTTCCATGAATTTACCTAATTCTTTTTTCAACCCCACTTTAGTTTTGGCCTTCACAACATCCCCTAGCAATCAGTTCCACAGGTTGGCTGTGTGTTGTGTGAAATAGTACTTCCTTTTGTTTGTTTTAAACTTGCTGCCTATTGATTTCATTGGGTGACTCCTTGTCTTTGTTATGTAAAAGGGTAAATAACATGTCCTTGTTCACTTTCTCCACACCAGTCATGATTTTATAGACATCTATCATATCACCCACAGTTGTCTCTTTTCCAGGCTGAAAAGTCCCAATCTTTTTAATCTCTCTTCATATGGAAGCTGTTCCATACCCTTAAACATTTTTGTTGCCCTTCTCTATATCTTTTCCAATTATATCTTTTTTGAGATTGGGTGACCGAACTGCACACAGTATTCACTATGTGAGTGTACCATGAATTTATATGGTGTCATTATGATATTTAATGTCTTATTATCTATCCCTTTCCTAATGATTCCCAACCTTCTGTTAGCTTTTTTGACTGCTATTGCACATTGAGCAGATGTTTTCAGAGAACTATCCACAATGACTCCAAGATCTCTTTCTTGAGTGGTAATAGTTAATTTAGATCCCATCATTTGTATCTGTAGTTAGGATTATGTTTTCCAACATGCATTACTTTGCATTTATCAACATTGAATTTTATCTGACAGTCACCCAGTTCTGTGAGATCCCTTTGTAACTCTTCCCAGTCTGCTTGTGACTTGACTATCTTGAGTAATTTTGTATCGTCTGCAAATTTTGCCACCTCACTATTTACCCCTTTCCCCAGATCATATATGAGTATGTTGAACAGCACTAGTCCCATTACAGGTCCCTGGGGGACACCACTATTTGCGTCTCTCCAAAATAAAAAGTCATTTATTCCTATCCTTTGTTTCCTGTCTTTTAACCAGTTACTGATTCATGAGAGAACCTTCTCTCTTACCCCATGACTGCTTACTTTGCTTAAGAGCCTTTGGTGACAGACCTTGTCAAAGGCTTTCTGAAAGTCCAAGTGCACTACATCCACTGGATCACCCTTGTCCATGTGCGTGTTTGACCTCCTCAAATAATTCTAATAGATTGGTGAGGCATGATTTCCCTTTACAAAAGCCATGCTGACTCTTTCCCAACAAATCGTGTTCATCTATGTGTCTGATCATTCTGTTCTTTACTGTAGTTTCAATCTATTTGCTTGGTATTGAAGTTAGGCTTATGGCTGGTATCCTTACCAGTATTGCCTCTGGAGCCTTTTTTAAAAATTGGTGTCACATTAGCTATCCTCCAGTTATCTGATGCAGAAGCAGATTTAAATGATAGGTTACATACCACAGTTAGCGGTTCTGCAACCTCATATTTGAGTTCCTTCAGAACTCTTGGGTGAATACCATCTGGTCCTGGTGACTTATTACTGTTTAATTTATCAATTTGTTCCAAAACCTCCTTTATTGGGACAGTTCCTCAGATTTGTCACCTAAAAAGAATGGCTCAGATGTGGGAACCTCCTTGTCATCCTCTGCAGTGAAGACTGATGCAAAGAATTCATTTAGTTTCTCCACAACAGCCTTATCTTCCTCCAGTGCTCCTTTATCACCTTGATTTAGCACCAATGGCCACGCAGATTGTTTGGCAGGCTTCCTGCTTCAAATGAACATAAAAAAAAATTGCTGTTAGTTTTTGAATCTTTGGCTAGTTACTCTTCAAATTCTTTTTTGCCCTGTGTAAATATACTGTTACACTTGAGTTGCCAGAGTTTATGCTCCTTTCTATTTTCCTCAGTAGGATTTAACTTCCTATCTTTAAAGGATGCCTTTTTGCCTCTAACGGCTTCTTTTAGTTTGTTTAGTCATGGTGGCACTTTTTTGGTCCCCTTACTGTGTTGGGTTTTTTCTAATTTGGGGTATACATTTAATTTGAGCCTCTATTACGGTAGTTTTAAGAAGTTTCCATTCAGCTTGCAGGCATTTCACTTTTGTGACAGTATCTTTTAATTTCCATTTAACTAGCTTCCTCATTTTTGTGTAGTTCCCCTTTCTGAAGTTAAATACTGCGGTGGTGGGATTCTTTGGTGTTTTCCCCCTCAAAAGGATGTTAAATTTAATTACAGACGCTCCCTGGGTTACGCAAACCCGACTTACGCAAATCCGGATTTACGGAAAAAGTTCTGTAAGTCCTGTAAGCTTTTTTTTTTTTTTTTTTTTTGCGTAATTGTCGGGTATACATTCCCGATTTATGCAAAGTTCGACTTACACAAGGCGTTACGGAACGGAACGCTTGCGTAAGTCAGGGAGTTCTGTACATTATGTTCACTATTAAGTCTGGATCTGAACCTCACAGCAGGACACTACAGCAGTATAATGTAACCCTCCATTATACCCTCTTACAATGAGCCAAATCAAAACCATGGGTCTGAAGTTTGGATCTGGATCTGAACTTTGTGGCTCCAAGCCAATTCTACTTACATACACCTATTGCAACAGCTCTGTGCTTTAGAATGGTAGGAGACAACACAATCTCTGGGATCTTAGTGACAATTCCAAAAGATCTACTGGGACAAAATAGGCTTGCTTTTTAAAAGCACTTGATTGGAATTACTCACACTTGGGGCTCTGTGCTCAATGAGGCCAGTATATAAGTAATACTTTCTGGTAAATAATATGCATTTTTTAAATTCTCTACATTGTTCTTTACACACTCAGTGGCTCACACATTTTTTCATGAGACTTGTTTAATAACTATTGCAAAATAAGGGCCAGATTGTAAACCCCTTACTCCCAGTGATAAGCAGTTACACACAGGAGTAGACCATTCATTTCAATGGGATCTGAAAACCCATCCTTAACTTGCTCCATTATCTCTTAGTGCTGCTTGGGCCCCTTTACACACATGAATAGTCCCACTGAAGTCAATGGCACTACTTATATGCCTAAAACTAATCATGTGCTTAAGTACCTTTCTGGTTTAGGGCCTGGGTCTCAAACAGCGGGTGTTCTTCCATAACCGATTCCAGCAATATTCAAGTAAAGCAGGGAAGCTGAAAAAAGAAGGAGCTCTCCTCCCTCTAATGCACTGTGGATGTCCCATATACATAGAGAGTTGCACATGTATTTTGATGGGAGAGGTTTACTCAGGGCTTTAACTATAGATCTGAATTTGTGGGTGGAAGTCAAATTTTACAGTAGACACTTTAATATGTATGTTAAGAAATTAAAACAACATTTCTCTCTAATAGTTTTAGATAAAGGTTACACTACCAAAATACCCTCTTCTTTAATTCCCAGTTAGAATTAGGATTACAGTATTATGAAGTAAATCAAACAAACAACCCAGGCAAATGTATTCCCAGTTTAACCCAAACCTGCCATAAAAGCCCTTCTCCAGTATAGTATAAACAACAAAATTATTGATTAACTTGTATTACTTCACAAGAAGAACAAATTATTGCTGATTAAAGCCATGCAGGTGATAAAGGAACTTAACCAAGGAAAGCTGCCAGCTTTAGGTTAGGAAACAGCTGTGTCCCTAATTATGCAGCCTGATTTATACTCTATTAAATCAGTATATAAGTAACCCATTTCTCTGAAAGCATTTAAACCTCTTATATTCCACCAAACACAGCAATTTTATTTGAAATAAATGTATCCAGCTCTTTGGGGAACATATGGTATATTTCTCTCTTATTAATAATTCAGTTCAAATGAGCAAAAATTAGTTGGTGCAGTTACAGCTGATTTTGTCCTGAAAAGATCTGCATTAATTTTAGACGTTTTGTAAATTGGGCTATTAAATAAAAGCATTATATGTGAATTACCCTTTAAATTTTAAGCAAGTTGGAGTTTAATGGTAGTTTCTAGTCAGATTCATTTTCGATCTTTTAAAAAATTACAGTCATTATGGTAAGACAAATTTTTGAAACTTGCTACTTCCATCCAATTACATTTTGTACTAATAAGTAAACTGGAAAACTTTTATGCTTTCATTTCTATATTTTGTCTTACTACTATAAGCCAAATTCTGTTCTCGTTTTCACCTGTGTAAATGAGCTCAGAATCTGGCCTCGTATCTTTTTATTGGTATTGTTCATATCAAAATATCCTTGTGACTTCTGCTAGTCATTCGTATAACTTCTGCTAGTTGTTGCCACATATGTTGTGATGTGTGTGTAGAGTTACACTGCTATGCTATAGGGAGGTAGGAGGAAAGTGAGTACAAAATATGAAAGAGAGAAATTTCAGTATGCTGCGGTGTTAGTCTATGATGATCATCAGCTGTATGTGATCTATTCTCCTCCCAATGCTAGTGCCTAACTTCTATTAGCATTAGTGGGAGTTATGTTCATGAATCAAGAGAAGAATATGCCCCGTAAGTTTAAGCTCTACTTCTATTGTAATGGCCAAGTTTGGTTTAAAATTTGTGGATACGATGGAATGTGGAGTGCCTAGTATATGATGTAATAATATTCCTGATTAACCAGTTCTTAAACAGTAAGTCTTTTACTTCTCAGAAGCTCTACAGATGTATGCATATAGGATACAATATATCCCAAATCATGATACCTCTATAGACCTATTGACATATATGTTTGGTGCAATGTATTATACATGATGGGAAATTTTGTGATGCCCAACCGCATAAGTGTGCTGGCATTTAAGGAGTTAAATTGTAGAACACATGCAAATCTAAAACATAATAACTTTATGATGGTGTTTTGTGACTTGTACCTTTGAACCTGACTGAGTTTTCAGCATGCCACACAATATTTCAAAAGTCATGTCTGTTTCCTGTTGTACTAGGTTTGTTTTTGTCACGAAGGTTTGTTTGCCTAATGAGCTTCTAACGAGTTGTCAATTACTTGTGCAAATTAAAGGGAGCAGTCACCAAAGGGTAGGCTACCTCAAAATATTATAACATAAATCATTCCATTTCTAAAAACTGTTTTGCTCACATGTCTTCCTTCATGTTCTGTACCTTTTTTGTTATACTATCTACCATTTTAAAAAGCTATCTAACTTACATACAGTGTTAAATTCAGATAGTCTAAAGGTTAATGTGAAACACTGGCAAGACATTATGAGGACTAGCAGTATATTTTAAAGGCACTCTGTCGCTGGAATTACTGAGAGTGTACATTCACAGTACTGCCCCACTTAGTTCTACCACATCCAGTAAGCTTACAGCTGCATGCAAATGAGGTTCTGTGTGTGGAATTACGGCTGGAAGACACAATGCTGATCAACCTAATACATTAATATCTTTAATTCTTTGTTTCTTATGATCCCAGTTTAAATCAGTTTCTGATGTTTGGTTTGACACTGACATATGGAACCATCCCAAAGTTCTGAATTAGAGCTAAATCCTGGGGCTGTGTTATGACACAGTAAATGTCAGGGTAAACTGATTCTGCATCAGCCTACTTGGATGCAGGCCTGATGCATAGATAGCGGCAAAGAAACAGATCTCTAAACCTTCTAACCTGCCAGTGTGTGACACAAGCCAATGCCATGTGTATCACCTGTGTTTCATTGCGTGTGGTGCCATAATTGACAAATTATAATGCTCCGAAAGTATAAAATAGTTTTTAAGGATGTTTCGTCATGATGAATCCAATAAACTGGTTTTGCAATGTCACATCTCCCCCTCCCAGAGTTCCATAGCTAGTTTATTTCATTCATGGTGAGAAAACATTCTTAAAAGTGTGTGTTATAATTAAAAAACATTAGAATCTGTTGCTCATGGCATGAAACACAGATGTTCTGTACCTCAGTCATTTGGGGCGCCAACTGGGAATGTCTCTCCCCAGGCTGCTGGGTGCTTAGGGGAAGAGGTCCCTGTCTGGGCTTTCTGTGGGATACTAGGGGTAGCAGAAGGAGGTCCATACCCAGACTCTTCCAAATCCAATTAATGCAGCTCCCCCCCATGAACACTCAACTCTCCAATACCATATGCCCATACCCAATAAGATTCCTATAGCTCCCCTATTCATTTTACGCCCCCCCCCCCAGTGCATGCAGCCTGCAAAATGCAATTAATGCAGCTCCCAGTTCCCTCTGTCCTCCAGACAAAGTGTTATCGTCCCCTCTCCCCACAATACAATTAATGCCACTCCCCTCTCCTTGTCCTTCCCTTCTGCCCCTACCCCCCTTCAGTTATTGCTGACTGGGCCATCCCTGCCTTAGGACTGTGACTGCTGCTGTGGCAACCCGCCTGCCTTCTTGCGACTCAGAGACCCCCAGCTCCTCTTGACTCTGCAATATGGGCCCCACGTCTCTCTAGCACACTCCGCTCCTCTCCCCTCCAGTGACAGGGAGAAGCCTGTATGGGAAAGAGGGGACCTGCCCAGGAACCAACAGTAGCTTTCAGATAGTGAGGGGTAAGGATGAAGAAAGTGAAGCAGAGCAAATACCATTTTTGCAGAAGGGAGCAGAAAGACCCCAGAAGAACAGGACTGGATCTGTTCATTCCTCACCCATCCCTTCCTGTAAAAATGGTATCAGCTTTACTGCACTTCAGTCCAGCTGCCCTCATTCCATAGAAATCTCCATAGCTTTGTGGAGCAGGGAGGATGAACCAGTCACACAACAGAACATACTGTCTGAGATGATACAATTGAGATCTCAGAAGAGATCTATACGCATGGTATGAGGTACATTGAGCTTTATGAACAGAGGAGAGCAAGGGGAAGGATAGACATTATAAGGATTATCAACCCCCATTCTTCAGGGCAAAAGCTGATCACCATCTCTGGTCAGGAAGAAATGTTCCTGATAGTATAACACAATGCTGTACAAATAACAATCCTTACTGGACAACCTTCTTCCATCAGAGACTGCTACAAATTCTCCCCAAACTCATAAAAGGCCTGATTCTGATCTCACACATTTCACACTGGTTTAACTGTATTTGCTTCTATGAAATTACTTCTGATTTTACAGTGGTCTAATCAGGCCTAGAATAATGTTTACTGAGTAAAGCTCTGCTCCATCTTTAATAGAAGGGCACCTCCATGAAGCTACTGCTTTTTAAAAAAAAAAAAAAATTTTGGTCCTTAGCTGAACATTTAAGACAAGTTTCACTCTCTTGCAAAATGTGTGGTTCCAGGGAGGATAACTTAATGTCCAAGTAAAGACATATTTTACTGAACAAAATAAAGCATGAAGAATTCAATAAAATATAGATAATATATATGTGTATATGTACACCCTACTGTAGAAAACGTACATCTGTTTGAGCAGAGTACCATTATGTCAAAACCAGCTACACGAGGCATCTTAACCCACCGATGGACACTTTTTCAACTCAAGAGGCAATGCTTTCCTATTGCATACTAATAATTCCTACTGACGTACTGAGTCTGATTCTCCATTAACTTGTGTAGTCCTTTATACCAGTGCAAAGTGAGTGTTAAGTGGGTGTAAAAGGCTATCACACCAAGATGGGAGTATTTGTATACCCACTTAACACTCACTTTGCACCTGTGTAAAGGACCACACAAGGTGCCGAGCAATGGAGAGTCAGGCCCTCTTTGTGCTTCAGTGTAGCGGTTTGTTTTATATTTGTTTATAGAGTTACAAGCATTGTGATTGGTTCAGGTGTCTATACCTGACTGCAGTGTTTGCTATAGCCCTCGAAGAACAGATCTATGTCGGTACTTATATGAATCAGAATGTACTTATATGGCCCTCATCACCCTGGTATCTGAGCACTTGTAACATCTATATGAAAAAGGGAATAGTCCATCTACACACACCTCTGACACACCATACCTCTGCTCCTTCTGACAGTGCTTTCTGGTGTTTTCTGATATTATTTCTCATGCATACAGGCCAACATACGTAATCAAACAAAAAACCTGAGGTTAATACTGATAAGATTAAAAGGGAATAAAGTACATTCAAAGGAATGTTTTTTATCTTTAAGCAATATTCTACTTCCATGACCTTGAACACGATCAATATTTTCCTGATACACCTCTACCGTGATATAACGCCATCCAATATAACACGAATTCGGATATAACGCGATAACGCAGTGCTCCAGGGGGGCAGGGCTGCGCACTCTGGTGGATCAAAGCAAGTTCAATATAACGCGGTTTCACCTATAACGCGGTAAGATTTTTTGGCTCCCAAGGACAGCGTTATATCGGGGTAGAGGTGTATATACCTCAGGGGCCAGATCTTCAGGTGAAGCCATGCCTAATTACACCAACTGTGGATCTGGTCCAATATATACAGACAACAAAGGGGAATGTGATCCCTTTTTTGTAAAAGTGTTTCATGAGTCTCAGAGCAAAATTAATGGTTCTGTTTGCCTTAATTCAGTATTTTTATTCAGTATTCAGCCAGCTTCTGGTCCCCTTTCTCACCTTCTGCAGCACCTTACCATGTGAGCTGTCCCACAGAAATAATGTTTGTTCTTTTGTTGCTGTTGTTTTCAGTTGTAAGGTATAAATAAACAATTGGTGATGAAATCACTTTAGCATATTTAAAGTAGCCTCCAGAGAAATGCTCCGCAGCCTAGAGATGAGGGATTCTCTTCCACTCCTCACACCACATTTACCCAGTGCTCGGGCCAGGTCTGGGTTTCAAGCTGAATAATTTATAGCATTATTGGGTAAACATTGCCTGTTCCATATATAGATTATCCCCACTCCGATAGTCCATTGGTTACTGTTCATACTGCAATCTCATATGGCTTGGAGGAAAGGGAGAGGGTGCAGTTCCTCTCCTATTTCTGGAGTGTCTTCCCACCCACCCAAAAAATTAGCTATAGATAAGGCCTTCCTAAAACTGTAAAACTAAACATTTCTTTAACAATCTGAAATATTTTTAAAAAGAGGCTAAGTTGGTTAATGAGGTATTTTTACTTTTCAGCAAACTGGCACAAGTTAACTTCATGTTAAATAAAATCACTTCTACATGAAATCACAATAAAAAATTCCAATCTGAAGATACTTTTCTCTGCACAACTGACTCAAACTCCCCTAAAAATTTAAGTTTATCATGGAAACACAAAAAACTGCTGTGCTAAACTATAATGCTAGACAACTCCATTTTTATTTATAGGACTGATGGTGATTGATTCGGGAGTGTGTGAACCCTAGGTCTTAATCTGGAAATGCATTGTAACTTCTCAATCAAATTAACTTCTCAGTGTAACTTCTCAATGCAAATTAAAGTCTTTTAATATATTTTTAGCAATGTGGCAAAAAAAAATTCAAAAGTCAAAATATGGATTATTATAGCTAATCATTGGGCATGTTCACATATATTTTACACTTAGTAAATTACCCAAAATTCAATTTAATTCCTCAGCTAATTAACAACGAAGAATGTAAAACACATTTTAGGTAAATTTAAATGCAGGTTAGAAAACTCTCTGTAAACAATTAAACTGCAGTTTTATGATGACACAAAATTTAGTAATGAGGCTTCATATTTGTCTCTAACATGCAATAGATTTGAAATAAACCCCATTTCATGTCAGAAAAAAGCAAAGCCTGAATTGACAATGCAGCAGAGAATTTATTTTTTCCCTTTTCTCCTTAGCTGAAGTTATTATCACAACTGCTAGAGAATTTGTGAGATTGGGAGATAAGAATCATAATGATCCATTGGGGACTCGTCAATCACAGCAAACTGCTACCAGAATCGAAATTGCATCTGCATTTGAATTAGCAACATTACTCGCCAATTTAGTTCAGAGTGAACATTTTTCCATTGAAGATGGAATTAAATTAGAAAATGAGTGAGTCTTTAATTTCCAGATTATAAATCACTGAAAATAATTCAACTCCTGTACCTTAAGGCCAATTACATTATCCTAAGCGACATTTTATCTCACAACCTTCCAAGTGATTTCATGATGGGGAACCATCACACAAATCAGTTTTGCTCTAGTAGCAAGAAATATATCTACCCACAGAGTTGCACATAAAATGCTAAGAACAGTTTTAATGCTGAAGCTTATTTTACATGAAA
This sequence comes from Emys orbicularis, assembly GCF_028017835.1. Taxonomy (NCBI): domain Eukaryota; kingdom Metazoa; phylum Chordata; order Testudines; family Emydidae; genus Emys; species Emys orbicularis. The sequence continues at coordinate 20,248,065 of NC_088689.1, read as the reverse complement.
TTTGATTGTCTGTTTGATAGCATATTTTCGTGTATTAATGAACTGATGTATAGAACAGAAATGGTCAAGCCAAAGTGTCCAATTCAGGTATAAGATTTAGAAAAGTTAGCCTGACATGAGTGACTTGTTTAATTTTTGCCTCCAGTACATCGCATCACTATGAAGTGCCTACAATGAGAGGAAAGATGTAAATGATGCAGAGATTTAAAATCCCTGGCCAAAGAAAGCCTTTAGAATTCTCCTAAAAGCATGAGTTATCAAAACTGCAGGACCTATAGGAAAGTAAAAAATGATCTGAGTGTTTTGGAATAAAGGTTTTTAAATGGAAATATTGCTAGGTGGAAGCATTATTCTCCTACATGAGTGTGCATGTGTTCTCTAGCCTTTGTTTATAAAGAAAGATTGTGTTCCATTCACAAATCTGCTGGTATGTAATTTGAACAGAAGGAAGCATAATATAGAACCATAGTACTTACAGATGGATGATGGATCTGGTCCCCCAGATTATTGGTTCATCCCTCCAGAGACTCTGCTGGCAGGGAGAACTTTAGATGAGTAAGAACCGTAAACCTCAGAGAGAGGTTTTTGTTTGTTTGTTTTGCTGAACCTGGACCTCCTGTGAACTTTCTCTCCAGCTGCTCAGACCCTGGCCCTGCCAAACTCAAAAATTCTTTTCCAAAGTTCAAGTTGTTTCAGGTCTCTTCTCCAAGCATGTCAAGAGACTCCTTACAGAGTAGGTTCGGTCTTCCTCTTGCCTCTCATGGTCCATTGTTTCCTGGCCCTTCTACCCCTGCCAAAATAGCTGCTGCAGGACTCATGCTGCCCTTACCTTCTTACTAGTTGCTACTCCTAAAGTCAGCCCTAATCAATGTGTTTGAGGCTGCTCCTGTGCAATGGAGGAACTGGCATAAGTTACAGCTGATGAGCGAAGCATTAATTTATGCCAACAATTGCTGCTGAATGGAAGTCAGACAATAATGGCATGAGCAGCAGCTGTCCCATTAGCCCCACTTCCTCCCACCACATGCCTGCTCTCTAACCACATAAAGATCCTGATCTCAGTGGGTGCTTTACAGGAGATGGTGGGTGGATCTGTGGGCTCAAACAAAAGGGAAGAGCAAGCCACAGACCCAGCACTTTATCTCTCTGTGTTCTGCCTACCTGGATCTGTACTTCCCTCCACACAAAGAAGCAAAGGGATGTATTTGACTCACAGCAGTGAACTCCTTTTGCTTTCACACACTAACAGTTTGTCTCGTGGTCCATTTGCTTATAAACATACTGCCCAGGGCCTAAGCTGCATTTTTCTTTTCCAACAAACCAGCCCCAACAACGGCACCTAATCCCATGTGCACAACTTCTACCAGAGAAAAAGCCCATAAGGAACATTGGTGCTCCTCTGGCAGTGACAAGAAAGTGACAAGAATCCAAGTCATATCACTGACAGCGACTTTGTCATCTTTCTTTCTTCCTCTCCTGTAAACACTATGGCAGAATAAAGCCTTCGTCATAGGCCACTTGGCATGTGATACGAAGTGCCCGTGGCTGATGCTCTGTGTACTCTGCAGCAAGCTGGATCTATATTCTGGAGCAGGGCCCTTCAGGCTTTCTGGAACACCTGTGCACGGTTCTGCTGCAAAGTGGAAAATTTGTGGCAGCTTCAAATATACCCCAAAGCAGAGGATTTTTAGTAAATTACATAACACAATCAGTACAAATGTCTCAGGGATGAGGCAGCTGGAGGTTTTGAGAAGTAGTGGCGAATTGTGGTGTTTGACACTTGGGATGTTGAGGATGGAGATTTGTGTGTTTTGCATCCAGTAGCCTGAGAGGTTCTTTGAAGCAAAGACATGTAGGACTGGAAGGACCTTGATAGCTCATCTAGTCCAGTCCCCTGCACTGAGGCAGGACTAAATATTATCCTGACTATCCCTGACACAAAGGAGTCATTTCCCCTTTCCTCTTCCTCATGGGGAGGGGTGAAGAAGTGATTTTTTTTTAAAGTAGACTTGTACTTCCAGGCCAAACAGTACACAGAGCAGCTCAGGAATGGCTGTACAAAGGTGACCTTTGTACTCAACCAATCCCGAGCTCACTCTGTGCCACTTTGGTCCTGAGGGATAAATGAGATCAGCCTGAAGCACAATTCTGTGGCAAATTCTGCAGCCACAGGATGGTGGAAAACATTAGCACAGCTCTTTTTTTTAAAGTTACTATTAAACTAGTAGTTTTCTGTTGTCTGTGCATTAGCAACACAAAACGAAGGACTGTGGTTGAGTGGGAGTGAAGTTTCTATTTCTGACTCTGTCACAGACTTCTTGTGCGGCCTTGGACAAGGCACTTTACTGTTCTGTTCCTCAGTTTCCCTATCTGTAAAAAGGGAATACAAATAGCTAGCTGTCTCCAGGGCTGCTGTGAAGCACTTTGAGATTCCAAAGTAGCAGTTGCTATAAAAAAAGAGAAATGTCTGAAAGTACAGCAGCCTAAAGTTAAATAATATTAAAAGTTTAGTTCTGTACAGGCTTGTTACTTGCATCATGGCACAAAAGTTGTGATCAGCTGGGGCTCTTTCTGTCACATCCTAGAATTTTGTTTATCTACGGCTGACAACAAGGCATTCTCAGTTGAAGACCTTGTGCCTTTGAAACTCACTCCTTGTGACGATCTGTCAGAGCCGGTTTGACAAACTCTAGATCATGCTTCAAGCTGCTTTTGTTCCATCAGGCTTCTGAGTGAAACATTAATTTTTTTGTGTAGTAGGATATTTATGGAAGGTGAGGTCTTCCTGAGGAGTGGGTTGCTCCTGGCTTATTGAGATGACACTTAATGAATTTAGGGAAAAACATCTTTTATGTTATATGGAAAACATCTACCTACATCTGTGCTAGGTCTTATATATGCCAATTAATAAATAAATTATAACCACAGCTCACTGAAATTGTCCACATCTGATGTCACGTGTGCTGGCACCGAGGTCCCTGCCTGGTTCTCCATGGCCAGACATCAGGGTACTGCTGCATTATTATCCTCCTTGAACTCCTGGCTGCTTGTCACACCATCAATCACAATCTCCTCCTTAAAATCTTGTCCACCCTCAGTTTTCACAATTCTATTCTCTCCCGGTTCTCCTCCTAACTCTCTAGTGATTTATTCAGTATCTCTTCCAATGACCTCTTCATCTCTCAGACAGGTCTTGGTCATTGCCCGACTCTTCTCCCTACAAAACCTTTCTCTAGGTGACTTCAGCCATTCTCATGCTTCAGGTATTATCTCTGTGCTGATGAGTCACAAATCTGCTTCTCCATTCTGACCTGGCTCCCTCCATCCAATAGCACATCTCAGCCTGTCTCTCTGATATCTCCTCCTGGATGTCTCTAGGGCTTTTAACATGCCCAAATGTGATTAACTTGCCATCCCTTCCAAACCCTTCCCACTCCCTACCTTCTCCATCAATGCTGAAAACACTAACCTCCCTGTCACTCATCCCCATAATCTAGGTGACCTGTTTGACTCTGTCTTCTCTTTAGACCCAGATATCCAAATCATGTCCAAATGTTGGTGTTTCTTTCCCCATCTGTCCTCTGTGTCTACACCACTGTCAGCCTCACATCATCTCCCCATTTTGACTACCCCAACCTCCCTATCTCTTGCCTCCCTGACACGCATCTCAATCTTCCTCACATCCTTTCATAATGCTACTAGTTAGAGCATTCTCTTGGCCTGTCATTCTGACCATGTCATGTCAAGTGCCTCCACTAGCTTCCCATTTCCATCACCATACATGTACGCGTCTGACCCTTACTTTTAAGGCCCTTCACAATTTATCCTCTATCTACTTTTTTGCTCTTGTATCTTACCATATCACCACTCCATCACTTCTACTCCACCAGTTATGCCACCCTTCATCACGCATTTGTCTACTTCTCCCTTAAACACTTCACACTAGTGCTGTGAAAATAATAGATTTTTTGATTCACTGGCAAATCCCCCTCCAAAAAATTTTTTTAATTATTTTTGGTCAAACCAAAAATGACATTTTTTAAAAATGTTTGGCAAATCTAGAAGTAAAAAAAAAAAGGCTGTTTCAGGTCAAATGACATGTTTTGTTTGACCTGAAATGAAATGTTTCATTTTGAACTTGAGCATTTTGAATGTTTTTTCATTTTAAAAAATAAAATTAAAAGAAATTTCTAAAAAATAATGATTTTGAATTGAAATCTTTTGTTTAAAAATGTCAAAATAAAATGTTTTCATTATTTTTGGAATTTTGTTTGTTTTATTCAACCAAAACAATTCAGTGAATTTGTGGAATGTTTTGGTGTCGCAGCATTTGCATTTGTTGCTAAAAACAAGTTTCAGTCCAAAAATGTCACCCAGCTCTACTGCACACCTCTTTCCATTCTACCTCTTCTATGCATGGTACTCAGCTTCCACTTTCACTCTGGTGCCTGTGGGAGCTGACTAACTGATTATGGCTAGGTAGAAAGTCAGTAGGGACTTATGATAGTTCTATATTTCTCTTCTTTGTTTATATAATATATTACTAAATGTATGGGGGGTGGGGGTTGTAATAACATATCCTGTATTACCTAGTGGTGCACATATCTAGCCTATGTAAATACATATTCTCATTACAGTTTCTCTTATATTTCTTCCCTCACTCCTTCTGCGTGTTTCTTACATCTATTTGTTACATTTTATCTTAAATATCTTAAATACCACACTATCTTTGACTGTTTTGTGCAGCACCTACAACAATGGGACCACAATCCAGATTCAGGGCTTCCTGATAGTAATGTAAAATGTTTGATCTAATAAAACAATATGCTATTTTTTATTGAATGTCCAATGGATATTCACAACTTCAGATACATTTACATGGGTTGGCTACATTTTGGATTGCAAATCACTGTTAAGTTGCACAAAAATATTACTATATATTTGCAAATGTACATGTTGTACTTAGTGTGACCCAGTGTGCCCGGGGCAGCCCTCACTGGAAATGCCAAGGTCAGGGCAGGCTGCAAAAGGGAGAGCAGATACTCCCGAGACTGGTGGGTAACACTGAAGTTAAACTCCCCAACCAGTCACAAACTGTGTGTCTGATCCCCCACACTGGTTATCAAGAAGCAAAAAAAGAAATCACAGAGCCCCCTCTATTGCATTCCAGTTCTCTGGCTCCCAATCAGCACCTAGATCCAGTACAGTGAGAAGTTTTTTAAAAACCTCTGCTCACATATACAAAATGTTCTTCTGACCCCAAAGGATCAGCCACGTTACCAGGTCAGTATAGTTTGGATCTTACCCAAAATACCACACTGCCAGCCAATTCTTTAGTGTCTAGGTTTATTATAAAGAAAAAAGAAAGGACAAGAGAGATGTTAAATGTAAAACAGTCACATACATACAAAGACTTCAAAGTCCATATATCACGTTCCTAGCAGTATTAGTAAGTTTGCTAGCTTGAAAGTCCCTCTGGAGTACATCCACAGCTTGGATGAGTCATTCAGTCTTTGTTCAGAGCTTCAGTTTGTAGCAAAGTTCCTCCAGAGATAAGAAGCAGGATTGAAGACAAAATGGAGAAGATGTGGCTGCCTTTTATAGTCTTTTGCCATGCGGCCTGTACTTCCTTTGTTTCAAACACAAGCTGCCCAGCACATGGCATGGAAGCCTTTTCTGTCCATAGGCATGTCCCTGCATGCCTTTCTGAGTCACAAGGTGTACGCCTTGCCTTCTTTCAATGGGTCAGTTGTATAGCTGATGGTCCTTAATGGGCCATCAAGCAGGCGAGGCAGTGCTGATGCCAATCTGTCTTGGGGTGTCATTCAGGCCTTGGCTACACTTGCAGATGTACAGCGCTGTGAGTTAAACCTGACTTCGTGCATCTGAGTAGGGAAAGCGCTGCAGTCTGTCCACACTGACAGCTGCCCAGCGCACTGTCGTGGCCACATTTGCGGCAATTGCAGCGCTATTGGGAGCGGTGCATTATGAGCAGCTATCCGACAGAGCACCTTTTCCCATTCTGGCGCCGTGGGTTGTGGGAAGGGGACATGGGTGCAGGGGATTCTGGGTCCTGTCCCAATGCCCCATGATGCATCGCTTCGCATCCCAGAAATCCCTTTGTTTCCGTCCACCTTTGGCGCCATCTTTCAACGGTTTCTGTGCAGCGCGATCTGTCTGCGGGAAATGGAGTCCGAACTGCTGAGGCGTATGCTGAAGAGTCTCGCCAGCACGTCACATTTGGCTGTCGAACTATTCCTTAAGATCCAAAGTGACAGTGAGAGTGAGGGTGAGGAGTCCGACGATGCTATCGAGCCGCGTAACGCGTACGACACGAAATTGCTTGTGGCATTCACGAACATGCTCAGCACCGTGGAACGCTGCTTTTGGGCTCGGGAAACAAGCACCGAGTGGTGGGATCACATCGTCATGGAAGTCTGGGATGACGAACAGTGGCTGCAGAACTTTCGGATGAGAAAAGCCACTTTCATGGGACTGTGTGAGGAGCTTGCCCCCACCCTGCGGCGCAAGGACACAAGATTGAGAGCTGCCCTGCCAGTGGAGAAGCGGATGGCTATTGCAATCTGGAAGCTGGCAACTCCAGACAGCTACCGGTCGGTCGCAAACCAGTTTGGAGTGGGAAAGTCGACCGTTGGAATCGTGTTGATGCAAGTTTGCAAGGTCATTAATCGCATCCTACTCAGAAGAACCGTGACTCTGGGTAACGTGCAGGAAATAGTGGATGGCTTTGCACAAATGGGGTTCCCTAACTGTGGAGGGGCGATAGATGGGACGCACATTCCTATTCTGGCACCACCCCACCTAGGATCCGAATACGTTAATCGGAAGGGGTATTTCTCTATGGTTCTCCAGGCGCTTGTGGATCACCGTGGGCGTTTCATTGACATTAACACAGGCTGGCCCGGAAAGGTGCATGACGCACGCATCTTTCGGAACACTTGGCTGTTCAGGAAGATGCAGGCCGGGACTTTTTTCCCAGAGCGGAAGATCACGGTAGGGGAAGTTGAAATGCCCATTGTGATCCTTGGAGATCCCGCTTACCCATTAATGCCGTGGCTCATGAAACCCTACACAGGGAGTCTTGACAGCAGCAAGGAACAGTTCAACTACAGGCTGAGCCGGTGCCGAATGACTGTGGAGTGTGCCTTTGGCTGTTTAAAGGGCCGCTGGCGATCTCTGTATGGGAAGCTGGACTTGGCCAAAAACAGCATCCCTGCGGTTATATCCGCGTGCTGTGCCCTCCATAATATTTGTGAAGGGAAGGGTGAAAGCTTCACTCAGGCATGGACCTCCGAGGTTCAACACCTGGAGGCTGAATTTGCACAGCCAGAGAGCAGGGCTATTACAGGGGCCCAGCGCGGGGCTGCAAGGATTAGGGATGCCTTGAGGGAGTAATTTGAGGCTGAAAACCAGCAGTGATATCTGGTGCCCTGCACGGGAGTGAAGTGCAGTAGTTCCAATCTTTAGGAATCAGTGTTTGCTAAGCAGACAAGCAGACTTGCAGTGCCTGTTTATTTCCTGGGCTAAGGAGTCTTTTACTTTATGCAATAATAAAGAATGCTTTCAAAGCCAAAAAATCCATTTATTGAAAAGAAAAAAAATGTATTTATTGAAAAGAAACAAGGGGGTGGAGTGGGGAACAGTACAATCACAGATTCGCGTATGTCCTGTCTGGTGTGCTGTGCAGTGAGTGCTGCACTTCAGGACAGCTATACTGCATGGTGATGGGGGTTGAGTGCAGAGGGTAAGGGTCGTGGTTTTCAGGGCTGGGTGGTGAAGATACTGGTGTTGGAGGCAGCGGGTGGCATGAAGAACACGGAAGTTGGGGAAAGTGGGTTGGAGGTGACAGTGGGGCACAACGGAAAGAGTTTGGGGACAAGGGCTGTTGGAGGGGGTGGCGTTTGCGGTACTGCTCCTCTTTCTGCATGGCTACCAGCTCCTGGATAGTGTCTGCTTGGCGCTCCAGGATGCTTATGAGCCTATCAGTGCTTTGCTGCCGGTGCACGGTGCTTTGTCGCCAGTGCGCTGCATTTTCCTGGCGGATCCTGCTTTCTCTCTCCCTCCAGTTCTGTGCTTTCTCATTCTCTTTAATAGATTGCCGCATCACTTCTTGCAGCATGTCTTCTTTGCTTTTTCGCGGTCTCTTCCTGAGTCTTTGCAGTCTCTGAGCAGGCGATAAGAGGGACGGCTGAGGTCTCAAGGTTGATGCAGCTGTATAGGCAAAATGCAACATTTAACAGAGGCAGCATTGTTTATACCAGACAGAGTAATGATTCCCCCCGCACTTAAGGAGTAGAAAACACATAGGGTCTACACAATAGCATAATTTTCCCGTCCGAAACAGAGCACACATATCCCACGGGAACCTCAAAATGGTGAGTAAGGGGGACTGATTGTTTCAGGGCTGCACTATCCTCTGGGTTTCTGTGCCTTGGGGAGAGCCAACAGCTTCAGGGGGCACCTACACTGAACACTGTCACAACATTTTCCACAGGAGTTCGTCCTGGACGATATCTCGCTGCTGAGGGTGACCTGGGAAGCAAGGGAGGGGAGGGTCTTCTACTGCAATGCGGCTTCCGCCCTGGCCCATATGCAGCTTACCTGTGTGCAGCAATGGTATCCCCGCCCCTCGTGGCACAGTGGCGCGGACACGTTAGCCTGGCTGGGACAAGGACCACGGTGGCTCTCCCGATAAACCTGCGCAAGCGCATTGCACACATTCTGGATGAGACATTCGAGGAGATTACCGAGGCCGATTACTGTGATGTGATAAACCACATCAATGCACTATTCCGCATCTAGACATGCATGCCTAACCGTCCTATCCCAAAGAGCCCGCACCGAAAAAATTCCTTCCCGAAAAAAAAAACCGCTTACAGGGAACCTGCTCTTCTGTTTGTCCTCCACCAAGTACCGGCCGCTGCGACTGGCTACCTTCCTCCTGGCTCGAGAAGAGCTCCTGGCTGCATGGCTCCAGGGATTCCGGGGTGTCTCCATCTGGCCCACCACCATCACTCTCGTTTTCCTCCTCCTCCTCCCCCCACACCAGCTCTGAAGTGTCCATGGTGGTGCTCGGAGTGGAGGTGGGGTTAACCCCAAGTATCGCATCCAGCTCTTTGTAGAATAGGCAAGTCACGGGGGGAGCACCCGAGTGGCCGTTTGCGTCGCGGGCTTTGCGGTAGGCACTCCGCAGCTCTTTCACTTTAATCCTGCACTGCAGGGCGTCCCGGTCATGGCCCCTTTCCATCATGTCCTTTGATACCTTCCCGAAGGTATCGTAATTCCTACGGCTGGAGCACAGCTGGGACTGTACAGCTTCCTCCCCCCAAACACTGATGAGGTCCAGCAACTCGCCATTGCTCCATGCTGGGGCTTGCTTGGCGCGTGGAGGCATGGTCACCTGGAAAGATTCGCTGATAGCACTCCACGCCATGCTGGGCTGAGCAAACAGGAAGGGGATTTTTAAAATTCCCGGGGAATGTAAAGGGTCGGTCACATGGTTGGTTACCCTATGCCAGGGCAGTAGAGTTTGAACTGATGACCAGAGTGGCTAGAACAGGCATTGTGGGATATTGCCGAATAATTCTGGAGGCCATTCACAGCGCATTGGGCGGCCACGCTGGCGCCGCAGCGCTGCAGCGGCAGCGCAATACTTGCTATTCCTCTCGGAGAGGTGGAGTACATGCAGCGCTGCAACCACGGAGATACAGCGCTGCAAATGCCTTGCCAGTGTGGATGGGGAGTGAGTTACAGCGCTGGGGGAGCCTTTACAGCGCTGTAACTCGCAAGTGTAGCCAAGGCTTTAGAAGCATAGCACAAGTTTGAAATACAGACATACATACATATCTATAGCTCATAAAACAAAGGTGATACAAACATATAAACAAGATCATCGTATCTGGCAAATTATAAAATTTTTGCAGATATCTTACATGGCATATCTGGCATAACTCACTGCAATTTTACAATATTGGTATTCATAATATCCTAAAGTGTCCCCCAGATTCCATACAGCATCACACTTAGTTGCCACACTCTGAAATAAATAGACATTTGGGAACCAATTTACAAAGCTGTATGTGTTACCCCAGCGCTTTATACTGCAGCATTTGACTTTGGCTCTAAGAAAGGAAGAGAGGCAATGGGGAGGCGATATGGATTTTAGCTGGAATACTCTGTGTCTCTGCACACATGCAAAATGCAGGACAGGGCAACTCAGCTAGAAGGGCACAGAAACATCCAGAACTAGGGTGCGGCAGTTACTAGACGTACGCAATAACTGTTTCTCAGCTGTACAGCCAGTTTTCATTATGGGTAAGCCACCTGGTAGATCACACCCTCAGAGAACTGAGCCAATCAGAATTAAAGTCAGCCCATCTGACTCAATGACTGATCCAGGCAGATATGTCTGTTATGAGGGCTGGATCCCAATGCCTATACCATTTTGGATACAGGTGAGTGCTACTGCAGCTTTATTTACTACGGAATCCCTCCATTAGGATAATGCTTGGTCCACTGTGGTGTGTTTTATAGATCTAGAGGGAGAGCTGAGAGTAGGGTTGCCAACACTCCTGGATGGGCCAGGAGTCTACCAGAATCGGCATCAATCTCCCGGTAACTATTGAAAGCAATCCAGGAGATTTTAATAGGCTGCTAAAAGTCCGGTCAGTGGCACAGCAGGGCTAAGACATGCTCCCTGGCTCCGTGTGGCCCCCGGAAATGGCGGCATGTCCGGCTCCTAGGTGCAGGGGTAGCCAGGGGGTCTCCGTGCGCTGCCCCCGCCCCTAGTGCTGACTTTGCAGCTCCCATTGGCCAGGAACCACAGCCAATGGGAGCTGCCGGGGCAGTCCCTGAAGGTATGGGCAGCGCGCGGAGCCACCTGGCTGCCCCTGAGCCTACGAGCTGGAGGGACATGTCATGGATTCCCAGCAGTCATCTGAGGTAAGCATTGCCCAGTTGGAGCCCTCACCCCTCACCCCCTCCCACATCCCAAATTCCTGCCCCAGCCTGAGCCTCCTCCTGGAGACCGCACCCCTTACCCCATCCTGCACCCTAACCTCCTGCCCCAGCCTGAGCCCCCTCCTGGAGCCCACACCCCTCACCCCATCCCGCACCCTAACCTCCTGCCCCAGCCTGAGCCCCTGCCTGTACCCAAACTCCCTCCCAAAGCCCACACCCTGAACCCGCTCGCATACCCCAATCCCCTTCCCCAACCCTAAGCCCCCTCCTACACCCCAAATCTCTCAGCCCCAGCCCCACCCCAGAGCCTGCATCCCCAGCTGGAGCCCTCACCCCCTGCACCTCAACTCCCTGTCCAAGCCCGGAGACCCCTCCCACACTCCCAACCCCTTGGGCCCACCCCCTAGCCCAGCTCCCGCACCCCCTCCCACACCCCAATCCCCTGCCCCAGGCTCAAGCCTCCTCCCGCACTCCAAACCCCTTGGGCCCAGCCCAGAGCTCCCTCATGCACCTCAAACCCTCATCCCCGACCCCACCCCAGAGCCCGCACCCTCAGCCAAGCCCTCACCACCTCGCATACCCCAACCCCCGCCCCAGCCCAGTGAAAGTTAGTGAGGGTGGGGAGAGCGAGTGATGGAGGAAGCGGGGATGGAATGAGCAGGGGCGGGGCCTCAGAGAAGGGGTGGGGCCTTGGGGAAGGGGAGGGGCGGGGGGCAAGTGTGCTTGGTTTTGTGCGATTAGAAAGTTGGCAACCCTAGTTGGGAGGGAAGCATTTATTACCCCTAGAGACTATGAAGCCTAAAAAAATTATATTTAGATATTAGCTAACTGCTTTAAACTGGGATTTTGTCTAGGTTAAAGAGAAAATGGGACACAGCTCAGTGAAGGTGAAGGTTTGTAAATTCTTTCTTGACTGAGCTGGGCTTATGGGGAGAAATAGTGTCCTATAGAATTAGAGCCTTACAGAGATCCAGCGAATGGATATTCTATATGCTGATCACAAAATCTGTACCATTTGGATACAGGCTACAGATTTCTGTTTCACCAGCAACTGAGGACCAGTCAGCTGTTAAATATGACTATTTAATACTGCTAAATGTAAATGTATACAACCAGGAACAAAGAATATAGGCCATACTTCTAGAATGGGGCTCCTATCGTGTGAAGCAGTGACTCTAAAGAGGGGGGGTTGCGATGGTTAATCAGTTGAACATGAGCTCCCGATGTGACGCTGTGGCTAAACAAGCTAATGTGGGCCTGGGATTCAGAAACAGGGGAATCTTGGGTAGGAGTAGAGAGGTTATTATACCTTTGTATTTGGCACTGGTGTGACTGCCACTGGAATACAGTAGAACCTCAGATTTTCGAACACCAGACTTAGGAACTGACCAGTCAACCACACACCTCATTTGGAACCATAAGTATGCAATCAGGCAGCAGCAGAGGCCAAAAAAAAAAGCAAATACACTATAGTACTGTGGTAAACATAAACTACTACACAAATAAAGGGAAAGCAGCATTTTTCTTCTGCATAACAAAGTTTCAAAGCTGTATTAAGTCAATGCTCAGTTGTAAACTTTTGAAAGAACAACCATAATGTTTTCTTCAGAGTTACGAACATTTCAGAGTTACAAACAACCTCTATTCCCGAGGTGTTTGTAACTCTGAGGTTCTACTGTACTGTGTTGAGTTCTGGTGCCCACAATTCAAGAAGGATATTGATAAAATGGAGATGATTCAGAGAGGAGTCACAAGAATTAAAAAACATGCTTTATAGTGATAAGACTCAAAGAGCTCAATCTAGTTATCTTATTCATAGCTTCATAGATTCTAGGACTGGAAGGGACCTCGAGAGGTCATCGAGTCCAGTCCCCTGCCCGCATGGCAGGACCAAATACTGTCTAGACCATCCGTGATAGACATTTATCTAACCTACTCTTAAATATCTCCAGAGATGGAGATTCCACAACCTCCCTAGGCAATTTATTCCAGTGTTTAACCACCCTGACAGTTAGGAACTTTTTCCTAATGTCCAACCTAGACCTCCCTTGCTGCAGTATAAGCCCATTGCTTCTTGTTCTATCCTTAGAGGCTAAGGTGAACAAGTTTTCTCCCTCCTCCTTATGACATCCCTCCTTTTGACATCTTAACAAAGAAGGTTAAGGGATGACTTGAATACAGTCTATAAGTGTTTACCTTGGGAACAAATATTTAACAATGGGCTCTTCCGTATATCAGAGAAAGGTATAACATGACCCAATGGCTGGAAGGTGAAGCTAGACAAATTCACACTGGGAATCAGGCATAAATTTTTGACAGTGAGGGTAATTAACCAATGGAACAATTTACCAAGTGTTGAGGTGGATCCTCCATCACTGACAATTTTTAAATCAAAATGGGATGTTTTTCTAAAAGATATGTTCTAGGAATTTTTTAGGGGAAGTCTTTGGCCTGTGTTACACAGGAGGTCAGACTAGATGACCACAGTGGTCCCTTCTGGCCTGGGAATCTATGAATCTCTGAAAACCCAAGGGCTGGAATGCTGCTAGTTGTGGAGATCCCCAGATTGATTGTTTGCTGATGGGGTTCTGAAATGTTAGGAAAAGAATTGAGATTCTGCCATTCTTCTCAAGCTCAGAAGAGTCCAGGGGGGACACAGTACATATTATGGCCACACTACAGAGACTGAGAAATCATCTCTGAAAAGAAATCAAAGGGGAATATGTTTATATGTATGTGCCAAAGTATAGAAGTGTGGAATGTTATGTTGAAATCTTATATTTGAATATATGTAACAGCAATAAGGTGAGAGAGTCTGCATAAGGAACAGCAGTAGATATACTGCCTAGCAGCTTTTGTTTAAGCATTATTCATAGTATTCCAAATATGATTTACAATGTTTTATACTAATTGCAGTGTTTTCTCTGTGTATTAAATGTTTGCTTACTAAGAAACTGTATGGTATCTCTTTGAAGTTGAGTGGAAACTATTAACGCCTACTTATCAGGGTTTTATATACCATAGCTCTGAAGTTTAACTCTGTATCTAATGCTTTCTGAAAGGGGCTGAAAATACAGAATTGAAGCCTGTGCTTCAGCCAAGAATTAACTTGAGGTGAAAGAAGAAGAGGTGTGTAATAGTTATACATAATATTGACTCAGCATCCCTCTACCCTTACTTTTTGAATGATTATATTTTCTCTCTGACAGACAATTTTCTGGAGTCCCATTCAAAACCAAAATGAACTGCACCCTTCTATCTTACCCTCTCATCCCTCTTAACCAGACATTTTGACCAATGTTCCTTTCATTTGTCATACTTTGGAGATTGTACCCAAAATTCAGCAATTCCAAGACAATTGCAATTAGAATAAAGTTTCAGAGCTGGCCTTATTTGCCTTTTGTTCTGTAGTAATATATCATTATTCTATTTATTTAAGTTCTGGAAGGTAGCAAAATAACGATAAATACGGGAGTGTTACATTTAATTGAACATGTAACACAGAGTTGCTGTTTCTGAAGGTATTTTGTCCCCTTTGCTTTCAGCACATTTAATTATGTATGAGCTCTTAAAAAAACCTCAAATAATATGAGACGTCTACTAGGAGAGGAGATTTGAAGATGATAAACGTTATTTAGAATCACCATGATATGATTCATATTGTGATGTGATTGGGAACAATATTAAAACCCACCAAGGCTATTATACCTAAATTTTTGTTTCAATTCATGCAATATTGCTGCTGCTTAATATGATTTCTATTTACTTCTTTCCATTGTTAGTGTTTTATTGAGGTTGTGTCGGTTTTATCAAGCTAATCTCTACTGGAAATGGAGGTCAGGAGATCCAAAGCACTGGCAAAAGCCTGTCTCCATTATATTCTACTTGGTATGAATTCACTTGAAAACCCTCACTCTAAAATAAACTTGCTTTCTTCACCATTCTTCAATTACAATATTTCTACCTGCACAAACCCTGACAGCTTGATATTTAAAAGCTATATAAACTCTCATCATCTAATTTTATATTCCCTTTTTTTTAAAGAGGCATTGGATTTTGTTTAAAGCTGTGGTGAATGTGTTTATCGAAGGGTTTCGAATCAACTTATCTCTGCCATCAATAAAAGATTGAATTTTAAAGGTTATTTTAATCATAACTTAAACACATGCACTACTACTATTAATGACAATGACAGCAAGTCATTAATTTGTGTTCTTGTGTTGAGGTTGAGGCAAGAAATCCTGTTATGCCCTTGCTAGAATACAATTTGGCAGCACAGGATATTGTAAAAGCTTTATAAATCTTATATCTCTATTTCTCCTTGTATTCTGGTCTGGGGAGTAATGAAAAAGAGTGACACATAAATTTACCTACCAACCGGAGTATGCTTTCTCTCTTGAATGCCCACGTATAACTCCCATTAACATTTGTGGAAAATATACATGCATGTCAAAAGGGAGAACAGGCTACCAGTTATCCAAGGTGCAGAATACGAACAGAACTGTACTCATTTTAGTAGCTTACTAATCAATTCTGTATCAGATTTACTTAGGTTTAAGTTGTGCATTGAACTGAAAACAAATACATAAAAATAGCTAGCTAAACTACAAATTAAAAAACTAAAATTCAGAACTATTTCTTACATCTTTAGATTTCACGCTTGGATATTCCTATTAACAGTTTTTAAAAATAACCGTTATTGCAGCACTCTTCTCTGCAAGTTCCTAAACATGTTATTGGATACGTGATTGAAATCTGACAAAAAAAACCCACAACGTTTTATAATAATGTCCTGCAGCAAAAGTATGGCACCAATAACTAAACAATACTTTATCACCTTTGCCACTCTCAACAGCTCCCATTAATACTGAGATCATAGTGTTAGGCCTTCTATTCCCCAGCTGACCGTGTTAGTGACAGCCAGGGCTTAGGCAATGACATTGAAAAATATTTGCAGTGACACAGCCACAAATCACTGCAAGACAAGTTTAAAACTCAATATTCACTAAACTTGCATCTGTTCTTTTCTTGTTAGAACATCTACAACACAATGATTATAGGCTAAATTCCTTAAAGTATCAAAACACTGATGGAAAGTGAAACAAAATATTGGTTGATAAAAACTAAATGCTCAGAGGGGCCTCTGTCAAGTCATTTATACACGAAAGCTATCATCTGAGCAGTAATATAGTCAAGTAGACATTCTGATGATGAAATATTTTTTAATGTTAGGAGTTTAGTGTGTGTGGAATGCACATAGCAGATGAACACAAGCATCTGAAAATCACATTTTCTTTGGGGTTCACTAAACACTCTAATCTTACCATTATTGATTTTTATTTTCATCTCTCCCAGGGAACTCAAGATGATGCTTGACTACTTAGCAAAGGCCACAAGTTTCTATAGGTCAAAAGTGGTTAGAATCTTCCACAAAAGAGGTGCTTCTACCTCAAACATAAAACTTTTATGGAATTAAGGACCATAATGTGCCTTTGATTCCTATGCAAAATGGGCATTGATGCCAATAGTTGTGTACATGAAACACAGGAAAGATATTACTTTGTTTTAAAGTGTTGCCAAATGTAGCCTAAAGAAGGAACAGACAGAGTTTTACAGGTGTTAAACATCTGAAATCATAGTAAATATAACATACCAGGATGCGTAAGCATATGGGGATTCTATAAACAAGGGGCCCTATTCTGAGTGTGCGCTGTTTGCTAACTGGGCAGATCTGACTCGGGTATCCACAATGTGGAAGAACATTAGTGTAGTATATAGGAATTGGGTAGTATACGTTTGTGAGCCCCCTAGAGCAGTGGTTCTCAATCAGGGGTAAGCAGGACAGCAGATTCTCTTGGTCACCACCATATAGGTGGCGTCTGGCGGGCACCGCGGGTATAGGAATTGGGTAGTATACGTTTGTGAGCCCCCTAGAGCAGTGGTTCTCAATCAGGGGTAAACATATCCCTGGGGGTACGCAGAGGTCTTCTAGGGGGTATATCAACTCATCTAGATATTTGCCTAGTTTTACAATAAGCTACATATAAAGCACTAGTGAAGTCAGTACAAACTAAAATTTCATACAATGGCTTGTTTATACTGCTCAGTATACTATACACTGAAATGTAAGTACAATATTTATATTCCAATTGATTTATTTTATAATTACATGGTAAAAATGAGAAAGTAAGCACTTTTTCAGTAATAGTGTGCTGTGACACTTTTGTAGTTTTATGTCTGATTTTGTAAGCAAGTAGTTTTTAAGTGAGGTAAAACTTGGAGGTACGCAAGGCAAATCAGACTCCTGAAAGGGGTACAGCAGTCTGGAAAGGTTGAGAGCCACTGTGGGTCTCCCTATCTTCTGAACCTAACAGGGCAGCAGTGCGCGTATATATATAGCTAGGCCTTGTATGTTTGTAGTTAGTAAAAAAGGATTATTTGGGACCCAGCTGAGTCTGTGTGGTTTCCTCACGTTCCTGATATTGTGTAAAAAGCAAAGACACAGTGGTGAGCAAACTAAAGGATGAAGGAACTGGTTGGTTCTGGGGATTAGAAATGGATTATGGAACTTTTCAACTCTAGTTCAAATTTAGTTTAGGTCAGAAGGGACTAAAATTGTAACTAAAGCTTGACAGACAATGCACTAAATTTTTTGAACATATATTTGATTTTTAATCAATTTTCTTCTGTCTGTTTCCTTTCCATGAAAATTCAAGCAGACACATTTCCTGGCCAGAATGTTTTCAGAAACCGCAAATTTTAGGAACATACTGGAGTCTGTTCAAGGAAAGAAAATGATAAATTCTTAACAGCAAGTTTTTGCACTAGACACCTGATTCTATGTGTCACACTCATTCAGCCAGACATAAATATACCAGTGGAGGGTTTAGTCCCCCTCAAAATAGTTGTGATAAAGCGGAGTGTCTGGTTGGCCAGCCTGGCCTAGGAGCTCAGGATCAGCACTAGAGATTACATGTTCCTGGGTTTCTAACTCTAGTCTCTTACTGTCGGTAACACTGCTGACAACTGAAGATTCGTCACCAAAGAGTACAAATATTAACTGAAATCGTTTGACAACACTTGGGTCACTAAATATGGATGCTGTTTGGCAAATTGATTATGTACTTAATGCATCCCTGCAAATTGGCACTATGCAGCACTGGTTAGCTGTTCATTTTCAGCAAGATACAGTAAAAGGGCAATATGCGGTGTAAGGGATGCAGCAAAGAAAAATTCTGGCTCTTTCACCACCAGCTACAAAACCCTTCAAAAAGATAGCTGCATCAGATGTTGTTGAAATTCAGTTGAAACAGCAGGTAAATAAACTGGGACAACAGGCTCATCAATGGCTGTTAGTGAGCAGTGGCAGTCATCATCTCCTCATGTTATGAGCCACAGATTGTAAGTCAGCTAATTGTCCCATCTTTCCAAAATATGATGTTTGTACTCCAGTATACCCCACAATCTGCTGCTATGCTGGCTCATTCTTCAGCTAGTCTAAAGGGTACATAAAATAGGACACACCAATCACTAGCTAAAGAAAAGGCTATTGATAGATACTCCTTACAGGATTGATCAACAGAAAGATTCAATGATTCTGATCACTTGCATAACTTCAGTCTCCTGAAACTAGCACAACTATTATTTCAGCCAAAGGCACAGACTCGGTAGACCTGAATGTCGTGATGGTTGAACTCAAAGATCTAACTGGCCTTTTCACTCTCTAATTTCTGTGATCCTTTGAGCCTTCATGGAAGTTCTGTTTTAAGAGAAATCCTTGAAAAACGGAGAGTTCTATGAGCTTTGCAGTGAAAGATATAGAATATTTTCAATAGCTTTGGGGGTGGGGGTGAGGGAAAGAAACCCAGCTTTTCTCATCCCAAATACAAAGCATTTTCTTCTTTACTCATACATAAAAATCAAGACAAAAGATACATTTTAGAGGTTATACAGAATGCAGTTGAAATGAGTAGATGGGGGGGGGGGGAAAGATTCTTTAGTACTATACGTGGTTTGTTATGACTGAATAAACTAAATATGCTTAATATTAAAGGTAATGATGCGACTGATTGAATGGTTTGACATTACTGCACATGAAATATCATTAATGGGGTCAGGATGGTTTTATATCAATATCACATCATAGACTAAAGCAAATGAAAATGTGGGGACATGGTGATTATGCATTGGAGCCTTGCAGTGTCATTTAAAACATATTTTTTAAATGACAGGCTAGTCAATGTGAGTTGAAAAAACTATGGTCTTGCCTACACTTTAGAATAGGCTCAGTTTAGCAATCTGAGTAGCTGTCCCATGCAGATCCTTATGTGTAGATGACGGCAAACCAGATTTGCACCCTTTGGGCTAGATCAGTGTAAACCCTGCATGTCTTTGCTTTTACTTAGGGTTCAGCATCAATGCATATACATGGATTGCTAGCCACCGATTGCTGAACAGGGGTCTAGACCAGGCTTAATCTACTTCAACAATATTTACTCAGGGCATCATCCACTGATCAGATTAAGATGATATTCACAGTAGAAAATTACACTCGAGTTTAAATGCAACATATAAGTCCACTGCTCACACTTTCTGCTTCCAGGGCCGTATAACTACCTCTCTGTATCTTCTCATCTCAATTTTCCTGCAGGGCAAGTTGTTATATAGAACACAAAGTGGCATTGTCTTACGCAGTGGCATTTTCGCTTTGGACTCAAATATTGTGGGTTCCAATCCCATGCTAGAAGCCTAGTTATTTCCTCCCCACCTTGAGCCCAAACTTCTCTCACAAAGTATACCAAATAGTGCTTACCAATGTGTGGCTGCTGTTCCAAAACAGCGTGCTCTAGAGAAGGTAAGTGTGGCTACTAAATATGGGGAAACCAGAGCTACACCACATTCTTCTCTGATGTCCATATAAAAACCTAGCATAGGGAGAGCAACTCTACAGTAGGCATATTTTGGAAGTAAAATCTAGACACTGATGGGTTCTGGGCATAGAGCACTGCAGAACATCAACTGATGAGGAAGCATTGCAAGGTGCTGTATGAACAATTGTCTGTTGCTGTTCGCCCGCTGATATGCCTGTTTAGACTCCATGGGGCAGGTTTCATAACCTTGAAACACCAGGCATTGATTGTATGGACAGGTGCCTGACTCTGATGATGATGAGTTCCACACACATTCAGTCCATTCAGCTGTTCCACTGGTCACATGTGGTATTGACACTCATATCATAATAATGTCAAGCCAACTGCCTCAAATTCTCTAACCATCAGTCTTGTATGGTCTGTTCCACTGTCCTTCAGCCAATTGCTTTGCTGGTGCCCAATATGGGGATTACTTTAGCTAGCACTGCTGGTATCACCTCTGTAGCTTGATTTTGGGGATGCTGTCGAAAAGGAAATCTTCAGGCATCTGCTTTTCTCTCTCCTTGGGCGGGGAGCAATGCTGCTAGCTGCACACACTGCAGTGCAGGCCCTGAAGAGTGTGGTTAGGAGAATAACAACTGCTCCTTTGTTTCAGTGAATTTTAGCTGCATCCTTTCCCTCTTACTGGTGGCAATGACTGAGCCACAGGACTTAACTTTAACTAATGGTGAAACGAGAGAGCAGCTTTCATTGGGCATTGGGGCTGCAAGGTTAAACTCGTTTTGGGGGTGAAAATGTCAAGCCAAGGTTCCATCTTTCCATTTCTAGTGATCTTCCTGTTGCAAATTAAAGAGTTAAAGAACCCATGGCATATTATGAAAAGACTTAGAAAATATAGACAATGTCCTGAATAACATTTCCTTTCTCAGTGAGGCACCTAATATCCCAGTCTGCAGAAAAGGCTGAGCTCATAAATCCACATTTGTCCATCCATCCATCCAGATAGAGATACCACCCTCCTAACTTCAATATCATTATAGCAAAATACTTAGGGCTATACAGAGTATGAAAGGTGCCATACACAACTAAATTTAATTGGATTCTGTCTGCCTATCTCCCTGCAAGGTTTCATTATTATGTATTATTTGTTTTTTATTATTATTATTTTATTTAAAAAAAAACATATTGACCGAATCAACTCATTGTATAAAATGGATCACTACTGAGGAAAATTGCGCAAGGAGACATTCTGAAATGGGGTCGCCCTTCATGCACGAGATGGCCCCCAAAGCACCCAGCTTATAATGAGGCTGTTGATATAAAGTCTGCAAAAGCTACAAGAAATAAGGCAAACCTGCCAGAAACATTCAGGCTGTCCATGGTAATCAGGGCAGTGAATAATGGGCAGTCTATGACCAACCTGGCCACACACAGATAGGATTATGGCAAGCATAGCAAGGAGCAGTCAGAATCTGGCACCGTGTTGGCCCAGCCTGGGACATGGCATGGACAACAGAGTCAGCACAGAGATGATCATGCTTGGGAACAAAAGCCAGGGGCATAGATGCCAATGGATATATAAGAGGCCCATAAGTAACCCAAACCCGTTAGAAGAAGCAAGCAAGCAATGGTGAAAGGAGTAGAACAAAATCACACCTGTGTACCAAACCACAGTGGAGCTGAGGAGTTTGTGGCTTATATGTTCTCTATGACAGCAGATGAGGAGGGAAGTCATAAACACCAGGGCGGGTGCAAGGATGTTTCGCGCCCTAGGCGAAACTTCCACCTTGAGCCCCGCCCCCCCCCGAGCCCTGTGGCAGCTCTCCGCCCCCCCTCCGCCCTAAGGCACCCCCCCAGCGGCAGCTCCCCACCCCCCCTCCGCCCTGAGGCGCCCCCCCTGCAGCAGCTTCCCCCCTCCGCCCTGAGGCATCCCCCCCTCCCCCGCGGCAGCTCCCCCCGGCCCGGGGAGCTGTGCGGCAGCTCCCCGCCCCAGCTCACCTCTGCTCCACCTCCTCCCCGAGCACGCCGTTGCCACTTCACTTCTTCCACCTCCCAGGCTTGCGGTGCCAATCAGCTGTTTGGCGCCGCAAGCCTGGGAGGGAGAGAAGCAGAGCGGGGCGGCGTGCTCAGGGGAGGAGGCGGAGCAGAGGTGAGCTGGGACGGGGAGTTCCCCTGCATGCCGCCCCCCCCCCTTACTTGCTGCAGGCGGCCCTCCCCGCGCCCCCCTGCCCCAGCTCCCTCTGCCTAAATGCCGATGACGACCGGGGCGGCCAAAGATCCGGCCGCCGCGGTCGCCACCGAAGGACCCGAAATGCCGCCCCACAAATGCTAGCGCCCTAGGCGACCACCTAGGTCGCCTAATGGGTTGCACTGGCCCTGATAAACACTAAAACAAAAGCTGAAACTAATAAGGAGAATGTCCTAACAATGGCTTGCTTTGCATAAAGCCTGCTTTCTTCCTCATGTAGCTAAACCTCTTCCCAATTCAGCTCAGAACAGCCAACCACATCATCTCCCCCAGCCATGGCCTGAGTGGGCTACTCACCTCTGACCATCAACTTGTCATTTTTTACTTTGAATTTAAGTTGGTACCAGTTTATAGAGCCTAATTTAGAGCACTGGAGACCTGGGCTCAATTCCCAACTCTGGCCTGCTGGGTGACCTTGGGCAAATCACTTCACCTCCGTCTGGCTAAGTTTCCACATTTGTAAAATGGGGATTAAGACCTCCATTTTAAAGTGCTTTGAGTTCTATTGAAGAAAAATGCTTGAAATAAGAGCCTGGTATTATTATCATTTAGCCATTTCATTGAAAATTGAAATGTAAAATCTTCTTCCTCCCAGGAAACCACTGATAAAATCCAAGGCTGACCAGAAAGGGGGAAAAAATAACCTCCCTAAACTTGTCATGTTTTAGTTGGAGGTGATAAATTAATTAGTGTTATATTTATGTTGCTGCAGGGTTATTTGATCAGACTTTGGAGTAAATGACTGATCTGCCTACTTATACATGTACTTTTAAAAGAATGTGAAAGGCATCCAAAGCATTGGATGATTACTCTGTTATTGAAGAGCAGTAAAAATCTTAATAAATAAAATAATACATAAACTGAAATGACCGAACTGGTCTCTGGCTCCATTCAGGTTGCAACATAAATTTGGGTTACAAAGCAACTGGAAAGGGAAAATCCAGTAAATATTTTTAAAAGCCTATAAATTCATGGGACTGGAAGGGACCTCAAGAGGTCATTTGTCCAGTCCCCTGAACTCATGGCAGGACTAAATATTATCTCGATCATCCCTGACAGGTGTTTGTCTAACCTGCTCTTAAAAACCTCTAATGGTGGAGATTCCACAACCTTCCTAGGGAATTTATTCCAGTGCTTGTCCACCCTGACAGTTTGGAAGTTTTTCCTAATGTCCAACCTAACTCACCCTTGCTGCAATTTAAGTCCATTACTTCTTGTCCTATCCTCAGAGATTAAGGAGAAAAATTTTTCTCCCTCCTTCTTATAAAAATCTTTTAAGTACTTGAAAACTGTTATCATGTTCCCCCCTCAGTATTCTCTTCTCCAGACTAAACAAATCCGATTTTTTCAGTCTTCCCTCATAGGTCATGTTTTCTAGACCTTTAATCATTTTTGTTGCTCTTCTCTGGACTTTCTCCAATTTGTCCATGTCTTTCCTGAAATGTTGTGCCCAGAACTGGACAAAATACTTTAGTTGAGGCCTAATCAGTGCAGAGTAGAGCAGAAGAATTACTTCTCATTTCTTGCTTACAAGGTTCCTGCTAATACATCCCAGAATGATGTTTGCTTTTTTTGAAACAGTGTTGCACTGTTGACTCATATGTAGCTCCTGATCCATTATGACCCCCCAGATCCCTTTCAACAGTATTCCTTCCTAGGCAGTCATTCCCATTTTGTGTGTGTGCAATTGATTGTTCCTTCCTAAGTGGAGTACTTTGCATTTGTCCTTATTGAATTTCATCCTATTTACTTCAGAAAATATATATCTATATTTTGATATAAATGCACATCTTTTAATTCATAACTATTGCTTTTTCTCTGGGGTTATTTGTAAGGGGATATGCTTGTCTGGATTAAGGCCAATATTTTTAAACCTGGGTGCCATAAATTAGACTCCCAAATCCATATTTAGGCACCTATATAAAAGCAGCCTATTTTTCAAAGATCCTGAGTTCCAGACGCTTCCATTTTCTGCCCTGGGATTTGTGGGTGCTCAACACTCCTGAAAATCAAGTCACTTTTTTTGATGTCTAAATATGGATTTAGGAGCCTGACTCTAAGCATCCAGGTTTGAAAATTTTGGCCTAACATGACAGATTCATACAACAGCAAAGGGAGGAGAGAGATGAGATATTTCTGTATATAATAACATTTTAAAAAAAAATCTGATTAAACAGATGTTGCCCTTTAATAAAGAACAATCTCCCTTATCTGCCCAATAATCGACATGCAATTGTTATATGTTTACATATATATTATATCATTGTGTATTAACGTCAGGAATAAATTAGTTCCCACCCCATTCAAAACCAAGATTATGTTTTCACTGGCATCTTTGAAATATAATGTTAGAAATGGTATCCTTTGCTTAATAAACATTTAGAAAAGGAAATGCTGGTAAAATTCCTTGTAATTAAAAAAAAAGAAATGTAACAATTTGTCAAGCAAACACAAAAGGAACTCAGAAAAGTTGTTGACTCTATATGTCCTTTGTACTATAGGGTCCTTCTTTTCTCTGGTTTCTTTGCCAAGCCTTAAAAACTTTATAAACTGCGTTTATGTTAAGCTGTTCCTGATATGCCCCAATAAGTGTGCTTTAGACACATTGTTAACATAAGGCCAAATCTGTAATACAGCATGGACAATTAAGTGCACAATTTTTGTATAAATGCAAAATCCCTCACTGTGAATTATTTAATTAATGCTCTACAGTTCATTTAATAGCGTTCTTTCAAAGGCCATTTCACTCACAGAAAACTAATTTCATTCTTCGGGTTGATTTAATTAGATTGTATGATATATGGTATTGCTAATTCAGTGGCTCTCTACGCAGTGTCTAGGCCGTTGCTCCTATTGTCGGCAATCTGTCAGCCCCATTTTTAACAGTATTGAAAAATTCAAGCTTTATTATTGCTCGCTCACTCTTTCTCTCCCATCAGGAGGAAAGTAATGAGCTTTTCTTCTTATGAGAGCAAGCAGAGAGTGTGGTGCCCTCAATGCTTCAGGCATGAAGCAGTATTAACAGCCTGATTCATGAGTTAAGTTTCTAACTGCCCATGGCTATTAGCACTCAGTCCTTTGGCTGTCATTTAGTTAAAAAGACTCTTCGGTTAATTCACTCTTTTAATGAGACTGTGCTATTCAACTAATGTATTTTACTGTATGAAAGGTCACACCAGGAAGCAAAACAGATTGGAGGGAATGTAGCGGGAAGCCTGGCTGTCAAGAAACAGTTCAAGCCTCGCAGGCATTTAGCAGTCACTGCGTCTGTAATAGGCTATGGAACTGATGGGCCAGTGTTCACCTCAACAGTTGAGCACCATAAATCAAGGCTAAATAGAAAGCAGATTAATCAGAGCTACAGACAAAAAGAGCACGTGTTTCATTACCCATATAATCACTAACATGATTGCCAGACAAGCTAAGGAACTATACATAAGGCTGACAAAATATAGTTCAGTAGAGCACTGGAACTCAGTTCTGTTTAGCTGCTAACACTAAATCTTTTCATTAAGTAACAGCTCTCTGATTCTCTTGTCTGAGAAGGAGAACAACCAATTATTCAAATTCTGGGGTGGGGGGAAATTCATGTAATGAGAACATTAAGTTACACCAAGTACCAAGTCTATTTGTCCATATTCAGTGAAAAGATTCACATGAGACAACAGCACAGAGGTGTTTGCTTTCAATGACTCAACATTTCCAAATAAACTTGTGCCTCATCACAGCTGGATAAATGAGATAGCTAATTCCTGATTCTAAAATCTTTATATAAGCCCTCAATCAGTCAGATCCAATATACTCCCCACTATTTCTTGATTTGATGTACCATTTCATTAGCTGCATGAAACATGCCAATGCTTAATTTCTGATAGGACAGAGCTTCTCAGTTCAGTAATCATTTAATTTAATTTCGTTTCTTTTGTGTTTTCCAACATAATTTCCTTATTGTAGTTCTTTCTTTATAGTCACATTTTTATATTATCTCTAATTGGCTACAATAGACGTATCCACATTAGATGACGTATCCCCATTAGATGACTTCTCCCTACTCAGCTTAAGCAAAAAAGGTTTGGCAAGAACCGGCATTTTTACTTTAGTTTTTCTACCTGAGGCATCTAATTTGCAATGATTTTCTGAGTATTATTCATTAATTTACAAGTGCGAGAAATAAGAAGAACCTCTGTTTTAACTACATTAGATCTCTCGATCTCTCTAGATGTTAAACATTTGAATATTTTTTGTGTTTTGTTCATTTTTAATTAGTGTCATTGGTAGAAAAACATCAGCACTTTAGGGGCAAAAGTATATTATTTTTTAGAAATTGTAATTCCCTCAAACTACCATAAACAAATCGTGCTGATTTAAATTTCCCGAGCAACTTCCAAACAGGCAAACCGTATGTTTAATTACTAAACATCTGTTGCAAAGAACACCCCTAGCTTTTGCAGCACTAATATCACTGTATGAATTTTAAAATCTGTCAGCAAGGGATCACAAAAGCTTTGGGAGCAAAGAGCTGCTCACTTTAACCCCTGAACCAGATAATCTAACAGTAATCCATTCAAAACTAATCAAACATTTACAGAACCGCACCAGCACTGAGGAAAACAATTCATCATCTTCATATGCTCATTACACTTCCAACATCTCAATCTACCTATGTAAATGAGATGAGGGATCTGACATCAGGTCCATGTACAGAAATTATAAACAAATATTCATCCATTATGCTGCTGAAATTTAACGGCTGAAGCACTAACAGTAGCTGAACTCCGAGCCCTGAGTATCAATTATTTATAAACCTAAAACTGACAAGACTGTCTAGGTGAATTAGCTGCATATGTCAAGCTTTGTTATAAATCCCAACCTACTGTAAAACTCATTTTCATAGAATGTATGTACAAGGCTGAAAATATATCAACAGTACGGCATTAATAATTTAGAAGAATGGTACCATAAGGGAGCACCTAGAAACTGTGCTCTGCAATAGAGTTGATATTACAAATAAAAAAGTCAAATAAAATGAATTTCCCACAAGCAGAGAATCAAATAAAGTATTTTCTCTATAATTTTATTTTCAATTTCCAAAAAACATATGGGTTGATACTTCCATTTTTAGGTATAGTAAGTATCATCCGAAGTTGTTTTATTTTTTCTTTGCTAAACTGTATACAAATTTTAGTTCTGTTGATGTACAGTAGATTGCATTTTTTTATATTATTATTATTATTATTTCAGAATACAAACAAGAAGGGAGAAGCGAAGGGGGGAAAGCAAAGCACTGTTTGCTATCAGTGGTATTGCCTACTATTGTTCAAGACACAAATATAATGAAGTACTGTGCTATGAGGTAATAAAGACAGTTAATCATGGGCTAAATTCTGCCCTTTGATGCATGGGCTCTCCACACATTGAAACAAATGGAAGCTGCACATGCTTCTCTGGTGGCAGAATCTGGCCATATGTTTCTGTCTGTCAGGAAAATACTATGATCTTAACTGTTACTAGATATTGTAGGAATGATGTAATATAAGCAATTGTGAAATCTCTGTGATTTGCTTTAGAATATGAAGTCAATACAGATTCTACAGTGTATACAAAATCTGGCCCTAGCAAAATAGAGATGGGTCCAATCCAAACCCCCATATCTGAACACTTCTGAATTTTGGGAAAATCCTAATCTGAATTTTGGTGACTGCACCTTATTTCTACAAAGGACCAAGCCAACACCCCAGATCCAAACCATGCCAGGTTTCAGAGAAACTCAGATTGGATCTGAACTTTTCAGCTTGATACCAAGTCTAAAAATAAACCATAGCTTTTATGTAATGATGCACTTAGTAAACTCAGAATCTGAGAGTTCAGTTCTCAAGTGCCTGAACATTATTAACCTGCCTTCTGCAACAGGATGGGTATGTTATCTGTGTGGTATTCAACAACAAGTCTTTTCACAAAACCTGTTTATGCAGTAATCAGGACTCTCCATATACTGGTGCTCATTCAAGACATTATTTCAAATAGAGACAAATATAGTCACTTTTTTGATCAACAAGTGTGGATGTTCTAAGTAAATAATTTGCACAGTATTATAAAAACATGAATAGTCTTCATCAGAATTTAGTCCATAGAGACCCTAATTCTGGAAGGTATTTAAGACACATGCAAAACTTTAAACTCTTGAGTAGTCCCATTGACTTCACTAGGATTACTTATAAGAACATAAGAATGGCCATATTGGGTCAGACCAATGGTCCATCTAGCCCACTATCCTGTCTTCTGACAGTGGCTAGAGCCAGATGCTTCAGAGGGAGTGAACAGAGAAGGGAAATTTATCAAGTGAGCCAACCCCTGTCATCTAGTCCCAGCTTCTAGCAGTTGAAGGTTTAGAGACACCCAGAGCATGGGGTTGCATCTCTGACCATCTGGGCTAATAGCCACTGATGGACCTATCTTCCATGACCTTAACAATTCTTTTTTGAACTCAGTTATAGTTTTGGCTTTCACAATATACCCTGGCAATGATTCCAAAGGTTGACGTGCACTGTGTGAAGAAGTACTTCTTTATGTTTGTTTTAAACCTGCAGCCTATTAATTTCATTGGGCGACCTCTGGTTCGTGTGTTCATGTGAAGGGGTAAATCGACTACTAATTTTTCCGTGCCATTCATGATTTTATAGACCTCTATCATATTCCCCCTCGGTTGTCTCTTTTCAAAGTCCCAGTCTTTTTAATCTCTCTTCCTATGGAAGCATTTCCATACCCCTAGTAATTTTTGTTGCCCTTTTCTGTACTTTTTCCAATTCTAATATACCTTTTTTGAGATGGAGGAATCAGAACTACACACACAGTCTACTGTGGATTTATATAGTGGCATTATGATATTTTCTGTCTCATTATCTATCCCTTTCCTAATGGTTCCTAACATTCTATTAGCTTTTTTGACTGCTGCTGCACACTGAGTAGATGTTTTCAGAGAACTATCCACTATGACTCCAAGATCTTTCTCTAATTGTAACAGCTAATGTAGGCCCCATCATTTTGCATGTATAGTTGAGATTGTTTTCCAATGTGCATTATTTTGCATTTATCCACACTGAATTCCATTTGCCATTTTCTTGCCCAGTCACCCAGTTTTGTGAGATAACTCTTTAGCGTCTGCTTTGGATTTAACTAACTTGAGTAATTTTGTATCATCTGCAAACTTTGTCACCTCACTATTTACTGCGAAGGCTGATGGGGCCTTACATTATCCATTGCTTTATTATTATTTGCATGGGCTACTTGCTTTATGTATTCAAAAGTATGTTCTAAGAATAAGAATAAGAATTCACTGAGGGTGAAATTCACACCTGGGCAGAGTCCCATTTCGAGGCCTTTGCATAACTTAAGTCTTTCTAAAGTCCTCAAAATAGGGCTTCAATGGGACTTTAATGGTGCATAGGCCTCATGCTGGCTCCCTAAACATGAGTGAATTTCCCCTAGAATGCCCCAAGGTGTGCTAGACATATAAAAACGACATGAAGTGAAATCCTTTCTCTGCTGAAGTCAATGGAAGTTCTACCATTGACTGCAATGTGTTTAGGATTTCACCCAAAGTGTTTACCCTGAAGATCCTATTATCTACTTAAAACAATAGACAATTTGCGGACAATAGGAAGAGGTATATGAGATTATTTTCTTTAATTAATTAAATTATCTGGCCTGTGCTGAATGTTTTGTTACTTACTATCTGTTACTATCTGGATTTTTATTGTTGTTAACAATCCTATCCTATTGTCCCTTGTTTGGCCTTTTAACCCTTCCTTTTGGTACATATTTTCCCCATGCCTATTCTACTTTTCCCAACTATTTTTAAATTTTGCTTATTTTTCTACATGTTTTCATTCATATTTAAACCTGGTATTTTTAAAATTAATTCAGCTTTACTTATTCTATTATTATTTGTCTTATTTTAATCCCACTATTTTCCAAGCTTTTTAATTCCTACCTAACTTATCTTTTTTGGGGGGGGGTAGGAATTCGTTTTTACCTTTACCTTTCCCAAGTATCTTGCTTATTCCAATCCTTGTCCCCACTCATAATTCAAGTGAGCCTACAAGATGGTAGCCCCGCCTTCTCCTTCATGGTGAATTCTCATGAGTAAAATTATACACATGCTTAAGTATTTCCAGGATCAGGGCTTTAATGTGATGAGCAGAGTCCAATTTCCTTCCCAACATTTCCCCACACTGGAAACACTTATGCATTTACCCCCACAAATGACATTAACAGTTGTTGATTTCCCCATTTTGGTATTCTATTCTATTCAATATGGGTTCTTATGCCCTAATAGCTAAGCACCTTCCAGTAGATCATTAAGCAATGTGACTAACATATGTCATATTTATTCTCTCCTCCTCTCCTCAGGGGGAGATGTGTGTGCAGGGGAGTGTTTTGTTCTAGATTTTTAAGAATTGATACACACACACACACACACACGTTGCTATATAAGAGAAGGCAGGTCAAAGAAATGTGCCTTGCACTTGGAGTGGAAGATGGTGATGTTTGGGATTGTTTTTCATTCATGGAGGAGTGCATTCCACAGTCTTGACTGATCTCTGAGAAAGCTCTGTTGCCCATATACATGATCCTTATCATAGAATCACAGAAGATTAGGGTTGGAAGACACCTCAGGAGGTCATCTAGTCCAACTCCTTGCTCAAAGCACGACCAACACCAGCTAAATCATCCCAGCCAGGACTTTGTCAAGCCGGGCCTTAAAAACCTTTAAGGATGGAGATTCCACCACCTCCCAAGGTAACCCATTCCAGTGCTTCACCACACTCCTAGTGAAATAGTTTTTCCTAATATCCAATCTAGACCTCCCCCACTTCAATTTGAGACTATTGCTCCTTGTTCTGTCATCTGCCACCACTGAGAACAGCCTACCTCCATCCAACCCTCCTTCAGGTAGTTGAAGGCTGTTATCAAATCCCCCCTGACTCTTCTCTTCTGCAGACTAAATAGGCCCAGTTCCCTCAGCCTCTTCTCATAAGTCATGTGCCCCACCCCCTAATCATTTTCATTGCCCTCTGCTGGACTCTCTCCAATTTGTCCACATCCTTTCTGTAGTGGGGGGCCCCAAAACTGAATGCAATACTCCAGATGTGGCCTCACCAGTGCCGAATAGAGGGAAATAATCATTTCCCTTGATCTGCTGGCAACGCTTCTACTAATGCAGCCCAATATGCCGTTAGCCTTCTAGGCCAACAAGGGCACACTGTTGACTCATATCCAGCTTCTCGTCCACTGTAATCCTCAGGTACTTTTCTGATGAACTGCCGCTTAGCTAGTCAGTCCTCAGCCTGTAGCAGTGCATGGGATTCTTCTGTCCTAAGTGCAGAACTCTGCACTTGTCCTTGTTGAACCTCATCAGATTTCTTTTGGCCCAATCCTCCAATTTGTCTAGGTCACTCTGGACCCTATCCCTACCCTCCAGCGTATCTACCTCTCCCCCCAGCTTACTGTCATCTGCGAACTTGCTGAGGGTGCAATCCATCCCATCATCCAGATCATTAAAATGAAGATGTTGAACAAAACCAGCCCCAGGACTGACCCCGAGGCACTCCACTTGATACTGGCTGCCAACTAAACATTGAGCCGTTGATCACTACCCATTGAGCTCAATGATCTAACCAGCTTTCTATCCACCTTATAGTCCATTCATCCAATCCATACTTTTTTTAACTTGCTGGCAAGAATACTGTGGGAGACCATATCAATAGCTTTGCTAAAGTCAAGATATATCATGTCCACCGCTTTTCCCCATATCCACAGAACCAGTTATATCATCATTGAAGGCAATCAGGTCAGGCATGACTTGCCCTTGGTGAATCCATGTTGACTGTTCCTGATCACCTTCCTCTTCTCCAAGTGCTTCAAAATGGATTCCTTGAGGACCTGCTTCATGATTTTTCCAGGGACTGAGGTGAGGCTCACTGGTCTGTAGTTCCCCGGATTCTCCTTCTTCCCCTTTTTAAAGATGGGCACTATATTTGCTTTTTTCCAATAATCTGGGACCACCCCGATCGCCACGAGTTTTCAAAGATAATGGCCAATAGCTCTGTAATCACATCAGCCAACTCCCTCAGCACCCTCGGATGCATTAGATC
Source organism: Emys orbicularis (assembly GCF_028017835.1). Classification (NCBI taxonomy): domain Eukaryota; kingdom Metazoa; phylum Chordata; order Testudines; family Emydidae; genus Emys; species Emys orbicularis. Next base: position 20,215,813 of record NC_088689.1, on the reverse strand, counting down.
CAGACCCATGGACTTGTGCATGTCCAGCTTTTCTAAATCCTTATTGAAGAAAGCTCCATTTTACTGGTATCCTCTTTGCAGAGAACTCAAGGATTAAATGGGCATGCAGAATGTCTGAATTACACTCTCAACAATAGAGGTGGTCCCTTCAGGTTAGGGTTCATTATCAGAGTAGAATAGGGAAGGTCATATGGTGTCTATCAGTGTTGTACCGGTTATGTGGATGAAGAAAGTGTCAGACTCCATTGCTGTAAAGTCAGAATTTTTCATGAGTATTACATTTAATTTTTAAGTTAGTTTTTATGCTATTAGTTAGAAAATATTCCTATATTCAAATGCATGAATATCTTTAATGTTTTCCTTTTTAATGAAATACTAAAATATTTACACCTTTTTTCTTCTCTGTTGGAAGAAAATAGCTAAGCTTCATTTGGGACTGGGGGGGGGGGGGGGAATTATGCAAAGCTTTCAAAATCTCACAGAATCTATAACATGTAAAAAATGGGAATGCTACCACAAGCTATAAATATAATTTGTCAGGGAATCAGCTGAGTATTTGGTTGACGTCCCTTAAGTGGAAGTGCTTTGTCATTATTCAACAATAATTAATGCAATATTAAAGAGTTCCAAGATAACTTGGAAGCATAAAGGGAATGGCAACTAATATATTTTTATACTTTCCTCTCCATTGTTTGCAATATCTTCTTATAAGCACGAAAATAACATTTATTGCCCAACTAATATTGACTTTTTCCATTTGGCAATCTGGTTTGTCCCCCTAGGCCCCTCATGTTTCCCATGGAAGACAGACAAACATTGGAGTGGATTATATAGTTCCTTATGTGTCACTAACATATTTGATAATGTCATCAAGTTTCGGGAGCAGGCTATGTTAGTTAACTTGCGCTCCCTCTGGTGACTGGATGTACATCTAGGAAGCCATGACTTTGGTTCAGCCCATTATAGACACAAAGGTCACCTGTGAATTTCAGATGTGGATCCAAATTTGGATTCCAAATTCCCCAAAAGTATGGAACTCCTCAAATTGAGGATTTTGTCTTGGGCCTATTTATCAGTTTGTTGTTGTTTGTAATTTCTAACAATATGGTGATTAGGTTGTTCCCCTCGCTTGAGGGGCTCTACACTACTTGATAGTTCCCTTTAATAAGAAGAAAAGATATGACCATCAATATAAACTGGAGTGTTTGTAGTGATTTTATGTTGAGATGTGTTTTCTGTTTATGGAAGGTTTTGCAAAGTTTGGTTCATAAATGGTTAGTAATGAACCAACCCTTGCAGGTTCACTTGGAGTTTGAGGTTAACACAAATCTTCAAGCTCCCACAAAGCCTAATCCTACCTCACCACTATAAGATTTGGACTCCTTCATTCTTACCTTAAATATCTTCTGTTGTTTGTACCCAGATTTTGTTTGGACTGAAGAAAACAGATTGGGAAAGGGAGGTGTGCTAACTTCCAAACTGTGAAAGCAACCTAAACCCATGGATTCTGAGCTTTTGCAGCATGGATTAAGTTTGAAAAATCCATATCAAAGTCAAACCAAGGCTGATGCTGAGTATTTCTGTGAGTTTAGCCCAATTTTTCCTATGGCTCTGGTTTTATGAGGGTTACAAGGTGTATTTCCAAGGCAGTCCATTGAGTGACTGTTATGTTTTCTGTGAGGATTTTTTTCAAAACTTTAGCTCTGTAATGTCTTTAAAAAATTAGGCAGGACTGAGACTAGAGCAGAGAGTCTCTACTCATAAATATGAAACTGGATTTGGAACCAAAAAAATAATGCAAAATGGAAAAAAATAATTGGTCATACTTGGTGATAACCCTTGAGTTATCTTGCTGGGTCAGTAAACCATGATTCCTAAGACCTTCTTTTGTAACTAAAAGAATCATTCTAATGTGCTTGAGGAGAGCGGAAATGGTCTCTCTGATATAAAGCACTGGAATAGGAGTTTATTGAAAATAGCTAAATATGAAAAAAAAAACAAATGTATAAGACTAATCAAGCTCTAATTTTAGGAAGATACTGCTTCATTTTGAGGAACTAGTTGCCATCTAGTGAATCCTCACTCCACTAGCTGTTGGCAGTGCAGTCTAGTGGTTAGGCTGCTGGGCTAAAACTCAGGAGACCTGAGTTCTGCCCCTAGCTCTACCTGTGACTTTGGACAAGTTAGTTCTCTCTTTGCTTGCCTTGTCTATTTTGACAAAGCTATTCAGGGCAGGGACTGCCTCTCACTAGCTCTATCTTCACTGAGGGTACGTCTATACTTACCTCCGGGTCCGGCAGTAAGCAATCGATCTTCTGGGATCGATTTATCGCGTCTTGTCTAGACACGATAAATCGATCCCGGATCAATCCCGGAAGTGCTCGCCATCGACGCCGGTACTCCTGCTCTGCAAGAGGAGTACGCACAGTCGACGGGGGAGCCTGCCTGCCGCGTCTGGACCTGCGGTAAGTTCGAACTAAGGTACTTCGACTTCAGCTACGTTATTCACGTAGCTGAAGTTGCATATCTTAGTTTGAAGTGGGGGGTTAGTGTGGACCAGCCCTTAGAGCTGGGGAAGTAATTCTGAGCTCAAGGAGCTGTACCCATGCTAGGTCTGATTGAGCTAAAGCACTAAAAATGGAGTATAGCCATGCCTGTGTGACAGGTGTATACGTGGGGCAGATAGCCACTTGCACTGCTGTGGCTGCATTCTATTTTTAGCGTGCTAGTTCAATCAGAGCTAGCGTGGGTATGTCTCCAAGAGCTGATAATCACACCCCCAGCTCCAAGTGTAGATATACCCACTGTGTGTGTATAGAGTGCCTCTGACAATGGGACCCCAATCTGAGTTGAGGCCTCTAGTCATTAGGTAAAAATAATACATTGATTTGGGATCACTGCTGCTACTTGTAGTTTTATTTGGATTTTCCTTTAATTACTATTAACTAAGGTTTATTTGTATAACTATTTATGGTTAAGGAATATCTTAGTCCTTTACTGACATGATTTACCACTGCATATCCCAGTGACAATAGTGAGGCTTCTCCTGTCTCGTCCCCATTCTGTGTCTCTTGGGAGTTTTCTTTGACTGGGGTGGTGTTGCTCTGGAATTAGATAGAGTTGTAGATTTCTCACACCAGTTGTGATGTTTGCTGTAATAATACCTTTTTGTAAGTAAAATTGAGAGGATGAGAGTAAAATACTAAAAGCTATATTACAACTGAGAGGGCAACATGCTACCCTCTGCTCCACCCTATGAAGGGGATAAAAAAGAGCCAACAATGAGTTAGGAAGGCTCTAAACTCTCAAGCCTTCTCCCCAACCTCTTCCCTGTGCCCCCTGAAGTTCCTCCATACTCATTCTGCATAGTCAACTCTTTGTGAGTCTGGGATGATCAAGAAGCACTTTAGCATATATCTGTTTAAAATTTTGACTCATTTGGGCCAGATGTGACTCAATATATGTCCAATGGCTTCAGACAATACACAGAAGGCAGACAAAGACAAAATGTAATATCCTGAGAAAAATACAAATACCCATCCTAAAATATAAAGCAAGTTGCTTTCTGAAATCAATCTGAAATCAATTATGTGAATGCTTGTATTTTTAAGGTGCCCCAATCCTAATACATAAAAGCCATGCACACAATTAAAGATAAATTCTAATTCTGTGCATAAAATGACTTAAACTTTCTGGTCCTCCCTTGCAAGAGTTGCTGTAGTTTTGGGGATCACTTAGGTGGTCGTTTTGTAGAAGGAAGTTACTGGATCATGCTGTTGTTCCATGATTAGCCTGCACAAATAGATGCAACGTGACCCTGAGAGCTGTAAGATTTAGGCTTGTCCTGATTTCCAGTGGTCACATCACATAACATAACCAGTGTAGTTATCCTGCAGCCAGTTACATTACAATTATGCTGAGTTTATAGACAAGGATGATAGAGTGAGAACACCAAAATATTTCAGACTTTGCTTTATAATGCACCCTAACATCAGTACCTGCACAACTGTAATTGGAGTCACAGTATGAATAAAATCATAGAACCATAAGGTTAGAAGGGACTGCAAGAGTCATCTAGTCTAACCCTCTGCCAAGATGCAGGATTTGTGCATCTAAACCATCCAAGAGAGATGGCTATCCAGTCTCTTTTTGAAAACTTCCAGTGAAGGAGATTCCATGACCTCCCTATGCAGTCTGTTCCATTGTCCTTCTGTTCTTACAATTAGGAAGTTTTTCCTGAGATTTAATCTAAAATCTGCTAAAATCTGTAGTTTGAACCCATTGCCTTTGGTCCTGTCCTCTGTGGCAATACAATACCTTAAAGTCCTGAAGAAGAAGGGAAAAAAGTAGGCAAATGCAAAAATACCTTTGATTAAATTATACTTTCCACACAAACCAATATTTCTGATCACCAATGAGGGAGAATTTTGGAAAGGGGTCATCTGTCATTGCTTCTTTTCGGCAGAAGTAGCAGCAAAAGGTATTGCTGTCAGATAACTTTTCTCCAAAGATTAATTGCCCTTACTGACAACCAAAAACATTTTCATTTTCCCCATACTATAATGTGTTGACTGCAGTGAGTCTTGCCATATCTGGCTGCTACAACACTTAAAATGCCTTAGGGTGCATTTTGTTTCCAATAAAAGCACATTAGATCTACTTTTATAAGAAATGGAGCTGCTAATCTCGGCAATGCTGTTGATTGCGCATGGCATACAGCACACGCTGTACATGGACAATTAAATTTACAAACCATTTCAAAATTACGTACAGCAAGCAACAAAAACGAGGCTTGTGGTGTTTGGATGGATGAACTTGACGCCTGATAAATCGTTCCCTTCTGCCGTCTTTCCAGCTCATTCGGAGGGCGCAGCACATATGTCAGAAGAAAGGAAGTTCGCTAATAATGTTTTATGTGCTTTAAAATGAAAAGGCCCTTGCAGTGGTAATGAGGCTGGTTTTTAATGATATTATAGACAGTGGCTTAAAACAAGCAGAGGTTCTGCACGTTTTTCGACTACAGGAACTGAGTGGCAGCATGTCTCAGGAAGTAAAACAAACAGTGAAATAAATATCAGACAGTTGCAAATAAACAAGAAAATGATACAAAGATCTACGAGTAACATAGGAGTGAGGTTGCTAAAGGGTCCTCTCAGAGAGTTAGACACTGTAGCCCATAGGGCAAGTTTGTCCCATTATAATCACCCCATTATATTCACTGGCTTGCCTTTTATTATATGCGGCTGGAATGCAAGAAAGCTACAGGCCTGTATCCTGTAAGATATTAGCTGGAGCATAAATTAGCATAAGTGTGATTAAGTAGGCCATGATCCTTGGCACGAATCAATGGTCACCTTTACATTTTGGGAACTAAGAGCTTGCTCAATGATAGGAGTTAGAATGTTCCAGTCAGTGCCACTGCAAGGAGTATGGAAGTAATAACCGCAAATACGCTTAAGCAAGGGGTGACGGCATGATCTTGCACTGAAATGGTAATTACACATATCGATATGTTAACCTATAGAATAAGTACACCTCTGTATTATATTGGTGAAAAGGCTACATATAGGCATAATAATGGGCATGGAGGACTGAGATTCCCCACAAGATATGAAACTCCATAGTGTGAATTCTATGTAGCCTGATTCTGGGAGAAGAATCTTATTGCAGTCAGATCAATTGGTCATTAATCTAAACATTATCAACCTTATAAAGGGTCATGCAACAACACCTAACTTCCACTGTCTTTTACCCTGAGGTCCCTTTGAAATTCCTTCCTAGAACTTTAAAGGAAGAAGAAAGAGATGAAGACAGAATAGTTAACCTGGGGTCTGCTCAGCACTGATCCCTATTTCTGATATCTTTAAATCTGACCTGAATCATCAACCAAAATTTTATTCGAATCTTTGTGGAGGATTTGAATGTTGGCTGGGTAATTGGGGTGTTTTCTGTATGATCATATTAATTTAACTATACAGAAGTCTCTCTGGGAAGGAAGGAAAATAATGTCTCAAGATAAGCCACCTCTCAGCAAACATTTAAGAGTTGTTAAGGGACTATTAGCTTTGATGAATTTGCCTCCTCTCCAGCAACCTACAAAACTGGTTTAGACCACAAGAGGAAAAGGCCTATGAACAGAGAAGGACAAAAAAATGCTGGCGGGAATAAAAGGGACCTGCTGTCAAGAGAGAGTTGGTAGTTGTTTGGGGGAACCAGACTGAGAAACATGACACACACCACTGGGGTTATCTCAAGAAGTTAGGTTACCATCAGGGGATAGTAAGCTTTATGTAAGAGAGACATGCGTGTAGACTGTTGTTTTAAAATTATTCTCTCTAAAAGCTTAGGTCAAAATAAACAATACTTTGTTCTAAGTAGGCTGTCTGCTCACTGTACAACACTGGTCACATAGTCCCAAATGGAAGAACTATAAGTGTGTGAACTCAGTCAGCCCTAGTTTGCAATGGTTGGTATACAGAGTACTCCAGCCCAGGGCCTGGTCTAAGAGTGGGAGAATTGCAGAATTCCACCCCAGGATAGGAAAAGGCACAAGGCCAGTCCGTGAGGGGGTGAACTCACAGAGACCGGGAAGGGGACAGAAGTGTAGCTAGCCCTGTAAATCTGACAACCCCAAAGATTTTTTTTTTTAGTTTGAAAACATCCGATACCGTTTTTCCCCATTCTACTTCCCTCTCCAAAAATGAAAATATCAGAATATAAATTCTTACTGTGACTGATCCTACCATTGAAATCAAAGGGAGTCATATCACTGATATCAATGAGCACAGCATCAAGCCTACTGTGAGTTAAAGTCATCATTGGTGTGTCTCTACTAGGGACAATGGAGGTATACCAGAGAGGGCTCTGGCTATGTATTTCAAGCCTGACTGGATGAAGGAGACACTAAAAAGTCTTGCAAAGAAATCCTTGTTTCACCAGCCCAATTCCCAGACCAAACAGATTCAGATTAGCACTATACAAATCTTTCTTTTTGCGGGAGTTTTTTCTTTGGACACACAGATTAGCTCCCCTTGAGTTTTGCTCTCAGTTTCAGATTTGAATAGACCTAAAAATTGCAAATAGAACTATAGAATGTAACTTCACTTCATAAATTGTATATGATTTCAACAGGATACCGAAAATCAGCCCTGGTTCGCGCAGAAGTTTGGCAAATTTTTAATTTTGTAATGATACCATGTAAGCAGAGCTGGTTGACTGGAAAACTCGTTCATTAAATAATTTTTGATGAAAAATACCAGTTGATGAATAATGAATTCAATTAATTATATTCATCTGGTGTAACCTACTGGTGAGCAGGTTACTGAGCCCCCTCTGTGCTGATCTACAGAGGATATAAGTTGTCAATTCTAGGGCACTAGTTCTTTGGCTTAGGCTATAGCACTTCATGCTTTTAGATCTAGTGGTCCCTAGTTCAAGCCCCAATATATCAGCTGAAATGGCAGCTGTCAGATGAGCTCTCCCACTAGGGAGATGGGTTTTGTTTTTGTTATTTTGGTTGGTGGGTTTTGATGAACATTTTGCACTGTGAATCTGCAGGTTTCCTGTATTCCTTTTCAAGTGGGATTTATGCCTAGATATATGGTACAAAGACAGAACTGGCTTCATCAGTCAAATATACTGATTACCCTCAACATTATGTCTCTTTTTTCATCAGACCCAGATGATTCAGTCTCTTGGTTTCTCCAGTGTCTTGGCCAGACTGGGGATCTAAAGGAGGGCTCACTGGCTCAAGCTCAGTCTCTACGAGACAAGGCCTTTTTTGGAAAATTGCAGCCAAAGCATTTAAGCAATTTCCAAGAATCAGAATATGGAAAATATATTGCTTTGCCCATGTTAAAAACTTTTCCTTGAATAGCTCGAGCCGACCTATGCTTTGGAGTAGGGACTTGAAATTTGGCATGAGGTGGCCTTTGTGTCAGAGATGTGCCTTTTGCCATCCCCAGGAATTTTTGCCCAAATTTAGCCAAGTTACAAGCCTTTGACAAATTTCAGTTTGCACATGCTCAGAGGCTTCTTCAGTTTTAGCAGCTACATCTCAGAAGATTCTGTGCTCATGGAGCATACTTGAGCCTTTCACAACTCCTGTGTGTGACAGGACTGTGTATGTCGCATCCTGATAGAGTGCCTGAGAATGCTCCATCTCCTCACAGCTCATGTGTGCGACAGGTCTGCTCATGCAGCCTCCCCACAGAGCAACATAATATGTGATCATGTAATCAAAGACCTACAATACAAATACAATATGTACAAATACATACAGACAAGGGGGGCTGAATTAAGGTTTCACAAACAACCTCAATGCTAGCATTTCCTAACTTTTCAGTGCTTGACTTTACAACCTAAATAATGTTCTTTTCATGTCGTTTTTTTGTGTAATATTAATATGTTTAAAATACACTGTCAGATGGAGTAATGTGGGGAAACCAGCAAGTAAGCATTTGAATTGTACTTAAACTCTGTCAATGCAGATATCAGCAAAGAACTGTGAATTATAAAAGTATCATCTGGACTAAGCACTGGAGAGGTTATTTGCTGATATTTATCCAGTTATTGAACTAACAGGTGTGTAACACAAAATACAGAAGCCTAACAGATGCCATGCTAAGTACTTTTCAAAGATGTAATTGATCATCAAATTCCAATAACAGTTTAGGTACTTTAGTTGATATTGAGATTAATATACAGTTTCCTGCAGCAAAAACCTGCTCAGTTTCTGACCTTGACTGGTAGTAAATCCAATCAATATTTAGAGCAATCAAGCCTTCTAGAGAGGATGCATTGAACACATTAGTTTTCTAAAAAAGCCTGTCAGCAGCTGAAAAATCTAATATAGTCTCAGAAATATGATTGACTAGAACTGCGCAATAACCTACAAATAAAGAAGTCCATGAATATTCACCTCAGTAAAAAATGGAATTTGCTTAAACTATGTTTTCATTCTTTGTGTTCACTTTCTGTAACTATTCAAGCAAATTAGTTTGCTGCAGGAGTGCGCACAGAAACATTTAATATTACGCAAAAACTAGACATTATTCATGCAATGAGAATTGTATATCATAAAGGTAGGTATTCACATGGGAAACCTGATTCCAAAACTTACACTTATCCAGTCCAGAAGTGCCAATGATACTAATACGTCCAATCGGAACTAATGAACACAGTTCAAATTCAGCTATTTAATACTCACTAAAAACAATATACAAACATTCCACAGGCCAAGAACTATTCACAGGGACTCTTTGACTGATAATGAATAAATCTGAGAAAATTTTACATTTCTCACAGAAAATGTCTGAATAGAAAAGAGAGTAAATCCACTGACAAATTGATTTACCATACATTAATCTTTCACCTGCAGGATGATTGAACTAATTTTTACACGTTGTTTTCCTTTTACATTGGTGATTTATGCTTGAATAATAACATAAAACTTTGCAGTGATATAGCACGTTACATCTTGAAAGTTCTGTAAAAACATTAATTAATGTCTTGTAAAATAGGTTAAATATTGCTATCTCCATTATACAGAAGGGGACACTGAAAGAGAGAGACTGAAGATTCGATTTCCAAAATGCATCAAGGTGGCCAACATTTGTGCATGCGCAACTTTGGCTAGGTCCACACTACCCGCCTGATTCAGCGGGTAGAGATCGATCTTCTGGGATCGATTTATCGCGTCTCATCTGGACGCGATAAATCGATCCCAGAAGCGCTCCCCCGTCGACTGCAGAACTCCTGCTCGCCGAGAGGAGGAAGCGCTGTCGACGGGGGACCTTGCCTGCGCTGCGTGGACCCGCAGTAAGTAAACTTAGTTCGATCTAGGAAACGTCGACTTCAGCTACGCTATTCTCGTAGCTGAAGTTGCGTTTCCTAGATCGATCCCCCGCCCCAGTGTGGACCAAGCCTTTGTGTGAACAAAATGCTTGTGCATGCATTTTTCAAGCAAGATCATCTGCACACACAGTTGATAGAATTTTCATACGCAAAATTCATTTGCACAAAATGGAGAAAAGTCTTTTCTCATGATGCTGTAATAGATAATTACAGAAAACAGTGGGGCAGAGCTTAAAGGCAGAGCTTGTAAGAGGGCCCCATCTCCTCTCTCTGGACCTGGTGCTAAAGGGCAATGTGATCACGCCCATATACACAGACATACGGCCAGTACATTGAACTATCCAGATTATATTTGGCAGTTTCCATATAGACTTCTCTGGGATATGAGGGAGTGTTGCAGAGCGCTGCAAGAGCTGTTGGCCTTGTAATATAAATAAAAAGTATGGGCATTTTCTCTCAGTCCAGTTCTGGTGACAGATCAGTTTTGGGGTCTCATTTAAGCACACTTCATTCTTGTCATCCTCAGCATTGTGTGATTTATTTCAGGTTATAAAATATATACCAAAAAACACTTTGTGATGTTCTAGACAAGTCACTAGTTTCTGTCAATATGTAAACAAAGGACCCAAACTTTCAAACAATTACACACGTACATAAATTCAGTATTTATTATGCACATCTTTCATTTCACAAACCACCTTCCTTTTTATTCAGGAAAGGCAATTGGTGAGCTATTTTGTGTCTCCTTAGAGACATAACCTTTTAATTTCGGTAGCGTGGCTTCTTCTTATGGAAATCTGCCTCTTAAAATATTACATCCAGGTGAGATAAGGCATAGCTGTCTTTCCATTTCTTTCTCTCTTCCTTTCCTGCAAAATAAAATTGATCTTTAAGAAGTAAAAGGAACACAGGTATTGACTTGACTCACTCTGATTTACTTGGGTCTGGGTCACTTGTCATTTTAAGGAAAGCAAGTACTTTCTATTATTTTGCCTTTTGGAAGACTATTCTGTAACAACTTGTGGTACTGGTTTGCCCTTCTCAATGGTGTACAAGCCTCTTATGGTGTTTGCACTGTAGCTGAGTCTTTGATGATGTAGCTTTCTGAGGCAGTGGAAGGGGATGCTGAGTAGGCAGTGTATGAGTTGCCTCTCTCTCTCTCTCTCCCCCCCCCCCCCCCCACAAGGCTGAATGCCAAATGAGTTGACTTCAAAATGACTGTTTTGGGTGGATTCTTGAGTGAAGCTGCTTCCCACAAAGAGAGCAGTTTGAGCTCAGGTTGATTTGCCCATGTGTGTTTGGAAGTGAAAAAATTTTTTTTTCTTTTTTTGCCTCTGTATAATGTTTTAACCCAAAGATGTCCTGAACTTAATCACAATGCTATTAAAGCTCAGCTGAAATGTTGGCAGTGAAATTTACAGTTGTAAATCAATTTGCCTGTTTTTGAGTTTGCAGAACACTCATAAAATTGGAGCAATTTTAATAAATGTATACTGGGGCCTTAGGATCTGCAGTGACTGCAGAATAGTTTCTGGGTGAAGTTGCAGGTGTTTTGACTTTTAAAGCTTTAAAAGATGCCTTGGTCACCTAGGAGAGAGCTTTCCTTGCTATGGGGGTGTGTGACGGGGGCAGAGCGGCCCCACACTGGTACTGCAGGGGTTAACCCTTCCTTCCTAGCAGAGGAAGCCACACCCCGGAAGTGTTGGGCATGCTCCAACTGGAGAACAGGTATAAAAGCCTGCAGAGCTGCTCAGTCTGGGCTGATTGCTGGAGGGGAAGGAGGCATGCCACCAGCTCCCGAGGAGCAGCCTGCACTCCAGGATCCGGAGGCCAGCCAAGCCGGGACGCATCCTGAGGCCCAGATGGAGTACATCACAGGTGGGGAACAGACCGGAGGACCCCCCGAAACAGAGAACCCAGCATTTATGGTAGGAAGTGACCCAGGGGAACTTTAGAGGCAAACAACGTTAGAGCCACACAGATGCTCAGTGTGTTGCAGGTGGATCCCCCCGAGCTGGTGACAAGGGGAACTTGTCACTACCAGGGCCCTGGGTCAGGACCTGGTGGCGAGGGTGGGGCTGGGTCTCCCTACCACCCTCCCACATGCCACGGGAATCATATGGCCTCTGGACTTTAGGCCACGCTACCCTGTCTGAGGGGGTGATTATATGGATGCCGGCCATTGGGCTGCACTGCTCCAACGCTGGGAGCGATTTATATGGATCCTGGCCATTGGGCCACACTGCCCTGACACTTGGGGTGAATTACATGGACTCTGGCCACTAAGCCGCACTACCCTGCCTGCGAGGGGGGAGTTATATGGACTCTGGCCATTGGGCTGCACTGCTCCAAAGTTGGGAGTGATTTATATGGACTCGGGCCGTTAGGGCACACTACCCCGCACAAGGGGTGATTGCATGGCGAGAGGCCATTCGGTCGCATCGGGCCGCCCGCAGAGAGGCGAGCACACGAACTTGGGAGTGGCGAGGTTCTGACACCCCATCCCACTCCTGCCACAAAGGGGCAGTGCGGTGCTGGGTCTGCCACAGGGTGCCACGCCAGTTGAGGTAATCTGAGGTGTTTGAGTTAGCATCGCCCTTCCAATATGAACAGGACAGGAGGGAGCTGGAGGCAGAGTCCTCCCAGCGGAAGATTCTTGGCTTTGGATTTGACTTTTCCTAATGATCTGCCCCAGCCAGAATTTGATGACCTTTAAGACACACTGTAAGGCCCACTTGCCTTTCCAGGCCTTCTCTTGGGAGAGGGGAGGGACAATTGGGGGATGTCTAGTGGGGCACTGATTATATTGGGATTGCAAATATTGTAGAGAGGTGGGTTGCAAAATCTTTTTTTTTTTAAGTTATCTACAAAGCTATGGGCATAGTCTGTTGGGAATAAAGGTAGAATGTCCAGTTGTGGCATTTTGGCCTATTGAATGGCAATGATTTAATTTTTTGTAAAGGATCCAGAGCACTGGATAAGTACCGCACAGACAGAAATAAACTATTTCATATTGGCTGAGACTAGTTACTTAAACTGAAGCTCTTCTCGTGCAGTAGCCATAAAAAGTCGGCCTTGGCCGACAGTGCCTATACAGTAATAGCTGAGTTCTGCTCTTATTTCATAGTCTAATTGTAGTGCTGTATAACATTCTCTCACACACATTGCGCATGCTGTAAATATTTGGGCATACATTTAAAAGTCAAACTAGAAAACATAAATATTAAATACATCCAATGGTCTATTTGGGTTAATCTTACTTTTTCATTTTCTGAGTTTTGTGAATTTCAATATGAAACCCTAATTTTCCTTTTTTGTTTTTTTATTTTGTGGCTTTTAAACTTTCACTACTGTCTCCTGCTGCACTGCAGTCATCTTAAGAAGCCAATCCTGTGGCACATACGGGAGTGTGCTGGGTTTGTGCTCTCACAGGAGAGGAGACGCACAAGGAAATAGCGCGGGTGCAGCTTCAGTTACCTCACTGCCTGCACAAACCCATCTGGGTCCTCTGTGCCCAAAATTTGACAATGGTATGTGATAGGGCAAAAGGGGTCATATGGGAAGAGTGTGGGCATAAGTGCTTTCCTCATATGTGATCCAGGAACCCAAACTCAAGTTCAGAGCAGTCACTTTGTTAAAAAAGTAATTACTACTTGCTGGATTAGCTGTACCATAAATAACCACCTGACACAGCTGGCAGTGTGATGGATGGAGCAGAACTATCCCTTACTCAAATGCACATCTGCCGATGTTATTGGTCAGGGGAACATCTGATCCATATTTGATATACACTAAAGTAAAAAACAAGTGGCGTGAACACAGCTGCTAATCACTACCCTCCATTCCACCCCATTCCCTTCATTGGAGAGCATCAATTATTTCTAAATACAAGATTAATTCAGAAAGAGGAATAGATTAATAAGTGCTAGAGAATCTCAGTACTTTGGGTAACATAAGTATTGTACTTAGCACACATCTGCAAATCTTGTCCTCTTAAATCAACTGCATACTCCATCTTAATTGTTCCAGGTGTTGTAGTCAATAAACATTTACTGAGAATTTTATGCATGCTCTATACTTTGAAGATTTGTTTTCTATTTCAAATACTTTTTTCCCTATAAAACCTTTTAAAAATAAAAATGACTTCTGTATATGAAAAAAATCATTGTCCCTCCAGAAAACAAATAAAAATTGGCAACCTGTGTGGTAGTGTATGTTGTGAAATTTTGTGTGTGTGTGTTTGTGTGAACCAGACTTGATACAGTTAACATTTGGAATGTGTTTTATTTATTAATAGTCTCCTGCTAGTGCATATAGAAAATGAAACTAACCAGCAACAATGAAAGTAAAATTGTAGAAGCTACTTTCACTGTCCACATACAAAATAGAAAAGAAAACCGCTTATGGTAAATAATGAAAATCAATTCAATTTTTAAAATCATTCCATTTCAATAATGTAATGGTGTTAGTAGTAGTACTTGTAAGGATTTTCTAAAAGATATAGTTATTTTGGCATTGATTATGATATATTTTGATATTGATTATGGTATATGCATTTCATATGTACTTACTGGCTTGTATTTTTGTATATTAATTGTTATTAATTATACAACAGTCCTATCTAACACAGTCAAACAGAAAATTTTATCTAACATGTATAATATAATAGTCTTATAATTCCCCCCTGCTCTTCACTCTAGCTCATTCCTCCCCAAAATTAAAGTAACAAGAAAAAGGAGAAATTGTATTTTGGATCCACCATCATTCTCCCTTCAGCCTCTTCTATTTTATATCCAAAGATTTGCAGAAGATACAAATAAAGGGAAACAAGATGCCATCCAGAGACTGAGACCGAACAAACAAGTGTGCACCCAGAGATCTAGTGATAACAAAAGAGACTCCCTAGTCCCCAAGGCTTGGGAACTGAGTGATTATCATGTGTTTCAAAGGAGGGACTCAATTCATGTTCATTTTATTTTATATAGTTTGGTTTTAAGTAAAATGGCTTTAGTTGCTACCACTGTTTGCGGTTTCTCCTCTTGCACCTTATCTTCAATGGATTTAGTCCTGATTTACATTTGTGAAAATGAAAGGTTAAAACAGCCACATCAAACCTTCATTCAGGTCTTCGTGGTGGTTGTTTGCACTGTGCCTCAACTTACATTCACAGCCTGTTTGCCCTCCCACAGCAGCTCCCCGAGCTAGCAAATTTGCAAAATATAAAGGATGAAAAGGACATGTCACCCCTCAGCCCTTTGCTAAGTACAAGAAAAAGAAAAACTGCTACAAAACCAGATATGCTCAACAGTAATACGGTGTTATACTTAAGGAACAAACAGTTTCACATCCCATCATCTCTAAACACAAAGCTGTCAAAACTTTCACAATGAGCAGATGGGCCCCATGAACGTGACATTTTATAAGGAGATCATAGTTAGTTTTAAAAATTCAGCTTTGCCTTGGAAATATCTTTCTACAGTCTGCAGTGGGAGCAGGTAGACTGGGTGCAAGCGCTGTCCATTGGGTTCAATAATCCAGTCAAACCACAGACTGCAGTCATGATGAAACAGCCGTAGCGCAATATTAGTACTAGCCTAAGGAATGAGGCAAATCCATGTTGTCTAAAGACCCAACAAACTCATGCCAGTGATCACAGCACCTGCATCCCCTTGAGCTGGCAACAGGCAACCCCACCCACTAAAAGAACACTTTCAATTCCCACTTCCCCAGTCTCTCTCTCAAACCATCCCCACTTGTAACTAAAGGAACAAGGGAGGGAAGCTCATTATAATATTTTACACATTGCAGTTACATACACACAAATGGTAACATTCCCAAGTCACCTGTCCAAAGTCCATGTAAATGATCAGCACATCAGTAATGCAGCAGCAGAACAGGAGATAAGATCTGCTCAGAAACACTGCAGCAAGTGAGAGGAGACAGACACACCCCAGCAGAAATAACCAAGACCCTCTTCACCTTTAATATATTGTGCCAACAGCACAAGGTGGAAGTGCAGATGGTTCAGACATCAAAGAACCACAATGCACAAAGAACAATGCAAAGGCAGGATTTTCAAAAGGTCTCGATGTTGGTCCAACTCTACTGCTATTGAAATAGCCAGGAGGCCAATGCAGAGCATGCTGGAAAACCTCATCCTTAAAGCATACAACACCCTTTATTAACTGCATTCATTTTAAAAAAACCTTCATCTGCTTGTAACAAAGCGCTGTTAAAAATGTCAGTTTGTTTAAATAATGTGTTACAAAAAAGTAAAATAAAAGGCTGGGTCCTGCGCAGCTCAGGTACAGAAAGTTATGAATATACATGTGACGTAAAACATGATGAGCAGGACAGGGAGCGCAGGAGAACCTGCATCAGTGGCTGGTCCTACATTAATGCAAATGCTGCTACGTAGCCAACAAGTTACTTCTGCCTACTAGCAGGAGCAAATGTAGTAAAGAGCCTCGTTACAATGCTAAGGATTAAGCCCAGCTCCTCAGACATGCTTATTCTCTGCTATGCCCCATACTAGGGATTAAGGGGGACAGTGGTTAGTGCTTAACTTTTCTTGCTTTCAAACAACTTGTACTCTACTGCAATAACCTTGCACTTCTCACTGCATGCCCTGTTGAAGGATCTGGACAAATGCTCACAGCCATAAATAACTGTGATTGCTTCTCAGCCTTTTGGCCAATAGTAACAGATGTTAAAATCTGTAGCCCACGCCATACTATTTTTTCAAACTGTATCTGCCCTCATTGTAACTTTTTGGAATGCTGTCAGACCCCACTGAAGGAAAGCATCCCTATTCAGTACATGCTTAAGTGCTTTCCTGAATCAGAGCCTCAGTGGACCATATTTTGTGTTTGTACAAATACCTGTATCTTGTTCCTGTCAAGATCTATGCTGCTATTCATTGTCCTAGACAACAGATGTTATGTCTGACCACTACTGGCATCTTGTGCATTTCCCTGAACTATCCACATTAATCCTCCACGGGCTTCTTCTTCCCCACCTCATCAAGAAGAAACTACCTGTCTTTGCTTTGAAGACCTTTCAAGGCTTACCCCATCCTACCTATTGTTTCTTGTATGCTATCTAGATGTTGCCTCCACTATTTTGCCTCCATTTTCCCAACAATGCCAGCCTCCTTCAACCATTTGTTACATTTTTGAACAAATACCTTTGCATGGGAGGAGCTCCCTATAAACACCAGCAAAGCCACCTCATTGTCCTTCAGATCTCCCCTCTGCTGTGGTGCCTACTAAAAACTGAAGGGTGCTTAGGTGGCCGGTGTGCTGAGATCTCTGCCTATTATGCTGATTAGTATTGTCTCATTACCTGGTGCTCCTCCTGGCTCTCTGTTGAATCCACCTGTTACCTCTTTTCTAACCCTAAAGAGGTTTCAAATTAAGTGTAAGATTTGACTTTGTCCTGTGTTTGTATAGCATCTAGCACAATGGGGCCCTGATCCTTGACTGGGGCTGATAGTATAATACAAATAATAAGAATATAATAATGAATACATAGACAAGCTAATTGATATTAAATATAGTATCATTTACACTGTTTTACAACTTCTGGAGAGAACAGGTTTATTTTGTGCAGAGCCAGTGTTTTCAGTATTACCAATAGCCTCGTATCATCCCTGGTATATGGCCTCTAGCCACCATTAGCTTCAAGAGAGCCATGTTGACTACATACGCTATATCCGTATCATTGTTAAAGGTTGGATTTATCTAGATGATATAATGTAGGTTATACCGTGGCATAGGAAAGATTAAAGGGGAAGCCAACAAAACCCTTGAAGGATAGTTTTGCTGCATAATGGTGGGGGAAAACAGTTTAACAGATAATATTGCCTCTGAGTCCTTGCAAATAAGGATTCGAATTTTATTGGCAAATATTGTTAAATGTCGATTTCACCTTACACATAGAAACTGATGATAAAATATTTCCATCTATAGTGATAGAAATTTAAGTAGAAAAATCCTGCCTGAGAACTTATTAGAGTTTGGCTTTAGGATATTTTACTTTGTATATTTTCACAAGCGATCATAACAATTTGTGTTTTGATCGTTATAAAGGTTTAACTTTTTGAATCTGTGTTGACTGCCATGAAGTAATTATTGTCTGGCTCCCCCATTGTCTGACCCTGCTCCCATAATGCCCACAACTGTAAAAATTTAAATTGATAAATATAAAACACTGCTCAAGATCCATAATTTCACACAGCTCTGACAATTTAAATTAGTACAAATAAAAATGCTTAAAAATAAACTTTGATATTATCCATCGAAATTATTTAAAAAATTGAATTCTGCCAGGCCTACAGGTACACAACACCCCAAATCGTTATGCTGACGAGCCATAGGTTAATTATTAGCTCTGGGAGGGTGGTTCTTCCACACTGATCCTTGATGAAGCATAGCACACATAGATGTTTGGCAACTGCTGACACCTAATCAATTGTAAAGCCTGTTGCAGGGCTGAATAATCTGGTAGTTCTACAAAGCAATAAGGAACAGCCCCATGAGAAAACCACTATAGATAAGACACCTGAAAAAGCATTGCATTTGCCAAAGACTGTGTCTCAGGCAAATAGCTGGTCAAAATGCTTGAAAAGCATTTATAATAGATAAAGTGCTGTTGTTGTCATAGCAATTATTTCATGAAAAGTTGGTCACACTCTGATAATCCACTCTCCTTGCACTTCTCACAGTTTCAGTTCCACAAACCTGAGGGGAAAGTTCAACCACACAAAAAACTGTGAAGCAAAATACAGCAGCTTTGCCCTGCTCTGATGATATTGTTTACATTAGCTTAAAATGCTGCTAGTTTAAAAAATGCCAGGGCTCCAATTTGGGTTTTCCAGGTAGATGCATATGAAGCTTGGAGGTGTGGATGTTTTGTGAGGCATTCCCTGGAGCTGTTCTCTTTGGCAGACAGACAGAAAGAATGGTTCTGGGGGGAAAGCCAGAAACAAAGGGTAGTGCCTTGGCCTGAGAATGGTTGCCAGGGTTATGGGTGCAAGAAGAATCTGGATAGACAAAGGGATAGACAGGAAGGAAGAATCCACCCAGTCTTGCCCCTTTGGGGTGTACAGCATAACCGGACCTACTAGCCACCCCTCTACTAAGGGAAAGCTAGCAGCGGTATTCTTGCCCCCTCTTGCTCAAAGGGGATGAGAGTCCCTATGCAGTCTCTCCCCACCCCTGTGTATTTGCATGGTGACACCACACTTAGGTGACATTATATTTTATGCATGCATCCGACGAAGTGGGTATTCACCCACGAAAGCTCATGCTCCAATATGTCTGTTAGTCTATAAGGTGCCACAGGACTCTGTGCTGCTTTTACAGATCCAGACGAACACGGCTACCCCTCTGATACTTGCTTATATTTTATGCACGTATTTCTCCATCTCCCTTTATTACAGCAACTGCAAGGTGCCACTACTTGATATAAGAGGCCACCAGGTTGCCTGATGCTCCTGCAAGTGCTAGCTCAGTTGCCTGCTCGTCCACACGGAAGTGATTTTGCATCAGGCTACTGTCTTTCCTTATGGACAGTAACAGTAATAAAACCACCATCAGCTCAATGGCAGTAATGACTACTCTGAAGCTTTTTTATAGGTGAGAAGCTACTCTAAAGGTCTGCTAGTAATTTGTAGCTAGGGTACATTACCGTTATCCTTGAGGAATTTCTGCTTCCTTTTTTATGGGCCTTTTTCTCTTGAGGGGACGTTGAAATTAACAAAAGGCATTAGTCTGGAGCTTTTCTAGATCCTGCTATTGAGCACAGCTAGCCTCTATTTCTCCTCTGATATGATTCCGTGCTCTTTGTCATGAAGAGAATGCCAGATTGCTGTTCTAGGGCAAAGGCTCCCTCCCCCACTGTGCAATGCAGAGCAAAGGGCAGCAAAAGGAATGGAAAAATCCTGGAAATTATGAAAAGAGGGAGAGAAGATGTTCTAAACAGCATAAACCACCAAAAAGCATTAATGGGTTCCAGTGGAACATACCAATGTGAGCTCTCCCCCACCCACAGAGAGGGCAGGCATGGTAAAGGAGCCTGCATGGTTTTGTAAGATGACCATGCTGCTAAAAGGAGGGGGGGGAGGGTTGCTCATATATAAAAATCAACAGGGCCTGGCTTTGGAGCCGAGTGTCTCCTGGATACCCCACCCACATACACGTTGGGGATGATCGAGTCATTTATCTGGTAATAATAAAGATCAAGTAACTGGCTTTAGCATAACCTGCTGTTTTGTAGCTGACATGTCCACTCTCCCATTGCTATTTTCAGCAAATGCTTAGCCCTGCAGGCAGTATTTGTCACCAACAAAACAATCTTTCAGAGATCATAAAATGTTAAGAAGTTCATTTGTTTAAAGCATTATGAAATAGTTCCCTTGCAGATCTCATCATTTAATTTCCTGCATTGAGGCTGAGGTGCAGGACACCAATACTGATAGATCAGATTAACACCTCGATGCTCAGATTTTCCGCTGCACTGTGCTAATGCAAAACACATCATCACCATTTATGGCATGAGCTCCAGATTCTGGATCTGCCGATGCTAAATTGAACAAACTGACAGTGACTGGGAGTGAAAATCACAATAGGAGATTCCATTCTTATTATTGTTAACTAACCTGTCAGGAAGTGTGGGTCTGTGTTTTAAAAACAAAACAAAAGAAAGAACAAGCTTTGAGTTTTTTTCAATACTCTTCCAATCCATTTGCTTCCTGCAATGCAAGGCTTCATATGAACTTCACAGGCACAACAATTTTGCTAGATATATTTTTGAGTGAAAATGTATTGACGTTTTGTTGCAAACTGAAACTGCAAATCCTATTATTCTCCAGTCTGAGATGTGGCGTACAAGATCTAAGCCCAATGGAAAATTACTTGACTAATTATCACATGAAGCATTTTGATCATTTTTAAAAAACCACTAATGTAAAAAGAATGGAAACTTGCACATTACGCACAGTACTGGTGCCATTTAAAACCTGGTTTCATTTGATCAAAAAAATTAGCAAGCAAGATATGATATATTATTTACTATTTGTATTGTGATAACACCTAGGATCCCCAGTCATAGACCAAGACTCCATTGTGCGAGGTGCTGTACAAACCCAGAAGAAAGTGACAGTACCTGCCCCAAAGAACTTGCAATATATTCTATAATAGACTTTCATTGATTTTTAGTACTTTGAGGGAGAGGGGGGAATAACATTTGAGCTATTGGATTTTAGAAGGCAGCTACTGCTGTTGTCTGTGCCTTTGAAAAATGTCATCTTTACCTAAAAAAGTTAATCTCAAACCAATTTGCTAGCAGATATTGAGAGACTTGTGTTCATAAACTGCTAGGGTCTGCTCTGAGTTACATTAGTGTAAGTGGGGTAGCTAGGCTGAAGTCAGTGGAGTAATGTCAGTTTTACACTGGTGTAATTGACAGTAAAATCTGGCTCAGTACATGCGCCTGAGTCAGACTGTAGTGCCTTCATACCTTGCTATAACAGCTGCCTACAATCTATGGTAGAGTTAGTACACTAAGTACAGTACCTTGGATGGAACAACACTGT
Source organism: Emys orbicularis (assembly GCF_028017835.1). Classification (NCBI taxonomy): domain Eukaryota; kingdom Metazoa; phylum Chordata; order Testudines; family Emydidae; genus Emys; species Emys orbicularis. Next base: position 20,194,362 of record NC_088689.1, on the reverse strand, counting down.
ACTAGTTCCACAAGACGGTTATTCAAATTAGAGATGGAAAAGTTCTATTAGCTCACTTAGTCCTTCTCCCAGCCAGTTCAAAATCCTTTCCTACCATATATACTTCAGTGTTATGCGCAGACTAGCTTTAAGGGCTGAGCATACTCAATCCCTACTGACGTCAATAGGAGAGGAGGGCACTTAGATCTCCTAGGACTGGACCGCAAATGTCAAGCAGTGGGGTTTCCGTCGTTAGTATAAAAGAGTTCCACAGTGCAATACCTCTCATTGTGAGATTTTGCTCAGTTTCATCCCATTACTCTGTCTCATCCTTTGCTCAATTTCACTGCATTATACAGAACCTCTCCCCTTTGGTTTTCAACTACTTACACTGCAGACTGTTGTCAGATCACCCCACCCAAATCCTTGGCATCTGATTCTGTTGAAAGTGCCTCTTTTACTTCTTCAGAAATGGGATGAGGTTAGTGGAGGGGCTGCCGTAACTTAGTTTGTGGTCTTAAGTGGGTCCTTCCCTACCTGGGTATTAAGCCATGATTGTAACACAAATAATGATAATAAAATATCAATGGAAGGGGAAGAGCAGTGGATGGGGGGGGGGGGCACTGTGTGGAGGAATTTCTAGTGCAAGAGTCATCACAATGTTAATGTTAATTGGGGGTGGGACTGGAGAGGAGCTGGGGGGGTTGTCCTATTTATGATTTTTTTCATTATCTGTTTTTCCTTTTATATATCAATTTCCTACTATGATAAAAGCAATGACAATTAAATACTTGAAACTATTTTAAAATAATCTTGGGAGCCTCATTAAAATAAACAAGGCAAAGGCTAATAATTTATATGGATCCAAATCTCTGAGGAGCTAACCACGCTCGACTCCCATTTACTTCACTGGCAGTTAAAAGCACTCCGCACCAGGGCTTATATCACTTATCTTGCTGTGCCTAAATATTGCAACAGGATCTGGTACCTTTGAAGTACATGCAGCCACTCTTCTGGGGCTTTTAGTTCCCTAGGCACTGGAGGAGCCCCGTTTCCCCCTTCCCGGGGTTATTCCTGTATTGGGAAGTAGGCACGTTTCAGCTCATGGAGTTTCCTTTGTATTCATGCACCATGAGCGCACTGGGGGGAAATGTTCACTCCCTACCTTGCAGATCCCCTGAGATCCAGTGGAGGAAAGAGGCATTTGCATAACTCCCAATCAGGAGCTCCTCCAGCTGCAGCTGCCCACGAAACTCCCCCAGTGTGTGGTGGGGAAATCTGACCAATTTCCGGTAAGTTCTAGGCCCAGTTAATGTGCTGGAGTTTGACCCACAGGTCTGTAGGGCAAGGCCCAGGGCCTGCTACCTCCCCACATGTGTCACTGAACCCCCATAGAACTTCTACTGTAGGGCTCTCGGGAGAGTGGAAGGGTGAATCACACCAGGGAGGCAGCACTCGTCCCTTGCCCTCTTATGGAGTAAGAATCCAGGGGAAGCAAAGAGAAGAGTTAGGTCCTTAGTTTTTATTCAGTCCATGCTCTAGCAGATTCTCAGTTAATTCAATGGGAGGCTTGCTTGAGTCAAGAGTGAATAAAACTGAATGAGGCCTCCCTGATTCGATGTGCAATTCTTATTGTACTTCTATAGCTACTAGCTAGCACAGACTGACACACTGTTTTGTTACAAAACTGAAGGCTTTTTTTCCCATCAAGTGTTATCAAGATAGCAGTTGGGTAACTTGTTCCTTCAGCTCTTTAATGGCCAGTAAAAGAAGGGCAGATGGACCATCTTTGTTAACTGATACCCTGTACTGGGGTAATTGTAAAACTGCGAGTCACCAGGGAAAGAGTCAGTCAGCACCCAGAATGAATCACCAGAGACATCCCTGTCCCTGGATTTTCACATAACACGCTATGGATGAGCAGAAAAGACAAATATTTTTTTAAGTTTAGAAAGTCAAAATGAAAACATAAATCAAGCTTTTATAACTAGATTTTTTTTTTCCGGTCGTTCCAGATTAACCACAAGAGGACAGTAGTTCATGGCAAAAAAGCACAGCACACAATTTTACAGCTGACAGAAATGCATTATGCAACCAAGACTTATTTACTCTTCATATATATATAGGAATTTCCTGGATGAAAACAAGTCAATTCACCTATAAATCTTTGATAGGTCTCACAAATGTATAGAGTGCCAGATTCTATTTTTAACTAGCAGCATGCACACCATCCCCTCTGCTGTGTTTTGCAGTTATATTATGCACTGTTGCCTTCTGAAAGTTAAATTCTCCCTGTATCCCTACTGCTTAACTTTTCCATGTAGCCTGCTTAGGGACCAATCCTGCAGTCCTTACTCAGGCAAACTCCTAGCAAGTCAAATCCTGACTTCCTTGTTTGTGGGAGTAAAGGCCTCATCAGCCACTTATCTGTTCTACTGCAGATGATCTCCACTGACCAATCCTGTTTGTGGAGACCCTCCATGATCACAAATGGGCCCACAGAAATACTCCAGGGGCGAGGGAACTCAAACACATGATAGCCCCACATTCTCACTCTTACACCAACCTGCCTCTCTCTCCCTCCCCTTATGGAGTTTACTGCAACCCTGAGACAGCACAACACCTGCAGAGATGCCAAAAAGTAGAGTGGGACCTAGGTTGAGGGGGAAAATTCTCCTATGTGGGTGTCAGGCTTGGAAGAGTCCCAGAAAGTTCTGCTGCCCTTCCCTTTCCTGACCAATAAACCCCTCTCCATTTTTTCTTGGGGGAAAAAATCCCTAATTCTGATGGACTTGTTCCTCTCTCCATTTCAAAGCCAACACCTGGACTGGTAGGCTCTGGGCCACTCAGAAGGTTCAGCAGCTCCTTGACTGTCACTCAGCTGGTGACAACATTCATGCCCCTCCCACTGGAGCATCAGGAGAGGCATTGCTTCCCCGACTCCAACCTATCCCTCACATTGCTGTATCAGGTGACGGGGAGGGAACAGGGGTCAGCAGCTGTCGATACATGGTTCCACCCTCAGGATCAAATTTTCCCTCCATGACTACAGACCCCAGTCAGACTGAAAAGGCCACAAAGGCTCCACACTATAAGGGTGAAGATTTGGACCACTTACTGCAATGAGAGATTTGCCTTTGTATGGATGGGGAGAGTGACCATAATCTATTGAGGCTGGTTTGTTAACTCAGTAGGTCACAGAGAGCTATATAACTTGCCTTCATTTTCTGGATCAGTAAAGGATGGCATCACTGACAGGGCCATTTCATGAGCAGAAGGTCCTTCCTGTAACAACCTGCATGGAACTTATTGGGAGGAGCACAGGTTGCAGGAGAGAAGAATTTGGAGGAATCAGGAACTCAGTCTGTTTGCATATGTCTTGAATGCTAGCTGCAATTGCAGCATCTCTGTAAATAGTTCTTTTAATAAAAAGCCAGTTTAGTTTTAGGTACATAGAGTACCAGCACACAGTACATGAAACACTTCCATACATACATGCTGGGATGGAATAGCAAGTGCCTGCATCATCTTTGCATTGCTTGAAAATTACAGCCATTCGGTATATTGTGTTCATGCCAGCCGTAGAAATAGTGATTTCAACTGTTGTGCTGTATAAATACTGCATTTTTAAAATGTGATCGTGAGCTTGCTTGTTTTGAAAATGTTCTTGACTTGAGTAAAGGCACCTCGTTTACAAAGGCCTGCAGGCTACATCCAGCCATGCTGCAAGAAAAAAATCATTGAAAGGGATAGGGCTATTTTAAAATCATCCTAGAAAGAATAGGGGTGTTGCCTCATCTCAAGGGCAGAGAAATCCCAAGAAGAGCTCATCAGATGGCAATTGGATTTATTCAATTAAGTGGAACTAAGACTTCTTATAAAGGGTTTATGTTAACCTTATGTTAAGGGTTATGGGTTTCATCATAAATTACTTATTAAATAATATATAACTAATGCATTTTGCACCAAGACAATTTTATGGGCACAGTACTAGTTGCTTAGAAACATCATTGATTGTTTAAACAGAAGATCAACCACATTAAACAAGTAATAGGAACAAATGCACGAGTCCTGCAGTGGTACTGAATGGGACAACAGCAAGATAGAGGAATAAAGTTGGGAGTGGAGATAATCCCCTCATGTCCTCCTTTCAAAATACTGGAATGAGGGATCTGAAATGGTCACAGTCAAAATATGCTTTATTCATTTCTATCAACAGAAATAATTGTTTCCATTGGACATGGTGATGAATAAAAATGAGAAATGCTAAAATGAGACTGCTCAGACTGGCATGCTGAGGCACTGAGGTAAGGGTGAAGAAGGTGCTAGGGCCATGGGGAACTGGCCCAGGGAAATAGACTGAGCGGTTGGAGGGGACACACCAAGTGGCTGCTATCTACAGGGTTCCTGGTCTGGGACCCGGAGTAGTGGGCGGACCTGGGTCGTCCAACCCCTCAGCTCCTTGCCACTAGAGAAGTGGCTAAACAGTAGTCTGTGGTCACCACTGAGAGAAGTGGCTGGACAGGAACTACAGAGACCCCCCTGGAAGGGGGGAGCTCCAAGTGTGGCACTGCCAGAGGGCTGTGGCACTGAAGAGGACATTGAGGTCCTTGGAGGGATGTGGGTCTAGGAACAGAAGAGGTGATGGGCACGGCACCACCAGAGCAAGGCACACTGGCTACAAGAGCTAATTCCTGTATTGGCCATGAGGAGGCGCTGGAGTGGTGAGTTAACCCTGTCACAATATCCCTATACAGGAAGGATCTCTCAGCACCATACATGTTTGATAATGTTCAATCAATCAATATTTTCTTCTTTAAAAACCATACATGATGGAAACAATGAAACATTTGGAATTGTGAATTTCTTAGCTTTTCTATATTTTCATCAAAACGATATTTTACTCCCAGAGGTCCAGCTTATTGAGTAGTACTGTGTAGTGGTTTACTCCAAAAGTACTCTAACTGACTCCACTGGGATGATTCATTTGTAAGGTACTAGTCAATGTGAGTAGAGGTATCACTGTCTGATCCAGAACAGTCTTCTGTACAAAATATTCTCTCTTCCTAAGTGTTAGTGAAATCACTGGGGTTGCATGGGTGTAATTTTGGCCCAGTTTATGAACAGTAAAAGAGCTACAATGCACTTTAGGAGCCAAATTCTTTTCAGACCCCAGTGACCTCATTAGGGCAACATCCATAAGACAGGCCCTAAATTTTCAACACACTGAAAATGATACATGGTGATTCATTCTGTAATGTTCTTTGGAGAGAGACAAGCGGGTCATGAACACCAGCTATTCAGTTTGACTTTACTGGACACCAATTTGCTTCTTTAATGAAGGGGACTAAATACAGTTAATTCAACCAATGCATTAGATATTAATTAGGGAAGTCATTGAAATAAACTTTTTAAACAATACCAAAGAAGTAATTATAAAAGTAACTTTATACATAATGCTTTTAGATCTAAAATGAGAAATGTATGTGACTACTAGGGGCCAAAACATGGCACATTTAATTTAAGCCCTGGCAGCAAGGGGCAGGTTCCGTTGCAGCTATAATAAATTACATACAAGTGCTACAGAACAATAACAAAAACTGTGAGCCATCCATTTCAGTACCATTTACAAGAAATCAATATCAATACTTAATGCAATACTGGTGAAAAATGAGCAAAGATACAGAAAGCATAATAAACCAGTAATGAAAGACCTTGCAGTGTTTCACTTTGGAAGAAAAAACTAACTGTCTATATTTTCATGTAGAGGGATATTTCACTGAGGCAATGTGCTGGAGGTATGAGTGTTTTGCAGATCTAAGTTTAAAATAACCTCTTTATTAAATTAAAAAAGTTCTTTAAACTGTGGATTACTAGCTTAGTAAAACTCATACAGATGGAAGGAGGCATTCCATCTTTATAATGTACTGGACATCACTGAATTTCCTTAGATCAGACAGAGTTTTATTATGTATATTGCTGATGGCAGATACCAAACTTTAATGTTCTGCTGCACTGTTTTGGTTGTGAGGTTTGGTTTGAGAAAGTAGGGTTTAAACCCAGCTGGTGGGAAGAGGTTAAAAACTTTACCCTGACCATTGCACAGAATGTGCATCATCAATTGCACCATTTTCTCCATTTGTTTCTGTTTCTAGCAGGAAAAACAGCCCTATGGTATAACGCCAAATACCATTCAGAAAGAATCTGTTGCAAGGTGGAGTTTGGGACAAAAAACTTTTGAAAATCTCAGATGCTAAGTCTCTGTTTACTGAGGAAACTATAGATCATTGAGTTACCACTACCTATCATCATCATCATCATCCCCTCTTCGGTTAAGCTAGAAGTCCTTGCAGAAAAAAAATTCTGCTCTTTTACATTTTCCTACAATTCCCTCCATGCCCCAGAGAACAAGAGCAAATTATATTTCCAACAATTTTCCTTACATTTTTAGCATGAGCTCTTCCAAACCTAGGAGATTCCTTTTACCCTAAGAACTATTCTGTTTGCATGGGAGAGGGGGAAAAGTCTATGGAAAATTAGTGGGTATGACTGTGGTTGATTCATAATAAATCCCATAAAGAATATGTGTATAAAAAGGCTTAAGGACCTTTCAACCTCAATTGGACTGGTGAGAATGAGAAGACACTACCATGAGGAGAAAGCCTGCTGGTATATTTTGTCTTGCCAGTCAATGTGACAAAGAAGTCTGTGGAGAATGTTAAGTAAAGTGTTGAATTAATGTTGTTTTATGGATGGCTTTGTGAGAAGTAAAACCTGTTGTTGGACATGAGACTGATTTAATATCTGAGGACTCTGTAAAGGCCCATTTGGTTGCTAGGCACTAGCCTGGAACGTTTGTTCAGATTCCAGCAGATGGGCAAGGACGATTGTTTAACAGGGTTAGAGGCAGTGATATTGTAAAATGGGACCCTACCCAACCCTAAGTCATCTCACTGGGATGAAAAACAATCCATCTCTCACTGCCCTGGCATTATGCAGAGGAACAGGCTGGGCATGGTTCCCCACCTGTGGGAAGAGGTCAGACACTAGTAACTCCAGGGGACTTCCTTCCCCTGATCTACCTAGCACAGCTACACCAGCAGGGCCATGCCTATTGGGTGCAGCTTGGGCTAACCAAGACTTTAAAAACAAGCACCTTGTGCCGGATCCCATGCAGAAGGTTCCTGGGTTTGACCTTCCATGGTCATCTTGGTCAACTCTGAACCGAATCCAAACCAGCCATGGTAGATGTGGACATCTAATGCACAAATGGAAAATTGAGGACTCCCCGGCATGCGAGTTTGGCTCCCCATGACAGATTATTGAACATATCGCCACCTACTTCCCAATTTATAAATATAAAGGAGGCATTACTGCAATAAATTCTGCTGCTCCTGATATAGACATTTGGCTTGATCAACTTCAGGTGAAATTGTAGTTACTGCTATACACCAGCCATACAAAAGAAGAAGAAACCAATTCAGTCCTCAGAACTGGAAGACTGCAACCCAATTACCAATTACCCTCCCTCTTGAGGTACATCACAGCTGGTTATGAGACCTCAGGGCTGAGCCTGAACACTGGAGGCTATGGCAAAGGAGCTTCCAAATTGCCTTCCACTCTCATCACAGTACCTCTTCTCCAGTTGCTCCTCTTACCCATTTCAGATCTATCTGTGAGGTGGAGTGCTCCCACCCAGTTACTAGATAGATTCCCAATAATGAACATACCCCTAACTGGGGTAATAGCTTTATCTTTAACTAGACTGTTAAAAAGGGCACATACAAAAAACACACCAAATCAAACAGATTTATCTTTCTCAGGATAAGCCTAAAAATGGGAGAAAATTTGTTAGCAGGTTTCAAAATATATTAAGCAGTTGAAAGGTTTTAAAATATATTAACATGATCCTTACACCACTTCCTACACCCGAATGGAAAGCCACACTAAACTATTTACTCTACATGCATACATGCAAAAAAAAAAAAAAAACCCACTTTGAACAGTAACAGTCTCTTCTATGGGTGGCAAAACTTTGCCCTTTGATTTGATAGTTCCAAAAGGGGTATGTGGTGAGGATAATGCCCCGCCCACCTGGTTATAGAATTGTCGGACTGGAAGGGACCTCAAGAGGTCATCTAGTCCGGTCCCTGGCACTCAAGGCGGGACTACGTAATAACTAGACCATCCTGACAGGCGTTTCTATAACCTGCTGTCAGGGTTCCCTCCCCACTCTAAACTCTAGGGTACAGATGTGGGGACCCGCATGAACGACCCCCTAAGCTTATTTCTATCAGCTTAGGTTAAAAACTTCCCAAGGCACAAATTCCTTCCTTGCCCTTGGTCTCGCTGCCACCACCAAGTGATTTAAACAAACATTCAGGGAGGGCCACTTGGAGCCCTACCACCCCCAAAATATCCCCCCAAACCTCTACACACCCTTTCCTGGGGAGGCTTGAGAATAATATCCTAACCAATTAGTACATAGGGAGCACAGATCAACCCCCCCTGGGTCTTTAGGACACTGAAAAACAATCAGGTTCTTAAAAGAAGTTTATTTAAAAAAAACATAAAAGAATCACCTCTGTAAAATCAGGATGGAAGATAACTTTGCAGGGTAACAAAAAGATTCCAAACACAGAGGATTTCCCCTCTAGGCAAAACTTTAAAGTTACAAAAACAGGGATAAACCTCCCTCTTAGCACAGGGAAAATTCACAAGCTAAAACAAAGATAATCTAACATATTTCCTTGCTATTATTTACTATTTCTGTAATATTAGATGCTTAGTTCAGATATGGCTTAGGGAGATGTATTTCCCTGCCCTGGCTCCTCATTGACCCGGAGAGAACAAAGGAACACGAAAACACAAAAACCTTCCCCCACAGATTTGAAAGTATCTTCTCTCCTTATTGGTCCTTTTGTTCAGGTGCCAACCAGGTTTATCTGAGCTTCTTAACCCTTTACAGGGTAAGGAGGGATTTTATGCTACCCTTAGCTGTATGTTTATGACACCTACTCTTAAAAATCTCCAGTGATGGAGATTCAACAACCTCCCTAGCAGAGCCGGCTCTAACTTTTTTGCTGCCCCAAGCAGCAAAAAAAAGCGCCGCCCCCCGAGCCCCCCCGCCGAGCGCCGCGCCGTGCCCCGCGCCGCCCCCCCCGCCGAGCGCCACGCCGCCAGAGCCCGCCCCCCCCGCTGAGCACCGCCGGAACGCCCCCCTGCCGAGCGCCGCCGGAACCCCCCCCCGAGCGCCAAGCCCCGCGCCGCCCCCCCCGCCAAGCGCCGCACCGCCGGAGCCCACCCCCACCCCCCGCCGAGTGCCGCCGGAACCCCCCCCCCAGCGCCGCGCCCGCGCCGCCCCCCCACCGAGCGCTGCGCCGCTGGAGCCCGCCCCCCCCCGCCGAGCGCCGCGCCGCCGGAGTGCCCCCCCCGCGGAATGCCGCGCCGCGCTCCCCCCGCCGCCCCTTACCAGGTGTCGCCCCAAGCATGTGCTTGGTGCCTGGAGCCGGCCCTGCTCCCTAGGCAATTTATTCCAGAGCTTAACCACACTGACAGGAAGTTTTTCCTAATGTCCAATATAAACTGCCCTTACTGCAATTTAAGCCCATTGCTTCTTATCCTATCATCAGAGGTTAAGAAGAACAATTTTTCTCCCTCCTCCTTGTAACAACCTTTTATGTACTTGAAAATTGTTATCATGTCCCCTCTCAGTCTTCTCGTCTCCAAACTAAACAAATCCAATTTTTTCAATCTTCCCTTAGAGGTCATGTTTTTTACACCTTTTTGTATTGCTCTTCTCTGGACTTTCTCTAATTTGTCCACATCTTTCCTGAAATGTTGTGCCCAGAACTGGATACAATACTCCAGTTGAGGCCTAATCAATGCGGATTAGAGCAGAAGAATTACATCTTGAGTCTTGCTTACAACACTCCTACTAATATATCCCAGAATGATGTTTGCTTGTTTTTCCAATTGTGTTACACTACTGACTCATACTTAGCTTGTGATTCACTATGACCCCCAGATCCCTTTTTGCAGTACTCCTTCCTAGGCAGTAATTTCCCATTTTGTATGTGTGCAACTGATTGTTCCTTCCTAAGTGGAGTACTTTTCATTTGTCCTTATTGAATTTCATCTTATTTACTTCAGACCATTTCTCCAGTTAGTCCAGATCATTCTTAATTTTAATCCTATCCTCAAAAGCACTTGCAACTCCTCCCAGCTTGGTATCATCTACAAACTTTATAAATGTACTCTCTATGCCATTAGCTAAATCACTGATGAAGATATTGAACAGAACCAGACCCAGAACTGATCCCTGCAGGATCCCACTTGATATGCCCTCCCAGCTTGACTGTGAACCACTGATAACTACTCTCTGGGAATGGTTTTGCAACCAGTTATGCACCCACCTTGTAGTTCCCTAGTTTATGCTGTCACTCAGAGTTCCACACAAATTATCACAGCATTTTCCACTCACCGCCCTCTCTCCCTGGACCCATAATCAAGGGTCAACTGAAAGGAGAGAAAAAAAAGAGAAAATAAAAAATACTGTCCTCTTCTAAGCTTCAGGCTCCCTGCCTGCTGTCAGGTGGGGCTGCTGTCATCCAGGGCTGTGCACAGCTCACGCTGGTCTTTGCCGCAGGATTGGACTGGACAAACTTCCACAGAACCAGCTGCAGTTACCCCGCAGGACTTGCCACCTTCTCCCTGGCTCAGGGACTGCTGAGAGCTCCCCAGGCCAGTGCTAGTTACAGCTCTTTGCATGGCTGGTCTGAAGGCAGTACTGGGGCATGGGTTCTTGGGCTCCCACAGCTCAGCCTAGCCCCTTCCCTGCTGCTCCACTCACTCTGCTTAGTTTGGGTCTCTGTGACTGTCTCTCATTCCCTTACAGTGTCTCTGATCCCCCCCAGGTCACTCTCCACAGGTCCCCCTGTATCTGGTGCAGTTATTCACTCCCTTCCACAGAGTCCTGCCTGACAGTCTATCAACTCTTTACAGTGGGTTCCTACTTGCCGCACTGCCTGTTGCCCCCTGCACTGGCTCCTTCACATGGATCCCTGTGTCTTGAGGCAACTCCCTCTGGCCCCTCACGCTGCTCTTCTCCTGGGTTTGGGACACAGCTCCTCACCCCCCTGGGGTGGCTCTTGCTGTCTCTCTTTTCCCAGCACACAGGTTGGCTAGGACCTGAGCTGGAGCTCTCTAATTGGGCTGGCTGCCTGGTTAATCAGACTAACTTGGGGTTCAAACTATTTCCCATTGGCCCTCGTTAGGAACGCTCTGATTCAGTCCCAGGATCCTGACCCCTCTTCGGCCTCTGCCCACTCTCCTGGCATGGGGAGAGGCCAACCAAACAAACCCACACAGATTTAGTAAGGGGCCAACTGTCCCCTTACAATTGGAAGGGAAAGTTGTTTCAGGATCTTGGTGAATGTGCCAGGAACGGACTTTCAGTACACCAGGGACTGTACAGGTCTGGACTACTGGGAAGGTGGCACTGACAGTGTTCAGAGGATGTGGGACCCGGCAGCTTCGGAGAAGGAAGTCTGAACTGGAATTTCATGTGCTTGAGAGGGTAAAGAGTGAACCTCTAAATGAAAAGTAAATGAGTTCGTTTGCTTTTACGTTGTATCCCATTGCCTGTTTGTTTAGATTAGATTCTCTTCTGTGTTTGTACAGGATTCTCCAGAATGGGGTTTCAGTCATGATTGGGGCCTTTGGGCCCTACCGTAATATCAACATTTGCCACTACCAATTTACTAGTAGGTTTGGTTTTATCGGGCTTCTCTTGAAAATTAAACTATATCAGGGGTTCCCAAAGAGGGTCTCGACCCTGTTTTAATGGGGTCGCCAGGGCTGGCTGAGACCTGCTGGAGTCCTGGGACAAAGCTGAAGCCTGAGCAGGCCTGAAGCCAAAACCCAAGGGCTTCAGCCCTGGGTGGCGGGGCTCAGGTTACAGGCCCCCTGCTTGGGGTTGAAGGCAGGGCCGGCTCTAGCTTTTTTGCCGCCCCAAGCCAAAAAAAAAAAAAAAAAAAAAAGGGTGCCGGACTGCCGAAGCAAAAAAACCAACCAAACAAAAAAAAACCGGCAGCCGCAGGGAGCGCGTGGAGGGCGGCCAAGGCGGCTCGCAGGGGGATGAAGGGCGGCGCCCGCCCGCTCCCTCCACCCGTGAGCAGCCAGGTGCTGCAGCCCACTCACAGCCGGGCAAGAGGGGTTCCCCCCTCTGGCCTTGGGGTGTCTCTCCCGGCCGGGCAGGCGGAGCCCCCGGGGGCTGCAGGAGGTGCTGGCTCAGCCTCTCCTTTAAAGGCGGCTCGGCCGGGCCGGACTCAGAGCGGCGCGGGAGCGGAGGCCAGTGCAGGTGGCGGGGAGTGGCGCGTCCCAGGGAGCCTGGAGGCATGGTGAGTGGCAGGGATTGCTAGTTTCTGCCCCCCCGGGCCGGGGTCCATGCCCCTGCAGGGCTGGGCTGGGAGCAGAGCGTGGGGAGCCAGCTGGGGGTCCGGGGGGGCTGCCAAAGCAAAAAAAAAAAGAACCACGGCAGGGCGGCCGGAATGTGCCGCCCCAAGATTGGCCGGAATGCTGTCCCTTACAATGTGCTGCCCCAGGCACGTGCTTTCTCGTCTGGTGCCTGGAGCCAGCCCTGGTTGAAGGCCTTGGACTTGGGCTTTGCCCCCCCCCCCCCCCAGGGTGGTGGGGCTCGGGTGGGCTCAGGCTTCAGTCCCCCCTCCTGGGATCATGTAGTAATTTTTGTTGTCAGAAGGGGATCGCAGTGCAATGAAGTTTGAGAACCACTGAACTATATCATGGATAATAAAGATGCAATGTGGTGAACTACCATATTAGCACAATGTAGTAAAGTAGCATAAGAGATACCTTTGCTGTTTAGTTTGCTATTCAGTCTTTAGTATTTCTTGTTTGGTATACAATGATGTAACAGTGAGCAAGTTACCAAACTTACTTTGTTGACTTCCTCTTCTTTTAAAGATAGGTACAGTGTACAGGGCCATGAGAGGTGACTACTAAGAAGGAAAGAAAACCAAAGAAAACCACACATAATTTAGCAAGCAACGGCTCTTACTATATTATGATTACATAGGGAACTAACAATATACTTTTTAAATGGGTCATAAACCTTTACAACACATGGGTTTCAATAGTGACCTGCAATACAATGTTCAATAAAAGAGAATTTAGGTTAAATCAGGAATTTGGTAACAAAATATATTGGTATTAATTAGAGTGAAAAGAAACTAATTCCCAATGTGGTCATTACTGCAATTTGAAAGTAATATAACTGATAGTATGAGTACCCCATTTGGTTCAGGCTTCTACTTAAACAAGTGCAGGAAAACATAGATCCTAATAAAACAAAGAGGAAATTAATGTCACCCAAACAGTGAAAGCTAAATAATAAATTATAGCCTAGCTTGAGGAAGGTTGGCCCAATACCTAATCAGTGTTTAATAGCGTTTATATTCATATATATATAGTGTTTGTATATATATATATATATATAGTGTGTTTAATTCATATAAAATGTTTCCTACTCAGTGGATTATATCAAAAATTCAACAGCAATGAACTCCTAGGTTTGAAGACTGGTCTTGAAACTTTGCTCTCATAAGGGTTTCTAGGAAGAGGTATGAAATTTTTGGACTAGATTCACCTCTCAGTTACACTGATGTCAACCCACAGTAACCAAAGTGTTTGCATTAGTGTAAAGGAGAATAGAATTTGGCCCTTTACAAGCACTGGAACAAGAGAAATGAACCCACAGAGTAAGGACTGGATGACGATTCAAATGAATGTAGCAAAATTTGTTACCATACATTTGATACAAAAATCAAAGTAAATAGTAAAGAGATGGAAATGAATTATACATCTGCTAGAATATCAGCATACAATGGCTGTAACAAGGCCTACCAGTGACAAAGATAGGGAGAAAAATTAGTAGTCTTTTTGCAAGATTTATATAATTGAACTGACCGTAAGATGAGAGAATGCTTGGCCACATTCTTAGCATTCACCCAGCAATGGTCCTAATGAGGCTACAGTGAAGATGACAATGATGGGTACTGCAACTAAGAAAGTCCACATTAATCATTTTCTTTCCGTTAAAAGAAGAGCGGGGGTAGCTTATTCCTAGCTTCTTTCCATTCTAAAAAAATAAGAGCTGTATGTGGTGGGGCAATATGATAAAGTTTGAATCAATGGCAACTTTGCCATTTACATCAATGGAGCCAGGATTTAATTCTGTATCTTGGATATTATATTTTTTCATCACCTCTACCAGTTAACATTGACATCCAGTTTTAGTAGTTGGTTTTCCTCCGTAAAGTGTGGATTTGTCTTCACACAGTATAGACATCCCAGGAAAGAATTCAGCAGGAAGTAGTAAAGGAATGGTGCAATTGTTGTAATGGATAAACAATGTAACAAAGTGCAGTGTGCACTTTTTTCCATTCCAGCTGGGATAGAATGAAGAGAATGGGGCCTCATCTCACCTCTTTTGAGAACTTTAGCACTGTTGTTGGCACTAGACTATTTCAGTCTTAGCACTCAAGAGACCCAAGAACTAGGATTCTGCCTGGTCTCTGTACAGGGATGCAAGTGAGAAGATGTCATGGACCCTCTCGTCTACCTTTGCCAATGCCCTCAGCTGCAGCCACAGTCCATTGCTCTGAAGTTTATAAGATAGGGGTCATACTGTGGGAGTCTACATTAAAACAGAGAACTACTGCTACATAGAATCTCTTAGGGCCTGATTTTCCTTTCCTTCATCATGTAGAGTAATATCTCAGTCACATGGTTAGTTCCTCTAAAGCAGTGGTGGGAAATCTGCGGCCAGCGCCGTTTCCCGCAGGTCCCATTGGCCGGGAACAGCGAACCACGACCACTGGGAGCTGCGGGCGGCCGTGCAAATGTAAACAAACTGTCTGGTAGCCCGCCAGCAGATTACCCTGACGGGCCATGTGCGGGTCGCAGGTTGCCCACCATTGCTCTAAAGTCTGAGTAACTAATCACATGCATAAAGTAGTACTCAAGCTAAGAAAGGTTAGCAAAATTGTATCCTTAATGCTTACACTTGTCCTAAAATCAGTGTCATCTTAACTTAGGCGCACAGTAAGTAATTGTTGCGGAAAATGTTCTAAATGTTGCTTTTACATATCAGCCATTAAACATAGCCTGAATCCAGGTGGAAACGCCTGTTAATCTATTTTTTGTGTGTTACAACATGGGATTCCCACTACATGGGTAGGAGTTTAATTCAATTGTGATTGATCCCTTAGTAAAACTGCTTTCCTAAATTAATACCTGCTGTCTGATGTCATTCAAGGGATTTGGCTGAGGATATCAGATCTGTCTGCTGCTGGGCACACTTATTTATTGCTATGGTGTCCTTCTCAGTTGGTTTTATTGATGAGATTATTGATCCCTTATTATAATTATATGAAACATATTGTAGTAAACATTCCCCCTCTTTCCTTATATTTATTTCTTGGCATTGAATGTAAGCTGTAATTTTTAAGATCATCATGTAATAGGGTCTGAATCAAATCCCACTGAAGTCAATAGGAGCCTTTGCAGTGACTTCAATGGGCTTTGGGGCGTAATGAAATGGTAAAACATTTTGCAGCTGTCTGATGAAAATCATCATGAACTTTTATTGCAATAGCAAGAAACACAGTGAAAATAAAAAGTTCAATACCCAGTAGATGGTGCTGTAATCAAATTCTAAAATCTGTTACACTACAGACACTTAGCAATATGTCCTGGTAAAAGTAATTAATAAAGAAATTGTGTTTATATTAAAAACACATATTGTTTAAAATACCTTTATTAAACTGAAACCATAATTGTCTACATGATAGATTGAAATAATGTAGCATTTGACGGCATAAGTAATACGTGTTCTTATATGTCTGAAATAGAAATGTTTTATGGCCCTTTTCTCATGTCACTTATGCTCCATGGGCCTGGGCTTTCAGGATAATTTAACTGTGAAACAGATAATGCATTTCTCTCATTCAAAGTAAGTGAAAACAATATTCTTCCATCTGAATTATCTGGTGCTTTCCAGACCACAATCGAATTTCACAAGGGGAGAAACACAACCAACAAATGAGGCAGCAATGCAGTTGAAAGGAATATAATTTTCCAAATGAAAGAGTTATGTGTGTTTCATTTTTAAAATGTTGCCAAGACTCTAAGAATGTAAGTTACAGCAGCCCTACCCTACTCTAACTTGCACATTGATCCACTTCCTCCATTTTGTAAGTAAAAATAAATCCATTGGGCCATATTTGGAATTTGTCCCTCTGCCTCAGGTTTCAAATAGCCGGCTTATTCCTCTTCACCCTCATTTTCCTCCTCCATAATCTTCCTTAAAGCTCACCTCTTTCATGAACCCATCCAAAACTTATCTCCTCACCACTGCAGCTACTTTTGCTCCATGCCTGAGCCTTAACTTTTTGAGTTCTACTTACCTAATGTAGCTTGCAAGCTCCTTGAGGGAGAAACCTTGTCTTCCTAAATATTTGCAGAGTGCCATGCACACCTAAGAGAACAATCTTGCAAGGGAAGCGGTGAAAGCAACATCACTTTGGGCATTTAAAATTCAACAACACAGATGTCAAGATATTACAGTGTTGGGGCCCATAAAAGTACCTATACAGATGGATGATTAGGGTTGCTTGTGTGTAATTGAGGGTAGAATCTGGCCCTTCAGTTCAAGGCAAATATTTGACAATGTACTCAGCTGCTGTTTCAGTATCAGAAAATCAGATTGGTTAGGCAGATACTCTGCTGGGGTGCAGCTGCTTTACATCGCGCTGCTGGCTGAATCTCACCGTAGAACAAGCATATATAGCCCTAAGAGACTCAATGAGTACATAAAGAACCCTCTGCTATCATAGAGGTGGTGTATACACTTCTGTGTCACCCACTCTTCCTCTGTATCAGGATAGAAGCTGTGGCCAGAAAGACCCAATGATGAGCTGATCCCTGGCTGTGGTTGCAGCTCCTGGGGCTTTTAGCAGTTTGCATAAACTACTCTAACTCCTTCAGGCTGCTCTAACTCTGTGCAGCACGACCTGTGCTGGACACATCACTCACAAGCTTATGGAAGTACGTAGGTTGGCTTTCGGCCACCCCCTTAACTTCTGCGGTAGTTGAAGATCTAGCGCTTTGTTTTTAAAGAATTTTTTTTTCAATTTCTAAGGCAAATTACATGCCAAATGTATTTAACTGGTGTAACTATTGACACTGTGTTTACCTATGCAGATATTTGGATTATAAGGAAATCAAACCAGAAATAAGAACTTTCTCATAAATCATGTCACCTATCATAACAGTTTGCATTTATGTAGAATAGTGGGTAGCAGCAAAGTTTCCTTGGGCTACAGAATTTCATTTAACACACAGCATGGTTTTTAGTAATGAGGTGTTTTCAGCAGGCTGATTTCTATATGTCTTAAAGCATGAAAGTCACATCACAGCATACATTAATGTACACTGTCAAGCTGTCTAGAGTGGCTCACGACTGTGAGTGCCAACTTCAGGGCAGACTGTTAAAAACAGAGCCCAAACTGGTTTGTGTGTTCTATACCAAGCAAGTATCAAGTGTGAACTCCTACAGCAGCCTTAACATGGAGTCACAAACAGTCCCCTGGGGTACTCCAGTCTATCTTGCCAGCTTGCTTTTGTGATAGATGGTTCCTTACACCAAAAATCATAACAAAATTCAGATTATTCCCAGGCCCAAAGGACCAGTCACTTACCCCAAGTCAACTGTACCTTAGATCTCTCACTAAAGACAGTGCTTGTAGCCAATCCTATAATAAACTAAAGATTTATTAACTTAAATAAAAGAAATCAGAGTATTATTTAGCAGATAGACATACACACACAAACGAGCCTTCGGTTCCAAAAGGTAATAGAAATTGCTGGTAATAAAAGCTTTCTATGTCCTCTAGACCTAACCCAAGCAGCTTGAGAATCCCTTGCTTATGCTTAGAAATATTGCCCTCTCCAAATCCCAGGCAGCATAGTGATAGTTCCTTTTGGTCAGAGATTTTTATTCCCTTCCCTCGGAGTTCTGATGGGACAAGTGTTCACTCCCATCTCCTCTTGATGGGGGTGGGGGAAGCAATCAACAAAGTCTTTGAGCTTTGATGTTTCACAATGGCTCATTTCGTTTCAATGGGTCTTCTTGTGTGCAGGACCAGCACTTTACATTAATTTATGCTTCTTTCCTGTTTGGTGAGTTACACAATTACAGAGGTTTACAATGCAAACACTCAATATACCTTTATACCATGTTATAAGTGAGATCAATACATGCAGCAGCCTACAAGTCTAAACACATTCTTATAAACTTTGCATCTATTCTAACAATGCTAACACACAGGTGAGCCAGACTGGTTTCCTTCTATGCATTTGTCGGTGTTCAGAGAGGCAGAGTTGCCTTGGCAGGAGCTGGTACCTGGTCTGCCAGCATCATATACACCGCAGCATATATTAATGCATATGCATACCTGGGCTCTAATTCTGTCCTTGGGTACATGTGTAGGGTTCCATTATAATCAATGGGAGCTGCACACATGCATCTAAGGGCAGGAATTTTCCGTTAGCATGAATTTTTCAGAAAATGTAATTATTATGTATGATAATTTTAGCTAATGAATACATTTGTATGACTCATTTATTATGTATCACTCATTTATAAGATGTTCACAGCATGTATTATTAATTATTATTAAAACCATGTATTTATTTTAATTCATATTTCATTAGAAATTAAAGAAACGAACATAAGGGTTACTTCTTTGAAATATTGCAGACTTTCTTTTTAACCTTTTCTAAACTGAAATATAGTCTCCTCTGCATACAGAGCAGATCCAGTTCCCATAGAAGTCGATGGACTTTGGATCAAGCCCACTGTACTATAACATATTTTGGAAAGGCTATTATTAGGGTATTAGCCTACTGTAGGCACATATAAGGGAATATAGGAAGATAATTGGAATAATAGAAGCTGGGACTCAAAAGACTTCATTGGCCATCAAGTACAAACACAAACACAACCATTTGCAGTCCTTTGAGATGAATGTGTTTTGGGGCAGGAGCCGTCTCTATTTCTGTGTTTGGTACAACGGGGGTCTGTGTCTGACTGGGTCTCCTAGGTGTTTCCACAATACACGCAATAAATAATAATGCCAGTCATAATAATATTGTTATCTAGTGTTGTTGTTTTTTTAATTTTTGAAATGGGGCTCTATTTTGTATTTATATTTTCTGCCATCTTGTGCTACCAGTTCATCAGTTTTCCGTAGTGGTGAAGAAAGGAAAGGACTCTTTTCTTTAAATCACAAGAATTTTTTTTCTTTAGAGGCTTTTATTGAAATGTAGTTGTTAATAAATATAGCTACATTTTCAGAATCCGTTTCTCCTGTTCAAACCCTATACATTTATTTCACCAACCAGTTTGCTTTAAATTAGGTTAAATTGGATATTACTAACCCTTGAGGAACAGAGAAAGAGATTACCTTTGATTTTAAGAATTGTTAATTTTGTTTACTGAGGGGAATAAAAGACATATTATTCTTCCACCACTTGGTATTCACCTTTGGTAATCATCCATCAATGGAAGTCTTTCCATTGATCTCAGTAGGCCTTAGATCAGGCTCTTTGCCCTTTAAGATGATGTCAGTTGAGGGCTCTCTCAAACCTTAATCACCCCAGACTGCTTGGAGCTCCTGTGCTAAGAGGGCTTCTCTCAATGACCAATTTTGAACCAGCCCCAGTGAGAAAAGACTAAGATGCCTTTAAAACCAAACAGGCCCAGTTCAGTCTCAGTGCACAAATTGCCACCAAACTGAACCCTTTATGTTAGGGGATACCTGTGAGCATGCAATGTGTGAGTGGTGTTCACTGGTGTCAATGGGATAAAATAAACTAGATGCATAGCTGGTTCGTTCACCAAGCCAAAAAAAGTGCTGCCACAAGAGAAATGAGCCATTTAGGATACCCCCAGTAATGCAGTGTCCCCTTCACTTTTTGGGGTCAGCATCCTACTGTGGTTCTAAAATAAGAGTTGGGATTCATGAAGGAGAGCAGTTGGACAGATATCTGGTGGCGCATAGTCCCAATTTCCAGAGTTTCCACAAAGTGATCAATCACTGAAGAGGCAGGTGGAGACTGAGGCTGGGTTGAAGGTAAAATAGACTGTAAGGGCACCAGTGATCTTTCTTCTACTCCAAGAAACTGGTGAAGAAGGCTGGGCTGGTGAGGGTCATAGAATATGAGAGATTGTGTATGAGATCTGTATGAGCAGATCTATGAGATCTGTATGAGCAGATCTCCTGTAAAAATAATTTCTTACTAAGGTGTAGTAAGGCCTATATAAAATGTAGATGATGTTCTGAGAGAGCTTCTCACCTGATGTGATCATAAAAGGCAAAGTATCAAATACTGGTTCTCCTGACATCTATGAGTTTTGCCATTCATTTTAGTAGGAGCAGAATTTGGCCATAAGTGAATCCCCAAAAAACAAACTAATAAAGCAGGCTTTGTTCCTTAATAAATAAAAGTTCTTCCGAGACTGATCTTGTAGGCCTGATCCAAAAGTCATTGAAGACAATGGAGAGATTCTCATTGACTTCAATGGGACCCATTCTTTCTGTTTGCTGTATGGTAGTACCGACATAGAATCTCATCAGCAATAGCAAACCAGTCATCCAGCCAGCCAGTCAGCAAACCAGCATGTAAATAAAAGAATTATCTCTGCCTACAAAAATCTGGCAATATCCACATTCCAAAAGAGTGATTCATTTTTCAAATCAAACTGATTTTTAAAATTCTGGGATCAAAGGAGTGCTGTAAATATTCTCTTTTTACACTTTAGCAACTTTAAAATGGCCAAACTAATGTGGATGTATAATGATAAAATAAATTTGTTCCCCAATGCTTGGATATTAAAGTTCAATTCATAGGGAATTTCTACAACTAGATTAAAATCTACTGAAAAACAGATTTTATAATGGGAGTGCTAATACAGCCTTAATGATGGTGGCCCAACTGTGCTGCTATACTATCGACCCTTTATTTCTGAGGTGCATTATTTGAAAAATGTCTGGTTCCAAATGTAGCAAAATGAGAAATTACAGAGCCTGTCTAACAAATCAAAAATAAATGAAGTAACAACATAAAGGTAAATTTACAGTTATTTATAATTTACCATTTTTACCTTGTTTTCAATTGTCTCTTAGTCCTCTTCATTCTAGGAGCCCATTACATTTTATTATGCTAAACCTTATCTTGTGTCACATAAATTACAGTTAAAGATCTTAATATTAAAGCCTCTTAGCTCCAAGACCATATTTCAGGCTTTGTTCAAACCAGACATTAATGCTGAAATTGAACACAGATCACTTTGTCATCATTACCTATGATCTCAAAAGTATAATACAATCTTTGCTATATATGGCACAAAAAATGCTTCTTTGTATAATACTGAATTATGGAGATATATTGGTATTCTTAATATTTTGACAAAACAATAAAACTAAATATGTTAGCTCTCCAATAGATACCAGCACATCAGCCTAGCTACTATAGCAACAGTTATACAGATAAAGGTTTATTTATTCCCGTTAAAATAGGAAATTACTCATAAACTTATTTTAATCCTGATTCCAAAAGCCTGTTTGCTAATACTATACCTTGTATAAGAAAGATTAGTAGACCTGCTTTGATTCTATAGCTATCTCTGTTTACATGACAATGCTGTCCCTTCTGCAGCTGTTGTTCCATCTGTGACTCGAGTGATGCTAAACATCAATACAGAATCTTTCATCTTCCTATGTGTTACTTACTTCCTTGCCAGAACTATCTAAAGATGGCGTAACACTTTCTTTATCAAGAAAATTTCTGGAAGCTCAATAGTGATCTGGACTGCATGCCTTCACAGGAAGGGAATAGGAATCCTGATGCCACTATGCAGGTTTCCTGCACCTTTACTTTGGACATGCCATGAGTAAGTAAGTGCTGCCTGCTTGCTTACTCCTTCCTTGGGGCAGAGAGTGGGTAGGGAGGGGTGAGGTATGGGCTCCACTCCCTCCATTTGCTGGCCAGCAAAGATGAGCACAAGAGTTAGTGCTTTGCTGATGATGTAGGCCACCAGCAAATTACTGTCCCTCTGGAGGAAGGCAGAATCAGGGAACAAATTGTGTCTTCTTCCCTGGGATGCTTCTGGGGCAGTGCTTCAGCTCCCCAAACTTTGTCCCCTAATGGGACAAAATCTAGCCCTTAACTCATCAAATCCAAATCTCTCCCTTTTGGCAACTAGATCCCAAACGATTATTTATGAAAGGATTTCTCGTCTATGCCAGCAGAGGCTTTGTAGCTCCTCTGAGAGTTCTCTTCCTCGTGCACTCTGGATTCATTATTTATTGACTGATCTCGAGTTCCTCATGGATGTGCACATACTGAGCTAAAGTCTGATCTCAGTTACAGCATTGTAAATTGGGGAAAAGCCCATTGATGCCCGTGGAGCTGTCCCAGATTTATATTGGTGTAGTTGGGAACAGAATCTGACCTATATTGCAAGTCCATCAAGTGGTTGTGTCAGTGTACATGTTTCAAGAGGTCATGCAACATGTTGGGAACAGTATTTTTATAGGAGACACCTGGATAAAATTCAATGCAGAATTATAACAATTTATAGAGGGTATCCTAGAATACTGGGCAATTAAAAAAAGTCAGACATGGCATTTCTTTTGAGAAGAGCTCTTGTAAGATGAGCTATCTCACTGCCCCATTAGCAGGAGGTGGTGGAAGCTCCTGCATGCCAGAAATAGTAATAGCAAATAATATTTTAGCTGCTTAGTTGCCATTTGTCTGATTGCTATTGATTATTAATTTTGTGTGATAGGTCACTAAGTCACATGGTACTGTTTCTGTTGCCTGATTGGATGAATGGTACTTTTTAAACAGTAGACTAACAAATAACAAATAATGCACACTCTGGTCTGCAGACATTACACCCTTGTTTGCATACAAATTAAGGCACTGTACAAAGTACAAAGATTCATGCAAAAAAGTACTTGCTACTGTAACTATTTGTGAATAGTGAATATAAAGGTTGAAATTAACAGCTGTCCCAAATGTAAACAACTACCACAACCGCTATTTTATATAATCACCCAACTCCAAATAGGTACCAGCTACTTATAATTGTTGCAATATAATATTCCACACAGTGGATCAAAATATTGCTCTCCCCTTGTTATATTTTGGGCTACAGGAACATCTCTGATTATCATGAAAGGGTTAGTTTTAATATACATTTTTTCATTTCAACTGGATGCAAGGTCATGTGTTCTAGTGATGGAGGTATAAATATTACATTGGATGGTTAGAAGAGTCTTGCTCCTGTTCCTGGAGAATCCCCTGGGGTAAAATATTTCGTCAGGGCTGCTGCTTGCCTGCTTGTTTTAATTTGCTTACATTTTACAAATAAATAGATACACAAATGAATAAAAAGAGATTGTTGACTTCAGACAATCATATTAATAATCCAGTTCTGTTATCTTTTTAGAGGTTTGCCATTTTAAATGCATATTAACATTATTCTTGGAATAGCGATATCTCTTTTTCAATCATAAAATAACTTTTATATTAAAAAGAGTAGCTATGGACTTCTGGCTAAAGCGCTAAATTAGGATCCAGGAGAGCTGGGTTCCCTTCCCAGCTCTTCCATAGTTTTCCTGTATGACACTGGGCAAGTTATATAGGCACTGATCCAGTAAAGTACTTAAGCATATGCTTGATCTTAAACCTATGAGTAGTCCCAATTAACTTCAATAGGACTACTCATGGGTTTAGATTTAAGCATGTGCTTAAGTGCTTTACTGGATCAGAGTATTAATTTTTCTGTGCCTCACTTCCATACCTGTAAAACAGAGATAATCATACTCCTTTTCTCCTACCCTTTGCCTGTCTGGGCTATTTAGATTATTAGCTTTTTGCAGCAGGGCCTCTCTCTTACTATATGTATATAGTGCACCGAGCACAGTGGGAACCTGATCTCATTTCAGGATTATTAATGATACTGCAATACAAATAAAAATAATAATAACAATTCCCTGCCTTAGCTATGCCACAGGAGACTCTGGTAGACTGTCTATCTCAGACTTTTCCATAGATGGTATTTCTGTTGGTCCTGTATGCATGATCATTTTGTAAGTGCCCACTTTCCTGATGTGTTTTGTGGTGTGCACTTCTTTATGGTCTTCAGAACCTGCTGTTGTTACATGTATGCTAAATGATGACAATTCATTCTGTTCATTTATACAGCTACACTTTTATTTGCAGGATGGTTATTAACTGGGGATTGTTAATTATGTCGGAAGATAATTTCATTAAAAAAGCAAACTATCTATCATACGTAGTCCTGTCATGAGTGCAGGGGACTGGACTAGATGACCTCTCAAAGTCCCTTCTGGTCCTATGATTCTATCCTGCTTACTGCCTAACAGGCAGACATTTGGATTTGGGCATTTTGTTTGTTCGTTTGTTTGTTCATATGAAAGTCAAGCAATTAACTGATTCATTTGATTGAAAGAAAAATGTATCGTAATTGCTTCAGTCTGTCCAGCAACTACTAGAATTTTTTGTTGATGGCATAAGAACAGCAGACCTCTATGATACATCACCTGTGTTTACTGTTTTACAAAGCTATTGCCATTTGGGCAATAGCTAACAAAAGAGGCATGAAATCTGCCATTTCCGGTTAGTCTTACCTGTTGGCCTTACACACGTGAGATGCTAGGAAGTGTTGTGATGAAATTGGTTTTCTTTGGTAGAATAGTTTAGTCCATGTCAATCCAGTCTGCAGATGCAATATATTTATAAGGCCCCAGACCTGCACTTATAAAAACCATGACTAGCTACCTGCCCCATTGTGACGATTCTATATCTGGATAAGGGGGCCAGGATGGAATATAAATTAACCTGCCCATGCTATGCTCATCCCTGACTTTATTTTACCCTCATTGTGAAGGTGTAATATTGGGGTCTTCAGGGTGCAAGGAGAACAACTCCACATATGGAAATTCAGGCCCTGACCCTGTAACATGTTATGCATGGGTGGGATGCCACTGAAGGATACAGCCGCTTGGCAGCATGATACACACTGTAGGGTCAGAGCCTTAGCCAGTCTGCCCTTTCCGTACTTTGTGCACAGTGGCTAGTGTTACCATTTACAGCTAACTGAAATGTGGTGGGCATTTTTAAAAAAATGATATTTCAAAATTCAGAATTTCATATTCTAGGACAAGTTAGACCTGCTGACTGAAGAACAGCAAATAAGTTCACTGAAAACTTGAACAATTCTGACCAGGTCAAATTACCACCACCTTAGTCTCTAGGAATTCTCTGTAGTGAAGCCGACAGCGTATAAGCAAAACTGCAGATAATGAGGTAACATTATTTATTTATCTAGGTGAAAACTATTTGGGGAATTTTTTAAGGCATAACCACTCTCCTGATTTAGGGCAGGTCTACATTTCAAATGCACCGATGCAGCTGTGCCACTGTAGCACTTAAGTGAAAACGCTCCTATGCCGACAGGAAAGCTTCTCCTAGTGGCGTAGTTAATCCACGTCCGCTGCTCCCATTGACTTCAGTGGGCCAGAATTTCACCCATACTGAAGGAGAAACAAGTCTTGAAATGTAGGAGTTCATTTCTTACACGTGTTTTATCCCCTTTAAATCATATCCCGTATCATACAGGTGTTGTATCAGCTTAAAGGGCCTGATCCAAAGTGCACTGAAGACAATGCAAAGTCTTTCCACTGATTCCAACTGCCTTTGGATTAGGCCCTAACTGCTTAGTCAATATGGTCCTTATAATCTTCTGTGCCTATATGAAAAAATATTCACATCCATTTTTTTCTCCAATATTACATTACTGATTTGTAAAAATTATTTCACTTGAAATTCAGATTAAGCTTTGATGATTTTTACTAGTGACCTTCATTATAATTATTTTGTCTTTTGCAGATGTCAAATTAAAATGATTTATCAATTCCAAAGTTAAAACATATTTCCGATGATCGTGATAATTCTCTCTCAGATGAGAGTCCATCATGTTTCAGACGTTAGGGTGGCAGAGTGCTGTAATGGCAGCCATAAGTCAAATACAGATTTATATATTGGGGACTCCCTTGATGTATATCAAGATGAAGATATCTAGTGGGTTCTTTCTCAATCCCAGCAGAGATTCAGTAGCATAAGAGGCTTTACATTGGATCCCAAACAGAGAGGTCTTCTTTTATCCTTATTGGAGATGAAAATGCCCACTGACAGCCACTTTATATGTTATTTACAAAGAAAAAATGTAAATGGAAGTGCTAATTCACCCTTCTTTTTTAGGGAAACTTTGAAGTGTGTGGTTCATGCGGTTGAATGCACTGTTTTTCAGTTCTCCCATCTACAAAGCTCTATCTGTTAAATAAATCGCCACATTAAAATAGTAGAGCCAATGATGTTGGCTTTTTTTTATCTTGCATGAAATAATTATGTCTACAGGAAAAATATTTTTACCATGTTATGTTTTAGATATAAATTTGTTTCATTTCAGATGAAAGCGAAATATAATTTTACTTCCCAAGTGTAAATTAGATCCAGTAAAATGCAATGGAGTGTAAAGTAGACAGTTGGATGTATTAGAAGTAAATTCTTCCCACAAAAATCTTCTGTATGTACATGGTACTATCTGGCAGGAAAACTTATTGCCAACTTAACTATTCATCCACATATTATACGACATATTACAGAAAATCATCAACATTGTTTCCTTATGTTGAGGAGAAAGCTTGTTCAAAGCACAATTGTTGCTATTTTAATATGCTTAACCCAGCGTAAATGGAAGAGCATGTGAAATTTAAGGGAAAACATATAGAAATTTCTTTACAATTTGAACTGGTCCCAGTTGATTAAACATCTCTAAAAAAGATTGCTGATTTTAAGGAACTGATTCTCTCCACCTATACTCATGCCAGCTAGTACCTTAATCCATATAATTAGTCCCACTGAATTCATGGGCCTACTTGAATGGTACTTATTATTTGCAGGTGTGGCTGATTTGGGCCCAAAATGTTTCATTTTTCTTATCAGGGTATCAAGAATTACTCCTGTTCTATGTGTCATTCTAGTAAAATCGGTTATCACATTAATGGTGATGTGCAAGTGAAAGATAACAGAAGTTTATCCTTACATATTTTCACAAAACTATTTTAATACAATTAGAGATTATATTATTATTACTGTCTGATAGTGCCAAGTGGCCCCTCATAATAGGGCTTATGTGGGATTCAAGTGATACATAAGCTTTGTGCTTGCTGTCTGCAGGGGGTGAATTTTACCCTTCATCAGCACCAAAAGGAATAAACAGAGCAAGGACTAGTGCTCAGTGTTAGAGGTTATATACATAAACAGAAAATCCCCCACAAACTCATTGAATGGTGAGTGTACACTGTAATTTACTCACCATGGCACAAATCCAGAGCCCGGCATCCACTCAGAAATCTGACAGGTCATGAAAGGAGAAGACTGCATAAAGCAGATCCTCCAGGCCTTCTGCACCACCCATGCAATCCCTCCAAACTTGTGTAGCTCCAACTTTGCCATATGGCTTTGGAGATGCTTCCTTCCACAAGTTTAAGAGAAGGATTAGCCACTGCCCCTTTCTTTCTGTGCAAGCTGGTCTAGCTCCACTAGCTTTTGCTCCATTCTTCCAATGTAAAAGGCAGAACACCTGGACTCAATTTGACAACTAACACTTAGATATCACAATGGCGCTTAGATACTATGATGACAAGCACTATAGAAAAGACTAAGGTGAAAATGTTTGATGTGAAAATCCTCCTATTTTTTCTATCATTATTGTGTTTTAATGGTACTGAAGTACAAACCACTCACTGGAATAAAGGGATCTATAAATTAATAAAACTTTTTTGTTATTTTTCATAGGCCTCCATTATTAGTACAGTGAAAAGTGTTTTCAATAACCACTCAAGGGATTGACAAAAATCGTCTGTTTAAGGAGGTGATATTCAAATACAGATGAAGTCAAATTTTGCATTGGGACATTTTGGTCTCTTAAGACAGAAAGTTTCCTAATAATTTCTTCTGCAAGATTTTAGGCTACCTGTAATTTCTGAAGATCTGAATCTCTATGTAGTATTAATTTTATATAGTTCAGGCCCTACACAAATTTTTTGAGAAAAGCAGTGTAAAATGTTCACCATTAAATAGCATCTTTGATATTCAAGCAGATCAGATTTAGGGAACAAACTAAGCTATCAAGAGAGGCAGAGTTGTGCAGAGAGACCTTGTAAAGCACCTATGAATAGTGCATTTAAAAGATAAATATCCTGATTATATGTCATGTTGGCAATCATTTAAGAATTACTATGAGAAGCCAGAAGTCCGGACTGGCAAACCAGGACTTGGCGAACTTCGAAGAGATTTGAGAACTAGGCTGATTGAGATTCATAGACAAACTCTTTACTGTTACAAAACTCTTTTATTAGTCCCAACAAAAAGATTGCTGAACTTCATAGGTCATAGAAATGTAAAGCACTTTCATAGGAAAACAAGAAAGACAGGAGTTGGTATGGTCTGTGTTTTGCGACTGAATTGACTGAACATCCCAAAATGAACAGTAACTTCATTTCTGTTGTCCACTAATGTGTTTTCACATGACAGTCCTTTTGTTAGTTTGCTGAGTTTGAAATCAATGGAAGTTAAGAGCCTAAATACTTTTGTGGATATGGGCCTCGGGCACTCCAGGCAAAGGAACCCTGACTGTGAAACTCCAATCCAGATCAGCTCATACTAAACCCTGGGCAGAGCATGTTTAGATCAATTGAGGTCAGACTAAATGATCTGGTGGTTCCTTCTGGCCTTAAACTCCATGACACTAAAAAGCAAGACCCACCCTTTTGCTACATCATTCCTCCAGTAGTGGCTTCTTTCATGGGTTATAAGAACATAAGAATGGCAATACTGGGTCAGACCAATGGTCTATCTAGCCCAGTATCCTGTCTTCCAACAGTGGCCTGTTCAGAGGGAATTAACAGAACAGGCAATCATTGAGTGATCCATCCCGTCATCCACTCTCAGCTTCTAGCAATCAGAGGCTAGCAACACCTAGAGCATGGGGTTGCATCCCTGACTATCTTGGCTAATAGCCATTGATGGACTTAGACTCCGTGAACTTATCTAATTCTTTTATGAACCTTGTTATAGTTTTGGCCTTCACAATATTCCCTGGAAACAAGTTCTACAGGTTGACGGTAAGTTGGGTGAAGAAGTACTTCCTTTTGTTAGTTATAAACTTGCTGCCTATTAGAGTGACCCCTGGTTCTTGTGTTATGTGAAGGAGTAAAGAACACTTCCTTATTCACTTTCTCCCCACCAGTCGCGATTTTATAAACCTCAATCATATCCTCTTTCACTCGTCTCTTTTCCAAGCTGAAAAGTCCTAGTCTTTTTAATCTCTCCTCATACAGAAGCTGTTCCATACCCTTAAACATTTTTGTTCCTCTTCTCTGTACCTTTTCCAATTCTAATATATCATTTTAGATGGGGTGACCAGTATTGCACACAGTATTCACGGTGTGGGGATATCATGAATTTATATAATGGCATTATGCTATTTTCTATCCCTTTCCTAATGGCTCCTAACATTGTTAGCTTTTTTGACTGCCGCTGCATATTGAGTGGATGTTTTCAGAGAACTGTCCGCAGTGACTCCAAGATATCTTTCTTGAGTGGTAACAGCTAAATCAGATCCCATCATTTTGCATGTATAGTTGGGATTATGTTTTCCAATTTCCAAAACTTTGCATTTATCAACATTGAATTTCATCTGCCTTTCTGGTGCCTAGTCACCCAGTTTTGTGAGTTCCCTTTGTAATTCTTCTCAATGCTTTGGACTTAACTATCTTGAGTAATATTATATCATCTGCAAATTTTGCCACCTCACAGTTTATCCCTTTTTCCAGATCATTTGTGAATATGTTGAACAGCACTGATCCCAATACAGATCCGTGGGGGACATCACTATTTACCTCTCTTCATTCTGAAAACTGACCATTTATTCATATCCTTTGTTTTCTGTCTTTTAACCAGTTACTGATCCAGAGAGGAACTCCCCTCTTATCCCATGACTGCTTACTTTGCCCACTGGGATAAATACAGATGGTGGTTCCACAGTACGCTCAGAAAGTTTTCTTGCAGGGAATAAGTCAATCATTTCCAAACTCATGTGTTACCAATTCAGTGCATTTGTGCCGTTTCTTCTCCATCCAACCTTATTTGGAGGTTGTGTCTACATCAGTGTTGTTGCTGTTGGTTTTAAACATCTGATGTAATGCAAATTTGGGGTTAATCTAGCACCCATTGAAATCAGTGGGAGTTTTGCTCTTGAATTCAGTGAGTGAAAGATCAGATCGTTCATTAACAAAAAGAAAGATTCAGGGTAGGGAATCACAGAAAATAAGTTTGGGGGAAATGTTTCTATATAGCTTTGCATGAGATCTTTATTACTTTGCACAGTGGGGAAACAAAATAAATGTAAACCAATAGTAGTTGTTACTTGTAATAAGTAATGTGATACTGTTGCTTTTCTACACAATATAAACAACAGTTAAGTAATACAGGATATATTGAGTGAATGATAATTCCCAAAAGTTCCTGATTTCATTCACATCAACAATTTGGTTAAACAATAATTTCCAGAAACCACAGCCTTTTAATAAAGATATTCACTGCTGGCAGAAATCTCATCCTCCTCTCTATTTATACCTCCCTATATTTTCTAAAGGTTTTCTTCTCAGCACTTTGTTACTCAATTATGCATCATGTTTACCATGTTCATTTTACAATTACATGACTGTAAGGTTGGAAGCAGCAGCTGCTCTGGGAGGCTAAGAAGAATCTTGGTTATCTGATAGCTCCCTTGACTCATTTTTCCGCCCCAGAAATAAGATGCATCTTTGATTTGCTCCTTGCAAACAGACAGAAACAAACCTCCCAAGATTTCCAAGAAGCTATTCTGGGTGGTCACTTATGGCAACTGGTTAAAGAACTATACAATCTGTATTATTATCTTCTTCTGAATGGAGAAGCATAATATGATTATAATGGCTAAATATATGCCAGAGTTTATTCTGTCAATCAGCTGTGCATTACACAAGATCTTGTATTGAAACACATTGCAAACATGTATTTTAGTCAGCCCAGGCTTACTCACAGTGGCAAAAGGAAGACAAAGGAAGCAGTAGCTCCCTTTATTCCACATTGGGACCAATTAGCTCCAAAGGGGAGATGGCTCTTTTAGCAGCAGTGTCACTATAATCCACTCACCTCTGGTCAGCTGCTGCTGTGAATGTGGGAAAATATGCCTCCCGTTGGCTGGTGCTCTCTGTGGCAGCTAGTGGAAAAGGAGGAGATAGTGATAGTGACATTATGACACGGGCTAAAAGCCAAACTATTGATGATTGCCAAAGAGACAGGGCTTTGCCACTAACTGACCTGTCTCCATGGTTGAATCCAGGCATAGGATAGAGGGGTCCAGACTTCACTCATGTTTCAAACCTGAGTTTGCAAACTCAAGGGTTCTGGGGGTGGTCAGGGCTTAAAACCTGTTAATCCTTCTGTTGTTGTGAGGTGGGTGGAGTTACTCTTCCCTGTATTAGAGAAAAGCTCACCATTAGAAGCTGATGGAGTCTTGTCTATGGGTGGTGGTGTTCTCTCATCATAATAGTTGAGCCTTTTTTTCAGGTTGTCTTTCCTGATGTGGTACAATGGAACCTTGGAATCCTTCATCAATGGTTTAGGGGGAGGTGCTCAGAGCATGCCCACTCCAAAATTAATTTGCAAGAACAAGCCACTATCAGGCATAAATTGTTACTGTTAGTAAAGTGGGGACTGGTAATGCCACTTTCTCCTTAATCTTGTAGGCATTGTCTTCCTCTGGAAAAAGTAAACAGTATAACTCTGCTCTTCTGTCACTGACCACCAAAGCTTCCAGATAAACAAAGGTTGGCCACATCCCTCAACAACAGTGGCCACCATGAATTTTGTTTGATAGACTTTTTTAGGCTGACTATGTACTTTGAAAGAAAAGGCAGTTTTATACTTCCACATAATCATATTTAAATTATTTATATACCTATCAAAGGAGACACTGATATAATTCACCTCTGGATCAATGGTTCATATCCAACCCAGTTCAGTCATGTCCAAAACGTGCTGCCTTCTGCAACTAGAGCGGTGCCTATATTAGTTGGTTCTCTTACTTCTGATCCAAACGGATGGACTGTCCACATCATATCTGTGACTGGCAC
This sequence comes from Emys orbicularis, assembly GCF_028017835.1. Classification (NCBI taxonomy): domain Eukaryota; kingdom Metazoa; phylum Chordata; order Testudines; family Emydidae; genus Emys; species Emys orbicularis. The sequence goes on along the minus strand of NC_088689.1, from coordinate 20,161,963 downwards.
CTTTTTGGCAGCTTCAAAAAAAGAGGCCAAGGGCTGAATGGACAAGTAGAATGCAATTTATAAAGTTGAACTTTTAGCTTTAGAAAGTGTAAAGACTTATTAGAGGGTGAGATATCACAGGACCAGGCAGTAACTTTTCTGTTAGAGTTAACACAATATACAGTATTAGGAACTGCACTGTATATATCTCATAAACTAGTTGGTCTGCTGTACACTGAATGCCTGCAGTCTCATAAAATGTTATTCTTTGCTTTATCTTGTTAGCATAATGTGAAGCTTCATTAAGCAGCCAGATTAATCATATAGTAATTGGATATAATGAATTTAATTTTGTAATTTCTTTTTCATAATGAAACAAAGTCATATTTTATAAACAGGCAAAGTATTGTTTTGAGTTATGAATTTATGTTCATGTTTGGCAAAAAAACGCACACCTGAGGACTGATGGCTATTTTTTTAATCGGACATTCTGGTATGTGGTTGGTGGGGTTTGTTTTGTTAGTCCCTACAAGGACAGCAAATGAATTGGTGCTGTTTGGGGAAAGCCAGCAGCTTCATCTGAGGTAAGCAGTGGTGGTAGATTGCCTGCCTCCAGTATGTAATTCTGAATCCATGTGGTGAATAGCCAAGAGAGTGTGGAAACAGGGTGGGGAAGGTAAAACATTGCAGGGGAAATGTCATAGCAACTGCCAGACAGGATTAGACCAGAGATTCACCAAATCCTGTACCCTGTCACTGACAGTGGCCAGCACCAGGTACTTAAGAGGCAGATGTGAGGTAATCTACCCCCATACTGGGTTTTAGCCTAATCTGTAATACTTAGAGACCAGAGTGTCATGCCAGTCTGATAACTCACAATACAATGTGGCACCTCCAAGCACATCAGTATAACATGGGTGTTGTAGGTGCTCAGGACCTCCCAGAGTGCTCAGCACTTCACAGGCCAGACATTAATGTCGGAACCCCAGTGACTTTCTGATGACCTGTGCTTATAATATCCTCCACCCTTCCCACTAGTTGGTCAGTGAAGATGTTCCAAAGAAATAAAACCTAATGATAAAACAGTACTTGAAATATCAACATCCCTGCCCTAATTAGAGTCGGGCCAATGGGCACTAATTGCATAACTGAAATGCACCCAGTTGAGTTCTTTCTATTGTAACTTGACTACGCGTCTCAGCACTGATTAATAGAGGCAGAGCTGCAAACTAAAATGCAGTTAATTTATTGTAAGTTTTATTAGGCATATAAAAGGAGACCAGGAATTACTCGCCTTTCGTTGCTAGAGATACATTTCATCTATGACTCAGACCAGATTCTTCACAGATTAAGCTTGTTAATTTTACTTATTGCCAGCATTCTTCCCCACATTGCTGCAGCGAGAGCCATGGGCTCTTGTCTAAAATGGACAGAATGAAAAGAACCGGGGGGCTCCGGACAACAGTTACATTAACTACTTTGTCCTTTTAATTCATCTAATTACATGCAAGAAAAAAGAAACAGACCATTTGCAGGCTGCCTTTAGTTGCCTTTCTGCAATGATGCTGAGCCAGTGCTTTTGTGGGCTTTTTGTTGTCTTATTAGGGAGCTTTTGTTCAGAGAGATGGTTAAAGCCATTTTCAGCAGCTAGCGAGATGAAACAGTTTCAATAAGGACACAATGTACTTGTTTAAATTACCTTTCAAAATGCTCAAAACCATTAAGGGGGAGGTGCTGCAAATAAAAGTTGGAATTTTTTTTTGTTATAATGTTTTACCTTAATAACAGCTTTTATTTTATTATAATCCATTAGCTGACAATATTATTCTATAGATTATTAGGCAGCAATTTTGTTATTTCATCACACTTTCAGCACTCACGCACAGTGCTAGAAACCACAAATCTCCGTATAATATGCTTTCAATTTTGTTAAAATCTATATTTAACTGGTTTGGCTGTGAAACATCTTGGGGGAAAATGCGTTTTTAATTCACTTCTGATTAGCTTAACGTTTGACAGAGCTGAGTAGCGACATGATGGTGTCTTATTTCCATCATTCCTACTATTACCTGTTTCCTAGCTTATCTTATTTATTATTTTCACTTCTCCAGCACTACGAAGCCAATGTTTAATCTGCAACTTCCACTAAAGGGAACTTATCCCATGTTGAATGACCATCACAGTCAGGAAATCTAATTAAAAAGAACTGATGTTCCTGTTTGCTGGCAGGCTAATAGTAATGTGAGGCTCTCAGAATATTTAGTGCCTACAGGTTAAAATAAAAAGTTACCAGTGAAGTTAGCATTCAAAAATCACAAACATAAGGTACGCAAAACCATAGCTGTGAAGGTAAGGAAATAAGGGAGGCAAGTCTTGTCTTGGCTAATCCAGGAGAAACAGTAACATGTTTATCCTATTTCATGAGTGGCATGTGCTTACCTAAACTTAAACTCACTAGGCTCATCTCAGTATTATTGCAAAGTCCTGGTTTTTCCTAGAGGATATCCATGAGACAGCTTAGATTTGGAACATTTTATGACTTTACATTCCTTCTAATTTTTCAAATGAATTTAGTGCTGGGGAAAGGTGCCCCAGAGACCAAAGGCTTCTTTTAATCTTCCCAGCAGGTTGCAGCATACAAGCTTCCTCCCTGCCAAAACACAGTAAGCAGGTGCAAGTCCCACAGAAGTCTCTGGGCCAAATTCACTGCGGATGTAAATGTCAGTGTAATGTAAATATAGAGTGTATATTGGTGATAAAATGGATGTTATTTTCAATGTAGTTTCACTTGCAGGGATCTGACCTTCACAGTGTGTGCAAGATGAATGTAGCCTGCAGGCTGAGTGGTGGAAGCGGATGGGGAGCCTTGTAGTCAGAAAAGCAACAGGATGATGGCAGATAAAGCAGATGCCCCCTACTTTAGTGCATGCCTGCATCCCCTCCACAAGCACTCCCAGAGACCTAACTCTGCCCCTGGTGTAAGTGACACAACTCCCACTGACTTTAGTACTCACACTACACTAAAGGTAAATAAGTAAATTATATTTGTTTTGCATGCCCACTATGGGTGAAAGTTACCAGTGAGATTAAAATCCTCTCCTAGTCACTATGATGCAAATCTGGAATTATACTGACTTCTGTGCCAGGTCCTAGCCATCATTTAAGCCTATAGTGGGGCTGCGCAGACGCGCTGTATTCAGGGCAGCCACCCAGGAGTTGAACTGTAGTGAAATCTGAACTGACCCTGAGCAGGCTAGCATGTACGTGTGGTGGGTCTGACATTCTGGGATGCAAGCCAGACCACTGAGAGGTTGTGTCACCCCTGCCCTGCAATCTGGGTGAGTCACAATGCTTTGCTGCTGTGGCTCCCAACCTAGGCTCCTCACAAACAGTCACACAGCAGGCAGGTGAGACCCTGAGTATCTGTGGGTATGTCTACACTACGGGATTAATCCGAATTTATATAATTCGAATTTGGAAAACAGATTGTATAAAGTCAAATGTATGCAGCCACACTAAGCACATTAATTCGGCGGTGTGCGTCCATGTACCGGGGCTAGCGTAGATTTCTGGAGCGTTGCACTGTGGGTAGCTATCCCATAGCTATCCCATAGTTCCCGCAGTCTCCTCCGCCCATTGGAATTCTGGGTTGAGATCCCAATGCCTGATGGGGCCAAAAACATTGTCGCGGGTGGTTCTGGGTATATCCTCCCCCCTCTCCAGGAAGCAACGGCAGACAACCGTTTTGCGCCTTTTTCCTGGGTGAACAGTGCAGACGCCATACCACGGCAAGCATGGAGCCCGCTCAGCTCAAGACAGCAGTCATGAACATTGTAAATACCTCGCGCCTTATCGTGCAGTTTATGCTGAACAAGAACCTGGAAAACCAGGCGGCGAGGAGCAGGCTACAGCAGCGCGGCGACGAGAGTGATGAGAATATGGACATGGAATTCTATCGAACCGCGGGACCCGGTGCTTTGGAGATCATGCTGCTAATGGGGCAGGTTATAGCCGTGGAACGCCGATTCTGGGCCCGGGAAACAAGCACAGACTGGTGGGACCGCATAGTGTTGCAGGTGTGGGACGATTCCCAGTGGCTGCGAAACTTTCGCATGCGTAAGGGCACTTTCTTGGAACTTTGTGACTTGCTTTCCCCTGCCCTGAAGCGCCAGAATACCAAGATGAGAGCAGCCCTCACAGTTGAGAAGCGAGTGGCAATAGCCCTGTGGAAGCTTGCAACGCCAGACAGCTACCGGTCAGTCGGGAATCAATTTGGAGTGGGCAAATCTACTGTGGGGGCTGCTGTGATGCAAGTAGCCAAAGCAATCACTGAGGTGCTGCTACAAAAGCTAGTGACTCTGGGAGATGTGCAGGTCATAGTGGATGGCTTTGCTGCAATGGGATTCCCTAACTGTGGTGGGGCGATAGATGGAACCCACATCCCTATCTTGGCACCGGAGCACCAGGGTACCGAGTACATAAACCGCAAGGGGTACTTTTCAATGGTGCTGCAAGCACTTGTGGATCACAAGGGACGTTTCACCAACATCAACGCGGGCTGGCCGGGAAGGGTTCATGATGCTCGCGTCTTCAGGAACACTACTCTGTTTAAAGGGCTGCAGCAAGGGACTTACTTCCCGGACCAGAAAATAACCGTTGGGGATGTTGAAATGCCAATAGTTATTCTTGGAGACCCAGCCTACCCCTTAATGCCATGGCTCATGAAGCCATACACAGGCAGCCTGGACAGGAGTCAGGAGCTGTTTAACTACAGGCTGAGCAAGTGCAGAATGGTGGTAGAATGTGCATTTGGCCGTTTAAAAGGTCGCTGGCGATCGCTACTGACTCACTCTGACCTCAGCCAAAGAAATCTCCCCATTGTTATTTCTGCTTGCTTGTGCTCCACAATCTCTGTGAAAGTAAGGGGGAGACCTTTATGGCAGGGTGGGAGGCTGAGGCAAATCGCCTGGCTGCTGATTACGCGCAGCCAGACACCAGGGCGATTAGAAGAGCACACCAGGAAGCGCTGTGCATCAGAGAAGCTTTGAAAACCAGTTTCATGACTGGCCAGGCTACAGTGTGAAATTTCTGTTTGTTTCTCCCTTCATGAAAACCCGCCCCCTTTATTGACTCATTCATTCTCTGTAAGGAACCCACCCTCCCCATTCCCCCAGCTTTCTTTCAAAGGAAATAAAGTCACTATCGTTTAAAAATCATGTATTCTTTATTAAGTGATTATAAACATAGGGAGAGAACCAAGAAGGTAATCTGGGTGAGGTTTGGGAGGAGGATAGGAGGGAAGTAAAAGGCCACTGAACAAATTCAATATAATGACAGCCTTTTGGTTGGGCTGTCCACTGGGGTGGAGTGGGAGGGTGCACGGAGCCTCCCCCCCCCCCCGCGTTCTTACACGTCTGGGTGAGGAGGATATGGAACATGGGGAGGGGGGAGGGAGGTTATACAGCGGCTGCAGCGGCACTCTGTCATCCTGCTGCCGTTCCTGAAGCTCCACCAGACGCCGGAGCATGTCCGTTTGCTCACGCAGCAGCCCCAGCGTTGCAGCCTGCCACCTCTCATCTCGAGCGTCCCTCATGACCTCACGTTCACTGGCATCTTTCCTAAATTTAGATACAGTGTCCTTCCACTCATTCAAATGAGCTCTTTCATTGCGGGTGGATTCCATTATTTCTGTGAACATGTCGTCTCGCGTCCTCTTTCTACGCCACCTTATCTGAGATAGCCTTCGGGACGGAGGAGGGAGGCTTGAAAAATTTGCAGCTGCTGGAGGGAGGGTTGAAAAAAAGGAGAGAAGTTTTTAAAATGATACATTTTACAGAACAATGCTTATACTCTTTCATGGTGAAAAACACTATTCACATTACATAGCACATGTGATTTCAGTACAAGGTCGCATTGTCCATCTTAATATTGAGTGCCTGTGGCTTTGGTGTTAGAGATCACAGACGCAGGTCCGGGCAACAGAATTCAGCTTGCAGGCAGCCATGGTAAGCCATTGTCTTTCGGCTTCTGCGCCCTCCTTTCCCACATACCAAGCAAAGCCTGTTGACTGCTGCGGTTTTCCTGTTAACCTTCAGCAGCAGAAAACAAACTAACCCCCCCCCCCCCCATCCAATTCTCTGGGATGATCGCTTTATCCCTCCCCCCACCGCGTGGCAGGTATCAGGGAAGATCCCTGCAGAAACCAAACTAACCCCCCCGCCGCCCCCTGCCATGAATTCCCTGGGATGATCAATGTACCCCTCCCCCGACCGCGTGGCTGGTAACAGGGAAGATCCCTGCTAGCCAAACGCGAAAAGCTCAGGGCCAATTCCCCCCACTGTGCTTGGCTAACTGCAGGGAAGGATTTCTTTTCAGCCACAGGCAAACAGCCCAGTAGGAACGGCCACCTCTATCCCCTTAATTAAGTTCCCGTATTTCAACCAGGTTACCATGAGCGATATCACTCTCCTGAGGATTACACAGCAAGATAAAGAACGGATGTTGCTTGAATGCCAGCAAACACCGGGACCATACGCTGCCAGGCTTTGTCAGGCAATGATACCAGATTACTTGCTGCAAGCATGGCGTGGTCAAGTGTCCTACCATGGAGGACGGAATAAGGCTGCACTGCCCAGAAACCTTGTGGCAAGGCTTTTGGAGTACCTCCAGGAGAGCTTCATGGAGATGTCCCTGGAGGATTTCCGCTCCATCCCCAGACACGTTAACAGACTTTTCCAGTAGCTGTACTGGCTGCGAATGCATCCCAAGTCCTCAGGGCAAATTAATCATTAAAAAACGCTTGCTTTTAAACCATGTTTTATATTTTAAAAGGTAAACTCACCTGAGGTCCCTTCCATGGGGTCATGGTCTTGGCTACTGGCTTGGGAGGCTTGGGAGGGTACTTCAGTCAGGCTGAGAAAAAGATCCTGGCTGTTGGGGAGAACGGAGTGCTGGGTGATCTCTGCAAGATCGTCCTCCTCCTCCTCCTCCTCTGATGAGACTATCCCCGACCCGGAATCCACAGTCACAGGTGGGGTAGTGGTGGCGGCCCCCCCTAGAATTGCATGCAGCTCGGCGTAGAAGTGGCATGTCCGCGGCTCTGACCCGGAGCGACCGTTTGCCTCCTTTGTTTTTTGATAGGCTTGTCTGAGCTCCTTGACTTTCACGCGGCACTGATCTGAGTCCCTATTGTGGCCTCTCTCCATCATGCCCTTGGAGATTTTTTCAAAAGTTTTGGCATTTCGTCTTTTCGAACGAAGTTCTGCTAGCACTGAATCCTCTCCCCATATAGCAATCAGACCCAGTACCTCCCGTACGGTCCATGCTGGTGCTCTTTTTCGATTATCAGCCTGCATGGTTACCTGTGCTGATGAGCTGAGCTATCTGTGGTCACCTGTGCTCTCCACGCTGGGCAAACAGGAAATGAAATTCAAATTTTCCTGGGGCTTTTCCTGTCTACCTGGCCAGTGCATGCGAGTTCAGATTGCTGTCCAGAGCGGTCACAATGGTGCACTCTGGGACAGCTCCCGGAGGCCAATACCATCGAATTGCGGCCACACTAACCCTAATTCGAAATGACAAAATCGATTTTGGCGCTACTCCGCTCGTCGGGGTGGAGTACAGAAATCGATTTTAAGAGCCCTTTATTTCGAAATAAATGGCTCCGTTGTGTGGACGGGTGCAGGGTTAATTCAATTTAACGCTGCTAAATCCGAATTAAAGTCATAGTGTAGACCAGGCCTGTGTATAGCCACAGCCCTGGTCCAGCCATTCTGACCCCAGCAGCCTGTCAGCAACACACCAGCCATACTCTGGCTTCCAGCAGCCTTGGCTACTACTTGCAGGGTGACCCCAACACACTCTCAGTCCCAAATTTTCCCTAAAATCTTGTATTCTGCACTGTCCAGTTCTCTCCTGGACAGTGCAGATATTATAGGTCCATTTCCCCTGCAAGGGAATAATATCCAACAGTTTACTGCTTTAAATGGAGTTACCACACCACCCAGTTTAACCACATCACTGGAGTAGTTTTGATTAAAGAATAAAACGAGTCTATTCAACTAGAAGAAGAAATAGATTTTAAGTGAGTACAAGTGCAAGGCATTGAAGTCAGACATGGTGACAAGAGAAATAAAGATAAAACACGATCTAGTGCTAAAACTTAAACTAAACTTGGTTCTTACCACACGCGACCAGCAACAGGACTGACCAAATTTCAGGTCAGGATCTCTCCCCAAAGTCAAGTTGGCTGGTTTGTTTTGTCTTCTTAGATGATAGAGAGAGAAATGGATAGGGAGAGAAAGAGAGAATGAATACCTAGGATGTTTTGCCCCTCACTTTTATAGTCCAGTCCCCCTCTGAAGTGGCTTCTTCTGAGGAGTACCCCTCAAAGCAGTGGTTCTCAAACTTTTTTTACTGGTGACCCCTTTCCCATAGCAAGCCTTTGAGTATGACCCCCCCTTAAATTAAAACCACTTTTTTTTATATATTTAACACCATTATAAATGCTTGAGGCAAAGCGGGGCTAGGGTGGAGGTTGACAGCTCGTGACCCCTCATGTAATAACCTTGTGACCCCCTGAGGGGTCACGACCCCCAGTTTGAGAAGTTTAGTCAAACAGTAAAGAAGGCGACGGAAGTCTGAGGGGTGAAGGTGCCCCCATGCTCTTTCTTCTCCCCTGTGTATGCTGAACTGCAGATTTGCCTTGTGTCCCTCTTGCTGTCTCAAGGACCTTGTTTATTACTTATATGTAAATCGAGGTAAACACACATTCCTTTGTTTAAGATAGATCTGCTTGACCACTCCTGCCTGATCGGAGCTAACCGGGGTTTGAACATGTGCTACCAATATTGTTTAGGGGGAAGCCATAACTTTACGTATAATGTCTCTACATACCTTTTCACCATGATATTATTGACCTGCACATTATTAGTTTTCCAGTGATACCTCACAAGGCATATTTTGTACAAAGATTATTACAGTGGTGTATAGGGGGTGGCTCCAGGGATGCATTCCAGGGGCTGTGGGCAGGAAAAGAGACGGGGCACAAATGGGAAGTGGCTGTTTCCCAGCCTATGAAATAGATTAGCTACAGTGGAGAGGCTGCATTGAAGTTCTATATTCTTTTCACAGTCTGGGGGGTTAATTTCATTCCCTCTCCATACAGCCCTATAACAAAAATCAATTAATTGACCAGAGTGGGAGGAATGAATTTCACGCTGAATATCAAATATGTGACGTTCAGTGCAATAACTTGTCACTTTCACACCCAATTCCTGAGCAATGTGGAATTTACACCACTGCTGAATCTAGCATCCTCATCCTCTTTGCTGAAGCTGCCAGCAAGGATGCTGATTATAATGGTGGACTTTGGGATGGGGATGCCTGCCTATTAACCCGTACTGAGACCACCAACCCATTTCACATATGGCAACAGAGAGGCAGCTGTCACATGATACTGAGCAGGTGTTGAGGAGTAGAGCGTGTGAAGATAGCTTTAAGGCCCATCTGGTTCTGAGGGGATGTCTACACTACAGCAGCTGAGCCACGGTAGCCCAGACCCTTCCTACATGGACAGAATAGAGGGCAGTTTTCCATTAATATAGTTAATCCACCTCTCTGAGAGACTGTAGGCAAGTCAACAGAAGAATTTTCTGTCACCTTACCCGCGTCTGCACCAACTACGCTTCTCAGGGTGCAAACATTTTCATAACCCTCAATGACGTAGCTAGGTCAATTTAATATTTAAGTGTAGGCTAGGCCAGAGTTAGGTTGATTCGTGTAGTAAATCAGACCCAATTCAGGGCTGCTCTAATTTATACCTATGACCTTGATCCTGCAAGCTGGTCTACATGAGCAGACCTCTAAGCCTTTCGGTGTGGCTCTACACAGGCGTAATGGTCCGCTTGTTTGGATCAGCTTGCGGGATCAGCTGGTATCTGGTGAGGATACCAGGGCTAACTGCTTTTGTATAAAGTGTCCTGGAGATTTAATGAACCCAAGTGGTTTTTAGGTCTCATTTGAAAGGTTGAAACAATCCACATACTAGTGTTGTATGTGGAACATCTATTCACACACCCTTATATTACTTATCACCAGAGCAGATCTGCTTTCTCCATTCATTGCCACTGCTCTTGGTCTACATACTTTTAGGGGTCAGATGTTCAGTAAAGAACTAGCCAGTTGCAGTAAGGAAAAAATGCATTTTAATAGCACAACTAACCAATCATAGGCCTTGATCCTGCAAAGACATATACGTGCGCCTAACTTTAAGCATTTGCATAAGTCTGCAGAATCAGGGCCACGTTTATGTATGTTTTGTACAGTTTCTAAGCTAACTCTGCAGACCACATATTTGGCGCACAACTTGTGTATCTTAAATGTCAGAACATGGGCACATTTGTTTTCTGTAACAATTATATACAGATAAATATTTTTAGATAAAGATTGCTATGCAAATAGTTACAGCCATGTTTCTACAAGTTCACATAGGAACAAATGAACACTCTGAGTAAGTTTCCCAGACCTGAAGAAGAGCTCAGTGTAAGCGCAAAAGCTTGTCTCTCTCACCAACAGAAGTTGGTCCAATAAAAGATATTACCTCACCCACCTTGTCTCTCTTACGACTAAACAGGCAGATGTTGCTATTTTCAAATTATTTATCAAAATGTTGTTAAGCACAGTCTTTCTTTCCGGTTAGATTGTTATGCCACATATTTACATTTTAAAAATTATTCTAATTGTGAATAATGGTATAAAGTATTTTATCCCAGGCATTCAGATACTAAGGCAATTAATGTGGTATAAAAACTTAAACAGCCTAGATAGATACAGAATTAGTGTCTTCTTCAAAAGCACATTGATTTGCACACATGTATGTTAAGCCACAGGAAAGTTAACTACGGCCTCCAATTTCCTAGATGAACAACCATTAGTGTAATAAGTCTACATTCTGTGTTTTTTTGGTTCTTAAAACTCCCAGAATTGTTTTTCCTTCTTCTTATTAAATCTTACTCAAAACAAACCAGAAAATATTTTTGTTAACATTCACCAGTGAAGGTGAATTATTCTATAAAATTGTCAGTGGATCAGAAAGCACGCCCAGACTGCTCTATTTTAAATTGCAAACCGGGTTTATAATATCTTATGGAGAAAATACTAGATTCTCCAAGTTTGCCAAAAACACCTGTGATTTAAAAAAAAAAAAAAAAATGCAGCTTAACAAATATCCTGAATCTCTGCGTTACTTATGGCAACTGGAGCTGAATAAAAGTGATTTTTATTTCCTCACAAAATGTATCTCACTTCTTTTTAATGGTAATATGTTTCCACAAAATGGTTCTCTCCATGTAGATAGGGAGAAGCCATAGAGACACCACACAAATAGCTCTTTTGATATTCTTTCTGATAAGGCCACCCTTTTACCACACAAAAATTAAGTTTGGTCGGCACATTGTAATGTCCATGTGTTTGACCATTGAACGCCCTGTGTAGCCATTAGAAATAAAAGAAAAATCAATAGGGTTTCATTAAAACAGCAGGCAATCAGGGCTAAGGCACTAGCTTAATTACAGTTTCAGTAGCGTTTGCTTTAATTGGAAAGAATAAAAGAAGTGAAGTGGAGTGAATGAAGAAATTAGCATATCTATCACTGTTGTCACATTGTACCGTGGCCTTAAAGCACTGTTTGCTCTTTAGTATCTCTGAAGCTTTGTGAAGCCCTGAAAAAAATATGAAAAAGGCAATTAGCAAATAATCAGACTGCACCTTTGTAAAATTCTAATTAAAGTCCTTTATAATGCTGGAAATGTATTTTTTATCTTTATTAGATACACAGGATATAATTTACAACATGTTTGTTAATTTTATTTCTTTGGCATAATGCATATATATTTGGCATAATGCATTAATTCATATATAATGAATACAGTAGTAAAGTCTTTGTACTATATGTTAATACTCTGCATTGGGAAAGGCCTCTCAGGCTACTGTCACACATCAAGTCCTCTTCATAAAGAAGTGACTCGTGAACCAACATGGAAGGCTTCCCTGGATGCGGGGCACTCTCTAGTCAATCAAAGATGCAAAGCAAGGATTGAGTTATGCCATGTGGAGAGAGGACACCTGAACACACAAGATCCTGGTAGCCTGAATATACATGAACCACACACAATGGGTTCACAAGGACGTATCCAGATTTGTACTGCTGCCAGCACTAGCCTGCCCAGAAAGGGTAAGGATGGGCTGGGATGGTGCAATGGCCCAACCACCTGCCATTAGCCACATCAGCTGGTGGGGTGCATGCTGCAGTGTGACTTCATATCACCTTGCATAATATACAGCCAAGCTCCATGGTGGCTCTTGGCACAACTCCCATTGACTTCAATGGGTGCTGGATCTTGACTTTGGTGAGCTACTCATCTTGCTGAGGCTGTCGCTATTGCTATTTTCCCACCATTTTATTTATTGATAGAACTGATATGAGCTCCATGTACAATATGCCTTGCGAGTGATTCTGTTCGTAGGGTTATAGGACACGTACATTAAAAAGCTGCAGCTATCAGGGAATCTGCTTGGTGAATACTTGTTGAACACTTCTTGCCTGAGCTAAGATTGGGAGTCAAGGGACATGGAGGTCTGTTTTTTGATCTGACCTTGACCTGCTGAATGACCTTGGGCAAGTCACTTGACCTCAGTTTCCTCATCTCTAAAATGGGGTTGATAATGCTTTACCCACCTTTGTAAAGAATTTCAAGCTCTACAGATGAAGAGCCAGGTTTCAATCTCACCTATACTGGTGTAAATCAGAACTAGCTCCATTAACATCACAGAGTTACAGTGGTGTAGAACTGGTGTAAGTGAGATCAGAATTAGGCCCAAACAGTTATAAAGATGTGCTAATTTATTTTTTATTACTTAGTATTATTATTAACTATTCATATTGAAGAACTAAATTGTTCACAAACAAATCATGATTCCCATGGACTGATTTGCTACTTGAAATTATGCAATGACTATTTTGGGGAAAACACATTTCAGACTATGGATTGCTGATGAAAAAATTGCTAGAACTATTTATTTGAATATTTCAGCAAGTACTCTGTTCCACTGTGTTGCATGATTGGGTGCCTTAGTCACATGATATTTTTTCTGTTCTCTTGTTGGATAAGTGCTGCTTCAATTATGGGGCGGGGGGCATGAATAAGCCACTAGCACTTTGAGTCTGTAGAGCAAGTAAGGGAGCAGTTGATGGAGAGATTAGGAGATAAACTGCCAAGATTACAAAATTTTAGAACATTTTATCTTTTACTTTCTGGACCACATATGTCATATATGGAACATTACTGCTTGATAAGGGATCAAATTATAAATTAGTTTTCTCTCATTACATTATATAAAACCTCATTACATTATGTAAGAGAGAGAGAATCTGTGTGTGTGTGTGTTTACACACATCCAGACATATGTATGCTGTATATATAATACTCATCAAGAAGATCAAGTGCTCTTACTAAATTTACAGGTCTCTGATTTTTTGTAATCCATCAACATACACCACATTCAGTATCACAAACAATTTAGCTATTATGAGCTTGGTCATAGCTATGATTTCTGCCACCATTCATACATGTCCATCTTGTCTGATTGATTTCTTCCGTCAGAAATCTGGCTAGCACTGGGGGGTATTCTGTCCCACTGGCTTGTAATATAAAACTAGTGTCCCATCACCTGTACAAAATAGATAAGATAGATGTCAAAAGCACTGATTGCATTTCCTGTTCTCTAATTTTCTGGGGTCTACCACAATCATATCTGTGAGGAGCAATCACGTTATTTTTGTCCATCTTGTCTCTTTAATTGCTATAGGGCTTAGGCAGTCAAGGTGGTAGCCCTTTTGGAGACAAGGTTGTTTATACTTGTAGAATTTAAGGCTGTGTCTGCATGCTAATACTCTTCCCAGGTCTCTCCTATGTTTGCATGAGTAGTCACAAGAGGGTTGCTTTCCACAGACATTCGTGTGAACAAACTTTGCTTTAATTTTGAATATCGAGTATTTCCCCAAACCACTGACAAACAAACTTACAGTGTAAAGGTCATATTGCCAGATGGCATGAAACAATGTAAGTCCATTGAACTCCATCCTCCAGCACCTGAGAATATTGCCCCTAAGAATTGTTCGCAGAAACTATTCAGAGAATGATTCTAAATAACAGATTAATTCAAGAAAACCACAATGTGATAGCAGACAATTTGTAAACAAAAAAGCAGTGAAATTAATTGAAGACATTTTTCATAACAAATTATTCACCAATTGGTTTTTACTCTTAAATTTCTTTGTGTTTTAACTGTGACTTCATGTTACTGTGAGAGCATAGGTTCCTTTGTTGCATAACTTGCATCTAAGTCCTTTGTATATAAAATAATTGCACAAAGAACAAATTAGAGCTTTGGGCTTTTTTTTTTTTTTTAAATCTGTGGTAGAATTCATACAAAACTATATGAGAGATACTGGTGAGATCCTACCTAGGTAGTTGGTATCTTTATTAATGAGCAGATAAAAATTCATTTACTTGAGAAACCTACATAATGCCAAAGCTGGCTTATTCTCACTAACATCAATTTTTTTTTTTTTTAAATTTGCTTTGAGTTGTTATTTATGTTATTTATTGGTTGCTCCCAGTTTTTGTTTGTTTGCACAGTTTTTGAAATTATATTTCAACAGTTTTTAACATAAAAGTGTGAAAATATTGTTCAGTATTATTCCAAAGGAATTTTAAAATATTTTTATGTTGATTTATCTTTTCATTTTTGTAATATACTTTATTTTTGAACTTCTCCTTTGTAATACTCAGTATAAATGTAAAAAAGTAGCTTGATCATAAATAAAACAAACGGTATTCCAGCTTCCAGCTCTACTGAAGTTCAGTAAAAAAAAAATCCCTTGTTTATAGAAGAGACTATGTATTTCCTAATTTGGCAAGGCCTTTTAGCACATGTCTAACTTGTAGAAAGTGATTTGTCTCACAGGGAGTAATTTTAAAAAGCACTTAGATAATGTAGAGGCCTACGTCCCATTTTCAAAAGTGACATGCCCAGATGTTTAAAATATTTAGGCCTTGCACAACTCATTGTTGCAAAGCCTAAGTCATTTGGGCAGCTAAGTGTCATTTTCAACA
Organism: Emys orbicularis; assembly: GCF_028017835.1. Classification (NCBI taxonomy): domain Eukaryota; kingdom Metazoa; phylum Chordata; order Testudines; family Emydidae; genus Emys; species Emys orbicularis. The sequence goes on along the minus strand of NC_088689.1, from coordinate 20,146,808 downwards.
GTGATTTAGGCAATTAGGTCCAGATCCTCAGAGGTAATTAAGTGCTTAACTCCCACTTAACTCAAAGGAAGTTAGTCACAAAGAGAATCTGGATGTTAGGGCCAGACGTCTAAAAATGACTTTACCCTGGTGCATTTACTTCATTGACTTCAGTGGGAGTTAGGCACCTAGGAGCTTTTGAAAATCCCACTAGACTCTTGATCTGAATCTTTAGGCACCCAGAATATCTTTAAAAATCTGGACCTTAGGAATCTAAATCCCACTGAAATCAATGGCAATTAGATGCTTAAATACTTTTGAGGGTCTGGGCCTAAGAACCTGTCACTTTTGAAAGTAGCTTAAAAATGTGTTTTTGAAAATGTTGCCAATTGATTTGTGAATTACCTTGCTGAAGAGTGGGCAAAAGTGATTGATAAAGAAGGAAATGTATTAAAAATATTGACCGACATATTTATGGACAGACATCTGTTTTGTTAGGTGGTTTCCAGAATTTGTAGAAGTTCTCATTTGTTTTCTTCGAACAAATAACAGGCCTAATGGATACCATTTCCTGCAGCAGGAGTATTCTGCATTCTTGAATCTTGTATTCTTTTTTTCTCTCCCCCACTATGAGAAAAAATGACAAAATAATGTCGCTTGTTGAGCAGATGCTGTCTAGTTTTGCCTCTGCTTCTCACAAGCGCTTCACATTCATGGTGACATGAATGTGAAAACATGAAATCAGCTCTTAACAAAGGAGATATAAAAAGACAGTCTAGGAGACAAATGTTTTGATAAATTACTACAAACAAAAGTGATTGGAATTAATTGTGGGTTTGATATTGTTTTAAATACAGTTTTATAAAGCTTCCTCTTACACAACTACTATTTAATTAACTATTTAAAGTGACTATATCTGCCTTTTCACCAGAGGATTCTTGAAAGACAGAACTATATTTATGGAGTGGAAACACAATTTGCAAATGAACTTTCATATACACAAACAAATGCCTCAAACCAGCTTGGCAGTACGTGATAACTCTATTTGTAATCAAAGGTTAAAGTATACTTAAACCAGTTTAGCAGTTAAAAACAATTTTAATTGAAAATATACATTTGTAATTGCAAATGGAAAGATTTCCTGTAATAGCAGCAACAGACCCATTTTCTAATAAGATGAACAATACAGTTGATGACTGAAGCATCTGTATATAGTTACATACAGCATTTCTGTACTGCAGGCTGCCAATTTATTTCAGCAGTGAAAAGCTTGATTTATTGTTTGTAGCATTACCATCTGTTGTAGTTATTACAGAAATTATATATAAACCAGTTAGTAAACACTTTGCCCCATTGTCTGTTGTTTTGATAATCACCCATAATAACATCTAGCATCAATATGGTCTTTAAACCCGATTTGGGAGTTAATGGAATAAGAGGAGGCAGTCAGTATATGCACCAGGGTAATGTCATTAGGAATGTTTGTGAAGAACAAATTAAATCAGTTGTAAATTGTGCTCTCAAGTCAGCCAGAAAACCAGTCTTGTTCAGGAGAAGGGATTTATATTTTAACCTCGTGCAGAAAATGCACTTAAGCAGATTAAAATAAAATAGGGACTTCGTCAATGGATGTAAATGGTAATTGTTGGAGCTCTAATGGCTTCCTGTTGGCTATGTCATGCACTGGGCACAGCTATTTTAAAGTTAACCAGTGCTTGAGGTCATACTTTTACAGATTCAGTCATTAAATAGGGCTAGACATGTCACTAAATGGCTGATTATTCAAATGATGAGGCTGCTCAAAAGTTATCCATGTCTTATTTTGGACACGGTTTGGGGGGTTTTTGGAGGGAGGGGAGGTACAGTTTAAATAAAATAAAGATGAAATGAATTCAAGTATAAGTCAATAGTAGCATCTGTTTGGGGTCTCATTTGTTTGGATGCCAGATTCGGCTTTATTTCATTCTGTATTGGTTAGTTAAATGATCCGTATCAGACTTTTTTTGTGTACAAATAGTTTTATATATCAGCATTGTAGTCTCTAAATAAATGATCATATATGGAGGTGATATTTGTGTGCTACATTGCACAGTTTACAGGTATGTGATAGATTTATCATACATTTATGCAATTTATCACATTCCTGTGACCATATCACTTGCCTACTAATTCATTTCCCCGGGACCCAGACTCACATATCATAGGAGCCCTTGAAATACAGTGTTGGAATTAACAAAAACAAACGATGCAGAAATAAAATGACCCCCATTATGTCTAAGAGGTCAGCCATTAGTGTTGTTTTAGCATCATTTTAGTGATATACTGAAAGAAGTCAAATACGGAGTTTCTTGAAGAACATTTCTTCCAAAAGGCAAGGGAAAAAACACCGGCTCGGTAATCATCTAATCATTAAAAAGAACAGGAGTACTTGTGGCACCTTAGAGACTAACAAATCTAATCATTGTTTCATTTGCATCTAGATATTATTAATAGGTAATGTACACCTCTACCCCGATATAACGCGACCCGATGTAACACGAATTCGGATATAACGCAGTAAAGCAGCACTCCGGGGGGCCGGGGCTGCGCGCTCCAGCGGATCAAAGCAAGTTCGATATAACGCTGTTTCACCTATAACGCGATAAGATTTTTTGGTTCTCAAGGATAGCGTTATATCGGGGTAGAGGTGTATTTATTCATTTATTTTTGTTTATAACTAATATTTTAATAGCACCAGCTTGGGCTCTAGCCATCTTTTAAACAACGAAAATACAACGACATAAAGATAAAATCAGCAGCTTCCATATAAAGCCAGAAGAGAAGAAATAACCAACCAGAGAAATCAACCCCAAACAATACCCCAGCACACCTACTAATACTAACCATTCCGGCACATGCTTTCCCTGTGAAAGTGCAAGAAAGAGATGCGCCTTGGCCTGTGCTGTGCCCTAAGGTCAATGCATTGTGGGTGAACTCAGAACCAAAGTAAGAAAAGTGAATTCCAAAGCCTCTCACAGTACGCCCATCCGGCAGCCCCCCTCTCTTTTATACTAAGGCTGCCCAAGCACTGCCACTGACTGTGGGGAAAGTGGAGTCTCTCATGTTCTGAGCCATTTAGGGCTTTATAAATCAAGAGATACACCAGGGAAACAACAACAACAAGCTGTGTTGTCTGCACCAGCTTTAGTTTCTGGGTAAATTACACAGAGCTTTGCAGAACAGAGATAAGACCTGTCCCTGGCCCCAAAAAGCTTACATAAGACAACACACAGATCGGCAGGTAGTGTTCGATGTATCGGGGATCGATTTATTGCGTTTCGTCGAGATGCGATAAATCGATCCCTGAATCGATGCCTGTACTCCACCTCGGCAGGAGGAGTAAGCGGAGTCGACGGGGGAGCCGTGGCAGTCGATTCGCCGCAGTGAGGACGGCCAGGTAAGTCGAACTAAGATACTTCGACAAGTTGCATATCTTAGTTCGAAACACACCCCCCTCTCCCCCCCCCCCCCCCCGCTAGTGTAGCCCAGGCCAATGTTATGGGAGAGCATTTTCAAGACTCAGAACAGTAGAGGAGCATTAGAGAATGGTAGTGAAAGGAAATAAAAGTAGAGAAACCAGACCTCCAAATGGGAATGAGAAGTCAAAAAGGGGTGGGGGGGACAAGGTCTGGAATATTTTCTATATTAAAAATATTTAAGGGCTAAAGTATTTTTCATAAACTAATGTAATTATTTTAATTAAAAATCTTTAAAATATTAATGGGTGTAGTCTGAAGGCAGACTTAATTATAGCAGCACCATTCACACAGATGTAGTTAAGGCTCTGTCAGAATTTCCATTATGAACACTGTTTTTCAAGAGGTTATAACTCAATTGTACAAATTTGCCACAGGCTGAAACTTTACATAAAGTTCTCAGGGTGGAAGTGATTTTTTTTCTCCAATTTTAGTTTAATTGATTTGACTGTAGAAGGGCAGGAAAGATTTGGGATTTCAGCTGTTTTCCTGCATGTGGTATTTTCTAGGCAGCTTTTTGGTTTTGTAGATGGGTGCATTTGGGCATTTTTATAAAGAGAGTCTTTAAAACAGCCAAAGATTGAGGTTCAATAGGTGGCTTCTGTTGATATGTACAGTTAAGTTCACACATGCTACATACTGCCCGTGTGCTGCCTACTCCCCATGTCAAAATCAACATTTGAACCTGATTATTATCCCCTGCAAAATGAGAATCAGGGTTTTGATTCAGCCTATTTTAGGGCTAGGGAGCAACTGCAAAGTTCAGACTTGAGCCTTTGCTTTCCCCAGCTAGTCTGACCAATCCTGGTGGCCAAGCCTTGTGCATAAGGGATGACCGAGGTTATATCTAAACAAGGATAAAAAAAAACAACCTATGGCTGGCTCCCTGTCCTTTCTTTTCCATGCAAGGATCATGGAGATTACTACAGTCTCACGGCAGTGTAAACCCCATGGAATAGACAGAAGAGTGGGGATAATAGATATTGGAGTCCTTATGACTTTAGAAGCTGAGGGAGGAAGAATGGGTTTCTCCTGCCACCACCTTTCCTCAATATATCCCATTTATCTTATGAATCTTTACTCTGATGAGCTATCCTGTCCCCAACGACTGCTCAATTTTAGAGCTTTTAGCTGCAGACTGTCTTTGGGTCACTTGACCTATTCAATCGTTCCTTGGCTGTCATTCAGCCAGAGAAAACCCTGCCTCATCTTTTTGGGATACAGTTGCCTATGCAGTCACCCAGGATTGGGCTGGCTGTGTGCCACCCTGGTCCCCTGACATAAATCAGAGCAGCCTCCAGATTGCTTTATTTTATGCTAGCTGCTGATGGCCTCCAGGGGTTGATATCATAGCTAGTGATCAACAGGGCATCCCCTGTCCCCTAGCCTCTGAGTTGGCAGCAAGGAAGGGGGTGGCATAGGAGCTGCAATGCTGGCTCTATGCCACTGGAGGAGACTTTTAACACTAGGCTGATCCTCCAGTGTCCAATTACACACCAGTCCAGTGCCCAGATTCCACTAGTGGTGCACTGTATTCCAGGATCTGAACCAAAGCCTTTAAATTGTCAAATACTTGGGTGATTCACACCATTGAGAAATGAGTGAAGGCTATGAGTGTAGGGGACTCCATAGAATCCATGGCACAAATCTTATGGGTCCTAGGAGTAATCTGCACCTTTTATTATTTACATTTGTATTGAGTTTTTCAGAGGAATTTTAAATTCACAGAACTATACCGCTGTAGTATGTCTGATACACATATATAGGGTAGTAAATTTTGCACAACAAACCACTTTCTACGTTTATACCTTTCTAAACGTCATGGAAAATAAGTTTTGTCAACTTCAACAGAATAGTTTTGCTTTATGCAATAACAAATTTAAAAACACAACCCTATTTTATTCTTGGAGGATACAATATCCAACTTCTGATAAATATCAGACTCATTTTCTCTGCCTGAAACCTAATCATTAAACCACATTCACCATTGTGAGATATCTGGCTTGAATATGCCATATTAGTGGGGAAATTACTCTAAATAAGAACACAACTGACAACTGTTGCTGGCAGACTAATGCCCTATTTTATATATTGTACAAAAAATAATGTCATTGCCTGTATATTTACTGTATCATTTGCTTTAGACTCCTGTTTTGTTTTGTTTTTCATCATAGTATAGTATGGTTGCTGGAAAAAATTGTAATCTAAAGCAAAATGCACACAGTTCAGTGCAACCAGAATTCTATGTCCACACAGTACTAATACCTATTACTTTGTAAAGATATCTGCCAGCAGGTAGAAATGCATCCCATTCTCATTGCTATATAGGATTATTTGGTAACCATTTAATGTAAGATTGAATTATGTTAGTAGCAGAACATTTTTTCACCTGCTGGGTAGTTTTTCAACTCAACCTACTAAAAGAGATGGGGCCACCATAAACACACAAAGATACATCCCTGAATGTGCTATTGATGATTTTTTTAAAATAAAATCTATCATAGTATTATACAGTGATAGTAGCTATTGCAAAGGAAAGCACAGACCCTAAGAAGTCCACAAGTTTGCAACATGAATGATGTAATGAGAACAAATTACATTTGTTTCATTTCCAGTCCTTGTTACTGTCTTCCTCATGATAATAGATTCAGATTTTGTGCCATTATCCGGTCTTATTAAAGGAAAGTGGTTTCAATTTTAATGCTTCCTATATAAAGTAAAAGAACACCTGCTCATAGAATATATTTTCCATGCACCTAACAAAATACAGTGAAATTAACAAAATGTTTCTAGCCATATTAGAAAAAGGGCACAACTGTTACTCTCTATATAAGACTGATCTTGATGTGGATTCTAGATAAGGTATATCACTGACAATGCCAAGTGCTCAAAATTTATTCTTTTTGTGTTTTTCTTCAAAATAATTCATGCTAACAATGCATGCCAAAACTATTTTTTTTTTAAATTTTAACTTTTTCTATAGTTTTAGAAAGCACTGCTGATATAAGACATTTTTACATGTAGTTTCCTGGACTGAATTATCACACACAATAGGACATATAAATTTAGAACCCTAATGTATGAGAACTGATATAAGTCGTTAGAGGGTAAAATACTTCCATATTAAGCTGAAAATGCATCAGAGAATCAAAGTCCACATTATACATGAAAACCCTCCAACTGGCACAGGGCCACCAGCAAGATCAAAATGGGTCCATCAATAAATGAAAGCATTGAATACCTTGGGAGAAATTCTGACCCCATTGAAGTTAGATGCTAACTTGTCTCACATATATAACATTAAGAAAAGAATAAACCAGTCAGCTGAAGTCAGAACATGCTCCAGGGCCCATTCTTGAGTACAGTTTTAGAGCACAGACATCTTCAACCTAGTCTCTTAATAAGTCACCACCTGCCCCTTGTCTCCATCAGGGAAGCCAGTCTTTCATTCACTTCTCCTACCACCACCTATGTGACACTTTTCCACATAGTGCAAGGTTTTTTCCTGCATTAGAGCTCTGCTCACTGCAGAAGAGAAGAGCCGGGGAAAGTCACCAAGAAGCTATTTACAACTCCCCAAGTTTGAGGGTCAGTCCTAGCTCCAGCACAATTTAGAGATACTCCTGGACACCTCTAAACTGTGCTCTTGACAGAGGGTCTTACAAGGCCTTTGTATAGAATTGGTATAACAGAGAGGAGCTCCCCAGTCCCCACCAGCACAGCCTGCTTCCTACATAGCTACTACCCTGGGGGTAAATGGATAAGAGGCACAGATCTGGCAATGGTACATTTCTACCCAGCAGAGTGTTTTACTACACCAGCAGAATTCTCTGTGGGGCATCTGAATCCAGATTACAGCTCCTTTATGCCACTTGAGTGGTGTAGAGGCTGTGATCACTAGTTAATCTGGCCATAAGAGTACTGTGCATGCCATGCCCTCTCTGTATTAGTCAAGCTACTACCTTCTCCTCAGAGAAATTTCTTCCATGATGCCTACAAGACTGACAATCAAAAAACTATTATAATTGAACCATCAAATTGTGCACATCTAAACCGAGGAACCTCATGATATTGTTAATAGAGCTAGTCAGAAAACAGGGGGTGGGTTCTCCTGGAAAATTTAGACAAAAATGAATTTTTGTTGCTATTTGCATCAACATTTTCCACTGAAATTTTAGTTTTTCAGTGAAACATTGAAAACTGAAATATTTTTATTCAAAATGGTGCCATAGTGGTCTTGGGAGTTGTAGTTTGGATACCTTAAGCTCCCACTCTCCTCTATGGGCCAAGTTCTCTGGTCAGATTACATCTCCCATGATGTACCACAGTCAGAGATCACTATGACACACTCTGTCCCCTCACCAAGAGTGGAGAAAGTGGTGCGACGTCTGAGATGTAGTCTGACTAGGGAGCCCAAACATAGAGAAGAATAGGAGCATATGGCTCCTGAACCACAAGTCCCATGAGGTACTGTGGTGCCATTTTGAATACACCACTTTGATCCTTTTCTGTGAAAACTTGATTTTTGATGGTGGATTTAACCAGCCCTAATTGTCAACATTGCCCGGACCTTCATCAATCAATCCCTTCCCTACAGCCTGTTACCATTATTAACTGCATCATGTCTAAAGCTAGATTGTAAACTTTCTGGGGACATGGAGGGAACATGGTTACCTATTTGTGCTGTAAATTGCCTTGGATGCTGTATAAATAATAATTATCAGTCATAATAGTTAATCATAACAGCAACACAATATGGGCCACTATATGGTGTTACTTCATGCTGGGACTGAACAACAGGGAATGAATCACTTTAGATTGCCTTGTTCTGTTCATTCTCTCTGAAGCATCTGGCACTGACCACTGTCAGAGACAGGATACTGGGCTAGAGAGACCATTGATCTGACCCAGTATGACTATTTTTATGTTCATTGACTTCAGTGCAAGAATTCCGTTGTTAGTCAGTTTTTAAGGTACTGTTTGAAGGTCTGATGACTGACAGTCCTGGAGATCTCTATATACAGAACAAATACTACCGTGGCAGTGCAAGCTTCTCCACGTTATTCCACCCATGTTGCTCAAACCTGATCTGGGATGATCCTCTCTAGGAGTGAGAGGGTAATTCAGTCTCCAAGAGCTCTTTCAAGTTTCTCTTCTGGGACTCACCAGAAAGTCATTTTTTGAGGCAGATGCCTGACAACCAGGAAGTGGACTGAACCCAAACTCATTTTTCATAGATCAGCCTTCAGAATATCACCATTTATTCATTCAGATCCTGAAGTGTGCTAGGAACCTAACCATTCCTAGAATGATACCATCCCTTCCCCAAAGAGTCTGCAGTACAGGTTTAGACATAATAACCCTGATTCTCCCCTGCCTTCAGGTTCTTTGAGCTACACACTGGCACAAAATGGCCTTAAAGCTAGCATAGCCAGCCAGAGATGGATCAGCCCAGTATACAGGGATCATCCAGTGGCATAGATCTGAAGGCTAATGCCTTCTACACCCCTACCTTTCCCACGTGCATTATTCTTCTTCACATTAATGCAACGAGATCTTGTGTTTAGCCACTAGGCTATTTTTATTTAGGGATTATTTAACTTTATCACAACAGCAACAAGAGCCTACATCTCACCCTCTGCTGCCCAGAGCCTCACTTTCCAAGATGGAGAATGGCCTTTGTTTTCTGTAGCCACACCCTATAACATCACCACGGCTCATAACATAACCACGGCTGCACCACACACTGCAGACTGCATAGGGGGGTATGGCTGGGAAAAGGAGGTCTGATCGGAACGTCCAGTCAGTCATCAGCTGTCAAAATAGCTCTTTCATACTCATGGCAGCTCATGTAATTTAGAACAGCTTTTAATTTATGCTAAGGGAAAGCCCAGCACACAGCCAGCCCAGAATCAGAGAGAGCAACCTTTGGCCCCATCCACCCAAGTAAAGCTCTGTGCTCCTCACCCATAGCTGAGGATCTGTGTCAACATTACACATAAGGGGCCAGACTCACCATTCAGCTTCCCTGATTCTTAAGTGAAACTGAGGCCAAACCCAATCCATGGGTAATTTACAGCAGTTCTGGCAATGCTGCATGGAGCAGTCCTCTAGGGACTTGTCTGCTGGCTGGCAGTCATAGAGCACAGGGCATCCTGGCTCCCCCCTTTCCCATCCCTGACCTGCCCAGGAATATTGGCAGAAGGGTGCAAAGGAAATGGAGTCAGGGGCTGGCATTTGACTCATAATCGTAACAGCAGAGTTGTGAGAAACAAAGGAAGAGGAGTTAGAAGTCAGGAGAGGGAAAAAGTGAACATACACTTTCACATTTTCATCCAACTTACACTGGATTTGAACAGGCGATCTAGAAGTAAAAGGTTTTATATCCCAGTATGAAGCCATTGAACTAGCCAATCCTTCCTGTCTGATTAGTCTGCTATAATACAACATCTTCATATTTCCCTGTCACTCAGGGATATCTGGTGCAAGAAGGTAATTACTCTGTCTCCCGCAACTACAATTAGAATAATTGTTGATTTACATTTCTAACACCTTGCATTACTCAGCATTACATTTTGGTATGTCATGTGTCGTCATTCAGTGCAAGAGAGTGTAATGCATATTGCATTTTATTGGTGATTGAAATGGAGAAAAATGGTTTCTTTTGAATTAGCTGGTCCTTGCAGGCAGCCAAGCTTGAAGGAAAAGACAAAGTGAATATTATTTGGGCCACATCACTCTTTTAAATATAGCACACCATTAAGTCCAGCTTGGTTTTACATTCTTGCAACATGACTGTTGTTTCAGTTATTCACTTCTGTTGTCACATAAATGTGGGAATCCATAACCCAGGGATGCAGCCTATCCATTGTGCTGTGCATTTGACACTGGTCATTTGACACATGATGAACTCTTGAACTGTAAAACATATTGATTATTGTTTCTTTCTGTAATTTTTATTTACTCACAGTGAAGATTGCTGTTTATTAGTTTTCTCAATATTTTGTTATATCATTTGTGCTTAAAAGCCCTGATTATGAAAAGCACTTAAGCACATACTTTTCTGAAAAGGGGCCTAAAATGTTATCTGAACTGAAGCGATCCTGGAAAACCAAAGCCTCTATCCTGCAAATGCTTATGCATGTGAGCAAATTTATGCACAGTTTGTACTCATATATGTCAGTGTTTGCTGGTTCCAGGACAAAATGTGCATTTTTACTCATAAGTCAAATCAATGAAATGTAACAGGATCAGATGCTTTCATGATAAGTTATTGAACCAATTTTGTGACACTCGTATTATCAGTGAATAATTATGCTGTAAGATAGCTGTAGAATTGTCTTAAATAATATGAAAACTTCCAGGATACTACTGTGCAGGGAAGGGAGAAATCTGTAAGCCATCTGCTGGTTTAATTTAATTTATTTATGCACCATTGCTGTTCTACTATTAGAGCTACAGACAAATTGGCACTGGTTACGTTCTTATTCTCTTGCATAAACTTGGATACAGTGTGATTTCAACCTCCTTAGCGTAGGTAGACAGAGGATCAGGGTGTCACAGCACTTGAAATGATATTGTCATAGAACCGTAGAAATTTTGACAAAATGCGGCTTAAGGCTATTGAGAGTAGTAAAACCTATACAATGTGGCTTTTGTTGAAGAGGCAATTAGTGGAACAGGACATGGTAATTGTGAGAAGGATTTAGCTGAAGCAGGCTCTGCCTAGTTTTCCCCAGGCCAACAGATAGATTAACAGAAGTCTCTTACGCTTTGTATCAATTCAGTCAGGAATTTGCCAGCCTGTGACAATTTGGTCAAATCCAGTCTCTTCTCTATCACTGGCCGACATTGTGCTGTAATTAACAGAGTATTTTTTTCTGGCTGTTAGCTCATTCATTTGCCAATGCTTGCTCCAGCTGCCTATATCCTCTAGGAAACATATTCCTCTGGGAGACTTGTATAGAAATTGCTATTAAGAACACAACCTAAGGAAATTTTTACTTCATTGCAGCCATATCAAGAAACATTTAAAGAAAGAATCGGCAGGGAACTCTTGGGCTACCTTGTGAACTCCTCACTCGCAGTGGTGAACAAGTTACTTACCCAAGTAGTCTCACTAATTCCAATGCACCTACAGCAGCACCAGGCTTTGGACCAAATCCTGCCATGTATGTTACGCTTAAGGATGCCAGTCAGTTCTGAAGAATAAGGAACAAAACAAAATAAGTCAAAACAGATTGGACAGTTCACCTCAATTTGTTCTATTGGTAACATTTTTGGAAAATTATTCAACAGAATATGGGCCAAAATCACTGTTGGCATAAATGGGTGTGACTCCATTGAAAACAACAGAGTGCTACACTTTATAGAACTGACCCACCATTATAATAGTTAATAAATTATCCAATGCTATTTCTGACCAACATGGTAAAGGTAGCATATTTCACAGTTTTGGTCATGAAGTGACATGTGTAGAGTTGTGTCTAGGCCTAGCACACATGCACAAAGACCAGCAACCATTGCAATCTGTACCCCTTTAATAGTAAATCTGATTTCTTCTATGTGCGTATGAATGAATAGCAAAGAGCAAGGGATGGCATTAATGAGGTTGATTGAACTAGAGACAAATTATCCCATAACAAGGGGCTTGTCTTGTTTTGTTTGGGTTTGGGGCAAAAACAAAGGGGAAGGTTTTCAAAGGCACAAAAAGCAGTCAGATGTCCAATACCATTGATTTTCCATGGGAGTCGGATGTCTAACTGCACTTCGTGCCTTTGAAAATCTCCCCCAGCTGTGCAGTTTGACAAAAGCTCCATGGGTTAAGTCTAGCAGTCTTTACTCAGGCAAAATTCCTGTTGTAGACAAGACATGATTAAAATCTGCAAGATTTGTACCTACAGAAATAAGGGTCAGACTGAAATCTTCCTTTCTGTGCATACCGCAGTCCAAAAAGCCCTATATCAAGACATTTCAGAACAGTGTGTGGTCATATATTATATAGTATGTGCTGCAAATTTTAGATGAAATGATAGTCTCAATGCTGAATGAATTTCCTTGCTTTTGTGAGGTTTACTCAGATCCTTATCTTTATTCCCAGGTGAATTATTTTAGCATTTTCATGCCCCAGTATTACTGGGCATTACTCTTTATAGACCCAACTTAGTAACAATCAATAATGCAAGTGGGCAATTTATTTCAATGGGGTTTAGCAAACAAAATTATAGGCTTATTCTGACCTTGTTACACCCGCAGCCTGGAGCATTTATTAGAAGTTTGCCGACGATGCATCTGGGGACACTGTGTTACAATCTCACGTACACTGGAGAATGCTATCATTTTAAAAGGAGTTACTCCTGAACTAGATGGCACAAATAGGCCCAGAATCAAGCCCCAACATGCCCTACATTTGCAGACAGTGAGCAAGATTGTATGGTGGCCTCCAGCAATGTCAAAGCAAAATGGGGCTATTCTGTATTCTGCCATATTGCTAGAGGCCGGAATTTTCAATGGAGCCCAAACGAGTCAGGTGCCTAACTCCCCCATCCCAGCTAGAGAGAGAATAAAACCAGGTGCTGCCCAGAACATTTCCATTGCCAGCAGGGAGGTTCATGGCAAACAAATAGTAGTTGACTGTTGTGACTTTAGTCATTATTAACTACTACCTCTTAGTGCCCCTCAAAGGGAATATCTAAAAAGCACCTTGCTTTGTCATATAAAAGAATGTAAAACTATTGAAAGAGCCAAATTTCCAACCTTCAAAACAGAAAAGTACATTAAGCATAGCACCACAAGCTCACTTTACCCACAGGCCAATGAGCAAGTGTAAAATGCAGTGCTGTTAGCTAAATGAATCTTAGAAGTAATGATACCTCTTTTAGTGCTGACCGACAGGACGGCCAGACCCATTTAGCATTTCTAGTTAACGCTTTAGTGACTGCTATGAAGTAGTGAATTTTACTAATCATAAATGTCTTTGATGTGCTTGAAAAATGTAACAAGGTGTAGAACTCAAAAGAGCAATTACAAAATGGGTTAAAGGGAAGATGAAAATACTTCTACTGTGGGAGAATTACCACCAATCCAAGAGCCAGAAACTGCCACTCTGTTGACTAGTATAAGAAAGCAGGGATCCTGTGTGGATTTGAAAGAATAAGGAAGGGAGTAAGTTGGTTTGATCATGTATCTCAGTAGAATGAAAGATGACAGCCTCTTCTGCTACTCTTTCACCTCCAAGCCCCCAAAAGATCCCCCTACAAAGTCTGCCTGGGCTTGGTAATGGATGGTAAATGTCTTAGATTCATAGATTCTAAGATCAGAAGGAAACATTGAATCATGTAGTCTGACTTCCTACACAATACAGACCAACGAATTTCACCCAGTAATCCCTGCACTGAGCCCAATAACTTTTGGTAGTACTAGAACATATCGCTTAGAAAGACAACCGATATTGATTTAAAGATTTCAAGTAATGAAGAATCCAGCACACCCCCTGGTAAGTTGTTCCAACAGTAAATAACCTTTAGTCTTATTTCCACTTTGAACTGGATCTTGTTTCACACATACTGTTGAGGATTGGAATGTCCAGTGAATATGTCTCTACATTTTTAGGAGTTGGACTGTAACATTAAAATTGTCCCGTATGTTAGTGAAACAGGGAAAAGCATTTGGGGATTCTTTATGGAGTGGCAGCATAAAAACATAAGAAAACTAATCCCTAGTGATTCTTATTATTGAAATTAATGCTGGTTAAAAATAATGTGAGTACAATATTTACTTCTTACCGTGGCCTGTGATTATCATCATGATGTTAGTGATTATTTGCTTGAGACAGGCAAAGAGCAGCGAGAAGGGGAAGAGACAAGGTTCAGGATTAAAGTGGAGGGCAGAATGATTTGAGACTTGAAGTCTTTAAATTAAGTTTTGAGGACTTCAGTAACTCAGCCAGAGGTTATGGGTCTATTATAGGAGTGGATGGGTGAGGTTCTGTGGCCTGTAACGTGCAGGAGGTCAGACTAGATGATCATGATGGTCTCTTCTGGCCTTAAAGTCCATGAGAAAGGAGTGAAGGATAGAGAGGGAAGAATTAAGAGTAAAAACCATGGCATCAACAGATTGGAGATTACAAACAGAGTGAAGTGTGCTGGGGGAAGGGGGAGAGTGAGTGACAATGCTGGAGAGCAGTGATGGTCAGTACAAGGTAATTCAGAGATAGATCTGGAAGAGATTAGTGTTTGGTAAAGACCAAATTAAACTAATGATGGAGACTGTGAAAAGCCAGTCAACTCTATGTTGCAGACTGAACACGTCTTTTATTTCTTTTGATTCCTTTCCACCCTGATGCTTCTCAGTATCAATTCACAGCTCCACCATCCATAGTGCCTCCCAAGCTTGCAACCTCAGTGTCTTCTTTAACTCTTCTCCCATTTCTCCCCCATATTCAGTCTCTTGGTAAATCCTGTTGCTTCTTTGCCTTTTATGTAATCAAAATTTGCCCATACCTTACTTTTCCCACCACTAAAATTCTTGTCAATGCCTTGGTCATATCTTACCTTGATTATTGTAGCCTTCTCTTCTCTTGCCTCCTTGATTCTCACCTCTTCCCCACTACAGTCTATCCAAAATACTTCTGCTAAAGTTATTTACTTCTCCCATCACTCTGAATATATCCTCCTTCTACACCTTCATTACATACCTTTCATTCATACACTCATTCCACAAATTGGGCTATGTGAATATTGCTATTGTGCTATTGTTATTGTAATAACAATATTGTATTTAATGGGCCAAATTTTCAAACGCCAGCTCCCATTTCTGCTCCCAGAAATTATGGGGGCAAATAGTTGCAGGCACAAAATTACACCCACAATTATTCATAGGTGTGATTTAAATGTCTAAGCACCTGACAGCACCCCCAAATCAGGTGCTTAGACATGTAAGTGTCCTAAAATATGCCCACAATTATTTGCATCTACAAACTCTGGGCACAAAAACTGAGATAATGTTAAAGGCCTGGAAGACATGCTGGCACAAAATGTACCAGAATATGTAAGAAAATGATTGATCTCTGCAGATTCAGTCATGGAATCAAGCACGATCAGTTTTATCTTTCCAGCAGAGAGTATTTCTAGACATCATAATAAAGAATACATTCTGGTATTATATATGCATGCACAAGCCATGGTGACTTCAATAGAAGTTGTGAGGGGCATGGATCAGAGTTCATGTTGCACTCCCCGACAGTACCCAGCCTGGGGAAGCTGATGATCCACCCAGTGGACCAAATTCGGTGATGAATCCTGGTTATGTGCCACCAGAGGCATGTGGTGCCTATGCGAAGAAGAAGTAGGAATTGTAGCAAGTGTCTCAAAGACCCCTGGGACAGATTTTCAAAGGTATGTAGGTGCCTAAGGATGTAGATAGGTGCCGATTGGGATTTTCAAAAGTGCCTAAGCAGGTTAGATACTTAACTCCACAATGCTTCCCTGTTTGGGTGCTTTTGACAACCCCACTAGGTGCCCCTCTGCATCTTTAGGTGCCTAAATACCTTTGAAAAACTGCCTCCCTCTTCAGCAAAAAGACTGACCAGCATGAATCTTTTTGCTTGCACAAGGGGACTCAGGCCAAGTGTAAGAGTCCTTGTTAATGGACTGTTTTGCACAATTAGGGCTTTATGTAGCACCTTACATTTTTCAAAGGTCTGTGCAGACATTAATTAATCTATTATGGGCAAACTGAAGCAAATGAGGAGATTCGGGCTGCAATTCAGGAAAGCACTTAACCATATGCTTAAATCAGTCCCTATTTGGGAATGCACTTAAGCATGTGCTAAAACTTCTGCTTAAAGTTAAGCACTTGTTTAAGTGCCTTCCTGAATGAGAGCCTCAAAGAGGGCAGTGATGAGCGAATTTAGGATTTAAGCTGTCTGGGATGTAATTTTTTTAATTTTTTTTATTCACTTATTTAGATTTATAATTTAAGCACCTATCCCTGCCTCATACCGCTTTTCATACATTTTAAAATATGCAGTACAATATATAAAAATGACAATATATAGACCATATATAATAGACTATCCATACAAAACATGATAATTTATCCTCCGTACCAGTAAAACTAAAATAACCAACACATGGCAGCCCTTTCAACCCACCTCCTCCCAGCACATCTGGAAAACTAACGCATCTGGACTGGTGGACATATGAGGTACTCTATGATATACCCACTGTATGTGGGTAGATTTTAATCTTGACCACCCATGGGAAATTTATAGTAACAAGCACCCTGAACTAGACCTTTCTATCTGCTGTCACACAAGTGACACTCACTGAGTGGCCCCGAGGCTACTTGTAATGATTAATAATTTTCATATTTTGGTGCTGCCTCATGAAAGGATTCTGAAAGCCTTAACACGGTAAATATACCCGCACATATATGCAAATAATCAGTATATGGCCATTAGCAGCTTTAAGAGTAAGATTAAAAGATTTTTAATTAATTTTATGGATGAGCTATGCTGACCTTTGGCTATTTTATTGTATGGTGCCTTGAGGTACTTACATGGAAAGACACTATAAATTGCATTGTATTGTGCCCCAGCTCTTGGTGATCAACTAGCTATTGCTATTTGAAACCCTGTCGAAGTAGTTTCAATAACAATATCATCTTCTTCACTTCATCTGGCTCGAAGGCTGTGAAGGGAGCCTTGTTTTCAACTATATAGTCAAGCTTCTTGACTTGTCTGTCTAGAGCCAGGTGATATTGTAACTCGGACTGAGGTCTGTTAAGAGCTCACTTATTTCATACAGAAACTTAGGCCAGACTGGCATGGTGATCCCAACCATGAAAAGGAGGTGCCTGTCTTTGTAGGCCCTAAGCCCACTTTCTTCACATATAGACTCAGCCCCACACACAGAGTTAAATCCCACAGAGTTGCCATCCCATGCTCCCCTCAGTGTAGGAGGAGTTTTGGCCACAACAGGCCAATACCTCACAGATTCCAGGCAATAGAACACAAGCCAACACATTCACATGAATGGCCTTCCCCTCTGCATCAGTCTCTAATGGCTACTATGAAAGAACTACCCCCTTTCCAAGGTCAGATGAACTCAAGAGCTATTGCTGTAGCATTAGAAGTCTTCCAGGTTAGAAGAGGAGTACGCCATGTACAGCCTCCCCTTCTGTGATCCACAGATCGCCTACAAAGAGAACTCCACAGGCTCCAGAGACATGTGGTGGGAGGAAGGGGATCCTTCAGCAGTGCTGCTTCTCCCAACCACTTCCACAAGTTTTATTTTATCCATTTAATGCTCCTTTCTCTGCTCTCTAATGGACAGGAGAGGGGAGCATTTAGATCTGAAGCAAGGTGCTGCCCAGTGACAGTATTTGCATATATTTCCTATAGGAAGCCCATGGATGGATGGTGAGTAGCAAATGGTTCCACATTCTAGCAGCCAGTATTCCTGAGCATACAAAACGTGATGGATTAAAACCCTAGACTGTGACAGAATCGCAGAGAAAAGGCTGAACACATGTGGGTTCAAAGATTGATATGTTTGTTGTTTAAATTTGCTGAGTGACAGTTTTCAAAGAACACACACTCGCAAATATCTCTTTCTACAATACTTGGAAGAGTCAAAAGTGAAAACCTTTTCAATTTTTACAACCTTGCCTCTGTGGCAGGCTAAGTCATTTCGCCGACTTCCTGGGCAATTTGTCTGGGATCAGGCTATTTCCCCAAGCATCCAGAAAAATCAACATTTTTTTTATGTTCAGGAGGTTCGCAAACAGCATGAACAAAGGGCAACCTGGAAAAAAAAATAAAGCATATTGCTAATGCTAGGCAAAGAAGCTGCAAAAACCAATTCAAACCAAGAGATGGCAAAAAAAAAATGTGTGTGCAATTTTTTCCCATACAGTTATTCACCACTCTGTATGTTTTTGTCTTATTCCTGAAAGCTATGGCACTTGTAGTTTCATTTCCCATTACCAAGAACTTGCTTGTGTTTCTTTTCAATCATAGGCCAATAGAAGGTTAATAAGTCCAATTGAGTAGATGTGGATATAATATGGATGTCACGGAGAAAAAAAAATTAGACAAATCAAAAGCGAAAGGATTATGTTTACATTTTTAAAACATCTGTTAATTGAGGTACTGATCCAAAATTCACCATAGTCAATGAGAGTCTTTATACTGATTTAGTCATCTTTGGATCAGGCCTTAAAACTTTACATGAATTCAGTTTTAAGGACCTGAGCTCCTGATTCAAACAAAACTTAAATTGGCTTTGGTTGGGAGGTTTGCCTGAGTAAGGATTGCAACATTTATCCCTAAACTCTAAAATTCATAACACACTTTGGGTAGGATTTCAAAGTCTAAGCAGTCTGATACTGACTTAAAATAAGGTATTTTACATGGCTTTAATGGCAAAACCTTTCCTCAATTTCACCCACAAATAACTCTGAACAACAAACTTAACTTTTCTAAACAAAAATAATTTCATCATTTTGTGTGGCATTAACACCCTGCTATTTCTATATGTTATCTATATTTTTCTTGTTGACATTCAACCAATTCAGAGCTAAAAATCCATCCGACACTTTTTCTGCGGGTCATAAATCATAAAAAGGTTATATTTTATGAAAGCTGAAGCTGAGAAGTAAACAGCATATTTGTATCAAAAGAGTTTCATCTATTAAGCAGCAATGACAGGGCCCTCTGGGCCAAAATCTAGTTTTCTTACTTAAAAAGCTTAGTTCTTTTGTAGACTCCTGCAGGGACCTATAACAGTTGGAATTGGGTTTTTTATGCCTTTGAGGCCTCCAAATGAATGTTACGGTTTTCCATTATTTTCTTTTTCTTTTGAGAAAACTAGGCTACCTGCTTATTGCCTAAAACCTACACCCTGTGATTGTTCTGTTGTAAAATCTATCTTCTACCCTTTAGTCTCACATTTTATCAGTACCCTCAAAATTTCCTTTCCATTCCTCTCTGCATAAGAGGATTATTATACATTAGAAAATAAATGCAACATGCAATTTCAGATGCTGTATTTCAAATTAACTTTATAGTTTGCCTAACAGACAGAGTTCTATAATTGCCTTTATCAGGCCATGCTCCTGCAACAATGTAAGTATATGTTTAACATTGTACATTGTGAGTATCTGTCCAGCTACCCAGGTACATATGCATCCCACATCACCATAGTATCCTTCCATTACTTAGAGATAACAATGTAGAAAAAGTTGTTAGGATGCTAGCTTAGGACTCAAGAGACCTGGCTCCAATTCCCTCCTCTCTCACAAACTCCCTGTGTGACTGTTGGCAACTGACATAATCTCTTCCTGTCTTAATTCCTTATCTGTAAACTAGGGATGACAATACTTCCTTATGGCATGGGATATTGTGAGAATAAATACATTAAAGGTTGTGAAATACTCTGATACTATGGCAACAGAGGCCATATCAGTACCTAAGGGCACGTCTACACTGCACACTCCTTTCGGTGGCATGTAGCGTACATACACTATATGCCCCCTTAGCATGGGTATAAATAGCAGTGTAGATGGTGGGGCATGGTTTAGATGAGTAAAGACATGCCTGAACCCTACATGGCTCTCTACTCCCCAAGCAGTGACTCCCATCTACACTGCTAATTTTAGCAGTATCGTGTTCCGCAGCTGCCTCCCGCTGCTGGGCCCTTTCTCCACCACAGGGAGCTGCCAGAGTCTTCCCGCACCACAGTGAAAGATTCCAGCAGGGGGGAAAGGGTCTGGCAGCATGAGGCAGTAGGGTACAGCTCCAGCAGCTCCCCGCTGCCACGCCTTTCCCCCGCCTCAGCATTTCACTCATGTGTAGCTACACACCGCAGTGAGGACACAGACCGCTTCTCACAGTGGCATGTAGCTACACATACCCTACATATCGCTGTGCTGTGTAGACTCAGCCTAAGATATTCCCATTGATTTCAAAGAGGCTACTCCCTCTGCACAAATTTAAGCCTGTGCTTAAGTCTTTGCAGGATCAGGACATTAATGAATTGCCTTTACCCTGTTTTACCTAGCAAAAAATCTCTAAACTTAATAGGCCAGATTCCTCCTTGATGTATCTCCATAGATTTCAGTCACATTGCACCAGGAATTAATTTGGCAAAATACATACAGCAAATCTTCTCTGGTTCCTGTAAGTATGAGAGCAGTTCAAATTCTCTGGAGCATTTTGAAAGGTATTGTATAAGTAAAATCAAGGCATCAGTCTGAATTTTGCTTTTTAAATCTCTGTCTGCTATTAAAATGTTAGTACTAGTGCATCTTAAGCTATTAAAAGATGATGGACCTGCCCCTGTCTCAATGATGTAATTTTCAGCTGTGAATATATATATATATTATACTATGATTACAACACACGTATGGGTTCAGAGTCAGTAAATCCACCTCTAAACTAGTGGAATAATCACTAACAATTAACAAAATGATATATCCAAGTCACAGTAATCTTTTTACCCACTTCGAACATATATTTGTTCTTTTGATGTCTTGTGTGAATAGGAGTGCTTTATCTGACTGATGATGGGCTAAACAATGGTTCAGAGTTGTAATATAGAACTCAATTTGCTGGAACTATCATCTGAAAGGCCTGGACAATTTATTGAACACTGCAGATGAAAGAAAGAGGGGGGAAATTTAAAAACTGACCACTTCTAAAATGAAGAAAATAGAGCAGTAAAGGGTATTGTAATATACTTTAATCTTCCTTAATGTAGGAAAATATGAAATGCCATTAAAGCTTCCTTTGAAATGGATGTGTCCATATTGCTTGAGCACCAAAATCTAGTTAATGAATCTATTGTTAAGGCAAATAAACAGGAAAGCAGTGAAGAAGGAGTGATGTATGTATTCTACTGCCTAATTCAGAAGATGAAAGGGGAGAAAAATTAAAGTTAAATTCATATAAATATTAGAGCCAAGGAGAATAGTTGCAGGTGTAAAAAAGGGGGGGATGGGGGAAGCGTGAATTTTCATTCAATCCGCAAGTCAGAACAGGGAGACATTTTTTGTACAAGAGCAAAGTCAGGCAAGATGAAAGCTTTTCAAGGGGCATGGTAATTAACATTTTAAAAGGTTTTAGCAATAAAATAATGGTTCCACAATAACAGCAATTTAACCATTTTATTTGAGAAATTAAACTGATTGCAAGTGTTCATTTGTTAGAAGTGGCATTTACTGCATTTGTAAGAAGTTATCAAATCATGTTTCCATTTTAATAGTTTTTTTATATGTATTCAACATGCAAAAAAGAAAAATGAATGTTGCTGTGATTTATCTGAAATGTTCTGTGAAACAATGCCTGGTGCAGCATCTTTAATGCACAAACCTATTTTAAAGGATTGTTTGTTACCCAACAAGGCACTGCTAATAAATCTCAGATAGGAGTCATACAAGTATCTAAACAGATAGCTAGGCAGATAGATAGAATAGGGTAATAGGGTAATAATAAGACATACTGATTTTTATATATTGTGTTATTAGTATTTAGCAGACTGACTGGTAAACTTTTCCAGAAAGTGAAAGATAGGTATCAAGTTAACAGTAAGGGAGTGCTAGACAAATGTGATGATGTAATGTTAGAATGGGAGTGAGGGACTATGCTAATGTCTGTGTTAAGCCCCTAAGCAGATCCAGATGTTTCCAGAAACCTGAACAGATTTATGCCAAGTCCTGGTCTTCACCTAAAACTTAGGTCAAAAATTCACACCCCCAAGAGTGCGAATTGTGAGAGTGTTAGGTCAGTTAAGCTGACCTAACCTCCAGTATAAATACTTCTAGGTTGATGGAAGAATTCTTCCGTTGACCTAGCTACTGCCTCTCAAGGGGTTGGATTAACTAATACAACAACAACAACAACAAACCTTCCATCGCTGTAGCAAGTGTTTACTTTATGACACTGCAGTGGCATAGCTGCAGCACCCTCGCCCTAGCATCTGTAGTGGAGACATACCCTGAGTTTAGTGCAACGTTGTGGGTTCCCAACCTGGGGATTGCAACCCCCAAGGGTGAAACAGGTCCCAAAACTTTTTTTGGCTGTAACACAGGGATGGTATGGAAAGGGTTGAGAATTGCTGTGCTAGTTCAATTGATAAAAGTGTGGCGGTTTCTAGGCTGACTAGCCTGTCTGTTGTGTGCTTACTGACTATTACAGAAAGAAACAAATATGGTTTTTGCCTGCCACCATATGTTTTCCTTAAGTCTTTGGTGATGAAACTTTTCATAGATACTGTTGATATGAAGTTATCACAGAGAAATATTGAACAGGAATTTACACATTAGTGGCTAGGTTTCTGCGCCCATTGAGGTCAACAGCAAAACTCGTGTTGAGCTCAATGGGTGCAACCATGGGCTTATTTTATAACAGACCTCAACAAGCTGTTACAAAATATACAGTATGGGTCCAGTCCTGTGCCAGTTGAACACTGAACAAAGAGCGACTGATAGGTCCTTCCTCTATGCATCCCTTGCAATAATTAAATCAGAGCATGGATAAAGTGAACAAATCATATATCATCTCAGCCAGACTATCCATTTAATTGTCTAAATGTAATTTACATGACAGATCTACTACAGTATATGGCATGTTCATGTCTAATGAATTTGTATTTCCAGCCCATATATTTTAACTTTGTGATTGCATTACTGATTTTGTTGAGAGTCCACAAGCCAAGTGACCATCTATGAGATAGTGCTAATGCACTGTTCTGCTTTCTACATCTAGCCAGATCAGAATCGAAGACAAGATTAGATCTTGTAGCTGACAGTGGCATGTGTTCTTTTTGCCTTTTCAGTGTGCACTGCTCAAAACTGAGCTATTTCAATTTTCCTTTTAAAACCGTCAGCTTTAACTCTCAGAGGTGGGAACTGTGGTGGAGGAAGCTGCACAGTAACAGATGTGTGTGTGAAAGTTGCTGCTTGGGTGTGGACAGAAATAGGATTTCCAGAAATGAACTGCTATTTTGTGAGGCACTAACACAGAAATGTACAATGGGAACTGGGAGCTTAAACTCTGCTTCTCACATAGAACTGAACTGTCTGTTTTGAAAAAAAATAAATTTGAAAACAAGTAATTTTCCTTTGGTGATTGTTGAATTTATGTTTAATTTATATTGACAATTTTTGCTTTGGTTTGGCAAGTAGAGTTTGTGGGCTGAATTCATCCTAGGTGTCACACTGTACCTATCTATCTATCTATCATGGCGTGACACCTGGGATGAATTTGCTCCCATATGACCACTTTTGTTACCTTTATAGTTTAAAAATACTCAAAAGATTTATGTAATCTCTTTTTTAAAAAAAAAGACGTATTTTAATGGCAACAGCTTGCGGAAGGCTAAAGGTTAGGTCCACTGAGTGGCTAAAAAAGTTTTGGCAAAGGTTATCAGAACTCATCCTACTGCATAACTAATGACCTCTACAAGTCCATCCAGACTTCTGGTGGCCCTTCACCCTAACCTTAAACACCCAATGGGCTAACTGAAAACTCCAAAAGAGAATTAATTTCTCTTCTATTAACCGACCTTTAGAGTCTGTCAGGGATTCTGTGTACTAACAAGATTTTTAATCTATGAAACTAAAGGTTAAAAAATCTGCAGTCTTCCCTTTCTGTCCAAAATGACTGCAATTTTAAAAATCCAATCATGCTAGGTATGCCATTTTAAATGCAACCGCATATTGAAATTAGTGAAACAGTAGAGGGAGATATTTTAATAATGCAAAACCATGAGAAAAATATCTCTATACCAAAATTTTACCCATATGATATGGAAAATGAATGAATTTTGTTGGATATTGGCATCAAAATGTTTGCTATCCAATTTGGGTTTTTTGCTTGTTTGTTTGTTTTTTGTTTTGGTCAGGTTTTCCAAAAACAAGATATCTTTGTGCTACCTATAGAAGCAGAGCAAAGCTCTGTTCCCTCTAAACAGCTCTTTGCTAGTAATGTAGCAACACTGGAGGGATGAGGGGACATAATCTAACCTCCTAAATCACATAGGGCCCTATCTAATGCTGTGAAGTCAACAGGAGACTTTCCAGTGACTTAAGTGAGTGCCGGATCAGGCCCCTAATTTTTGTCTTTTTTTTTTTTTTGCTAACTATTAACACTTTGATAAGTGACATTTCATATGACAGCCCTGCTATTATACATTTAGCACTTATTCCCTGCTTTGCAGATAAGCTGTTTGCAGCCCAGCACTCTCCTAATTTTTTTCTTTAGCTTTCTAATTTTCCTCTTCACCCCAATTCAGTTGCAAACTTCAGTTATCTCTAGTTAAAAACTGTGAGAGCAGTGAGTAGCACCTGGCTTGAGTGCGGGCTGTAAAACATCTGCTAGCACAAACTGCAAACCTGAGGAAAATTCAAATACCTAGGCTTGCTTTGTTGTGTTTTGTTTGTTTTGTTTTTGCAGGTATCTTAACCTTTTCATCATTTTTATCACAGTTCCAGAGGGGACAGATGCTTTTGGTCTATGTCAACAACAATTTATTTATCCTAGGAAATATATATTTTTCTAATTTCACTTTTAACTTTAGCCCAGTGCCGGGTTCTGAATTTAATAACTAAGTTCCATACCGACAACATGATTGTGACTCGAAGGTGTGGCACTCAAGACCTGACAAAAACTCTGCTATAAACGGTTAGAGGTGTCCTCCCAGCCATCTCACGCAACACTAAACATGGAAGTTAGATCACTCTATGCTTTTAGAAGCACTGTCTTTTAAATAAAATTGCAAGACGGTGAATATAGTGCAGCCTAAAACAAAAGCCTTAGTGATCTTTGGCAGATTACTTGCAGGAAGTATGGCCCATTTCAGAAAATCAAAGCAAAGAAAAACATTGACTACAATTCAGAGGCCTAATGTATTATTATGGCTTTTTATGGATTTTATATATAATTTCCTGTAAAAGTTAAGAGGTTGAAGTGATCTCTTACATTCGGCTGCATTATCAGCATAGCGCCAAACAATTTTCTACATCTTATTATGTTCACAGTTGACATACTATTAGAGAAATGTGCAGCTGTCTTACTCTGCTATTCATTTCCTCATTACTATTTTATAAATATATGATTAACAGTTATTGCAGCTGCCTAATTCACATTTATTGCAAATGCAACCCCACAAATGAATGCTCAAAGCAAAGAGATGTGGTTTTAGAGTAATTTAAATTTTACAGTTCCATTTACCCTGCTTTTTAATTTACTGTATAATGACCCTATTAGAATAAAACACATCTGGAAGTTCTTTGGGGAACATTTAATTTTCTGTGGCTTCAGTACTAACAGAACTTGTACCATAAAGGCCACAGATGCTTTGAACACTGTACAAATTTTCACATTTTATGCCAAGATGCTGGTTAATTGTACAGATGAGACAATTACAGCAAGGCAAAAGATAAAGTTCTTGTATATTGAAAGTGAATGAAAGAACTTTGACCTCAGAAGAACATTGCTGTTTGGTAAGGACTATATTTTATCCTCACATATTGTTTGTGGATACAATTCCCACTGAACTTTGCATATGAAGGCAAAAGGTGGCCCTAAGTTTTCACTTCAAAAATAAACAATTTTTCACAGCTCCAAGACCTCTGATTTATCCCAGTAACCTTTTAGGTAAAAAGGAGATGCTAGCCTACATGTCTGACTGTTCTTCATAGTAATTTCCTAATCTTTCGATCATCGCTGTTAAGTAAAAGAGTATAGCAATGAGACGAGCGAAGGTTTCAGAGGTCAGTCAGTGATTCCATATGTATTTCATATTTACAGTCTGTGCTGAAGATACAGATGCTCTGAATCCTCCCAGCCTGCCCTATTAACAAAATCATCCTGAGAATTTGAAATTGATTTGAATATTAAATACAGATCACTGCAGCAGAGCTCTTTTACAAGAAATAATGTGAATGCATTCTCATTGATTAGTTAATTTATGTTCTACAACTAATCGAAACACAAATCTCATTAGCCACAGGTCAGTAGACTGAGGGGTTGGGGGGTGGGGTGGGAGAAAATCATTTGGATAGCCCAGTTAGCTGTAAAGATATAATTATAAAACAAATTATTCTAAAAGCCACTGCCTTGATCAGCATGTGCAGTCCTTTAGAAATGCAGTGTCAAAAAGCCACTCCTGTGCTATATATTATCTATAATATTAGTCTTAAATATGTTTTCACTAGCATGGTTTCATGCACTCATATATACAAATTGCTGTCGTTACCCTACTACCTGAGGGTGTATGCGCGCACACACACACACATACTTTGTTTTATTTCCCCAAAATATTTACGGAGCATATAAGCAGTTTTAAACAACCATCATCAATGTTAATTGACTGTGACTGCCTTATAATTTTATATAATAATAAAAATTTCATTTATCGCCCCACCCTCCCGTTTTTCTCATATGTTTCCACAACTTGCAATAAAATACACGATTTTTAAATCATTGTTATGACATCACCAGTTCAAAGATTTATTGCCTATAATTTTGGGTTATCCTTTCAAATCTAATTTCCCATGATTTTGCTGCTATTATTTATATATCTGCACAGCACCCTAGGCTTACATGGTGTTTTCCAGACAAATAAATGACACAGGCTCTGCTCCAAGGCGTATGAATATGGGAGCTTGTATACTAGAAGCTTTCAGACAAGTGGGCTAGACCGTGATTCATTGCTGACAACTGTTTGATAAATTAGCATTTGACAACTATATTTTACTAGAAATTATTTGTTAATTAAATGAATTTTTTTCTACCTGCTATGTAGGTTTTTCCATTTATATTAAAATTTATGGAAGTTGAACTAAAAGTCCGTATGTTGCACTAAAATTTTACTCTGAAGTTTTAATAATAAAGTTTCAGAAAACCGAATTATTATTCCAGGCAGATCTTTTCATCTATTTGCAATAAGTTATGTACGGTAATTGCTTTATGCTATGTTAAATGCTTAAAATAAGATTCTGTATGGATTGATAATAATGAACACTTTAGCATTGCAAAGCACTGCCAAACATTAACACTCCAAAAATCCATGAGAGAGAGGCAAATATTTCCTCAATTTTACAGCTGGGGAAACTGAGGCACATATATGGTATGTGGCTTCCCCAAGGCCACATAGCAAGTCAGTGGCAGCACAAGGGTTAGAACTCAGGAGTTGCCATATCCCAATACTTGTGCTCAGTATACTAGATAAAATTTGCATAGGTATTGACTAAAACATACAAAATCCAAGAAATTCACCTAGGACATCTCATGCCATCATTAGCCCTATCCATTGTGTCATGGTAATGTAGCAAATATGGTACTGTTTCCAGATAACTAAACCACCTGATGGGAATCAGGCCCCACAGACATGCACGTTGAGGGTACCCTTTGGGCAGATGTCCCCCAACCCACTCAGAAGGGGTTATAAGCCATCTCCATAGCAACATTCCCCACAGAGTTCTCTTTGCTGGTCCAGGGATCCACATGGGGGAAAGGGCAGGGACTGGAAGAGAAGCTGGCAGGTCAGGAGTAGGAGTGGGGTACATCCATTGTCCCCTGCTATGGCCCCATTAACGTAGCCTGCAGATATATTGTCTTTTCCAGGACACACATCCCTTCCTCAGCAAAAGTCTTCCTTTAGGAGAGAGTCTGTTGGGTGTCAGAGATATTGGAGATGCTATGGCCACACGTAGATGGTCTTCCGCTGTTCCCTGAGATTTACACTCTTTAGGAACCAGCCCCAAGGCTCATCCTGGAAGGAGGCAATCCCTCTCTTATTCACCCTAAAGGAATAATATGGAGACTCTCTCTGAGGGTTTTACCATCGTAGCGACAATCTAGAGACTAGAGAAGGGCTGGGCGAGTTACAAAGTGGGGCTGGGCCTGGGTGCAACGTTGGTTGCAGCCCCACAATATGTCTACCAGCTGAGCCAGTGTGCCAGGTGAAATAGTCCATGCTAGGTAAAGGGCTGGGGCAAATGAGTCTCCTTACCATAAGACAAAGGGGAAACTAAGAACTGTGTTTAACTGTGTCTCAGACTGTGGCTTTCTGAGACATAATCTTATTCTGGATTGCTTCTGGGGCAGCACATCTGCACACTGCCCCTTGTTCAGGACTTAGAGCAAAGCCCTTAAAACAATACAATCTAGATCTATAATCATGTTATATGATATGGCCGGCACATGTATGTAACATATTAACTGCCTTTGTTCCACAACAAGGAAAGATAAGATAGATCAGTGATAAAAGATCAGATAAGATCCAGTTCACTTTCAGACAATAAAACGGGGCTTTCTACAAATACAGAAGCTATATAAAACCTGTTCCTCTTTACAATAGATGGGGACCTATCTACACAACTCTTATGTCATCATTATGGTATTTGGGATGGGAACAAAGAAAAAAATACATGAAATGTAATTAAACATTCTTGTTATGTGAGTTTAATATTATGGTAATTAGTCTGTGTGCTTGTGTGTCTTTATTTTATTTTTCTGCTGCCTTTTTAAAAGGAAAAATATGTCACAGATATCAAATCAGATATGGTTACAATGGAATATTTCTTCTTAGAATTGCGGGAAACATTTATTTAGGTGTGTCAAGGTTCATCAAGCCTCGATTCTTCCCAAAGCAGCATAGCGGAGATTTAAGAGAGGCCATGCAGGTCTCAGAAGCTCTCTGGTCTAATAGCAGTTAGAGCAAAAGCCTGAAAACTAAGAGGTTGATATGTTTTATTCTCAATTAATTCAGTGACTCATTGTGTGACCTTTGGGAAGTCACTTGACCTCTTTCTGCATCCCTCTACCCACATGAAAACGCAATTAATAGTAGGACTTCATTGAAAAGCAGATACTTAAAACTGAATTTTCCTGGGTAAACAAATGAGAAAAACAACCAACAAAGAAAGGCACCATTCAAAACTCATCCAATGACCCCATTATTCATGGATCATTAGTGTAATAGGCCACATGGGATCCATAAAAGGCAAAAATGCCTTTTATGTCATTGAGTATTTAAAGAGTGATAATCCATATATTATTGAAACAATATTCACTCTAGCAACTCCTTCAAAGCTACTTTATGTGAGTCTGAGTATTTCAAAACTAATAAGCCATGGATAGTCCATATATCTGCATATGTCTTACCATCATTAGGGAATAGAAACTAGAGTGCACATGCAAAGATGACATCTTTAAATCTCTGAACTGAAAACATCTAATTCATTTTACAATAAGTAGTGGGTAAATGTTCATTTTATTAAGTTAAAGACATTCATTAGTGCTAATCTGAAAAGTTACGAATGCTGCTTCTCCCTGCAAAAACGTGTTAACAAGTTAGATGACTGAAAATACTGAAAGTCAACCAAAATACAAACAAAAACTGGAACTCACAACACCTGGGCAAAATCTTCACTATGTACTCAAGTTGCATCATTATGTTCCTTACTCTTCATTTGTACCTTATCCATAAGCCTTTGCGGGCTGGTACCTCACATTCATATCTGTCCGTAAAGTGTACAGAAAACTATTGTCTCGATATTAGTACCACTAATAATAATGCAACAAAACCAAAGGCCATCTTAATCCACAAAATTGGCTGACTCATTATGAAGTGCTGATGTGCCTTTAATATCTTGTTATTTTTTATTCATGGAGTTCCCAGTGATACACTAGGTGCCATATAGACACAGAAAGACATGGTGCCATATGTACACTCAGTACACCAGAGCTGAGGAGGTGTTAAGCCATGTTTACACTCCTTTTTCCTTGGGGCTTCGAGCAGCCATTTGACCATGCAGCCATTTGACCATGCAGAGAGACCAGGCAGTGCTTGAAATGGTGGGTGACCATCATGGTAAAATCAAGTGCCCATCCTCTCATGGGTGCCAGAATTTCAAACCATAAGTTTAGATAAGTGTATTTGCAGCTTAATAAAGCAATGGTCTTATGACCATTTTACATGTGGAATGTTATTACTATATGTGTGCACCCTCAAGAACACCACAGGCTGCCTAGAAAACTGAGCTGAGAACCTTCCTACGTGGTTTAAATTATCTCTAGTTGTACAATATGGTGTGGGCATATTATAGGGACAACAGGATGGGCATTGTAATACAACATATTTGGTTGACTGTAAGTTAATATCTTATAGCAATTTCATTAAAAAAAAATAATTTGTAAAGTTCAAGTCAGTACAGAGGCCAAGACACACTGACTGGTGGGGGATGACCTTAGACCTGATGGGGAAATGTTTTTTGTTTGTGTGATGTTTCACTCCATATTCTTTATGAAAATATGCTTATATGAATATGACATAACTGAGATATACTTTATGCAAGATGGCTCATGCGAGATATCATAGGAAAGGTTATGATTTACTGAATGTGATTATTCAATGTGTGTGCCTGTATCATTTCTGTATCTGAAATTAGGAATATTAACTATGTATCTGTATTTCAACTGTGTTACTTTTGGTGTCACCCCAACCAGCCCTTCAGGTACAACAATGGAAAAGCCAGACAGGGCTAATGGGCCATTAGCAGAGACAATGGACTGTGAAAGGGCTTAGTCTTCCTTTGGATCCTGGAGACAGCATACAAGCAATAGCTGCCACAGCCATGCAGAGACATGGGTACTGGATACCCCTCCTCCCCTTTTGGAATGCCAGTGGTTTTCCACTAGAAGACAAAGGGTTCCCGCCTTACACAAGAGCTATATAAGGCAGGGGAGTGACATCATCAGGGTTCTCTCCTCTGCCGCCCCACACACTGAAAAAACACCTGGAAGCGAGAACTGAACTGGGGGGAGAAGAGCTGAGGCCAAGCTGGAAGT
Source organism: Emys orbicularis (assembly GCF_028017835.1). NCBI lineage: Eukaryota > Metazoa > Chordata > Testudines > Emydidae > Emys > Emys orbicularis. The sequence goes on along the minus strand of NC_088689.1, from coordinate 20,115,455 downwards.
GCATCCAGCTGGTGATTAATAATACCTGTGGTTTCAAGCTGGACAACAGTGCAGCTGCCTTTCAAGACTTTCTGTAACCTGCCTGCAGCAACATCTAGGGTGAGAAATACTATTTGTAACCAATTTCTTGAGTGAAACAAGCTTAATTTGCATGTTTGGTTTTATTTGCTTAGTAATCTGCTTTGTTCTGTTGGCTACCCCTTTTACCACTTAAAATCTGCCTTTTATAGTTAATAACATTTATTTTGTTTATTATTAAACCCAGTTTCTGTAATTTTTAACTGGGGGGGGGGGCAGGGCGAGAAGTTGTGCATACATTCCTCCACATTGAGGGAGGAGGCGGATTTCGTAATATGTCTTTGGGTCTGCACTCCAAGGGAGGTGGACACCTGTGTGCTGGGGCAAGTCACTAAAGCTGAGCCTTCCCAGAACTGATCTCAGTGATCTTAGTGTCTGTTTCATTCTGCAGTTGGGTGTGGCCCTGCCTGTGTGTGTATTGGAGGAGGTTTAATAGCCTGACTCAGCAAGACAGGTAAAAAGGGGGCCCAAACTGGCATAACAGGTGGGCTCAGTGGTATCTCAGCACATCAGATGGCATCCTAAGGGGGGCAACCTCTCACAATTCACCCCATATTTTGGATGAAAATGAAAATGCTTTCATTTTTGTTGAGGGTTTTTTTGGTTGGGTTTTCATCCAAAACCTACATTCCAAAAAACAATCTTTTTTTTTTTCAGTTTTCAGATGTTGAAAACAAAAGAAAGTTCAGTTTCTGGGTTTTTTCATTGAAAACCCAAAGAATGCCAGTGAAATCGTATATTTTGTAGACATGTCTATTTTGGTGAGGCTTTTTCACCATAAAAACATTTGAAAGGAGAAGCCCCACATTAAATTTGCTAATGCCAATTTGCTTATCCCTCAGAGAACACTCAACTGCAATCTAAAGGGGCAGGATTTGAGTTTAAATGATTGCCTTCCCATGAATATACACTACACATATTAGAGTAACTAAAATCCAGACTGATTCAAATATCGAATGTCTAGTTTATTTCTATGCTTATTAGTAGCTATTTCCCCTGTGAGACTGAGCTGTGGCCTTCACTCCCTTTGGTTGCTGAATTTGTCTGTAAAATATAAAATACAAAATCCCATAATATGTTAATTTCAACCAAAATGCCCAAAAAATCAACCAGATCAAGACAGACAAAGACCAACATTTTCAAGTATGGATGCCTAAAGTAAGGCTCCTAAATCCATGCATAGGCATTTAAAACAAAGGTGGACTGATTTTCAGAGCTGCTGAGTCCATTGAAGCAAACATGACTTGTGGTCAATTAGGGCCAGATTTCCCAAAGAGCACTGCTTCTATTTATGCACCAAAGTAAGTGTTTGGTTATTGGAAAGAGCTCAGATTGTTGAATGCTGAGTTCTCTTGAAAATCTGACCATAGATGCCTCTGTGGCACAATGGGAGGTGCTGGGGGCTGAATACTTTTGAAAATCTGGCCTTTATTTAGGTGTCTAAATGAAAGCTGAGCTCTTTGGACAATCTGGCCCCAATGATGGGTGCTGAGCACTTGAAAATCTGTCCCTGAGTTCTTCTGAAAACTTGGCCCTTAAGGGCTACATATTTAACTAAGGAAAGGGGGCCTATGAAAATGCATCAAGAACTTGAGTTCAGTGGAAATGGAAATGTTTATATCAATAAATAGTTTGTTCTGTTTCTTTAGATGTGTTCTGCCCCATACACTGTCCACAAAATATGAGTCTGCCTTTTTGTAGGGAAGAAGATGTAGATGCTGTTTCTTTCTTTCTTTCTTTCTTTCTTTTTTTTTTTTTTGCTACTCTGGCATGAGTTTTAACTTTGCAAGGGAAGGGAACCAGGTTTTATTATCCTGTGATTATGCAGCTGTTACTTAGAGGGGGGAAAATTATCAATATGAAAAGATGCTCTGCACCAACTATAATCTTCCTGTTTAATAAACACAACCACACTCTGGCAAACCTTGAAAAACCTGTAATATTATGTCAAAACACCCATGAAACTGTTTTATGCCTTTTCTGTGTCTTTTTGCCTTTCACAGCTGATTACCCAGGATGCACAGTATCTATGTGTAAACAGAAGCTTTCTTCTTTTATAACCAGCCACCTCCCTCTTCTTCTTCCTGTCTGACTCACTCATTGATGCCAGAATCCAGTATTTGTGGTATCACAATTGCTTCCATGGTGATGATTGCAAAAATAAATAAATAAATAAATAAATAAAGCCATAAATTTCTATAGGGGGTGGCAACAGCAGCTTGCCAGAAGGGAGCTGGATTTGTGATTTTTACTTAGCTTTATGTTTCCTTCTGTCAGTATACAAAGTGCTTGACTAAAATTCCTTCTTTTTTGTTTTAATTTCTAATTTCTATTGTTCTTCTAATGTTTCACATTCGTTTTACTTTGGACTACTCAATGACGAAATCTTTGCATAGTATCTTGGGTTTGGAATGGCATAATGAAGTCCTGCAAAGCTAAATGTCAAATATTGTCCAATACATGCACCCTTTGGCCCTCTACATGCATTGCCTTGCCTAGCTTTAACCGAATGAAATTGAAAAGCACTGATTCTGATCTCTGGCTTTACACTGGTAGAACTCCACTGCAATGGCATTGCTACCAATTTACACCAGTTTAAGTGAGATCAGGATTGAGCCCCTAGATTTTCCCCATTTCTTTAATTTGGAGTCTATTGGAAAAAGCTCCCATTGTCTTCAATGGTCCAGGATCTGCCCCAATGTTTATATTCCAAGACCCCTTCCATTAGTAGATGTGCTCTCTCATTCTCCTCCTGCAGAGTGAGGAGAGGACTATGGAAAGTTTGGTCTTGCTCAAAACTTACAACAATGTTGCCCCAGAAAATAACCAACAGGAAATGTTCGAAGAACTGGAATCCTTAACCTGCCTGCTGAAACCCAAATGTGGCACTGCCACAATCCACTCCGTCAGCAAGGAGTGCAGATCTACAAACTGCTCCTGAACCTCCGTGTCCCATGACATGGGCCAGCTCTCCATCTTGTCACATAGTTGCAGATTTTTATGGAGGAACAAAAGAACAGGCTGCGGCAGGGGACTGGCACTGCAATCTTGTCCCTGTCACCTAACGTGTGACTATTGAGTGGTCAGAAATGAGCTGGCGCTCTCAGTTCAACACCTAGTAAAGAACACACCAATTACTGAGCACCGTGCCTTACTATACTGCCCAGAGATGAAGAATCAACTTGACCCTAGATACTCAACCCTCTTCTCACTGCCAAGGTGATCTGCCCTGATCAGGGAGGAGATCCATTAATGGGGCAGTGTGGGGAAGCTTGTATTGCTGGTGCCCCTTCTTTAACTTTTCTACAGTTAAACAGAGGTCTGCAGTCTCGTCTGCAGACTGCTTTCATAAGTCGTAACTTTGCATTAAGGGCCAGATCCTCAGCTGATGTAAAGTGGCATACTTCTATTGAAGTCAATGGAGCTCAGTGGAGGATCTGACCCTTTATATTTTTAACTTAAAAATATACATGTAGTAGAGCATCATAATAATATTTAATTTATTTTTCCTAATTTGGTATGTAACCACCACAAATACCACCCAGGTTCTCCTCAGGGCACCAATAGCCATGGTAATACTATAAACATTCTTTCCGGTTTATCAGGAGAATTTACTCACGGCTGCAGTCATACTGAGACATCAGCTAGGATAAGGATATTCAGGCAGGCAGGTTAAATGCTAATTTCCTTTCTACTGTACCATTTTCTAACCTCCTTCCATGAATCAACGTGAGTAAAAGGTTGTTCACTTACAGACATAAAACAAATTGAACAAATTACGTTACTTAACTGAGGAAGAACCAGCCAGTCTATTGATTTCTTGTTTGGCTTCAAATTTTCCTTTTTTAATTAATATGAATTTGTAAAGGGGATTTTGGATTTTAAAATGTCGTGCTCCATATATTTCATTAGTATATTTCAAAATAACCTACTAGTCAGTCATTGGTTAGTGGGTTTTTTTTTTTCTCTTTATTTTTTAAAGTAAATGGGCTGATTCTGCTCTCATTGACACCAGTGTCACTACTGAAGTCAATGCAGTTACACCATTTTAAAACTGGTGTAGATTCACAATCAGGCCTCATGGTGTTGGAAAGATAAAACAGGTAGTAGAACACACCCAAAAGAGTTTAAGAAACAGAAGCCAGGGGAACACAGTATGAAGTAGTTCTCTGGATATCAAAAGCAACCATTAAATTCCCAGTTCCTTTAGATGGATCATGAACCATGATCAGCAGCAACACATTTTATAAGATGACAATTTGCTATTTAAGGAGTACAAGATGAGAGGGAATTCAAGAATGAACAGAGCTGTGGCACATTTATCTTTCAATGGCAGCACTGACAGCATGAAGAGGAAATGTTTAATACTAATGGGGACTTTTAAAATTTGTACATAGAGGATATTTTGGTAAGTATCAAAAAATTGTCTGAGATTGGTCTTAAAATGTAGGAACAAATTTTCAGCTGCAGCCTCTACAAATGCATGTGCAGCTGTTTGTAGAGATGAAACATGCACAAATGCAGGTTTTGGAAACACAAATACTTAGATGGAAGAGCATGTGAGTGAAGACTTTGAGTTTGCGGCTGAAAATTTCATTCTAAAGATTTAACTCTCCTGGCAAACCAAAATAGCTTATTCTTAGCTGAGCTCTGCACAGTGATTAAACAGCAATTTTAGCAACAAGAAAAGGCCAGACAGCCCAACATGTATGGAATATTTGGCTGACTTTGATCTCATTTCCAACATACCAGTTTTCTCCAGAAACCTAACCTTATCTTGAACTACAGTACTCACAATCTTTGCCTCAGTTGCCCTACCTAGAACTTATTCCATATTTTCATTACATATTTTGTATGAAATGTATGAAATTGCCCTTAGTTTTCTGATGTCTAGATTGTTAGCATACTTGTGGGCACCATGAAATAATTTAGTATAATAAGTACTTCTCAGAAAATGCATACAGGACAGGACCCTGCCCTGAAGAACCTTATTCTGCAAGATTGTGTTCCCCATTAGAGATGAACAAATACTAGTATTCACTTTGATGGTATTCACCACCCCTTTTACTTGCCATGCATGTAAGTGAACTATTGTTTGCAAGAACATAAGAATGGCCATACTAGGTCAGACCAAAGGTCCATCTAGCCCAGTATCCTGTCTTCTGGTGGTGGCCAATTGCCAGATGCCCCAGAGGAAATGAACAGAACAGGTAATCATCAAGTGATCCATTCCCTGTCGCTCATTCCCAGCTTCTGGCAAACAGAGGCTGGGGACACCATCCCTGCCCATCCTGGCTAATAGTCATTGATGGACCTATAATCCATGAATTTATCTAGTTATTTTTTGAACCCTGTTATAGTCCTGGCCTTCACAACATCCTCTGGCAAAGAATTCAACAGATTGACTATGTTATTTGAAGGGGGGAGGGATAGCTCAATGGTTTGCGCATTGGGCTGCTAAACCCAGGGTTGTGAGTTCAACTCTTAAGGGGGTTACTTAGGGATCTGGGGCAAAAAATCAGTACTTGGTCCTGCTAGTGAAGGCAGGGGGCTAGACTCAAGGTCCTTTCCAGTTCTACAAGATAGGATATCTCCATTAATTAAAAAATGAAATACTTTTTGTTTGTTTTAAACCTGCTGCCTATTAATTTCATTTGGTGACCCCTAGTTCTTGTGTTATGAGAAGGAGTAAATAGCACTTCCTTATTTACTTTCTCCACACCAGCCATGATGTTATATACTTCAATCATATCCCCCCTTAGTCATCTCTTTTCCAAGCTGAAAAGTCCCTGTCTTATTAATCTCTCCTCATACGGAAGCCGTTCCATACCCCTAATCATTTTTGTTGCCCTTTTCTGAACCTTTTCCAATTCCAATATTTCTTTTTTGACATGGGGTGATAGTAAAAAAGTTAGAGACAATTATTTTTCTCATCAAAACCAAACAGAAATTTTCATTTAAAAATGATATTTTTTCTCAAAATGACATTTTTGGTGAAAAAAAATTTTTTGGCTGAAAAAGCATTTTTCATTTAAAATAAAGGTTTGGCAGAAATTTTTCAACAAGCTGTAGCATTGTTTTTCCTTATTTCTTTTACAGATATACCTTTGAGATCTTTCTTGTCAATATCCTGCAATATTTGATCAAGGTTATCATTGCCTGCTTTTGTCTTACTGCTGAGTAATACTTGCACTTTGCATTGGTATCCTGCCCCATGTGCACGAGAAGTTGGACAGTGGAGGACATTACCCATGGTTTAAACAGTGTGGATTTCCCATATTGCACAAGAACACATTGTGCAAATTCCTTTGTGGAAGTATATGTCCCCATACTTTATGTGGTTTGAAAATGGGACATGATCATAAGACAAGAGATGACTGTAGAATAGATGGCCTTCACCCTACCTTCTAAAACCCAAATGTCTTTGTTTTAAAGTACATTCTAAAGTTTGTGTGTGGATAAATCTTGTCTTGATAGCAATGTCATCTAGTATCTTTCTTCTGCTTATGTTATTAAGCGCTAACCTGAGGCAGAAATGTAGGATATGGGATAACTTAGTTAAAAAACTTCAATATCATATTCCCCAGTAATGGCCCCAAACACTAATAGTGTTACTGTAGTACAGTATTTTTTACCATTGCTTTAAAATACTATACAACTTATTTACCTGGTCATGAAAAATGTTTTGAGCTTTGAACATTTTGGCAAGAATAATGACACAAGTATTTCTTTCTGTTTTAGGTACTGATCCTTCAAAGGTCCATAAATGGACTCCCGCTGAGGTCAGGTCCCATTGCACACATCTGATTGCAGGGTCAGGTCCTAATTCTTTATTCAGCTATCTTCAGCTACAAGTCTAGCACACAGCACTAAAGTCCTACAGTTATTTGTTGCATAGCCTTCAGAGTACTAGATGTAAAGGGGTTTGTTTCTGATTTTTTTTTCTTCATCCATTCCTTTCCTCTGCTTCCTATCTCATTAGTTGCTAGGTTATCCAACCTATAGGATGCAAAAAATAAAAATTAAAAAGTTACAAAGGCATTGCATGTACATGATTTGAACTAGGAAGAATGCATGCAATGAAATGATGCTATTTTATATATCTTATTAAAATGAATATCAAACTTTGTTTTGCCTCATTCAATTTTTGATGCTAATTAAGTAAGCATAAGCATAAGAAAGGAAATTGGATTTTCTACTTAAGGAACTTCCAATAAAGCCATGGACGTTAGTGAGATGAGGTTCTAATAAACCTTAATAAGTGTCTATATAACAAGCAATGTTTGTCTCTTAGGAACATTGGATTTTTCTCAAAGGATATGGATGGCCAATAAACTACATTTGTGAATATGAAGATATATTGTTACAGGAGCAGTTTTCTACCATTAGCCTTTCAAACCCTCGCACTCCAGTTTTCAGTAATTCTGTGACCTTGAGAACAATCATGGACCAAGAAATTTAAAAACCATTTTAAATTTCATAAAAATATAATTTAGGAATAGCACTGGCTAGATAGGGGACTTTAGACAAGATTTTATTGTGAATAATGCTCTTCGTTGTCCATTTCAGACAACCTCTAATGTTGCTACAATATTTGTCATTGATCACCCAGTCTTGTGCTGCCACATCACTGTTAAGCCTGGTGACAAAGAGGAAAGAAGGCGTATGTATAGCCAGTACCATTGTGCATAGCAAAACAAAGCAGGAATAGAGAATGCCTTTGTGTTCAATTCTTCCTCCTTGCTGCATCGGGCAAAACAAAACCATTGGTGTAAAACCAGGAATTTGTGTCAGTGTAAGTACAACTTTTTGGACAAAAAAATCAAAGTTTTCTGCAGAAAGCAGATACTTTTATCAAAAGCTCAATTTTCCATTGAAAAACAGCTTAAACTGAAAAAAATTGACCAGCCCTACAAAACAGTATCACATCTACAAATGTGGCATTTGGGGAATGTGCATGAATGTAACTTACCCGAGTTTGGTATTGTCTGTGGGCCAAATTCAGCCTCTCTTGTAAAGGGAAAGGAACTCAAAGTCAATGAGTATCAAGTAAATTTCTCCATAGTAGTGCTGAGTTGAGTTTGAGTTGGGCAAGTTTGTGTGTGGGGAGCAGCAAAGGGAAGTGGCTGCTTTATTGTACACTTTATATATTCAAACCTGGGTGCTTAAATTAGATGCCTAAATCTACACTTGTTCTAGCAAATTAAAAAGAAAGTAACCTTCCCATCAGAGATGCTTAGCCCCTAAAACTCCTGCTGGACTCGGTGGTGGGTATGGTGGCACAGCACCTCTGAAAATCAAGCTATTTTTATTTAGGAGCCTCCATATGGAATTACCCACCTAACATTTGGTGCCCAAGGCTGAAAATGTTGATCTTCTGGTAGTTGTTTGTTCCTGCTACACATTCCAGGCCAGTTCCCCAACTGCTATAAATCTGCATAGTGCCATTGATTTCAATAGAGCTGCATCTTTTCACGCTAGCTGAGGATGGGACGCTCCTTATGAACCCTCAGCATGGAAATGACACTCCTTTTGCACAGTCATTGAATACGACATCAAAGTGAGCTACGTGCTTTCACACTTAAAATCGCTTGCACCATTTGCTGACCAATTTATATTCAACTTGTAACTAACACATTAACGTCGGCTCACAACTGACGTTAATTTTGCTCAGGCAATTCCATGCATACATTTATTTCAGGTCATATCACAGATCATTCAGTCCATTCAATTTTGGGTTGTTTCAGGGTAAATACATATTTGAAATTGTTTCAGACGAATAGAAGATTGCTCACTGGAATTACTAACAGAATTTAACGATAATGTGATTAAACCCCTTAGTAAAGGAACTTTTGCCCTTACAATCTCTTGTCAAACAAATATATACTAATTTCCATAGATCAAATATAAACTAATCTTATGTCAGCAGCCTATGTGCTATTGGTGCAGACTGCCTCTTGGCCTAAAAGCGACGAACTTCAAATATGTGAATTTGTTTGCCCATAATTAGCACAATGTATCTTAGCCCATTCAAAATAATAACTGCATCCCTTCCTGGTAATGAAGAATGATTAATTCTCAATTATAGTAAGTATCCAATTTTATACAGTGCAGCACTGGTCTAAACCACCCTATCTCTAACATTCTAATTACAGACATTAAAAGTTCCATATAATTATTGCTGAAGGATCAGTAAAATTAAAAATATTGGTTACTTAAAGCTATTATTACATTTGCTCTAATGCAGCCAAGGCTTAAATTTATGTCTGAGCTGCCAGCCATTTCATCAATCTATTTTTGTGACTTGTTTAGAACAACTGGTTTTATTTCACAGTCTCAGTAACTGTTCCAACAGGTCTATTAACGGTTTGGCACTCTACATTTTGTAAAGCTTTAATTAAGTGAAACAAGCTAAAAATCACTAATATGTGCCTTTAGCAAACTAGCGATGTAATTATCTCATTTAACAGATAACTACTTGTATTTCATTTTTCAAAGCACAAAGAGAAAACTAGCTCTAAATGACACTTTTCAGGCTCATTAAACTCACTAGAGAAATATCAGATTAGGGATTTCTACTACAAATATCATAATAAACTCTAAGAGCTGATATAAACAACATGAGTATTTTGGGGAGGTGGCGGGAGGCAGGGGAAAATATATAATACTGCTTGCAGCAGAAAAAATATATATTGGTTATATATGTTAAAAAGTATCTCATTTCAACACTGTCTAAACTACTGCTTCAGTTTAAAACACAATCTGTCTAAAAGTATCAACATCTCTTTTTATCTTTAAATATATATTATTTAAAATAAGTATTTTTGTATTTGAGAGACAAATCCTGTGTTCCTGACTTATCTAGGGCCTGACCTATACTAGAAAGTTATACTGGTATAAATATTTCAGTTTGAGGTATGATTTTTTTTTATTAATATAGTTATACTGGTATAAGCCCTGGAGTGGATGCACTTATGCTAATATAAACATGCCTTCCGATACCAAAATAAGCCATACCACTTTTATACCAGTATAACTGCATCCACACTGGGAGAAGGGGAGAGATTGCTACTTTAACTAGCCAATACAGTTCAAGTGGCAAAACTTTCTAATGTAGACAAGGCCAAAGATTCGTTTGTGCAATGCACTTTAGGTGGTCAGGTTCTTTTGTATGGAGCCTCATTGACTTCTGTGGGACTCCATCTGGGCCCAGGAGTCTGCCTACAATGAAATCACTGCAGGATCGGGGCCTAAATAAATAAATAAATAGATAAATAAGAATTCAAGATTTGTCCCAAAGAGAATAATGTGTAAATCATTAAACACAAAACAAAAAATAGCAGAAGTGAACACTCCTTTTATAAGGCCAAACACGTGAATATGTATCTGCCAGGAAGTAAAATTAGAACAATCAAACTAGGCTTATATCAAACAGGGTGCTAGCAAACCCAACTTGCTCAGCAAAGCTGGCCTTTAACTAAGACTTGGACTAAATTGTTAGAGGTGATTAAATATTTAAACCAATAATTTGGGACTATGTTGATGAAAAACAGATTGCAATCATTGCTCTGCTCTTCATGAGGTTATGCTATTTGTTATTTGTATGACTGATGGCTATCCGTGAAATAGTCACAAATCCTGACTGTCTCAATATTCACTGTTCATTATTCTCCTGTTTAAATGGTTTAGCCACCCAATCAGGAACCAGAAACAAAAGTAAGTTGCGGTAGTGACAGCTTTCTAATGTAGCCCAGTGGGCCAGCTTACCTCTATTATATTCACTGCTTTGCATTATATTCTGCTTTATTATATTCAGCAGTAATGCAAGGAACCTACAGGCTTGTATCCTGTAAGACATTGGCTTCAGCAGTTAGCATGAGGCTTGAGGCCTATGAACTTTGGCATAGATAAACTTAGGTAACTCCTAAGTTTTGGAGAACTGGAAGTAGAGTGTAGGGGAATTTTGTCCATAATGACATCAGCCAACCACAGAACATGAACTGACACTAGCTTCTGGAAGGTTTTGGACAGAACATCTGACCACAAAAGTGCCATGGCAATGAATTGACGTATATGATAATAGGGTGAAATCATAAATACACTAATCTATAGAAGAAGGACACCTTAACATTGGTAGGGGCAGAAATACATATAAGGAAGAGGGGAGAAACCCCTATTGAATATGCGTTAGACATGGTAATGTCAGCGTAACATATTATAAAAGTGGCATCTCAGGGCAGTAGGGGAGAGAGATGTAGCCCTTGGGAGGGGCCGGGCTGATGGCCACTGGTGAAGATGAGGAAGGAGAAGGCGATGAGGAAGATAATGGCTAACATTTCAGGTTGTTCGGCAAGGGATGGTGTGAGTATGGATGTTCAGATGTACTTTCTGTATTATCTCTATCTACCTTACTGAGTTAGAGTGTGTGTGACTTTGCTACATGTATTAATAAATTATTTATTTGTAAATATAAAAGAGTTCCTGAGTGTTGCACCTGTGCACATCGGGGTTCCCAAATATATAATAATTTGAATAATACCGGGCCTGATCTTGGGACGAGAACCTGTCAACCCTCGAAGAGATAACTGGGAATTTTTATTCATAATCTATAGATCAGGCTACATTACATTTGAATACCAAATATCAACACTGGTACTTTGTGAATAATCCACAAACAGCCAATTGTTCACTTGTGGTATCTGTTTAATCTTTCTGAATACTGAATATATTTACAAAAACTAGGCTTCATGCATTTATTTCCATTTCAATATATAAACATTAACAGAACACCTCTCCCAGGTAGCTGGATGTCCTTGAAAGCTAATCAAAACTGTAACCCAACTAAGACAAAAACAGCAGCAGCAAACCAACAACTTCTCTCCACACAAAAGAAGCCAATCAACAAAACAAAAATATTGTCACCTCATTCCCCCATTAAAAAAAAAGCCAGGACTCCCTTTTAAGACCCTAAATCTCAAACCTCTACATACGCCTGCCCAAATAGGTGGGTTTTCAGCATGTCCCAAACCTGGGCTATTTCAGAATAGTGAATTCCAAAGTCCATGGACCCTAAGTCCCAAGAACTGCCTGCCAGTGGCTCCACCTTTACACTGAGTTAGATAGAAGTGGAGCACTGATCTCACATGCTATGGCATTGCCACCTAGGGAGAGAGGTGCTCTTTCAGATAGGCAGCTCCCAAGCCACTTAGGGCTTTATAGGTCAGAGACAAGCTCTTTACCTCCATTCAGAAACAGAGAAGCAGCTAACTGTGTATTTTGGAGCACTGATGTCACATGCTCTTGGTGGAATAGCTCACTTAATGATGGGCCACAGCTGCCTTCTGCAGCAACTTGCTTTTCAAAGCTGATTTACAGTGTAACCCTATACAGAGTTTTGAAATGACAAAGCCACAGGTGATGGTCATAAGGCCTGTGTTCATGAGAAAGGGCCACAACCTCCTGACCAGATCAAATGGAAACAAGTCAGCTTGGGTCATTGCAAGTACAAGAAGCTTGTGGAACCCCAGATGAGAAAGCTCTCAGTACCTTCTGGGATCTCCCAGCCAGAGAAGAATGAAGTTACCACAAGACAGCACCACCTATTCCCTGTTAGGTCAGTAAGCCCCCAAGCCTAGCTGGGGTTGGTCCTGCTTTGAGCAGGGGGTTGGACTAGATGACCTCCTGAGGTCTCTTCCAATCCTAATCTTCTATGATTCTATGATTTCCAGTAGCATGACACTCTTGGCTGGATCCCCAGGTGTTTTAGAGCTCCACTCCTCAAATTACATGATGGCACCTTTCTGTTTTACCCTCCCCGATCAGTGCCGTCAGGGGTTGGCTCACCCCCCGGCAGCCAACTAGAGCAGCCAAAGGCCTTACACTAATTGAATTGATCCCCTAGGGGCCAGTTTGTCAGCCCAACATCAAGGCGGTTACACAAGGGATAAGTTTGGCTCTGAATGCTGGAATATTCTCAAGAGTGGAGCTACATGCATAATAAGTAGATGCCCAATATTGGTGGCATGTGATAATGCATTTGTGTTCTGTTGTGCCTCTATTGTGTATTTTAATATGGTTTATAAGTCTGCCGAGAAGAAAGTTGAAGCAATAAGCTTGACTGATTGATTGATTGATGCATCATTATTTTTAGGGCCCATTGCACAAACTATTTTGATAGTTGAAGCCCATAAAGTATAATGTCTGTGCTAAAAGTGACACAATGAAGAAGATGCTGCACCTGATTCAATTTGAGCTTTGAGTCATTATTTAGAGCTGGGGGGTTCAGGAGTTACAAAATACTGCCTCTCTGATTCCCTACTGGTAAGCCAGAAGATAAATGTCTGAAACTAAGGGCCCCAGGCACACAATAATAAAACCCTTTTAGAGACTAGACCTGTCCACTAGTTAAAGGAAACCTATTCCCATTTTTCTGTTGGAAAACAATGGAATGCAGTTTCTCAGTGGCAGATATCAAGCTCTTTATATTTAAACTGCAGCATTTAAAAAAAAAAAAGATACTGCACAAACAGGACTGGTGAGATGCAGCAAATTCTCTGCCTCCATCAGTAAAGGGAATGACTGCAACCCCCTAGCTTGGGATTCCTCTGACATATAGAAGTCCCACACAAGTGTAGAGCCAAATTCCTAATCCACCCTCCTCACAGCCCAGGCCAGGGCAGCCGGAAGGGTCAAAAAGGGGGGGCACCGTGTTCCAGTTATTCTCACCTGCGAGAAGGCCTTTGATTCCAGCTGGCAGAGATTAGAGCTGCTCCTAGCTTGCTCTGACTTGCATTGGGGCTAGAGCTGGGCTGAGTATCAGGGAGCTGTAAACAAACTTGATGAAGCAAAGAATATGAGGCTGTATTTTGTTAATGAAAAATGTTGGGGGGAAGTTTTATGTGTATTTTGTTATTTTGCTTTCTGCAATGTGATAATTTTGAAGTTTTAAATTAAAAGGGCATATTCAAGTTTCCCATCTGCTTCTGTGTGAATCTTTTACACCATCCCCTTTAGGGATTATTTTGCCCCCAATACATTGTTTTAATCTTTCAGGAACAGGGAGCTAATATTTGAATGAAAGCTCTAGCTCTAGATAGTTTTTGATACACATCTCAGAAATATGACATTTGAAAAATACACTTCTAGCTCACATTCCAGTGTAGTTGCCACCTAAGAACAAGATAATGTTTAACAAATGCATCTTCCCAGAAGTACAATGACAGATGAAACTGTTAGGAAAAGAGCGACAAGTTAGTTCTAAACACCATTTTATGGGTGGGTAAAATGTTCTCTCTTTCCTCCCTTTCTAGTGATGGATTGGGCTGCAAAATTTGGATCTTTTTCCAAATTTCAAACGCTCAAAATTCAGCGGTATTTGGCTAAGGATTTTGGTTCAGCCCCTACAAACTCAGCTCCAGATCCAGTTTTGGTTCCAAGCTTCCATATAGCTATGGGGGCAGGAGGGGCATACGTACCAAGGTTTTTAGTTCCAGTCTATCTCTATTTTTTAAGGGACAGATCTTGCAAAGTGGCTGAGTGCTCTCAGTTCCTGCTGACTATAACGGATTAAGTTCTAAATCTTCCCAAACAACTTCTAAATTACCTGGTAAATTTCTGGATTGGTTTTAGTTTGGAGCTAAACGATCTCATTTATGCAGCTAACCCAAAAGCTGCATTAGAAATTAAAAAGCCTCCAGGAAATTCCCCCTTGGAGTCTAATTATATTGCAGAAGTTTCCGGTCTGAGTTCTGGAAATTATGGGACTGGGAGAACAGGGAGCTTATTTAATATTCACCTGGGGATACCCTTTTGGTGCTGGCATAGATCTCACAGCTGAAATGTGGCTGTGGATCAGAGAATCTTCTCCTCTAGAACCAATGTGGTTAAGTAACCTACTCAGAGCATTTACACAGGGTGTAGTCAGCGCAAGAGCAGATCCTCAGTTCCCATACCCCCTAGCTTGTCCCTGCTGACCCCATGTGCTGCTGTGTAGATGTTTCATGCAGAGTGGAGCTCTGCACCATGCAGGAGAGTGCATACCTCCTAGATGGACCAATCCCTTCTGCGGTGTAACTACTGCCCAGGGGCCATCTGTAGCCTGTCGAGGAGTGGTTGGATTTTCCATTGCAATATAATTGCACCAGCACGCTCTGAAGATCTGCAATTCTAATGAAGAATAACAAAATAATTGCACACTGAAATCAACTATTGCTATATTCTAAGCTTGTCCCTTGCTCTGTACTCCCATTAAGACTCCCTTTTGCAGAATCAGGGTAAGAGAGGAGCATAAAAATACATTTTGATCCAAATTCATCCCTGAAGTAACACCACTGGGTTCAGTGGAGTTACCCAAGGGATGAAAGTGTCTCTTCTGTCTGAAACTAGGACACGTATTGATACATATGATAGAAAAATGTGCCCCTACAAAATATCTGTATTTTCACGTAAGAGAAAAAATATCTGGAAAAAAATCTGTGATAAGACAAAATGTAATACAAGCAAAGAAAGCTGTTACCCTACTGGAAATATGAGACAAAGCTGTTCTGCTACCTATAAATTAGGGTATGTCTACACTACGAGAGTAGTTCGATTTTACTTAAATCGAATATGTGGAATCGATATTACAAAGTCGAACGTGTGTGTCCACACTAAGGACAGTAATTCGACTTTGTGAGTCCACACTAACGGGGCAAGCGTCGACATTGGAAGCGGTGCACTGTGGGCAGCTATCCCACAGTTCCCGCTGCCCATTGGAATTCTGGGTCGAGCCCCCAATGCCTTCTGGGGAAAAAAATGTGTCGAGGGTGCTTTTGGGTAACTGTCGTCATCCAACCGTCACTCCCGCCCTCCCTGCCTGAAAGCGCCGGCGGGAAATCAGTTCGCGCACTTTTCTGGTCAGTGACAGCGCGGACGCCACAGCACTGCGAGCATGGAGCCCGCTGCGACCATCGCTGCAGTTATGGCCATTGTCAACACCTCGCACCTTATCATCCACCTTTCCCAGAGGCAGATGCTGAGAAATCGGGCGAGGAGGCTACGGCAGCGCGGTGAGGACCTGAAGTCTGAGAGTGGCACAAACCTGTCACAAAGCACGGTACCCCGCGCCGAGGACATCATGTTGGCAATGGGTCATGTTGATGTTGTGGAACGGCGATTCTGGGCCCGGGAAACAAGCACGGACTGGTGGGACCGCATAGTGCTGCAGGTCTGGGATGAATCACAGTGGCTGCGAAACTTTCGCATGCGGAAGGGGACTTTCCTTGAACTTTGTGAGTTGCTGTCCTCTGCCCTGAAGCGCAATGACACCCGGATGCGAGCAGCCATGAGTGTCCAGAAGCGAGTGGCCATAGCCCTCTGGAAGCTTGCAACGCCAGACAGCTACTGGTCAGTCGCGAACCACTTTGGCGTGGGCAAATCTACCGTGGGGGTTGTTGTCATGCAAGTAGCCAACGCAATCGTTGAGCTACTGCTCTCAAAGGTAGTGACCCTGGGAAACGTGCAGGTCATCATAGATGGCTTCGCCGCGATGGGATTCCCAAACTGCGGTGGGGCTATAGATGGAACTCACATCCCTATCCTGGGACTGGACCACCAGGCCAGCCAGTACATTAACCGAAAGGGCTACTTTTCAATGGTGCTGCAAGCACTGGTGGACCATAGGGGACGTTTTACAAACATCAACGTCGGATGGCCGGGCAAGGTTCATGATGCTCATGTTTTCAGGAACTCTGGTCTGTTTAGACGGCTGCAGGAAGGTATTTACTTCCCGGACCACAAAATAACTCTTGGGGATGTGGAGATGCCTATAGTCATCCTCGGGGACCCAGCCTACCCGCTAATGCCCTGGCTCATGAAGCCCTATACTGGTGCCCTGGACACTGAAAAAGAACTCTTCAACTACCGGCTGAGCAAGTGCAGAATGGTGGTGGAGTGTGCTTTTGGACGTCTCAAGGGGAGATGGAGAACCTTACTGACTCGCTGTGATCTCAGCGAAACCAATATCCCCATTGTTATTGCAGCTTGCTGTGTGCGCCACAATCTGTGTGGGAGCAAGGGGGAGACCTTTATGGCGGGGTGGGAGGTTGAGGCAAATAGTCTGGCTGCTGATTACACCCAGCCAGACAGCCGGGCGATTAGAAGAGCCCAGCGGGATGCGCTGTGCATCCGGGAGGCTTTGAAAGCTAGGTTCCTGAGTGAGCAGGGTAACCTGTGACTATTAAGTTTGTTTACAGAGAAGCTGAACCTGCCCCCGTTTCTTTACCCAGTAAATGTTCACTATCCTCTCCAGTTACATACCCCGTTCCCCCCCCTTCCAACACACGTTTAAAAATAAAATCACTTGAATTTTGTTAATGAACACCGTTTTCTTTATTACTGTTTTCTCGGTAAAGTGTTGAACCTGGGACGCAGACTGTGGTGGGGAGCGGGTGTAGTGTAGTGATGCAAAGGATGCTTCTAAACTCCAGGAATGACAGGCTCCGCAGTGGTGGACTGGTTGTTTCAACGGAGCCTGCCACCCCTCCTGTTCTGGACTCTGTGTGTGGGGGCTATGTGACTTTGTGGCAGGGGGAGGACAGTTACAGATCCCCTGCTGCGTGGCTCTGTGATCCAGGATAAGGACCGCTGCATAAGATCTCTAACCGCCCTCCCCCGCCACAAAGTCACATAGCCCCCCCCACACACAGAACATGAAAACCACCTCCCAGACTGACCAGGGTAACTAGTGACTGCAATGTGTGTGTGCCCTGCTGCTGAACCTGCCCCCGCCTCTGTACCCTGGTAAAGGTGACTGTCCTGTCCAATTACCAAGCCCCTTCCCCCCTTCAGACAGACTCTCCTCTAAAAGAACATGATGGAAACAGTAATTAACAGAAACGTATTTTTTATTAGCAACTACACATGAAACTGGGGGATGAAACTGGGACGGGGGCTTGGGTGAGGCGGGAAGGAAAGGACTTATCAAATTTTGGGGAATGAGAGCCTTCTGGTGCTTGAGCAGTCTGCAGGGGTGGAGTGAGAGTTTTCACGGACTCTGCCGCCCCTCCTTCTTGGGACTTTGGGTGAGGGGGGTATGGGACTTTGTGGCCGGGGAGGGCGGTTAGAGATAGACTGCAGCGGGGCTCTGTCCTCCTGCCTCCGGTCCTGCAGAACATCCACAAGGCGCCGGAGCGTGTCCGTTTGCTCCCTCATTAGTCCAAGCAGCGTTTGAGTCGCCTGCTGGTCTTCCTGCCGCCACCTCTCCTCCCGTTCCATGTGTGATCGGTGCATTTGGGACAAGTTCTCCCTCCACTGGGTCTGCTGGGCTGCCTGGGCTCGGGAGCAGCCCATAAGTTCCGAGAACATGTCCTCCCGTGTCCTCTTCTTCCTACGCCTAATCTGCGCTAGCCTCTGAGAGTGTGATGCCAGGCTAGGTCGGGAGACAGTCGCAGCTGTGGGATGGGAAAAAGGGAGTGAATTCCTCAGAAAGATAAATTTAGTTGTGAACAAAGAACATAGTCTTTCTCTGTGAACAAGACCATGCACAGCACCTATCACATGCGCACTCAGGACAAGGTCGAATTTTCGGCCTTCGCATTCAGTGCCTGGGGTCTTGCAGTGCAGATCAGAGAAGCGGGGCAGGACAGCGGAATTTGTGTAGCAGGCCGACATGGTAAGCCGTAGACTTGTGGCTGCTTAAAACTTTAATAATAGCACTGCCCTCCTTTCACGTTCAAAGCAATGCCAGTGCCTGCTGCCAGCAATCCAGCAAGCATGAACTCTGCCCCTGTCCCACCCCCTCGCGGCTGTCCCCGGGAAAGATCCCTGTATGCTGCCCCTCTCCCGCCTCCACCGCGTGGCTGTAAACCACCGGTTACCGTTCTGTAAATGAACAGGCAAGCAGTCGCAATACTAACATTCCCCTACCTAATTCAAAGCAGGTCACCATGAGCGACATCACTCTGATGAGGATTTCAGAGACGGAGAAAGAAAGGATGCTTCGGGAAAGCATGCAAAGACCAGGGCCGTATGCCGCCATGCTCTGCAAGGCAATGATCCCGGAGTACTTGCTTGTCTCCTGGCGCAGAAACGTTTCATACCACGGAGGACCCAATAAGGCCGCTCTCCCCAGGAACCTGATGCAAAGGCTTTCCAATTACCTCCAGGAGAGCTTCGTGGAGATGTCCCAGGAGGATTTCTGCTCTATCCCTGGACATATGGACTGGATTTTACTGTAGCTGCACTGGCAGGGTCTAAACAGTAGAGCGCCTAGGGCAAACCAATCATGCTAAACCGGACATTGTTAGATTTTTTTTCAGTAGTTGCACTGCCAAGGACTGAAACGTGAAGCGTCTAGGGCAAACTAATCATGAAAAACCCATTGTTAATATTGTTAATATTCCTGTTCTGTTAAAAATAAATGTTTACATGTTTAAAACACTTACTGACTGATCCTTCCCCTGATTCTGTGTCCGGGTTAACGCCTGGGGACGGTTGGTAGGGGATCTCTGTAAGGGTGATGAAGAGATCCTGGCTGTCGGGGAAATCAGTGTTGTAAGCGCTGTCGACTGCCTCGTCCTCCTCATCTCCTTCCTCATCTTCCCCGTCCGCTAACATGTCCGAGGAAGCGGCCGTCAACAATATCCCATCCTCAGAGTCCACGGTCAGTGGTGGGGTAGTGGTGGCGGCCGCACCTAGGATGGAATGCAGTGCCTCGTAGAAACGGGATGTCTGGGGCTGGGATCCGTAGCGTCCGTTTGCCTCTTTGGTCTTCTGGTAGCCTTGTCTCAGCTCCTTGATTTTCACGCGGCACTGCGTTGCATCCCGGCTGTATCCTTTCTCTGCCATGGCTTTAGAGATCTTCTCGTAGATCTTTGCATTCCGTCTTTTCGATCGCAGCTCGGAAAGCACGGACTCATCGCCCCACACAGCGATCAGATCCAAGACTTCCCGATCAGTCCATGCTGGGGCCCTCTTTCTATTCTGAGATTGCACGGCCATCTCTGCTGGAGAGCTCTGCATCGTTGCCAGTGCTGCTGAGCTCGCCACGATGTCCAAACAGGAAATGAGATTCAAACTGCCCAGACAGGAAAAGGAATTCAAATTTTCCCGGGGCTTTTCCTGTGTGGCTGGTCAGAGCATCCGAGCTCGGACTGCTGTCCAGAGCGTCAACAGAGTGGTGCACTGTGGGATAGCTCCCGGAGCTATTACCGTCGATTTCCATCCACACCTAGCCTAATTCGACATGGCCATGTCGAATTTAGCACTACTCCCCTCGTTGGGGAGGAGTACAGAAGTCGAATTTAAGAGACCTCTATGTCGAACTAAATAGCTTCGTGGTGTGGACGGGTGCAGAGTTAATTTGATGTAACGGTGCTAAATTCGACATAAACTCCTAGTGTAGACCAGGCCTTACACCAGAGGCCACCTTTGAGTTATACAGGGTGAACATGGTGGAAGGATGACATCTAAAACTGTGGCACACTAATTCAGAACTAGATATTCTTTATTTAGGTGAGGTGGCTACACACAGCACACCAGGTCTTACATTTCTTTCTGATTGCCATACGCAGAATTTTTAAAAAGAAAGACCCACTCACTTGCTGCGTCTCATCCCTGAAAAGTGACCATGAGGCCAAAACTCACCATCCTTACTCAGGAAAAACTCACACTTGAGTAAGGACTGAGGAAGAACTTAGCAAACCTTTATTCACAGGAGCAATCCTTATTCATGCAAATACTTCCAGTAATTCTAATGGGATTATTCATATGAGTCAAAACTATGGACCAGATTCTCCTCTACTTTTATTAATATAAATGAAAAGTAACTTCACTGAAGTCAGTGGAGCTACATGGCAGTGGAGGTCAGAGGTGAAGAAAGTGAGGCACTATTTGCAGGAGCAAGGTTTGCTGAACTGGAGTCTGACTAGGGACTCCAGGAACTGGTCCATAATGAAGAACCAGGGTAAGTGGCAAACAGCTTTTAAACAAGAACTCTATGAATGAGTGTCATCAGTGAAGCCAGGATCTAAATGGCGTGACTCATCATGCCTTACTTAGTTCTTTATATAAGACAACACTTAGGTATCACTATCACAGCAGGCATCACCAGGGAACACTGTTACATATAGTCTTACAAATACTTTTTCTTAGCATGTGAGCAAGTTTTGACTCTTAAAAAGACATAGTGTGTTGTTAGAGAGACAAGGTGGGTGAAGTAATATCTTTTAACTGAAGTTGATCCAATAAAAGATATTACCTCGCCCACCTTGTCTCCCTAATATCCTGGGACCAACATGGCTACAACTCTGCAAACAATGCTGTATTGTTGTTATTTTTCAGTTATGCAGAGTTTTGGTGAGACAGTTTTTGGAGAGAGGGAGATGTGTGAGAAGCAGGAGAGCTTGCACTCTGCTTGTGCTCTGATTAGGGTCAATTCTTGAGGCAGAGTTGCTCCCTCGGAATTGGGCATTGGTGTTGGACTAAGATTCCTGGGAAAATGTGGTTGCCCTACATGCTGTTTAACCATCTCATTTCAGGACTGGTGTAAATTTTAAAAGCTGCACTTAAGAATATACACAGACTTCACATCAGATCGTGTTCAGAAACCACACAAACTAACTGACTTTGACTTTGAGATACATATTATCAAGGAAGCTCATTAAATATTTAATATTCTTTCTTCAGTCCTTATTTGCCAAGTCAGTTTTTCTGTATCTGTGGAAATTGTATGTGTCATGCTTTGCATTTATAAGAAAGTGTACACAATAGCAAATGATCAAATAATGTTGAAGAAAGGTTAAAGTGCATGACCTATTGAACACTAACTTGCAACTGTTATTGCATTAGATAGGTTTTCCTTTAAGGCAAATAACTGACCTTTGAACCTCTAGACCATCAAGTCTGTCTTTCACCTCTGGCTCATACTTACAAAGTCTTAGTAGGAAGAATGGTCCTAAACAAAATTAATACTTGAATTGCTTCACCCTTATCACCAGGGCACATTAAACTTTCTGCATATACTCTGTCCTTTATTATCCATATGTGAAAACAAAGTTACATTTGCTATAGACAACTACATACACTCAACACTATAACTAATCATTAATGCCTGGCCATTTTCTGCCACTATCAGTCACCACCCTAAAAATAATTGAGATCTAGTGTGCACAAAAGTAGAGCTAGAAATATTAGAGTAGTGGATCTGACATGAGTCCATGCCTACAATATCTTATATAAATATAAACTACTTACCAGACTGTACTTCAAAGTAGTAGCGAATATCCTTTTCAGATCAAGTGTCTCCTGCTTGGAAAATAAATGTCCCAAATTAGCACTGGGCATTTAGGTAGCAGCAGGAGACCATTATCCTGTGAAAACATTCTTTTTTATTGACATTATCTCTTAATTATTGCCCATCTTGGACTAAATTAGCATCCATCATTGTAGGGAAATGCTACACATTATTCTCAGTTCTGGTATCCGTGATTTCTTTCACTATAACTTCATTTTCAGTATATTCCTATTTAGGTTCAGTTTGCTTCATATCTATCTATCTATCTAAACTACAACATTTCACTGCAAACAAATGAACCTGCCAAAAGGCAGTACCCCCTTCCTCTTGTATACCATTATCATCCCCATCCTTGTGCTTCCCTGGTCTGTTGTTCCATTGTAGAGAAGAATAGTCTTGTGGTTAAGGCATTGTATTGAGGACTCTGCAGATCCAGGGTCAGTTCCCACCTCCACCTCAGACTTGTGTGATCATGAGCAAGACATTCAGTCTCTCTGGGCCAGACTGTGAACCCTCTATACACATTGGTGAGCACTTGCTCATGCAAGTGGACCCCTTAACTTCAGTGTGAGAGGTTCACAATCTGTGCCTCAGTTCCCCCTCTATAAATTGGGGATAATATTTCTTACTTTCTCCCATCCTTTGACTGGCCTGTCTGTTTAAATTGTAAGCTGTTTAGGGCAATGGACCAAGTCCTGTGCTGGATTCAATTGGGCTATGCAAATTTACAGCGGAGGGTCTGGCCCAATGATAGAATCAAATACAAAATCTTTCCTAGTTTTCCTTTGAATGTGGGTTTTAGTGAATAGCTAAACAATATTCAAAATCACCATTAACCCAATATGGTCATTTTTCCCCACTGGATTTACACTTGAAACCATAAGCCTGTGACCCACTCCCATCACCCTGTTGCCCTATAACCAGCCCCACAATCTCACTTATTTGATATCATCTTCAGGACAAGGCCTATAGGCCTGCAGCCCCCTTTTTACTTCTCACAGCTTCAGTGAGTGGGTGGCTGGGACCTATAGGGCTCTCCAGGGACAGCTGTTTGGCCTGTAACTCCTTAGGTGTGGCAAGGAATGTCTGTTCCCATACCCCAGCACCAGAACATCTTCAGTGGGGCACTGTCCATCCCACCATTCAATCATGACAGCAGTGAAATCCAAAAGGATTCTCTAGGCCTGCTGCTGCTGTTGATTCGTTTGAAGACATCAGCCTCCTGTTCATCAGAAGTGCATAATCTAGCGGTGAGAAGGTGTCCTCTTAGACCCATCAGTAAGTCTTGCTGACAAGGTAACATTAGAAGCAAAATAAGCCTTTTACAGCTCCACTTGTTAGGAAGCTTTTCCCCTTCCTCCCAGGCAAGGTCCTGCCACAAAGATACATGCGTTCAGACTGGATTGTTACAGTTTGCTGTCTCTGGGGCTGACGATGAAAGCAATGCAGAAGCTCTAGATTGTGCAACCTATGACAGCCTGCCTCCTTCGAGCACTGCACTCCTGTGCAGTGGTCCCTCCACTCACTCCCAATCTGCTAGCTTTGCCAATTCAGACCCTCAGTCTTGATCTTCAAAGCAATTAACAAGCAAGGATCCAGTTACATCAGTGACTGCATCTCACCCGTGAACCACCAGGACAAATGCACTCCCCTAGGACTATCCTTAGAGTGTCCACGACAAAGCACATGACAGCCAGAGACAAACTGTTCTGTCACAAGGATTTGGGTGTGGAATGAACACCCAAGGTGGTTTGATCAATCCAACCTTACTACTTCATCTTTGATAAAGCTTTTCCATTATAACTAGAATTATATATATACCTCAAGCAGAACCACCTACAACCAAGAAAGGAAGAAGAGCAGAACTCCCCATTAAATTCATATGGACCTTTCTGGGCAGATCTGATTTGCCTGAGAAGCAACTATAGGGGGAGGGGTGCTGTAGAAAACCCTAAGAGTAGCCAGAGTTTGATGTACCCCTTTGGACAAGCCTCACCAGGTTTCAGGGTTCATTATGAAATCTCTAATAAATAGCACAGGCTACAAGCAAAGATAGTGTAGGCAGGCACTGTGCTACCTTTCCCACATAGCTCTTCCAATTCCTATCCATTCTGACCTCCAGCAGCAGCGCTGTTCCATTCCTGGGCCTCTCTTGAGCAGATACTGATGATTGTACAGCATTGTGCTGTGGACAAATGTCTATTAGGGACCATCAAGCCCATTTTCATTTGTGAGAAACCTAATCAAGATGTGACCCTAGGTCTCCAAGGAGAGTGCATTAACCCAGAGGGGCAGCTTCCCCCACCACCACACTCCCTTTTAAAATTAGTGTTAACAAAAATAAAGGCAAACAACCCCCGCACCTAACCCCTATGTTAATATGCTCTGAAAGGTCGGATGCAGGACTTCTAAAAACCAGAAGATACAAGGTCCACTGGTTGTGTCTGGGTATTAGAACCTCTAAGATATGGAAAACCATCGACTGTTTAAAACGGACTACAATGTCTGGTCACAATGGAGCAGATAAAAAAAGAGAGCTGCAGCTTTAACTTTACCTTTCTGGCTTTTGTTAGCTCGAGCCGGATCCTGGCGGAGCTGCATTTAATATGCTATAGACTCAAGATGTTTCTTTTTTTTTTTTTTTTTTTTTTTTTTTGATGTGTGGTGAATATCCAGCATGTAATTGAAAAAAGGAAAGGGGGCTGCTTGTTTGCTGCCTGATCCAGGAATGATTAAAGGTAGAAGTTTTTCGAGCATTACTGACAGAAAGGGTATAGTTAAAGCTTCTTTAAAAAAGAGAGCCTTCATAAAGAGCCAGTACTCAAGCCGCTATTAAAAGCATCATGCTTGTTAAAACCTGTAAAAAGGCAGGAAATCAGTGAGTGAAATGCAGCTTCTTCACCAATTACTGAAAGGAGTGTACACCTTAAAGCACTCTTTGAATTGTGTCATACCAGCCTCTGTCTCTCTCTCTCTCCCCATCCCCTCACCCTGTGTCTCCCTCTCTCTCTTTCTCGTGCCATGCCATTCAATGGATACATTAGTGATGGAGGGTTGGGGGAGAACAGGTTTACAATGCTACACCAAGTTCACTTCTCGCTTGTTGTTTGCGACCCATTTACAGCTGAATGACTCTGTGCAGAGACAGCTCTAAATGACTCTCTCCACCTCTTCACCAAGCCACTTGTTTTTGTCATTTCTTTCTCTTTTTTAAATCCAAAGAAAATAATTGATAAACCGAACGTCGTCCACCTTAAAGGCAAATGCATATCCACCTGGTTAAAATTCCTCCTCTTTCTATTCTCCATCTCCCTATATCCATTTTGCTCGGCGCTGTTTAAACAATACTTCATCAAACACAGCCCGAAGCAAATAAAAAGCACAGTAGAGTAAATAAAAAGTAAAAAAAAAAAAAAATCACAGGCTGGAGGGTAAGTACTTTTATTCCTGTACTTTCGTTGCCTGGGGAATTATTATTCCATTGCTGGTTTCATGAGGGAGGGGGATGAAAGGAGAGCCATGTTATTCACAAAATGGATTGCTCCTCTCACTGCTTTTCACTCCTGTGGGTTCTCAAGAGTCCACTGATTACAACAAAGTGTGGCCATCTATTCCGTCTTATTGACAAAGGTCCTTAATTACTGCTGCACCAGTAATACCTGCTATTAAATTCTGCTAAACAGAGGCTGCAAATTAGCTGCGGATCTCGGTAACCTTTTGTGTGTAATTACAGGCAGTGGGATTGACGCTGAGGCTATATAACTGACCCGAGTCAGAGCAATGGGAAACCTTTGTTTATCACCTGCGGTGGGGGCCAAAATGTGAAATTAAAAGCTCTCCATCAGCTGAAGGCCTTCAGAAGCCCAGGAAAGCAACAGGCAAAAAAGCAAACTGTTCTATATTTATAACCGTCGTCTTCAACTGCTATTTAAACTCACAGCTCATTAACCTGGTAGGCTGTTGTAATGTACAAGGCATGCAAAGTTTAAAATGGCAAAAATTTAGGTTGCCTTTTTGAGGCGTTCTATTTTTCATGAAGGCCTTTAACCTGCATTTAAGAGCCTGTTTGATGCAATTGCTGACTATAAATAGCCGTCAGTATAAAAAATGCATGAACTTTTAACATTTGTCGTAAGGAGACCCTTTTTAATATAAGAATTCTTTCCTATTCTATTCAGATTCTTATACTGTGCCCATCACCAGGCTACAAGAGTGCTTTCTAATTGTGCAATAAGGGCTCGATCCTGCCAGGCATTGAGCATTCTGGCCCCAATCAAGCAAACACTTAACTTTAAGCATGTGAGTTGTCCCACTGACTGCAGCAGGACTCACATCAATGTTGCCGTTTCGGGCCAGCCTGCTTAGCACCTTGCAGGACTGCGCCCCAGGCAATGGAACTAACATCTGTTACATGTGTTCCTATGGGCTGCACTATCGTAAGCTCTATAGAGAGAGGAACAAAACTCTCCAATTTCTTGCATTAGCTAATGTTCATCATATTGGACTGAAGTCTAACAAGCCCTTACTCAGCTGCATATAAGGGAGGAGCATGCAAGGAGCCTTCTTAATATTCACGCACACTTTATGCAAAGGCCTGTCTAATAGGTAGACTCTGCATGCCTGTGACACAGGGGGGACTAAAATACAGGGAATATCATGCATCTTCCAAAGAGGTATAACAATGGGCACTTTCTCATTGCATTCCTCCATTTCAGATCCTCGTTTTCATCATATAATATTACATAATAATGATGATTGATGATTACACTGCTAATATAACACATTGAAGAGGAGTTCCTAAAGCAAACACTGGTTTTTATTTTAAAGTTAAGTTGCTAAATTTACATGATATGGGTTACAACAGAGTAGACATAAACTCTAGTAATCCCAATGGATCTGCAAGGCTAAAGTACCCAAATCAGGTGAGTAACTTTTCTAGTGATGTGTCTGTTAGAGAGCATTCAGTTACACAAATTCATAGAATAGATACACAGCATCTGTGCCTAGACACACAAGGCCAAGTAACTCTTGTTGAAATCATTGGGAGCTGCATGGGCATCTCCAAGTGCAGAATTTGGCCAAAGATACTTTTTAAAACTACTTAATGGGAGGACTTTATCAGATTAAAAGGATCTAATGGGAAGATAACAACCTCATCAGCTTGGAAGGAGAGGATGGATTTCAAGTCCATTTCATAAAGAGGCCTGGGATAAATTTGGAGGTTGCAGACTTCTAGTGATGAGGCGAACTGGAAAGATTTAAAAAGGAGTCTTGTATTATAATGGCTTATATTATAATAGATCTCCTGCTACCTTCTCCTATAGCCATGAATTGCACTTGGCAGCCTATGTTTATCTACTGCTCCTGTAGGCAGAAGCATTTACAGGAGTAGCAAATGCACCATATGTTGTAATAATGCTCACTCTGAGATAGGGTAACACCCTGTTAAATAGAAATATCTGATGACTATGTTCCTGTATAAAGTCTCTTCAAACAAAAGTTAACTGTTGTAATGATTGTTTTGTTTCTGATATTTACATGCCAAGGATTTGTAAACTTGTTAAAACTTCCTAAATAAATATTTTTTTTAAAAAATGCACCATAATCAAACATACAGGGTGAAATCCTGTCCCCACTGAAATCAATAACAAAACTCTCATTGACTTAAATAGGGCCAGAGTCTCCAATCCTCAAGTCAGGTTGAGCTCTGTTTGATGCAGGACCTGAAGGAGAGGATTAATGGTACTTCTGCATTCCTCCAATTCTTGGGCCAACCAGGAGCCAGCCAGATAACATTATGTAAGAAGGTATCTAATATATGTCCTGAGAAATTACAGGATTTTACAAGCCATTCTAGTTTTGCAGCCATTATTCCTAGAACTTCTGCTGTCTAAAATGCATTATACTTACTGTACTAGGTGTCATTGACTCTAGTAAAAAGCGACAAAGAGTCCTGTGGCACCTTATAGACTAACAGAAGTATTGGAGCATAAGCTTTCGTACTTCTGTTAGTCTATAAGGTGCCACAGGACTCTTTGTTGCTTTTTACAGATCCAGACTAACATGGCTACCCCTCTGATAATTGACTCTAGTGGGAGTCAGCTCAAACCCAATGCTGGCATTCTAGCTTTTACTTATTGTACACATTTGTGGTGACCTTTGTATTTTTAAATAGTTTTTAAGGACTCCTGCTCTGCTTCACTGGTACTTGGGCATTTTGATGCACAGTGTTGTTCCAAGGAAGAAATTGTTGATTACTGGTTAAACCAGGGGACTTGGAGCCAGGACTACAACTTCCCTTTCTTGGCTGTGCCATTGACTCAGTGTGTAATCTTGGGTAAATCTCTTAACCTTTTTAGGTAACTCTACTTCTTGGTGAAAGAAGGGATAACAGTACCTTAGAACAACTGTAATGGTAATAGAACCTTTGGGGATAAAAGTACTTACCTCAGAAGACTTAGTTAATATGTGTAAAGTAGTTTGAGTGAAATTCACTCCTGTGCAGCAGCAGAAGGCCTATGATAATACCTTAATATCACTTATGCCCTCAAAACAGCACTTATGTGGAACTTGAATGGTTGTATAGGCCTTGTTCTGGACCTCTGCACATGAGGGAATTTAATTCTTAGAGAACCTCTTCTATGCCTCGATCCTGCAAAGTGCTGAACACTCCACACCTGATTGTTCAACACCTTGCAGAATTGAGCCCATATAAAGCACCCAAGAACTGCATGGTACTATATAAGATTGCATAGAGTTTGTGAAAGAGGAGGGTTGTGTATAAGATAAACAGGATTTAGACTCAGAGGTGCAGGAACAAGGGGTGCTGGGCAGCATTCCCTGACTTGAAGTAATAATAACAACCAAATACGTGGTTTCCACTTTCAGCACACCCACTGTAAAAATTGTTCCAGTACCCCTGCTTAGGCCTCAATCTTGACTCAGACAAAAGTTCCACTGACTGTTCCTCTGATGACGTCCACCGACTGTAATGGGAGTTTTGCCTGAGTAAGGACTGCAGGATTTGACTCAATCATTCTGCAATGGAAAAATCTAATTGCTGACAAAATTCAGAACTCATTAGCCAATGGTTTAAAAAATCCCTGTGGCGTGTGTGCTTAACGGTTAGCAAATGAAATGAAGTTGTATTTGAAATCTGCATTTCTCAAGGTGTTGAAGGCTCTGGCTTTGACAACATGAGTCACAAATATACCTGCTGCCTGTAGATAGATGCAAATCTTGGTGTGCATTCTAGGCTGCTGGGTATTTATTGAGGAATTAGGAAAATAGGAATTGCCAGAATGGATCACACCCAAGGTCCATCTAGTCCAATATTGTGTCTCTGAAAATGGACAGAACCAGATGCTTCAGAGGAAGGTGTACGGCCTCCACAGTACGCAGATGTGGGATAATCTGCCCTCCACCTAGGTCTCATCTCTAATAGTTAGAGATCATTTTAAGCTCTGAAGTACAAGATGTAATAGCCCATCCAAATTTTTTGTTCTCATTAATTATGATGAGACTAGATCAGGGAATTGAGACTTGACTTGCCCACTTGATCCAGCACACACCTAAGCGTATATGTAAAATTACTTAGTTGATTTAGGTGGGACTGCTCGTATGAGTAAAGTTACCTAGCTGCTTAAGTGTTTTCAGCCCTCAATAGAAATGTAACCTAACAGGGTGGTAATAGATAGGGGTTTTTTTTTAAATTATAATACAAGATAAAAAACAAAGTTTCTTTCTCCAGATTTCTGCTTGTTTTCCATTATCAAATATATATTTACACAATGGGGCAAACCTACCTGCTTTACTCATGTAATAGTCCCTTGGAAGTGAATTGTATTATAACTATGCTAATCGAAGGAAAGACAGCAATATCAAAAACAGTGTTGTCAATGCTCAGTATTTTATTGTGGGTCTCATGACATTTGGGGGTTTTCTTAAAGCCTTAGCTTTTGGAATCTTTACATTATGTGAGAATCTCAGCTGTCATTTTTTTCTTGCTTTCATAGTTGTAGAGAAAACCTTGACAATATGCCCCAAGTGCACCCTAAAGGCTTAAAAACCCAAAGGCAAATAAAAAGAACCGAACTTTTACTATCTTTTTAAAATCTCATGGTTTTAAAGTCAGTCCCCTTATCTGGGGGTGAGGGCTTGATTCATGATTTTTGAATACCTGAGGTCTGCAATATTGCAAAATGTGTGAGACATAAATATACATATAAGTTTTTTAAAGATCTATTATGATATTCTCTCTCTTACAATTTGAGATCTAGTATGTGGCAGTGTTCCCTCTACAGACAGCCGCATCCATTGCTAAAAGGGGGTCACAAATGCCAATCAGACTTTCCAATCTTTAAAATACTTGCCTGGGACTCTATTGTATTATGTGAGAAACATAACTAGGTAATAAACTTGAGAACTATGACTAGGTAATAAACCACTGAATAACAATGCAAACGCAAATGATGGTGGAGTTAATATCGCATATGTTAAAAGTCTCCATTTCCTGATTTCAGAATGCATCATTTTGCAACCTTAACTATCTTTTAGCATAATTGATTCTATAATATAATGAATTTCTGTTACATCATAAAATAAACATTAAACCAGAATGGCACTTGCATTGTTTTCTGATAAGTCTTTAAGAAAATGCTCCGTATCTCAAAGGTAGCATAACCGCCATATTATCTGGCAGTTGCTATAGTAACAGTTACTCTTGTAATTTGCTAGTGACTAAGTTAAGCCCACCCTAGGTAGCCTTAACTTGCCTATTCGCTTGACATGTTTAAAGAGTTTTCCTTTAACAGATCTGTATCTTTTGCCTGCTGGCAGCATGGACCTTTTCTTGTTCCGGTGACTTTTTATCCTTTGTTTTAGGTTGCTCACTTGGGGCCAGATCCAAAATTCATAGACGTCAAAGGAAAGAATCCCATTGCCTTTAATAAGATTTGGATCAGGCCCTAAATCCCAGGTGAAAACACTTATCCCTTCAGCAAGTCCTTCTCCTGGAAAGGAACAATGTCAACCATTTTTAAAGAGCATCGGCTCCTGCAAGAACTGCAGCTCCCGATTCATTCATTATATGTGGGTGGATGGATGGTGTTGGAAATCATTTCCCTAAGAAGTTTATGAAGGTTTAGTATGACTCAGTTTCCATACAAGCATTCCTTTATTAGTTCAAAGGCAATATGGCATTGGTTACAGCCAAAATACAAATATAAGCATTACACACCTATACTCCATTCCCTAGCAACAAAGTAGTTATAAGCATTAGCTGAATACTCACCGGATCAGGCCCGGAAGACACCTTCCCATCATGGCATGGCTCCAGAGGGGAAAGGAAAAGCTCCGACAAAGAAACTCCTACAGAACCTTGCTTTTTATACACTATAATAAACAAGTGATGTCATTGCTGTTATTGCACCTTAGCTAAAGTCAGCTGAAGCAGTCTAGGGCTGCACTCTACTCTCTTCACAGCTTTTTCCCTTATCTCACTTTAGTCCAGTAGTTGGGGAAAAATATGGCAAACATTTCTAACCAATTATTGACTGCACCTGGTGTACAATTAACCATGTTTTCTTTATTTCTATTGTTTAGCCCAAACCGTAAATAAGACAACGCTGGTATGTCCAGGGTCCCTACAAGTTTAACACAAACAACTTTTCTTTCTCATGATTTCATTCTTTTCAATCACATGCTGTGGATTTATCACTCATGTTAACATCAAAACTCAATTTAAAACCATAGTTCATTCAGGCCTAATGCAAGCCTATATCCCGTTTAGATAGATAGATAGATAGATAGATAGATAGATAGATAGATAGATAGAAAGATCAATATCTTTGAATTGCATAGCTATGTGAAAAAGTATTGCCCTTATTTTCAAATCTTTTTGAAATGTTTTGTCAAAAAATGGATACGATATTTGCTTTTGCTGATGCCCGATGGATAATCACTAGAGCTGCAGGAAATGTTATATTTTTTCCCCAATGTTTTAATTGTATGCTTTTACCACAGAGCACACACATGGCAAAACCCCTGATCAATTCTTATGGTTTTACTGTATTACTGTAAGTCAAAACTACTAAACTATTTCCTAACATCTAAGGAATTCACTGCTGTCGATCTCTCATTAACAAGGTGATATAGAATGGGCTGCTTGCATGAGGAACAAAATGCACAGACACAATCATTAAAGAGCATTCTCAAAACCTATTATTCCGTAGAGGCATTGCAGCAATCCCTGCTCACATTGGTTTTTAAGGCATTGTGCGCCATATTCTGATGCCTCGCCTTCTGTAGGACCCTTACTCCTCATTCTCAATGTGAGCAAGAGCATCAGAATCTAGTCCTTTGTGAATGTATGTTCTACTAACATTACTGAATGCACCTTAAAAATGTTGAAATATAATAGTGGGTTTCAAGACCAAGCCTTTTTTCCCCTCTCCTGTTAGCTTGAAAAGCACTGAAGTCCCAACAGACTCTGTAAAAATATGTGGCACTCTACAGCTCAGATGGCCAACATGAGCATTTTCTAAATTGCTTGCCTATCAAAATCATATTTGGGATTGTGATTTGTAAGTATGTGCAAAATTTACATTACAAAAAAATGCAGTGTGGCATCGAGAAAGACTTACTACAACTGTGCTAAAACACTGTAATGTGGCAAAAGGGCCTCCGAGGATTCCTTTTATTGCTCTAAAGACTCCCATTTTGAAGTGTTGGTGGTATGATGGCAGAAAGCCTGTAATTAAATATTTAAATCACCATAACAATATATTTAAAGGGAAAGAACTTCAAGGAGCCTCTTTGGAAATCAAGTCCTTTTTGGGAACATTATACATGTTACTGAAGTTATTTAAAAATAAAGGGATAGTCTAAATAGTATATTTCCCTAAATGTAATAAGCACTGGATGAGAATAGTTTTTGCTGTAAAATATGAAAGTGCAATGCATTTTCTGATTATATCCGGGTTTTCTATTTGCCAGTTTAATCCTCCAGAATTCAGCTGTTCTCTGTTCAGTCCTTTTACATCATCTTTACCTAATCTGTCAAACATTTTAGACAGCCAAACCAATTTTCAGATTGTTCAGGACTTTGCCACAAGCACCATATGCTGTTAATAAGATTTTCATTTGGAATGATGCCATGTTGTCCATGTTTTCTGTTGTATATAAATACTGAGATTTAATGGCTTCAGGTTTTGTTTAATGTTAACATCAACAATAAAAAAAAAAAAAGGAGGTTCTCAAACACCAAGCCCCATAGTGAAATGCACTAGTGACAGCCATTTGCAAGGTTAATGTTGTGGAAAACAACATCCATCTTTGAAACAGTTTCATTAGCCCCATCTAGCTGACCTCTCCACATAATGTTGTCAAATGTGACACGCATCAGATTATTGGGAATATGGAGATCAATAAATATGCAACACCAGCGCTTAGAACGCTCCTGGCATCATAGCCGTACAAATGCCATCTAACATTCCAAAGAGTAGCTGTCATCTGTCAAATCTACTAGCAAATAGACAGGCTTAAGGGGAAAGCTATCAATAATAGTAAAATATATGAGTAAAGATGAAATAGACAGGGAGTACAAAGTCAAGGTTCTGATGCATTAAGGTTCCATATGAAAAACACCAGATAAACACTTTAAAACAATGACTTTCCTTATTTGTTGAATTAAATGCAAATCCCTCTCATATGACAATATCTGCTACAATGCCTATTTTACATACATTATCTTTTTTTGTTGCCAATGTATTACAGTTTCTCTAGGACTATTCCTGGGTGCTGATTCCCCATCTTGTGAAAAGCAATGCCCCTCCTGCAAGGTATGGAGTGCCCTCAACTCTCACTGGCTTCAATTGGAGTTCAAGACACTGTGGTTCTTGTTCTGTGCACAAGAGTGTAGATTTACAAATGGAGTTTACAGCTAGGCTGCTAAATTCTGACGTAGGTGCCAAAATAAGTGGTCTGATTTTAAAAAAATAAATAAATAAAGAGCATCCCAGCAACAGCCACTGAAGTCGGCACTTTTCAGGATTTGGCTCTGGGTTGAGTGTGGAATGCTGCTTTTTGAAAGGCTACAAAGCCAAGACCTGGTAACACTTTCTGAATGGTTACGTTAGCAGTATGTATAGTCTCGCTATTAAATGTTAACTTGTGTAAAACCAAACTGATGTCCATTACTCTTTTAGGTGTGTTTAGTTTCAAATGCATGTGATTCATGTAGATTTCTAAAGATTTACTTACTGACCCTGAAGAAGGCTACAACTCAATAGCAGGTGAAAACATCAACATGAATAAAGTTGAGGCTTTAAAGAATGCACTTCTGTTTAGATCCACATTGCTCTGGGTATAGATAAATGGTAAATAAAATAATCAAACTCAGGGCTCAATCATTGACTTAAAAGGGAGAGACATGCACTCAGCACCTGGCAGGATTGGGCACCATGTAATTTATATGTAGAGGGGAAGATAAACCATAGAAATTCCACCTAGCTAGGCCCTATTGCTAAACTTTGTAACCAGCAAATGTACTTCCCCCTCTTTTAAATGTCTGTATGCTGCTTTCATTGTCGTTTGCTAAATATAGTGCAATTCACTATTAAACTTGGGTTCCCAGCTGTCCATCCTCCCCCAGTAAAGGAATTTGACAAATAAACCACTGATCCAAATCATTTCCTGAATGACAGTGCTGAAAACTCATACCAATGACTTGAATCTAGTAGTACTTAATGCTACAAGGGATATTTCTGTAAACAACTTCTTATGCTAAAATATATATTAAAGAGTACATGTTTGTCTGAATACATGTTGTCCAATTAAAGCTGATGTCAAACTGGTTTCTTTCCTTATATGTTTTTTAAAATGTTGTTCATTTTGTGGAAAAAAGAGAACAAACAGGAAACATAAAGGTATTTTTGAAGTATACAGTTATAAGGTAGTTGGCTGGTAATTTGCAACCTTGGTACACAACATACCTTTTAGCAAGGCTATTTATTTCTCAGGGAGAATGCTACAGTACTTATGATAAAGGCCTCTGTTGGACCTCTTCATCAATAGCAAACCTTTAAGCACAGCACATCTCATAAATAGGAGTTCCACTAACACAGACTTCAAAAGGATAGAACCTGATAATTCAAAAATAGAGCTATATTAAGTGTTCCAGCAGTCCATCCATAAAAGCAGTCTTATATTCCAAACGCCTCCTCTGTGCAGCATGACAGTCTATTAGAATAATAGCTGGGGAAAGCATAATTACAAGTAATCATTGGCTGGAAAGGAGCTAGTTGTTTTTGTAGAGTAAAATGCCTTACAGAACCTGGCAGAAAATGCAACACTAGTTCTAACAGCGAGGGCAGGTAACCATAGAAAATAATCATAGCGCAAACCCTGAACTATTTGTTTTTATTTATTAAAAACCTTTTGCACATTTTAGTGTTTTCCCAGTGAAATAAACTTAATTTGCCACCACATTTTCCTTTAGATCTGATTATTACATAATTGCTGTTTATGAACAACCATGTTCTATACATATGTCGGTCAAGTAGTAATGTTCTTCTTAGCTGGTATATCAGGTTCATTCGATAAGACATATGAGTTAATGATTTTCCCACTTGCCAATATGTTTTGTCCACAGAATATTCTAAGAGAAACAGAGCCTATTTTAGGCATCAGTTTTTGAATACGCAAATCAGTGTCTCCTGCAGACAAGAAAGATAGATCAAATAGTCACATGTGAGAGAACTCCATAAAGGAGCCAATTCTGCCTTCAGGCTCACAGGTATGGTCGTGTGCCCATGTTTCTGATGGCAGGGAAGCCCCCCCACCCCAGTTTGTAGACAGTTTTTATTTACATTTAGCAGAGTTACAGGACAGAAAGCACCAGTCTTTTGTTGGCTCTGTTCTTCCCCCTCTTTCCTACCTCATTTATTCTCCCACTTTTAAGATGTGCAAATTGGCCCCTACCCTGCACCCCTGAAGTCACTGGGAGTTTTGCTATTGGCCTCAGCTGGAGTAGGGTTAAGCCCATTCCTGTCTAGGTACTGGTCCACACCAGTGCAGGCAATTACCAGGAGATAACCTATTCAGGTACAACGCTGTACTCCTCAAACCCATTTCAATCTACGGTTCCATTCTAAAGGATCCCATTGCAGATCATGAAGCAAAGAAATGCACAACTGAATTGTGATCCTATCTTAATACTGTGCCTATCGCTGGTATCTAAAGCACTGTATGAAGCAATGGACAATAAAGGTCTGAAGCCTAACATTGAGGATAGCTTTCCAAATTCTGGACAACAAAGGCTATATAAGGAGATTCTCTGCACCCACAAGTACACCCAAGCACTGGGTGCGTTTTCAGAAATCTTCAGACAGCTTTTGCCATGCTTAAGGATGCACTAAGTGACCATCTGACAACAAAAATTACTACTCGACCCCAGGAGGGAGGACCGAAGCCTGAGCCCGCCCAAGTCCCGCAGCCCCAGGCAGGAGGGCCAAAGCTGAAGTCCAAGGGCTTCAGCTGCAGTTGGAGGCCTGTAACCTGAGCCCTGCCACCCAGGGCTGAAATCCTCAGGCTTTGGCTTCAGCTTCAGCCCTGTGGAGTGGGCCTTGGGCTCGGGCTTCAGCCCTGGGCCCCAGCAAGTCTAATGCCAGCCCTGGCCATCCCATTAAAAAGGGGCCGCGATCCACTTTGGGGTCCCGACCCACAGTTTGAGAACCGCTGAATTAAGTTCTTTTCAGTGCTCACGCTCACAGCCCTTATTGAGCTCAGTACAAGTCCTATTTACTTCAATCAGGCTGCTCAGGACTGGGCTTTGAGATTGTGACTAAGAACCTTGAACAATAATTTAACGATTTACTCTGGAATTAATCCCTTGATTTCGTTCATGTTTCAAAAATGACCAGTTCCACCCAATAGCAAAATCATTTAAGGACAGAAAAAAGCATAAATATAAGAATAAGCCAGAGTCAATTAAACAATTATAATTACAAGCCTATTTGCATATTATTTTACTTATTATAGTATTCCAGTAAAGGCAGCAGCAACTACTTTCAATTCAGCATGTAGAAATCATCATTATGTACCAGCCCAAATTTCCTTGCTCTCATCATAATGCTTTTAATATGAAAACAGCTCTCTGTGAAGACAGTCTGATTATAGAGCGATATGTTTAATCATAGCCAGTGCTCACTGAAAAGTTTCAATGTTCATTACATTAGCTAGCCTTAAAATTGAATACAAATCAATTTTAATCAATATGTAGTAATAAATAAATATTAAGGAACTGTTCCACTAATGTACAGGTAGCCTAATTAAAGCAACAACATTTGCTGCACTTACATACCTTAATTTTCTCTACAAAATCCTTATTGAACCACTACTTAAAAAAAAATAATTGCATTTGCAATTAGAAACACTGAAGTTACATTATCGATTTTCTGCTAAAAACCTTTTTAGTAAACAAGCAGAAACTACATTCATTAAATGTAAGTGCTTGGAGCTATGGTGTGAAATTCAATTCAGCCATTATCATGAATTACACTGATTATTGCTGTAATTATTTTCTCTTGGATACAACTGCATTTCTGTTCCTTGGTAGTTGTGTTGGCCATATAACCATGTTCATTTTATACCTAATAATACTCAACTGTAGTTCCAGCAATTACTATCACTTATACAAATCATTAAGTTAAGCTACGGGTACCTAGTAAGATACAAAAATTAAGTAAAACATCCTATTTTTTTTTACCTCTGAAATAAATAATACCATTGGTGAACAGAGGAAAATTACAGATGTTAACTGATTTACGTTAGAAAATGTCATGACCTGTTTCCCTTTAACTGACATTTTCGTTGTAGCAAACTTATGACTAGCCATTTAACACCTGTCAACAAAATATTTTCCCCATATCATAGAGATGAATACAACAACACTTCTTGTGAAAGATTCATCTTTTTAACAGCTATTAGTTTAAAAGAAATATTTCATAGATTATGAGGGTTGGAAGGGACCTCAGGAGATCATCTAGTCCAACCCCCTGCTCAAAGCAGGATCAATCCCCAACTAAATCCCCAAATGGCCCCCTCAAGGATTGAACTCACAACCCTGGGTTTAGCAGGCCAACGCTCAAACCACTGAGCTATCCCTCCCCCCACCAGGGCACCACCAGGGCAGTGTGTAAATACAGTGTCTGATCCATTAAAAGAATCCATTTCATGGATCATATCAAAACAAAAATATTTAGAGGTTAAAGACCTTATCCAAAGTCCATTGAAGTCAATGGAGAAACTGACTCCAGCCAGGGCTGAGCAAGCTGGTGCTTGGGGCGGCAGATTGTTGGAGGCGGCATTCTGCCCAATCCTAGGGCAGCACGGCCG
The DNA here is from genome assembly GCF_028017835.1 of Emys orbicularis. Taxonomy (NCBI): domain Eukaryota; kingdom Metazoa; phylum Chordata; order Testudines; family Emydidae; genus Emys; species Emys orbicularis. The sequence continues at coordinate 20,076,712 of NC_088689.1, read as the reverse complement.
CTTTTTGTTGTTGTTGTTGTTCTTGTTCTACTCCGGCCGCCCTGTAGGGGGCGACGGCGCGGAGAACCAGAGCTCCCTGCAGGGCAGTCCTCTTCCTTCCCTCCCCGCCGACCGGAGCGGAGCCCTCGCAGCAGGCGGCAGGAGGCGGCGCAGCTGGAGGGGCCGCGTGGCAGCGCCCCTGCTGTAGCCCTGGCCGCCCCCTTCTCTCTCTCTCCCGCCCGCTCCCTCTCCGTCCCCCCCCCCCAGCCGGTCCCCCTGCACCCGCGCTCCGGCCGCGCCGCAGGGTTTTTTTTTTTTTTGCTTGGGGCAGCCAAAAAGCCAGAGCCAGCCCTGACTCCAGCTGACTTCAGTGAACTTTGGATCAGGCTCTTTATATCTTTTTCAGGCCAAAGGATCCCCAAATCATTCAAGGCCAAATCCTGAGCTACTCATTCTGGCAAAACTCCTCTTGATTTCAAGTTTTGCTTGAGTAAGGAACTGAGGTTTTGAGGCCACAATATAGGCACTGCCATTGGAGAGCAGGCACCTCCAGGACAGAGGGTGGAAAGCAACTGGTGAACAATACACTGTGAAAAAAGTGAGGGGCAAGAATATTTTGGCCAAGGACATCGAGGTAAACCTCTCTTTACAGAAAGTATCTGTAATCTTTAGGACCCATTTTTTTAAAAGAGGGGGCAGAGGTCTGCAGGTATTTATGTGCCTAACTTATATTCACAATTGTGGCAATGGTGCATGGTAATCAAGTATTTGTTATAATTTACTTGATGTTTGTATTTAGCACCACAGATCTGCATAGCACAGTAAAATGTGTATAAATGGCTCCTTAGGCACTTATCTAGTGACTTGCATGTACAAATGTATATCAAGAAATGGTCCTTACCCCAAGAAGCTTACAATCTAATGCCCCAGTCTAGTGAACATCAATTCACATGGGTAAGCTGTCTGGAATGGCTCACAACTGTGAATGCATCCTCCAGGAGCCTGTCAAGAAGCAGTGCAGAGATCCCCAACTGGTTGTATGCTCTATAAGTAGATTTCACCAACCCAGTAACACATGTGAACTCCTAAAGCATTATAACTTATCATGGAGTTACAGACAGTCCCCTTGGGCATTCCAGTCTATCTTACCACCCAAGCAAGCTGGACTTAGTGATAGCTGATTGCTATACACCAAAGATCACCACAAAATATTCAGATTGCTCCCAGAGCCAAGAGACCAGTCACTTACCTCAGCGGGTCAATTTGTATCTTAGATCTCACACTAAAGACAATGCTTGTAACCAATCCTATAGTAAACCATCTGAGAATTTATTAACTAAGACATGAAGGAGTTATTACAAGGTTAAAGCATGCAAATATACACAGTCTATAAGTTACAGTCTATGGTTTCAAAAGGTGACAGAGTTGTAGTGATCTGTCAGCTCTGTATGTCTTTTAGAGCTAACCCAGGTTGACCCTGGGGAATCTCTGCTTCTGTTTTGTAACTCTGGCCCTGGGAGAATCCAAACAGCAAAAGAAAAGAAAATTTTCTGGTCAGCTATTTTTATTTCCTTCTTCCAGAATTCAAGCTGATGGGACGAGCCTTTTTGCACATAGCCTCTTCCTAAGTATAAGGGGGCAATTAACAAAGTCTTTGTCTTGTGGTGTCCCACAGTGTCCCATTTAGTTTAGACAGGCCTTCTTGATGGGCAGGAGATGATCCCTCCTGATTGGGTTCACAGTTTCAGAGCAAACATTTTTTACAGTTACAAAGCAAAAACTTTAAATATTTTCATATTTACCATGTTACCATACCATCTGATAAAGAAATTATGTGCGATTAATGCATGCAGCAACTTACAGGCATTTCATAAAGTCTAAACACTTTGTGTCCAATACGCATCCTAACCATATTAGTACATAGGTGAAACAGACTGATTTCCAGCAATGAATTTGTCAGCGCTTGGCTGAACCTAAGGCCCAGCCAAGAGCTGGTTCCTGGTCTGCTAGCATCACATAAGTGTTTACTGGATTGAAACCTAAGTATGGTATAAACTTTAATGTCTAAAGAGTCCAATAAATAAATGAAAACAAATAAAGCTTGTACTCATAAGGGGAAAACAAACATTTGCTTTAAAGTGAAAAGTCAATGTCTTTGAATATCAACTCTAAAATTAAAAGCTGAACTGCAGGCCAGTATTCAGCAATTTATAATCAAGGCAGCAAGCTGGACCTAAATACTGTGGTGAAGTCCCTGAGTTCAACAGAAGTCTGCTGCAGTAGACTGAAATTCTATGGCAGATTCATTCAAATTAAAAAATATAGGGCCAAATTCTCTGCTGGTGCAAACTGGTGCAGCTTTGTTGTGATTTTATCCCTATATTTTTTTAATGAATAAGATATGTAATCAGGACAGTGGACCCTGTCTTATTTAGTTTGATATTTAAAAAAACCAATTATGTTGTCACCATATTTTTACTATTGTCCTTTAAACAGAAACACATTTGTACAGTGGCACACAGAAGTCACTGTTAAATAAACAAGAATTCTAGCCTCATCTGGACATGAGCAAATTTTATTCAGACATAGCAGAAGAAAGACACTTGAATGGGAGCTAGCAGAAGCACGGAGCAAAGTCCTGTCCATAAAAGTCACCCCTTATTGCCTGCTTCTCTTCTATTGCTTCATTTTATATTTTCTCTGATAAATACGTTATATTGTTTATTCTTCTCTGAGTAATATTTAAAATAGTAACATGACACAATCAGAAAGTACAAATGAGCAAGAAAATTGATAGTAGAGAGAACGAACCACACTGAAAGATGACTGCAACTTTCTTTTGCTTTTTCACAGGGGACACATCTTATCATAAGCCAGAGAGCATCCAAACCAAAGCTTGCTGTGTTTTTGAATTATCATTACACCATGCCATTACTAGGAAAATATTAATTTCATTCACAAAAAATGGCAAGTATCTTTTTTACTTACAACAAGTTTCATTCCCATTTATATTAAGGACCTTTTTACTCTACTGGAGTTGGGTAAATGACCTTAGCATAAATGACAATTGGGCCTATCAGAAATCTGGGCCCAATTCTGCACTTAATTACAACAATATAGTAACTCCAGTTGAAACTACGAGCAGAACTCAACCCTTCATTGCTATTTTCCCCAACATTTTCCATGTATCTGTATTATCTGATATCATATCTATTGCTGTCAGAATGGTGCCTCTGGGAATACACTGCAAAGAGAACCTTGAAACATGAAACAAATAGATTTCATTCAATGAACAAGGTTGGTTTGGGAATTCTAACAAACCCAAAGGTCTTACTCCATATTGAAGCAGTGCGGCCTGTGAATACAGCACTAGATTAGGACTCATGACACCTGGGTTTTATTCTATTCCTAGCTCTGCCAATGGCATGCAGGGTGACGGCCTGTTATGTGCCTCAGTTTCCCCGTCTATAAAATGAGCATAATGATATTGACCTCCTTCTAAAGTGCTTTGAGTTCCACTGTTAAAAAAGCATAATAGAAGAGCTAAGTATTCATAGAATTTTTTCAATGAGAACCAAATATAGTAGAAAACTCTGTGATATCCATAAAATATTAGGAAACCTAATATGAAGATTACGGGAACAAAAATATTTATTGGCCCATGGTATCTGAAGAAGAGTGAGACTGTGGGAATGATACATGGGTTCTTTAAATGAACACTAATGTTCACAAAAATGTCCATGAGAAAGGTTGCAAAATTGACTGAATCAAAATTCAATTCAGACTTTGCAAAAATGCCTGACGGTCCATTTTCTTACTGTTCACCTACCACTAATATGTAGCACTGCTTATCTGAAGGTGCTAAATTAAGAAGAGAATCAAGAAAGTCCAACCTAAAATACAAAAGTGGAAGATTTTAATATATAATTAAGCAATAGATATTCAAGAATATCTTCTTCATAAGGGAATCTTTCCTCGGGCCCCTCTGCAAACATGTAACATAACCTTCAAAGTAAAAAAGATTTGTTGCATTAGTTCTGCTTAGCTAACCATGAATACTAATTGCAGGAAGAATGAATTGCACCCAGTGCCCTAGGGCATGAGCTCACCAGAACACACAAAAGTTTCATAAGGCCAGCACAAACAATGGAGTACGGGCCCACGAAAATGAGTGTAAAACAACCTCAGTGAAATTCAATACACCATGATCTTTACCAAACCTCTAAATTAAAAAAAAAAAAAATCAACATCTGTTCTATACAGCAAGACAGCAGAAGGAAGAAGATCGTCAAGAACCAGGATTTTCATTATATTTTCAAAATAGTTTATCTTGTTCAGTTCGACTGATAAATGGGTCAGATTCACTCAAATGCCCTGGTTGCTTTGATCAACTTCAGTGATGCAAACCCATCTTTGGGCTGCTCTCAGTTGCATCCGGGCCAAACTTGGCCCCGGTCATTCTGAGGCTTGAGGTACAGAAAGATGACATAAATCCACTTTTTGCTGCTCAGCCCCAACAAGGTGCCCTGGGAAGAGCTCCAATGTGTTTATGCCACAGTTTTACTCTGAGTTTTACTCAGTTTGTTATTATTCTAAACCATGGATGGATCAGGAGTTACAAAACAGGGTCAGTGTCAAGAATGTCATGAACAGATAAATATCAGAAATGGTTCCAAAACAGACCCTCAGTCAAGTCTCCCCAAACTTTGACCATCCATTGCTTAGATTTTCATCTTTTTGTGCTATTTTTAACATTTCAGGTCAACTATTTACACTTTGCCACTAGCACGTAAATAGGGTTACCATACACCCAGGTTTTCCCAGACACGGCCGCTTTTTTGAGCCTCCTTTCTCTGTCTGGGTGGATTTTTCAAGTAAGAGGACATGTCCTGGATTTTTGCAGAGCAGACAGGCTGCAGCTCAGAAAGACCCCTGATAGGTCCGCTTCCCTGCATCCACAGATGATTGGTCCATTCCCCTGCAACCACAGCTGCCAGGTCCAGCTAACACAGACCCAGGCTCCCAGTCCTGGGGAGCGGGGGGTCCCACAAGGAGGTACTGACTGATGACTGTTGCTGCATCCTGGGCTTGTGCCAGCCATCCTACCACCGTGACAGGGGGCAACACTGCCCCACCACCTCCAGTGATTACCCCCGCTGCAGGTACCCCATCCAGCACCCACAACTTCACACCCCCTCCAGCTCCTCTGTCCCGTCCCCCCCACAACTCCTCCCCACTCCAGCTGTGTCCTCTTTTTGGGAACCTAACATATGGTAACCCTATGTACGTATTCACCTAGCCCAAGTTCCTCTTTGCAGGTAAGCAATACTCTATGAATTTTATTTTTTTTCCAGTACTTGGTTTACAACGGCAATATTATCACCAGAACATTTTGACATTTCAATAATTATATTGAAGATTTATGCTTCTGAATCAACACTTCTCCTAACAAATGATAAATCTATAAACACTGATTTATATACAGCAAATTAATTCTTGAAATAACTTCACCAAAGTTAGCAGAATTACACCAGGAATTATTTTTGGCGTGTTGTGTTTAATCCATTACTTTTGTAACTATTAAATTCTTTTTTTATTCTCATCAACATTCTCACCTACTCCCTATGGAACAAGGACAAAGCCTTCAACAGAAATTATAAATGAAGGACTTCACTGTTGAATTTTTACCTATTCAGCTCATTATAAATCCTGTGAAAAGGTTATTTTTTAAAAGGTAAATAATTTAATATTGAGCTAATTAGTATGTTTGACAGAGACCAAGATACACTTGCAAAATTCACATGCTGTCATCTTTTCAGTGATTGAGTATGCTTGCTTCATACTTGTGTGAGGTAAATATCAATATCTCCATTTTACAGATGGAGAAGTTGAAGCAAAGAAATTACAGGACAAATTTTCCAAAACCCATGCAGCTGAGTTCAGGTTGTGCACTCTTCTGTATGCACAGGATGCTGTTTCTTTTCAAATATATATACAGTAGAACCTTAATTTTATGTACACCAATCTTACAGACAATCAGTTATACAAACCATTTTTCCCAACAGGAAAAAAAAATAACATAATGAAAGTGAAGTCAATAAAGACCAAGACAACATCCCTTCACATTCTAATGCCTTCAATGTATTGGAAATCACTTGGCAGTGATTTGAAGGGCACAGACAGAGTCATGCAGTGCACCATCCTGTAACTTATGCACCGTACCTGCTGTAACTTTGAGATTTCAATTTTAGGAACTCAATTTCCAATTAGTTCATAAAGTAGAGGATTGACTGTAGACATGTTATGATCGATGTCACCAGGTGGCACTGTTACACAGTCTTACAAGTGCTCTCTCTTTTTTTGGCAAGCGAGCAAGGTTTGACTCTTTGGATGATATGATGTGCTTTTCTTAGTTTTGGTTGTGGAAGGGTCTCTGTAGATTGGAAGTAGCTTCAGAAAAGAGTGAGTTGTGCAAGAAGCAAGAGGGTTTGCTCTCTCCCCCGGGGGCTCTCAGAGTCAATTACTGAGGTAGCGTTGTTCCCTGGAACCCAGACTTTGGTGTTGAGCTCAGCTCCCTAAAAGAAGGGATTGCCCTGCATGTTGTTTGTCCATCTCATTTCAGGACTGGAATGTGTGTGTAAATAAAGCAAGTTACACTCAGACTCCATGTCATCGATTTCTCCTCAACTGGGAGAGATTAGATATAGATATAGAAATAGACAAACACAGTATATCCATATCTAGACAAATTGAAAATTAGGCCAGCATTGTGCACAGTGATACACAAATGTGAATCATGGCTGATCATCAAAGTTACTTGCTGTGCTATCAGTCCACTGACCCCTATTGGATATATTCAGTAGTGCTGTAGGATCAGTATACTGGATGAACTTGGAATGGTTAATAATACTCAAAGGGGTCAAACAATTTTCCTTGTGAATAAAGGGCCAGATCTTGTGGATCCAGCTGAGCTGTGCTCAATACAAGATCTGCAGTGATGGGGAAAATGTAATTCTAAGCCACTTTTCTGCTCCTGTGGCTGAGCAAAGGCTGGACCTGACCCTATCACAAATTAGAGCAGTCTAAGAGTTTGGCCTGTCCAAGAAGGCCCTAGAGGAAAACAGCTGCTGTAGAGCTGGCTACACACCACCCAGAAATTCCCCTATGTCTTGGGAATCTCCATTTGCCCTTGGGAGTTGGTTTCCATCCACTTTCAGCTGCTGGAGCAGCAACAAGGGGATGGACGCAGGGACTAGGATCTAGCCTATGACACTTAGTTCAACTCATGACCGTGGAAAAGGCATTTTATCCCGTTGGAAATGTTCTGAGGACGAGATAGTAGGAAGCTCATGAGCATCACCGATATAAGAGCTAAAAAGAGATTAAACCATAGCAACAAGAAGCAAGCAGTCTAAGCTCACTGCTACTATATTCAGCAGAGGTAACAGGACAAGCAGGAAGAAAGCATGAGCCTTCAGACCCCATGAATCACTCTCTCACACATAGAATAATAAATGGGTAGAATGCTCCAACAGGCAAATGTGCTAATGGCAAAAAACTCAGGAGTGATTTTCAGGGCGCAGCCTATCAGACCTGCCCTTCTCTGTGGGATCATTTTACCACGGATTCACCTACCTTTGGTTGCAAGATAAAAATGTGATGACATAATTTGGTTAATGCACTTGCTGTAATGTCAGATTAGGCACTCTCTGTTGGAATTTTTGGGGAGGATGCTCTTTCTACAGCTCTCCTAGGCTGAGTGCACATATTGATGCTCTTATTTAGCCTGACAATCCCATGTAAAAATGTTTTCTCCTACCATTTTAGAGCTTTTCTGGGTTTCCGCTGTACTACATCTATTAGCATCTGTGGTACTCACTGGGCAAATCCTGCACAACTCTTTCAGAACTCTACATGCTCCATAATATCTGTAGCAAAATGGGGTGCCTGGGGTAGCCCTCACTGAAAATGCCAAGGTCAGGGCAGGCAGCAAAAGGGAGAGCAGATACTCCCAAGACTGGTAGGAAGTTAAACTCCCCAACTAGTCACAAACTGTGCGTCTGATCCCCACACTGGTTATCAAGAAGCAAAAAAAGAAATCACAGAGCCCCCTCTATTGCATTCCAGTTCTCTGGCTCCCAATCAGCACCTAGGTGCAGTACAGTGAGAAGTTATTTTAAAAACTCTGCTCACATATACAAAATGTTCTTCTGACCCCAAAGGGTCAGCCACGTTACCAGGTCAGTATAGGTTTGGGACGTACGCAAAACACCACGCTGCCAGCCAATCCTTTAGTGGCTAAAACTAAACGTTTGTTATAAAGGGGGAAAAGAACAAGAAGAGAGTTGTTAAATGATAAAGCAATCAAATACATACAGAGACTTTAAAGCCCATATAGCCGGTTCTTAGCAGTATTAATGAGTTTGCTGGCTTGAAAGTCCCTCTGGAATACATCCACAGGTTGGATGGGTAATTCAGTCCTTTCTTCAGAGCTTCGGTTGTAGAAAAGTTACTCCAGAGGTAAGAAGCAGGAATGAAGACAAAATGGAGAAAATGTAGCTTCCTTTTATAGTCGTTTCCTTTTATAGTCGTTTTATAGAGTTTGTGTTTGGGGCAAAGGAAGTTTGTACTTCCTTTGCCCCAAACACAAGCTGCCCAGCACATGGCATGGAAGCCTTAGAGTTCTCTGTTCACAGGCATATCACATGCCTTGCTGAATCATAACGTGTATCCCCTGGTTCCTTTCAATGGGTTCATTGTACAGTTGATGACCCTTGATGGGCCATCGAACAGGCTAGGCAGTGCTGATGCCAATCTGTCTGGGGGTGTCACCCAGAAACACAGCACAAGTTTGGAAATATAGATATACCATACATATCTATAATTCATAATACAAAGGTGATACAAACATATAAACAAAATTATCACATTTGGCAAATTATAACATTTTCACAGATACCTTACATGGCATATCTGGCACAATTCATTGCAATTTTATAATTATGATATTACTGATACCAGTAAGTGTCGCCCATATTCCAAACAGCGTCACAATATCAATGCAGGGTGTGTGTAAAGACCGCATTGTATGGTCATGTGGACAGTTGTGACTTTGTCTGAGGCATAGATGGTGAATGAAATGCTGGCAAATTTTCAAAAAGACTTCTTAATACACATAGCAAATTTTGTTGGATGTCTCTGGAGCCCTCATTATTCTTTACCAATAGAGCCAAATTTTGACCATGAAGAGTCCATAAGGAAGGGATTCGCATTTATCAGGCATTTATCAGGTCTCTGTGTATTGTAAAATAGCATGATACCTGAAAAGGTGAACTTTTAATAACAGATGAGGCCAAGATTTTCAAAAGTGACTTTTGATTTTTGGAGCCCTGGATTTTGGATGACCAACTTGAGACAACTGAAAGGCACTTGATTTTCAGTGTGGGTGCTCAGCACTTTCTGAAAATGGGACCCTTTTAAGGCATCCCAGGTTGGGCACCCACAAACAGACGCATCCCAAATCACTTTTGAAAATCTTGGCTGAACATGCATTTCCTTTTCTCCATGGTCTAATGAATAATTATGCTAATCCTATAAATGCCAGCTCTATGATCGCTATCAGCCGTTAGAGGAAAGCAGTTGGCAAACATCTAATACATTATGGGAAAGAGGGAGAGCTTGCACTTCAGGATCAAAGGAAAAGGAACTAAGTGTCATGTTACTGTTATCCTCTATGTCTATGTGGAAAGGGAAAGACACGATGATTTATTCTTTAAACAAATTTTGGTACTCTCTGTCTTGTAATTTTTCCCTGGAAGTACATAGCCTTGCATGGAAATACTATATGAGGTAGTTTTTAGAATTTTCTGATGTGGGGACAGGACTTGCAAAAGTCCTCTGTGCTGCCTGAACTCTGCTCCCCATTCAAGTCAATGATAAAACTGGCATTGCTTTCTAGGCCAATGCTGTGTTGCTTTTGAAAATTCTGTCCATTAGTTACAACTTTTCTCTCACCTTAACACCTGTACAGTGGGACTCATGGTAACTAAGACAAGTAGGAAAAAACACCTGCCTACAACATTTCTAACATAATGTTTCTGTAAAATTGTCGCTTCTACAGAATACATGATGGTTTGGTGTGGCAAACAGGTTAGATGGTAGCGGTTCCAATTTCAATAGACTCATGGGAGTTTTGCCAGGTGGACAGAGTAGGGAAAAAATCAGGCTTTAACCACCGTATAGACAGAGTGGAAGATCAACATTTGCCTTGAGGTTGGAAAGAAATAATTTGAATTCCAGCTTTACTAAGGGAACTGACAGCTAAGAACCAGAAACAGTAGTTGCGGCCTGATCTAGAGAGAATGGATAACCCAAATAAAAGAAGAGGAAGAAATATGCAAGGATAGTAAATTGCATTGATAAAGGATAGAACTGCTTTTAGAAATGTATATGCATGTAAGTTAGTGAAATATTATTGGTACCTGATGGTGACCATGCCTGAACAAATTTTTATAGAACTTTGGATTTTTTAAATTTATTATTAAGAAAAATTGCAGCTGAGTTTTTCCACTTTCCTTGCAGTACTTGGATCAGTACAATTGCAGTGCTTAAAATGACATTTATATGACTGCTTTAATGGCTGATCAATTAATGAGATAGGGTGCAGATAAAAGGTCCAATTAGGCTTTAACTGTTTGCTTAATAGAAAGACCTGTTAGTAAAAAAGGATTGGCCAGTGAGCAGGATAACAGAACTTTTTCAGGTGGCAGATTAGAAGTATTCTTTAGATTCACACATAAACAAGACTGAAATGCAATTACATATTCCACAAGGACTAAAATGCTTTTAACCTTTTCAAGGTAAAAATAAGTAAATAAATAAAATAAAGATCCTGACATTGATGTTGAAACAGGTCTAAATGGATTTTTTTTTGTTAAGTTTTTTTTTTTTTTTTTTCATTTTAATAATGATGTAGTCTGTTTCACAGTCTGTGGCCTCTTCTGGTCTTAAAGATACTGAGACAGCAGATGCTTCCTAAATGGAAAGGAAATTGTAATGATGTAAATCCCCATTCACATTATTTTTCAAATAGGTTTGAGCACTACAAGTTGTATAGGGCAGGTGGGATAGTGCTGCTGACTGCTTAAAAAGGTAAACTTGAATACAAATAGACAAATCGAGCACACATGTTGATTTGAAAGTTTATCATCGGTTCCTCAATACACTGCAGTTAAAATAAAGCCATTACCATCACTGAGTGTCCTTCTCAGCAGCAGAAAGCTAGGAATTAACTTAATTGCTGAACTGCACCTAAAAACAGCTGCTATAAACATTACAATTTGGCTTTTAGTCTCATCAAAATTCCAAATATGTTAAAAAACTAATTTGCAAATGTGCTTAAATTAACACTTTGAAACCACAATATTTAACCTGATGTCTAATCTGATGTCAAGTGAAAACAAGCCAAACAACATGGAAATTGTATATAGTACAAAAAGGCTGAGCAATTTAATTGAAAATCTTAATTATAGAGGTGCCATCAGAAATGCTGTCATTCTATTGATGTTTCATTACAGGTCCTAGTTTTTTTCCACATACTAAAACTCAGATGAATTAATCTGAATCAAGATGAGATTTAAGTGTTTGGAAATGTTGTTTCATTTTTGTTTGCTTTGGAAAAATATAATGAATTTTACAAATATTCGTAGTTTCATGTAAACAGTTGACGTTTGCTTCAAGAGGCTAATTGGTGCAATGTGTTACCGTATTGATCTTTCCTCAGGTGGAAAGTATTCTTGTACCTTTATCCTGTCTTAGATCACAAGTGAAAATGTGCTTGATATCTCCATGCCAGTCCTTGCTTGTCATCTGTAGGGCTCGTCAACAAACCAGGAAAAATACTTCAGAAGAATGTTTAGGTATTTTTTAATTTAAAATTTTCACAAGAAGGTGAAATGTCTTGATCATTGACTATTTCAACCAGCTCTATACGTGATCAAAAAACCTGAAAAAAATTCAATGAAAAAAAAATTGGGGTAGGGGGATTGACAATCAATTTTTAGACAAAAAATTAATCAAAAACTCAAAAATTGTAACATTTTAATCAACTCTAGCCATATGTACATATCACATAATCACTTGTCAAGAAAGGCCCAGGACTACTATTACAGGCGTCTCAAACGCAAAGCAGATACTCATTTGCATGGGTGCAAATATGCAACTGCCTAGGGACAGAATGCCAGGGCTGCAAAATTTCCTTCACATGTTTTACAAATGGGGACCTGCCTGTGCAAGATTTGTACAAATCTGCACTTCAGAAACACATAGTTAGCATCCAGGTACAGACTATCCCCTTATCTGAGATAGATGTAATCATTTGTCAGGCCTCCTTCTGACTTCAAAACATAGAATGGGCTTGAGATGAAGTGGGAATTTTCTATAATATTTTTATGAATGATATGCATAGTAATGACTTACTTGACCAGGGATTCCTACTCCGTGGGTGCAAAGGGTTAAAAAGCTGCTCTTAGGGCAGAGCTGGAGACCTGAGGTGTTTGTTTCATGGAACTGTCTCACGTGGTATGAACTGGTCATTAAAGATCCTGATGAAAATGACCAGTATCAATAGAGGATTCCGAAAGACAATGGGAGCCCCAGGGAATGAACAATCAATACTTGTTCATGGGAAACTCCAACAGGCAGAACATGTGAACTCAGCATAGGTCTGCAGGAAGAGAACAATGGACCCAGAGGTGACAAGAGGCTATGACATGAGCTGGCCTTTGGAGAGGCACAACGGCTGACTTGGGACTGACAGACTAGGGACAGAGACAGACAGAAGAAACCAAGATGTTTCAAAGAGAGGTCTGGCTTGGCCAGCATGGACTATGTGTCTTAACCTTTCCTTCTCTATGCTAACCTAAGGACTTCCCAATGCTGTGTTCCAGTTAACTAATAAATCCTATTCTGTTTTGAAATGGCTGCCTGGTGTCACTGGAAGTACTTGTGGAGGTGCACTGATCCCTGAGGAGGGCAAATACTTTATAAACAGGAGTATATCTCAGTTGGACTTGCTGGGCAGAACTCAAAGGAGTGCTGGAGCCAGAGGCTCAGTCTCATGGCATTATGACCAGGTGGCCTACTCTTAGTGAAGAGTGGGACAATACGGGGGGTCTGGCACCCTGAAAGGGCTCCACCAAAGGACTGTTTAAAAGCAGAGGCATAGCACAGATCCTGTGGATCCATGACAGGACTTTCTCCTAATTATCTTCCCTGAAAGTGCACTGATTTTTTTCCCTAACTGGAAATAAAATTATCTGTTTCTGCCAAAGATCAGGATCCCAAATGTAATTGAAATGATTGGAGTTCCTGAGAGTATTTACCAGAATTGCCACATATCACAAATACAGACCACCCATACTAATTACATAACTGATTATTATTTATATACATAAAATAGACACATGGATAAAGAAGAACCAAATGATACCCTTCATTTGGACCCACAGAAAGCCTTTGACAAAGTCACAAGAGCCAATTAAGGAAACTAAGGAGTCATGGGGCAAAGTATTATCACGGATTAGAAATTGGCTGAGACTGAAATCAAAAAGGGGAAATAAATGGTCAATTTTTAACATGGCAAAAGGTTACCAGCGGGGTGTTCCAAGGTTCCACACTGGGAAACGTGCTGCTTAGTGTATTAATTAATGATCCAAAGAAGGGGGTGAACAGTGAAGTGGCAAAATTTGCAGATACTACAAAATTATTTAAATTAGTCAAGATCAGAGTAGGTTATTGAGGGACTTCAGAGATTAGATAGAGGTAGATAAACTGGCCGCATGATGGCAGGTAAAAGATAATGTTGACAAATGCAAGGTAATGCACATTGGAAGGAATAATCTGAACTCATACAACATGCTGAGTTTTAAGTTAATTGTAATCACATATTAAAAAAAGACCTGATGCCACTGTGGCAGCCCATTTTTTTTTTTTTAAAATCTACTCAATATACAGTAAGCAGTGGTGGTAAATATGTACATAAGATCTAAAAGGAATAGTATAGAAAATACTGGACATATTATAAAGACTTTATACAAATTGATAGCATGACCGTACCTGGAGTACTGTATACAGTTATGGTCACCAAATCTCAAAATAGATATAGCAGAAATAGAGAGGGGTGATGGAAATGATGAGTGGGCAGGAAAGACTGCCATGCGAATAGAGATTGAAATGATTGGAACTATTTAGCTTTGAGAGGAGATGAATAAAAGGGGACATGATTGAAAAAATACAAAATGATGGCATACAGAAGAAGATAAATTGGATGCTCTATTTACCCCTTTCCATAATATGAGAACAAAGGGGCATTCAATTAAATAGCCATATAACAAATTTAAGCTTGAAAAAAAGACTTTTTTTAGCAAAAGGGAACTTGGTTTATGATGCAAAAGGCCTATCGAAAATCTCCCTAAAATTATCAGCTACCACCATGCAGAGCTTTGATTTAGCTGAGAAAAGTGTAAAAGCAGATATAGCCAGCAAATTCCCTTGTGACACATCTGAGCTGATCAAGCATATAACATATTCCTATAGGTCTCATAACATTTCAGGGCAATTACTACATGTCCATACTGAGATTTGTTTCATGACTAATTGACTAATTATACAGCATAGGATCATTGGGTCTGAAACGTCTTCATCTGATGTGTCTCACACAAGGTATGTCTCAAAAGTATTTTTGTAACAATATTATGTTTTCAAAGGCCTCAGGCCCCTCATCATTCTGTGCAATTTCAGCTTTGCAAGTGCAACTCACCTTCATGTATAATTCTTCATGTTATCACTTGTGCACCCAAATGATGGAATTTATAAAGCCAAAACCAGTTTGTGCTTGATTTGCTCTTTACTTGCACATGAAACTGGATTATTTGTGTGCACAAGTGACAGCATGCAGAAATTTTGCATGGAAAGTTGTGCAAACACACAGGACATGTGTTGAAAATTCAATCCATCGGGTCAAAATGAGGTGTACATTTCGTACAGTGACCGTGATTTAATGGTTATCTTGTCCATTTACTTTATCATCAATGAGAGAGTCCTTGTTTAACTTGAGATATAACTTGTGTTTAGCATTTTCTATTTTTATTATGGACAAAAATGGCAGTTGTATATGGGCAAGATACTAAAATAAATGTAAGTATTTGACTTAAATGATAGCAACAAAATGCAATCCCATATGGCTATGAAGCTCACCAAATTATGTCTAGGTAATGCAGTCCATATTTTTACATGAAATCTTATTCTCGTTTCTGAGGTTCCTGAAACAAAAGAAGGAGCTGGAAGTGTAAGAGCAAACTCAGACCTTAATCCTACAAACCCTTATGCATATAAATAACTTTACTCACTTAAGTAAGTATACTAAGAGCAATGAGGCTAGTTCATGGTCACATACATAACTATTTGCAGAATCAAACTCTTAATAAGCAGCTGAGACTAAAAAAATTCTGTGTCCATAATTGGAGGATCCCTATGGAACTGAAAATTCTCATGGATTTTTTTACTTTATAATCTTGCACTGACAGAGAAATGAACAAGACTTCCAGTAAATCTTTTCTTGGTTTTATTTATGTGATTCTATGAGACTCTGATTCTTTACCAAATCAGATTCGTAATTCTGAAGGTCAGAAATTATTCTTGTTCATTCCCCAAAATCTTTATAATTTTTCATTCTGAGGCAAATTCTTAAGTAGGTACTTATAGCACATACCATATAGATACAGTATTTGGAAAATGTACTAAACTTTCCCATTTCATGAGTTTTATAGAAATTGTGTTGACAAGATACAT
The DNA here is from genome assembly GCF_028017835.1 of Emys orbicularis. Classification (NCBI taxonomy): domain Eukaryota; kingdom Metazoa; phylum Chordata; order Testudines; family Emydidae; genus Emys; species Emys orbicularis. The sequence goes on along the minus strand of NC_088689.1, from coordinate 20,060,884 downwards.
GAATTTTATACACTCATCTCCTTTCAGAATATTTATTTTAATACACCTCTACCCTGATATAACGCTGTCCTCGGGAGCCAAAAAATCTTACCGCGTTATAGGTGAAACTGCGTTATATCGAACTTGCTTTGATCCACCGGAGTGCGCAGCCCCCCCCCCGCGGAGCACTGCTTTACCACGTTATATCCAAATTCGTGTTATATCAGGTCGCGTTATATCGGGGTAGAGGTGTATGTACACATGGGCTAGTTGGATCTCACGGCATTTCTTTTTTTATAACAAATGATCACAGCTGAAGCCATTGTTAACCTATTGTGTAATGGTATTTCAACGTTTGAGAGATGAATTGCTTTCGGTGTAAAATATGGCAGTGGATCTATACTCCTAAGCACTGCTAATTAGTTTTTAACGTAACTACAATTTTTTTGAAGAGAGGTTTTTCAATTTCAAATCTCTCTAAAAGCATCCCTTAGGCCGAAATTAAGTTGTAAAGGGTGTCACTGAAGTCTGTGCAGAGGTACTGGGACAAGCTCAGGTTACTCTCCAACCTCACGACTCAGGATCAGTGGGACTGAAAATTCACTAGCCAAGCCTCCCCCAGCCATGATTATACTATGTGTGCAGCTACTGAGGCAAAGGGTGAAAATACCCTTCATCACAAAACATGACACCAAACTAATGGTTACAAATGTGTTTTCGGGGGGGGGGGGAAGCTTTAGAATATTCTGCTGTATATAAGAACTTTTGTCTATGCAAGACAGGGTTTTTTTAAACAGCTCTAAAGATTTTCGGGTTCAATGTTGCTATGTTTAGAACTGGCGGTGAAGCTGATAGGGATTCGTTTTCTATGCCAAAATTGACAGCAAGATTTTGTAAGCGATGGCCAATACAGAACAAGGAAAGAAAATGTAAACACTAACAAAGTCAATTTAACACACAGTTGGTTTTATGATAACAATTCCTAGAGACGGGTTTAGTTTGGTTTTTCCTGTTGCTTTCATTGCTTATTCCTTTGAGGTCCTATTTCAGTTTCACAGTGCTACAGCTGATCTTTTGAATACTCAGCATCATTTAGTAGTGGTGAGAAGCTACAAGAATGGTCAAAAATTTTCCATAAGCCTGATCAAACAGAAATAGGAGACCAGATAAATATACATGGCCCATTTCTGGCTGAGTTGGTTCAGACATATATGCTGGAGAAACTGTAGTAAAAGCACAGGGCAGAAACAGGATGCTTCCTATCCCAAAGACTGCAGGTTCTCTCAGGTGTAGGGTATTGCAAAGCATGGCATTAGATTCAGGAGGAATGTTTATGGGTAGATGTATATGTGGCCACTCTGCCCAGGGAATGATGCCTATACACAGCCCTCTCCTTCCACTCTCCAATTATTCATGCCATCAGCAGAAAGGTAAAAGAATGAGCAGGGTCTTTGCAAAGTCTCAGCCAACTAATTAGCCCACATTAACACAGGGTTAGCAGCATATTGTCATACCAGTTAGTACCATTTTAAGAATCTGGCCTGTGACTATTATTTGTAAATCTATTAGGCTCAAAATCATAGGCCTAGTTGTATGAAAGTAATTGTTCTTATTAATCACCAGCTGATGTCCCAGAATACTGCTCTCAAACTCCATGACTTTTGGGGGGAGTCAGGATCAGATTGCAACAAATGAACCCCATCATGGTTCTCCTCCTGGCCACCTCCTCCTCTGTTTTTGCACAAGTAGATAAGCTAGGCAGAATTTGGTTCCAAAGTTATAAACACCACCAATAGCTTTTTCTAAATCCCCAGGTACCAGATGATGGAATGTAACTTGCCAATATTCCATCGATAGCTATAGAGGGCCAGATCGCTGGCCATGTTAAAGCTGCTTCATGCCATTCCAGTGATGCAATGCTGATTTAAGTGGAAAGAGGAGGATTTGCTCTTCATAAGAGAATGAATACTCATGCGAGGTGGGCCATTTCGTTACGATCAGCCCCTTTCCCCCTTTTGCAAACCCTTAATTCAGTTTTTAAAATAAAAGATTTTTTTATTAGTATTTAGAAAATCATTACCCAAAACTTTGATGTTTCCTTCTTCACTGATGTTTGATGTGTTATATACAAAAATTGTACCCAAAATTTTGCAAAAGGGAAGTTAGATCACAAGGGCAGACGTTATCAACTGAGCTTGCCAGGGGTGAAATCTTAGCCCCATTGAAGTAATGGGAAAACCCCTATTGACTTCACTGGTGGTTAATGACCTTCTAAAAGACAAGTAAGAAATCAGAGGGCAAAATTCCAGATGGTGACAATGTAAACTCTCATAGTTCCATTAATGTCTATCAGGGATGGTCTAGACAGTATTTGGTCCTGCCATGCGGGCAGGGGACTGGACTCGATGACCTCTCGAGGTCCCTTCCAGTCCTAGAATCTATGTATGTATCTATGTATCTATATGTATTGAAGTCAAAGGAACTATGACCACTGACACCAGCTGATGATCTGACTCCTGAACTTGAACCTACATGTCACAAGGTTCTCTGAGTTCATCATATTATTTGGGAGTTACTCCAGTCTTCAGACTGAATGACACAGCACATCTACTAGCTGCTTCTTCTTCGTCTCCGATACAAACATTTGCTTGTGAGGGCTGTCCCAGACTGACTACATCTGGTTTCCCCTAACCATAATATTGAGTACTTGGGAAAGGATATAGAGGGGCTTTTTGGTGAAGACAAGTTGGCTGCACAATGAAAAGCTAGAAGAATCAAGCACAGGAAGTGCTTTTTCTCTTTTTTTCCCCCCTCCCAGCTAGATCAAATCACCCTAGAGGCAGGAAGCCACTGCCTTGAAAGCAATGTCATGTGCAATTCATTCTTCGGTAGTAGTGCATTCACAATGAGATGTAAAGTGACATCCAGCTTGATTTAAAGCTGCTCATGAGCCATCAGGATGCTGAGCAGATCTTGGAAACAATCCAAAAGTGATGATTGTGCACTGACAGGCTTTAGAAACATGTCCCAAGATCACAGCTCTCTCCTGTCTGCCAATAAGTAAAATATGTCCCAGAGGCTTCTTTTGTTATACAGCAATCAGGGTCTCCAAATCCATTTGCTGAATTCAGTGCATCTCATTTTCCTGTTCTTTCTCTCCTGAGGAGCTTACAGGTCCAATCCCTATAGCTGCATCCCAGCCAAAATTAAACTTTCTGCAGTAACACTAAGCTACAGAAAGGTGAAGGCCTACGAAACATTAAAGACAAGTCCTCTACAATTCCACCCAACTTTAACATAGCAATTGGATGTTATCTTTGATGCTCGCTCTTACCTCTTTTCACAGGTACTATTGAGAGCTATTTGGTTTAAGCTAACTCATATATTTCTGCTCATTATTTTTTTCTGTTGAACTTTTAGTCTGGCTTCAAGATCATTTGTAAATAAGGCACAGAATTTATCCAGGACATGCTAGGCAACCAGCTACTCCGGAAGTGTATGCATTACATCAAAATTGAACTCTGTGTTTATTTATTTTTAAATACATCTCATTGTTTTTTTGGTGCGTGCATGTTGCTCTTCCATATTATCTCAGTTTAGAACTGCTGGGGAAAATCTTCAAAATGGGCAACATTGGCAATGCAATAAGACAGACAGACTGTCTGCAGTAAAACTATTTAATTTGAGCTGGTTGCCCTTTCTGAAAAATGATGTCGACAGAAGATAAGGAGACAGGCAGTTTAAAATTGTTCTATCAGAACCAGTTGCCTGTTACGAAGCTTTTTCGAGGCAATTCAAAACTGTTCACTTTTATAAGGCAACTGTCCATCATGAAGACTGTTTGTAACTAAAGTACAGGCTAAAATGGTTTATACAGCACAAGCAGCTACTGGGGAATTGTATCTATTCTGTGCAACTAGATTGTATGTGCATATTCCTCCTATTTTGACTCCTTTTTAGTTTGCTGTTGAACTTTTTGTCCATCTGGGAAATTGTTTAGCACTAAAAAACAGATTTTTGTATTAATGTTATTTTCAAGGACAGCTCGTACAAATAACTCTAGAAAGGTCCTTGCATATTCAGTTAGGCTGTGTGATAATGCAGGGCCTAATCCTGCCAGAGCATTAATGAGGTAAACGTCCCATTGATATCAGTGAGTTTTGTCTGAGGTGGGAGTTTTGCTTTGGGCACCTCCTCTTCATTTCTAAATTTCAGTGTAGTGTTCTATCCTGTTTAACCTGCTTTACGGTAAAGGGTGGTTGCATTTATTTTAGAGATAGCTGTACATATGGGACTGATTTTCCAGTATATTATTCCAGTGTTACTCTGGTGTAAGTACACTGAAACAAATGGAATTACACCAGCATAAAACTGGAGATTGATAAATCCAATCCAACTTGTTCTGGAGACCGTATGCCTCAGAGCAGCATTTCTCAAATTGGGGTCCGAGAAGGTACTCCAGGGGGTGCATGGGCCCCGCTGATTAACTCCTCCCCCTCCCTCCCTTAACTCTACCCTTCCCTCCTAGTTCCCCAGCATGAAGGAGGCTCTGGGAGAGAGGGGTAGGAGCGGGGATGGGGTGTGCCTGGGGCAGAGAGCGGAATCATGTCCAGGCCGCTGGCTCCGCTGATCAACTCCTCCCCCTCCCTTCCAGCGCCTCCTGCACACCGGGAACAGCTGTTTCCCAGCATGCTTGTGCAGTAGGCACTGGGAGGGAGGGGAGATGGGGCACTCGGGATAGGGGGTGGAAAGAGGCGGGGAAGAGGAGGGGCAGAGGTGGGGCAGGGTGGGGCCTTGGGGGAAGGGGTGGAGTGGGAGCAGGGCCTGAGCCTGGGGGTCCGTAGCAAAATTTTAAATCAAAATGGGGGTCCTCAGGTTACTAAAGTTTGAGAACTTCTGCCTCAGAGGATTGACAATGGGCTTTAGCTCTACGTCACTGGTTCAAATGTGGTCCCAAGAGGTAATGACCAGGGATCTGCTACCCAGGGGGCATTCAACAGTTTGAATTTTGGGTTCACAAAATGACACCAGTTCAAGTCTGCAACCCCTTTTTCCCCTGTAATTGAAGGTTTTCAAGCCAATAGCAGATGAACAACCTCCCCAAAAGCTAGACCGACACTGACACATTGGGGTTGCCTATATAAGGTATATATGTCCTGGGCTAAATCCTGGGTCTGGCTGAGCTGCAGTCAGACACAGGACCTGGGGTGAGGGATATAGGTGTCTCTAAGTCCCCTGCATATCTTAGAGCAGCCTAAGGACAGCTCTAAATTACACGAGGTAGCACAGCACATGAGGAACCCTCTGCCAGCTGAGGATCGCCAGAGCAGTGCAAAGGGGGTGGAGCTGGGGACCAGGAACTGGCCTACTGTTTTTAACATTTTTCCCTTGAGTTTCTTCCCTCCCCTGCCCATATGCTTTTCTCCCAGTCTGTTTATTTTTCATTCTGTCCATTTTTCCTCCCATTTTTTTTCATCCTATTTTTTTTCTTTCTACTCCACCTCTGCTCCTTCGTTAGTCTTCTCCACTGAGGAACATTAACCTGTTACTATTTTCTGTTTGCAGAAAAATCTTTCAAACCCATAGTGTTCAAGTAGGATCAGACTGAGGCAAAACAAATTCACTTAGTCCTAGTATTGGCTGAACATTACTCCCATCTGCAGGCCTTTTGGGGGCCTCCAGGAAACAAGTATGTGATTTCCATCAGGATTCTAGTAGACAAGCACTGATGTCAGAAAAATCACTACCACCAGTCTCACTAGAGAAGCAAAGACTGAATGGAGGAAGAACTATTGTCCTACCCTTAAGATATCCTCTTGCCTTCCTGTATCAGAGCCGAAGAGGTGCATTGACAAAGCAGCAGGATAACGTTTGCCCGATTGGCCCATTTGCCTGAGAAAGCAACCTCACCGTCTGGATACACACAGCACAATGTACCTGACAGAAAGAATATCAGCCTCCAAAACTGTCAGCAGGGTCCCCTACAACATGAGCACTCATCCAGCCCCCTCCTCTGCTTCTCAAGCAGAGTGCTGCTGGACAGATAGTTTGACCCTCTGAGCACAGTCCTGCACTACTGCTGTCTATGGGAGTTTTCTCATCAGTGAGGGTAGGGTCAAGCCTTGTCAAAAACTCGGAGAGAGATACAAAGATGTCAGTCATTCCTCTGGAAATATCTTCCTGTTTAAAGGCAATTGATATAGTGGAAGGATATTGCAAATCACTCTCATCACCATGAACACAGTCCTTTAGTTGTGATAGGTTGTTCCGATACCCACACCTCAGCCAGATGGAAAAAACTATAAAATATATTTGTTCAGAAAGGAAAGATTTCTGCAGACTACACGTTACACTAATGCCTAGCTAACCCCATGGGCAGAAGATGCAAATTTAAAAACCAATGTTGGTCCCCTTGAAGTCAATTGTGAAATATCCACTGATTTCAGTGTAGCAGGATAGACTGAGTCTTAATAAAGAGCAGATGCACCCAAAAACATTTCATTTAGGCAAGTGACATAAGTTTGAGGTATAATCTAGAAATGAAAGGCCAATTTTTTATCCACCAACATGCTAGCACTTGTGAAGTGGATGTGAATTCTGGTTCCCCTCAGAAGCACATAAGTTCTCTGTCAGAGCAAGTTGTTAAACCATGTTTTAAAACATTGATTGATTTGAAGGTCATTTGCACGTTTGCTGCAAACCCTAAAACAATTGTGTTTTTTGGTAAAAGTGCATGTCAGTCTCTTGGAGCCCATTTGCCATCATTATAATTGTCACGTAACAGCTTATTGTAGAGCCAAACCGTCTGCAACACTTCAGCACTTTATTAAGACATTAAACCTTACCACAGCTGCAATTAACTCTTTGCAGTCTGTTTTTGAACAGCGAGGCTAAGTCCATTCCTCTTTTATATTACCACAGCGCCAAACAACTATCCTGTTTGTTGTCAAAACCACAATGTGGGCCAGATACAATCCTGACTTCGGGCAACTTTGCATTGGTCCACCTGCACAAAGTGCCCTGGAGTCATCTAACCCAGCCACAGAAGGATCTGCCCCACATAGGGAGATTCTCAAGTGGTGTAGAACTGCTATAGAAGCTTCTATGCCACCACCATCACCTGCCCATACCTGAAATCATCGAGGGGGCATGGCTGGGGGAAAGGAGGAATGACTGGGGTATCCATGTGAACATGTGCATTTTCTCCCCATGAAAGAATGTATCCACAATAATCACATCATCACCTCTCTTCCTTCTTTTTGATAAGCTAAACAGATTGAGCTCTTTCTCAATCGAGGAAAGATTAAAGAGGCTAGGACTCTTCAGTTTGGAAAAGAGAAGACTAAGGGGGGACATGATAGAGGTATATAAAATCATGAGTGATGTTGAGAAAGTGGATAAGGAAAAGTTATTTACTTATTCCCATAATACAAGAACTAGGGGTCACCAAATGAAATTAATAGGCAGCAGGTTTAAAACAAATAAAAGGAAGTTCTTCTTCACGCAGCGCACAGTCAACTTGTGGAACTCCTTACCTGAGGAGGTTGTGAAGGCTAGGACTATAACAATGTTTAAAAGGGGACTGGATAAATTCATGGTGGCTAAGTCCATAAATGGCTATTAGCCAGAATGGGTAAGAATGGTGTCCCTAGCCTCTGTTCGTCAGAGGATGGAGATGGATGGCAGGAGAGAGATCACTTGATCATTGCCTGTTAGGTTCACTCCCTCTGGGGCACCTGGCATTGACCACTGTCGGTAGACAGATACTGGGCTAGATGGACCTTTGGTCTGACCCAGTACGGCCTTTCTTATGTTCTTATGTTATGTTCTTTAAGTCTCTCACTGAAAGGCATTTTCCCCAGCCCTCGAATCATGTTTGTGGCTCTTTTCTGCACCCCCTCTCCAATTTCAATGTCCTTTTAAAAATACTTGAAGTCACCATTGCACTCCCCTGCTCTCCAGCTGCCCTGAAGCTTTTGGGCCCATTTGAGCATCTGGCCCTGTATTTTTAGGGACTATTATCAACCAAGTACACACTGGTAGAATACACAGTCCAGATACAAGTTCAGTCTGTGCCCTCCCTTTATCCCCTTCCTTAAATAGATGAAAGTAAATACCCAAATTCTAGATGAAAAGGCCACATAAGCAGTTTGTTCTGTGTGACACTGCAAAAATTCCAGATTTAGAATAGAATAGCGCTAGGGGTTAGATCCCAGGCCCTGCACAGGCTCCAGCAATGCAAAGCAGCCTTACATTTGGTAGATTCTCCTTGGGGGAATCCTCGGGTCCCAGTCCCCATGGGAAAATGAGGCATGGACAAGTCATCTAATATCCCCCAGCAATGCCCAGCTCCCAGAATAGGCCCTAGAGACTTTTGTCACAACAGCTGGTTAAAATTAAACCTTGGGTCCTTCCTTTGCTTATATTTTTCTCTCATTTGGTGGGAGCCACTTTATTTTAACTTGTTCTTATGTGTTAACCGGATAGTACATTTAAACTGTTGTTGCTGGTTATTTGAAATGAATGCAATATGCAGAAGTATCTGATTTTTGAATCGGTACAAAACTTTTTAGATATATGTCACCTTTATTACAACTCCTGTTCTGTTTTCTCTTGGTGGGATTGTTTCCTATTTCATCCCTAAAAGGATTTAAAGGCTGGGGGTGGGGGGAATGCCTTATAGTGAGACACTTAAGAAGCTGGATCTGTTTAGCTTATAGAAAAGAAGATCAAGGGGTGACTTGATGATTATGCTATATAAGTACTTTCTCAGGCAAAAAATATCAAGTAATGAAAGGCTCCTTAATCTAGCAGAGAAAGGCATAACAAGAACCAGTAACTAGAAGCTGAAGTGAGACAAATTCCAATTAGGAATAAGTTACACATTTTGTAACAGTGTGAGGATGACTAACCATTGGAACAAACTCTGAAGGGAAGTGGAGGATTCTGCAGCTCTTGATGACTGGATGCATTTCAGGAAGGTATGCTTTTGTCAAACACAAATTATTGATCTCAATGTGGGAATATCTGAGTGAAATTCTATGGCCTCAGGCCATCAGAAAAGATGATCTAATGGTGCCTTCGGGCCTTATAATCTATGAATAATATCACCATGACAAAGGCTACCAAAAAGAGATGCAATATTATTGAGACAAGTGATGAAAGTGAAATAGACATAGGGTCTGATTCTGCATCGACTAAATTCAATGAGAGCAGGATTGGTCCTGAGATCTTTCCGGTTCAGATGCCAGCTATTAATTTGGATGGTGGTTATTTGATTCAAAAGAAAGCCAGCAGAATCAAGTTAAATAGACAAAGATATATTCACATCTCCTTAAACCGGGAGACATCACAACTCACTGATAACCTAAATTAGATTGAGCTAGTACTATCTGTAATTAAGATCTTTCGCTATGAACAAGGATGGTGGATAAAGTGAATTAGGAAAGGAAACAGTCCATATGTTCATTCAAAACAATAACCAGAAATTTTAACTATTATGTTGCTATATTATGTAGCAGGCAAAAAATAACATTTCAAAAATACATTTTACCAATGGAAATCTGAAAAATATTCAGAGTTAAAGAGACTCACGAGAAATGCTGGCGATATTTATTAATAAATTAGCTAAATGACCGCATCGTTTTTATACACAATTTTCTTTAATAAATATTTCATGAATTGCACATAATTATTAGTAACATCAACTTTAGTGAATTAATTACTGCCAATTCCTATTAATAAAATTCATCTTGTAATAAATAATGTTAGTTTATTACAAAGTACTGGTCTCAGAGGTATTCACATCTGTCAGTTGCCTTCTACTTCAGGCTAAAAGAAAGGTAATCAAATAACTGTAATTATTGTACTAAATGCATCACCGTTTGTTTAAAATGTCAATGGGAATGGATAAAGGCATTTATAACTATCTGAACTGAATATTCTAATCTGCAGCAGTGTAAGTGCAGATGACAAAGAGGGAATGTTAACATCAGGATAATGATTGACGTTCTTCAGGATAACAGACAGAAATGTCAGCAAGTGGTTACCTTGATGGCTTGGTAACAGCCTTTCATTTGTAGGTCACTGGCCCAAGTTAATAACTAACAGTGATCACAGTATGAGGGCTGCTAATTGGCCCATGTGAAATGAGTGGTGGTCTCAGACCAATTCATAGAGACAGGTCTCTACAGCATAAGAACTTCCATCCTAACTGTCATTGTATTACGTCTTCACTGGCCATCTCCTCAGAGAGATCAATGGACATGGAGACTGTACTACATTCTCCTGCATAGAGGCGGTCTGTACAGAGCAAGACAAAAGCACATTGGCCAGGTATTGTGGAAAAGTTAGCATTGGCACTGCCCATCTTGTACCTGTCCTGTGGACTTTGGTCCACATGGCAATAGAACGAATAGAAGCACTAAATTCACATTTAAATCTTACTGATTTTAAACACAAATGAAGGAATATCAGCAAGCCCATTTGGAAAGCACACACTCCTTTACGATGATCATATACGACTTACCATGCTGAGAGGCAGTGTTACCCAAAGGATAAGGCACTGGACTGGGACTCAGAAAACCTGGGTTGATTTCTTGGTTCTGCCACTGATATGCTGGGAGATCTTGATTAAGTAATTTCCCCTTCCTGTGCCTCTGTTTCACCATCTGTAAAATGGGGATAATGATACTGACCTTTTTCGTAACACATTTTGGGATCTATCGATTAAAAGTGCTAAGAACTAGGTACTATTATTATTATTTAGTGGTATACTGGCTAAACTCCAGCTCCTCCCCCATGGATGTGGAGGTTCTTCAGACACAGAATGGTTGTGGTTTTGCAGTGCAATGGGGGCTTGTAAGGAGGACATGCAGGAGGTGTACACATCTTTTGTGGGTGGAGCTGAGCTCTTCATGAGCCTTCTTCAGGACAAGGTTCTCCAATGAGAGACAGGACTGAGGCCATGCTAAGAAATCCACTACTGAGCAGTTCCTCCCCTTCTCCACTTTGCATTGTGGTATGGAGCCTATTCCAGCTACTGAAAGCATCTGCCCCCATCCACACATCTACCAAATACCCAATGTGGCGGCTTTGGCTAATCACTGGGCTGAGGATTCAGTGAACTCCCACTACTGCTCCATGGAGGACAGCCAGGAATCCAGGCATGGTTAAGATGAATTTAGATTTTCATTTGCAGTCAGTGATATGCTGACGTTGCTGCAATGCTTATTATACCCTCATACCCCCATTAGCTAGATGGCAGGATGTTAGGCTTACAGAACTTGAAAACTCCACTGGCGACATCTGTCAAACTTCCAGAGTCTTTGGAAGAGCTGCATGTGGCTCCTGGAGTTTATCAGCTCCATCAGGTATATCTTCAATGACAGAGTGCTCAGGGCAAGTTTAGCCTCATCCCTGTAGTCCACACAGCTTGTAAGAGTCCAGGCTTAGGCCACATCTTGTGGCTTTATGCTGCCCTCAAGCTGTTCATGGTTTAGACAGGTTTTTGTCAAACTTATAAGAATCCCCTTGTGCTCGATACTTCAGAAGAGCAGGGGACAATTGCAGCTCTAAAAGGAACAAACAGCTTTTAGCCTTGACATAGTCCTTCCCTCCACTCTTCTCTGCCAGGTCCCCAAACCAAGTGCGGTTTGGGCTCTTGCATGCTTTGCTTTCCCCATGCACACCATGCAATGCTGTCCCATTTTCCAGGCTTCTGGAGTTTTATGGACAGAATGTCTCAGTGGATTGACATGCTGCTGGGCTGTCATGCAGCCATCTGTGAGCGGCACTGCAGGCTCTTGTTCTGCTCTGGGAGGAGGTGGGGGGACTTCTCCCTTTGTGCCCAGGCCACGTCTTGCCAGTGGGTATTGTATTATCTTGTCAGCTGCCTGCAGTCATTGGCCAGGTAATGTAGTTATGCACTTGTCCTCCGTTTCTGACAAGTGATTTATGTAACCAAATGCCTGCATGACGCCAGACTCACCTTGTGCATCAACATATTTCAGGGGGATGAGCACAGCTTGGTCCAGTTTCTGTAGCAGCTCCACCGCCCACGGGAAACAGTTTATGAGTTCCCAAGCTGTCTATGATCATCCGAGCTAGCTTCCAATTGGAACCAGCCGGTGGTGGGCTCTGGTGATCTTCCCCTGAAATGCGACCGCTTTTTGGAATCCTCTCACTATTTCTATATATATACTGAAGAGTCTAATTACGTGCAAACAGTTACTCCTGCTCTTGAGTTGCCTGGCAGCTTGATAACACATCTTCAGGCAGAGCAGGGGGAGCATGAAGATTTGGAGTCACATGGGAACAGATTAGCAAAGTAATGAATATGTTTTTATTGAATTAAACATTAAAACAAATAATATGCTGTATTGATTGCTATTTATCTGTGCCAGGCCCCACACGGATGCACAAAGGGTGCTCCTTCGCGGGAGCCAGGCACAGCTGCAGTCCTTGCATTCAGGGAGCACCAGGGCTGCCCAAAACTAGCCCCCTTGAAAGGGAAGTGCAGCAGCCTTTACAAAGGGGCAAGTCATGCCAGGGAAGAGATGCTGCATCTTTGGAAAGAGCCGTGCAGTAGCTGCATCTCTTGGAGTTCCAGAGGCCACTGTGTCTGTGCCTCCCCCGAGGCAGGGCTGTACCATACTGCCACAGCCAGTCAGCAGAGGATCCCAGCATTATAAAAGATGGGGCGGGGGGCGGTGACAGGGCATTCCTTGTGAGGGCTCTGGAACTTGCTCCCCCACTTGGTTTGAAATAACCCAATTTGGTGGCCTTCTGGACAGGCTAAAGCCTTCAATTTGACAGGGGCTTTGGAGAGGGCTGAGGGTACCTCTTGGGGTCCCTTCCACCTAGGGTGACCAGATAGCAAGTGTAAACAATCGGGACAGGGGGTGGGGGGTAATAGGTGCCTATACAAGAAAAAGCCCCCAAAATCGGGACTGTCCCTATAAAATCGGGACATCTGCTCACCCTACTTCCACCTCTACATTTCTATGTTTTCTGGAATGATGAAGGGGTAGGAGGAGGTTGATGTAGGTGGTTGGCGGGCTAGCAGAGATCTTGCCTGTATTATTAGTATTTTAATGCCATTATGCCTTTTGCTGGAGTGTTAATGTGTGCTCAGGTGTCTTAAGCTTTGTTTAGGCATCTTTTATTGTTATTTAAATCAAAATTAGTAAAGGTACAATAGATCCCTCGGTTCTCAAAAGAAAATTTCATTTTTTTCCATCTGAAGAAGAAATTGCAACTCACCACAGAATTCCATGTTAAACTGCCAGATAACCTGGGTCCAGCTTGCTACAGAATACAAGGGCCCCTGACCATAGGGAATGACCCTTCACTAGCTGCAGCAAGGAGCAGAGGACTCTAAAGTTTAGCTGAATGCTTCCTCTGTGCTATACATTGCTTCCCTTTGATGGTGTCAATAGGTGGCTAACAATAGTAATACCACTGTTAATTGGCACATAGCTAGCATCTTAAGAACTTTAAATAAACTTGGTGCTTCTCATTATGGTTTCGAAGAGCAATTACCTGAAATGAAGGAGAAAAGGGCAGAAGTCACCATTAAGCCCACTTTATCTTGTAGATTTAATTTACCTGGGAAACAATGTGATGGGTGCTTTGGAAAACCAATAGATACAATAGGTAGATTATATAGACAGAAGGGGAAGGGTAGGCTTGTCATTAAGGCTGGGACTCAGGAGATCTAGGTTCAGTTCTTGATTCTGCCACAGACTGTGTGACCTGGGAAAAGTCACTTCATCTCTCTGTACCACCAGTCCCCATCTGTAAAATGGGGATAATATTTCTCTTCTCCTACCTTTTGTCTGTCTTGTCTATTCAACCTTCAGGGCAGCACTGCTCCATGTTTTTGTACAGAGCTAAGCATAATGGAGCCCAGATCTCAGCTGGGCTTTCTAAGCACTACAGTAATATAAGTAATGGTCGATGGCTGAAGCTTTCACTATCAATCACACCTAATTTGGGAATTTGAAATGAAGTAATGTTTCTTTTTTAATTTCTGCGTTGTATTCCACCATAAAAGATTCTGTTGCCTATCATTCAACTTAACATAATGAGCAGTTCATTATCGCAGTCTCTAGCTTAATGTTAAAGCTTGTGAAAAGTTTTTAAACTTGAGTCACACCTAAGACTTAATTATGTGACTTGTTCTCATTTCTGAACATTTCATGATTAGGTTTTGGATTTCTGCACATTGACTAATGTCACACAAGTGTTTTAAATCAAACAATATGGATCTGCCATTCTTGAATCTTACATTTCCACTCATACACACATCACTGTTGTATCTAAGGACTTATCCAACTCCTCCTTTCACTCATTTTTATTAGTGGATTTGATCTGGTTTCTTTAGAATTATATACTGAATGGCAGCTGTAAAGAAAAGAGGTTTTGAAAGACTTTGCAGGGGGGTCTTTTATTTCGCTGCACTTTGCAGTATAGCACACCAAAAAAAAAAATATGTGAGACACAGATTTTTGAAAGTTTGGAGGAAAGAGCTGGAAAGAAATTGGAGAAAATCTAGTTTAACTGCTCTCTCAATTTTGGAAATTGCAATTTGACAGCAATCCGGTGGGCTAGGAAATAAACTTCTATACTTTTGCCTTCTAGGTTACTTGATTGGTGTCAAATTGCTTAGATGAAATAAAGATTGAGATGCAGTCATATTTTTCCAGCTCTATACTATAGAATTGGGGTCACAGTATTTGGGATCAAAAAGTGACTTATGAAGCTTATTCTCCACTGCTGATAGCACTTAAGCGTCTCTAAACTCTTGGTTTTATCATGTAGATGTGCCTTTGAATTCAGATCTTTGCTGTATCTTGTAGTTCTCTGCTATGCAGTCTTTAATATAGTGTTCTATTACTTCTGGGCCATAATGCTATAAGGCACTGAACATCCTGGCCATGATCCAGCAAAGCCCTAAATAATGATTTAACTTTCAAGCACACAAGTAATCCTGTTGCCTTTAATGTGTATAAAGTACTTTTATCAGTTTGGATATTTACATCCTCAGATGCAGGGGTGTTCTTCCACAGCTGACAAAACAGCACCTAAGCTCACAGCCCCAAAATGGTAGAGTCTTTCCTTATGACAAATCCACCTCTATGGTCAGCCATGAAAAGCCATTTATTACAGCCCTCAATATCTCATTCTCCTGGTATTGATGGGGAGGTCCTTATAAACACCTCTCCCTGACTGACCTTAGAATCCCATCAGTAGGGGAGGGAGCAAGAAAGGGAACATACAAGTATGAAATATTACAGCACCAGAACTCCCCTTCCCTTCCCCTCCCCTTCTCCCCGAAAAAAGCCCCAGCTACCCTAGAGCAAGATAAGGACCTCCTCCAACACTGTGAGTCAGATTTTAAGCCAAGTTTGTCTGCCCACTATCACCTGTGTAGACACACAGAGTTGCTTTCCATCTGGGAGCCACAGTAATTTCTCTTTGTGGTATGACGCTGACGAAGCCAGAGGAGCAGCAACTGTCTGTCACGGAGAGGGCGATGGAAAGAAGAATTCTGGGAATTTCAATCCGCGACCATGAAGTGATCAGACAGCAGAGTGGAGTGCAGGACATCACTGTTGAGAGCAGGCATAGTAAAATGCAATGGGACCAGGGCCGGCTCCAGGGTTTTGGCCGCCCCAAGCAGCCAAACAAAAAAAACAAAACAAAACAAAAAAAGCCGCGATCGCAATCGCGATCTGTGGCGGCAATTCGGCGGGAGGTCCTTCGCTCCAAGCAGGAGTGAGGGACCGTCCGCCGAATTGCCGCCGAACAGCTGGACGTGCCGCCCCTCTCCGAAGTGGCTGCCCCAAGCACCTGCTTGGTAAGCTGGTGCCTGGAGCCGGCCCTGAATGGGACGAGCATATAGCGAGGCTCACTGACAATCAATGGACTGCAGCTGTCGCCGAGTGGTACCCAGGGGAACTGAACCGACCACTCGGCCGACCTCCAGAGAGATGGGAAGACTTTATCTTGAAAAGACATGGAGAAGGAAGGCCAGGATACGAAAAGAATGGAAGACGTATTGTGATCGGCCCAGTCTATACGAGGGCTGAAGGACCAATCGATCAAGGTGTGAAAAGCCTTCCCCATACCTTGGATAAGGTGGCAAGGTGTCCAAGGTATGGGTAAGGTTTCTCTAATAATAGTAATAAAATAAATAATAATAATAATAATATATCTAGTTCTTATATAGCACATTTCATCAGTAGATCTTAAAGCACTTTACAAAGAACATCAGTATCATTACCCCTATTTTACAGAGGAAGAAACTGAAGTACAGAGGTGAAGAGACTTGCTCAAGGTCATCCAGTAGGCCAGTGGCAGAGCCAGGAACAGACTCCAGCTCTTCTGAGTTCCAGTCCTGTGCTCTATTCACCAGACCACACTCAAATGGATGAGCTGCAAAGCACAGCAAGGCTGGAGCTCATTCTCAACAACGGATCTACTGAACTGCTGTTACTCATAGAGCTCATGATTTTTATGAGCTGTCTTCTACAAGCAGTTCCCCTTTTACCACATCCAAAGGACTTGTTCTCTCGTCACAGCCTAGAGGATCACCATGGATATTTTCTTCTGTACAGGGGGCCATAATGCAGAAAACAAATAAACCTCCTAAATTAATAAATAATAATAATTAAAACATGTATAATATGCAAAAACTGCTCATACACATGCACATATGTGAATGTCAAGAAAATATGTTAAGAAGAGTAGCTGTTCAAGACACTAACAGTTATCAAACATATTTGAATATATTTATTTATTCTTTATTTGGATTTAGATTTAAAGTTACCATCTGTTTTTCTGGGCACTGAACAGGTTAAAAACCAATCTTAATGTGCCAAAATGCCCAGAATGGCTGGTGTAGGGCAATGATTTTCAACCTGCAATCCGCAAACCCCTGGGATTCGGAGACTATGTCTAAGATTTCCAAAGGGGTCCGCGCCTCCATTTGAAATTTTTTAGGGGGTCCGCAAATGCAAAAAGGTTGAAAACCACTGGTACAGGGTAAAGCCCTTAAGTGACTTGTAATAACACTTAGGCTACGTCTTCACTACGGGGGGGGTCGATTTAAGATACGCAAATTCAGCTACGCGAAGAGCGTAGCTGAATTCGACGTATCGCAGCCGACTTACCCCGCTGTAGGGATGGTGGCAAAATCGACCTCTGCGGCATCCTGTCGACAGCGCTTACTCCTACCTTCGCTGGTGGAGTAAGACCGTCGATTCGGGGATCGATTGTCGCGTCCCGATCCCCGAGAGGTCGATTTCTACCCGCCGATTCAGGCGGGTAGTGTAGACCTAGCCTTAGACTTCTATGTGTCTGAGATACTTTTGAAAATGGGATTAGGCTCCTAAGTCACTTAGATGCTTTTGAAAATTTTACCCATACTCTTTATCGTAAACAATAACCCCTTCATAATTTTGCACAACAGTTCTATTTAAAAAGAACCAGACAATTAATCAGAAACATCTTGTCTGCGCAATATTAAAAGAGGGACACAGACAAAAGACAGAAAAAGCAAAGTTAAAGCTGACATTCTCTTCTATGCTGCTGCTGCTGTGTGGCTTTTTTTTACTTTATTTTATTTGACTGCAGAAAATGTTAAATATAATGTCAATATTAACTTTGAATTTCCTGGCTTTTATTAGTTCATTCCACCAACTTAAATTTTATTCAGATGTAAGGGGTTTAAAAAAATAATAATTGTATTGTAACACACACACACAAAATAAAATTAGCACCTATGATGAGGGGGGAAATATAATTACCAGATATAAAAAGCAGCTAACAAGAACATTCTACATTGAGCATTATCCAGAAAAACTACACCTATGTTGCTGCTTCAATATCACCGAATACTGGGAATTGTCAGAAAAACATCTATTCTATGAATAATAGCCCAACAGTCCCCCAAAGGACATCAGTACATGAGTAAGGAGGGGAAAAAAACCTTTGCCAAAATGGTGCTAATGCTCCACTGAAACTTAATTTTATAATTTACTGGCAGTCAAGATGGCAGGAAATAAAATAATTTGCTGTATTCTGCACAACAACCCCCTCCCTCCCTGCTTTTCCTGGGAAGGGTAATTATCCCTAAAGAAAAAAAAAGGAGAAGAAGAAGAAAAAAATACGACATCTCATATTAAGCTAAAGTCTCATCAAGAAGAGAAAGAGTGCCTCATTACATGTAATTACCAGGGAATTAGAAACATCATTTAACTAAATGAGCGAATAATGCTCAGGATATTGAAGAAACTTGCCTGCACTTCTGCAGAGCACTCTAAGTCCCATTACAAAAATTGCACCTCTTTAATGGAATAATTTTAGGCCTTGTCTGCCTTGCTTTAAAAATAAAGAGCCTCAGAGAGGCAGAAAGAGGCTGAAACTACCATAAACAACTGTTGAAAAGAGCTGCAGAGTAGGAGTAGTCTCTACTGGAGACCCTGATTTAAAATGACTCATAATCTAACATAATCATGAAAATTAAACCTGAGGATTTGGGGGTGGCACAAGGTGGGGATGGGGAATGAATTATACTTCTTTAATTGTACTTACTTGGGACTGCTATGTATTTATAATTATATATTACAGATAACAAATGAAAGATTCTAGGTTAAAGGTAACTCTTATAGACTGGAATACAAAGGTTGTGGCATTAGAAGTTAACCTAAAAACAAAACAAATTGTTGTATACCTGCCAGATTTATATTTACGGCCCCTATAATGCAATCATTTCCCAACCATATGAGACTTATCAGGGGATTTCAACACTGGCCATGGTTTAAGGCAGTGTTTCCCAAACTTGGGATGCCACTTGTTTAGGGAAAGCCCGTCAGGCCGGGCCGGTTTGTTTACCTGCCGCATCCGCAGGTCCGGACGATCGCGGCATCCACTGGCCGCGGTTCGCTGTTCCAGGCCAATGGGAGCTGCTGGAAGCGGCACGGGCAGAGGGACGTACAGGCTGCCGCTTCCAGCAGCTCCCATTGGCCTGGAGCAGCGAACCGCAGCCAGTGGGAGCCACGATCGGCCGGACCTGTGGACGCGGCAGGTAAACAAACCGACCCGGCCCGACAGGGGCTTTCCCTAAACAAGCGGTGTCCCAAGTTTGAGAAACACTGGTTTAAGGTAATGCATTAATAAGTGTCCACCTTTTTTAGAACTATGGTCTTCAGTCTATCATGTATCTGCTAAATTGATTGGGGTGATGCCATGATGGCAGTATCATGAAACATATTAAGAAAAAACATCCGGAAAAAAATACTATTTTTGGCAACACCAATAAGTGGATTGATCTGGTACCATAAGAACAAGGGTTCTCTTTACCACATATGAAACCTGGCTATAGGAGTGGTTGAAAGGTCTGATCAAAAGGCCAAATAGAAAGATTCACACTGAGTTCAATGGGCTTTGGGTCAGGTCCTCAATCTTAGGCCTACGTCATGTGTGTGCGTATGTGCGTGAGGGGAATGGTATGACACTACAACAAAGTCCACTAAAGGGAGCAAAGCTTTAATTTTACTCACCCAGCAATCCATTCTGGCTGAATCATGGTCATTGGAGAGAGGGACATGGTTAGTGAGTGGAATCTGATGTCATTTAATGTTGAAAGGAAGAGTGTGGGTGGAGTTATGAATCATTAAGGAAACATCCAGATCCAGACTAACACGGCTACCCCTCTGATACTTAAGGAAACATGGTTTGCCAGAATCTAGAAATGTCTGGAAAAAAGAGAATGGCGTCTTGTAACTTGAATGTATATAATACTGACTAGCTCATCTTATTTTTCAGTCTTCTGTGTTTAGTGTGGAAATCGTTAGATAGTTGTTTCTCAATTCTAATTGTAGTACATGTAAAAGCTGCTGATCAATACTGTAAATATGTGATTGGTGTTTAGTGATTACAGATAATTGTATTAATTTTTCTTACTCAACATGACTAAAGTTGAAGGAAGTACTACAAGAAATGATTAAATGGACTGAACAAAAATTTGTAAAGTAAAATGGCAAGAGTTGTTAAGTAGCAAGATGAAAAGTGTTGAGTTCATCTAAAAAAAATGCAGAAAATGTTTCTTCAAGATTAAATGTGCCATTGAATGAAACTTCAGCATCACCTTCATTTAGAAACAGTCTTTGTTCATCTTCAACTTCCAAACAATGGCATAGATCAATCAGTGATTTATGTTCTGAGAATAACTGAAAGGCAAAGCCTTGAACTTGATAAGAAAGTTAAAACTTTATTTGTACAGTGGTGCTTTCAATGTATTTTTTTCTTTTAGAGGTTTTTAAAGTCAGGCTTGACAAAGCCCTAGCTGGGATTATTTAGTTGGGGATTGGTCCTGCTTTGAGCAGGGGGTTGGACTAGATGACCTCCTGAGGTCCCTTCCAACCTTGATATTCTATGATTCTATGTAACAGAAAATGAGCAATAAAAAAAATTGGTGCAACTGTCTTCTTGTACTCCTCCAGACAGATATAAACTCCTGTGTCTACTCCTGGCTGCTCCTAGTAAGGAAACACAGGTGTGTCTGGAGAGGGGAGAATTGAAGGAAGAACCAATTAAATCAACATTGACAACAACAACAGATTGTTAGTTAACACTAAAAAAGACCTGATAATGGCTACAAGCATTCATATAGGAAAACATATGTTCCTATCATTGCTACTGATTCCACATCTGAAAAGCATGCCCCAGAATATAATGCCCATGTTGTTGAAGATACCGTACAAGAATGCAGAGAAAAAGATAAGACTGAAGGTCTTTGTCATTTGCTCAGGTAATAAAAACAAAATGACTGAGACAAGTACACTTCTCAAGTGCCATTGTCCTAAACTTCTGGCAGGTGGCACCATTTAAACCTCACTGGAAAGAAAAAAAGCAATGGCTAACATAGTGCTAAAAGACGCTATGGACACTCAAAACATCTGCAATCCCTGCCATCCCAATGGCTGCCTGCTTGTAAGAAGGCGGCTGATAAGCCTGCTTCGCAATGACACAGGGAAACTTCCAGAAAGACTGTGGGGGAAATCCTGGCCTCACTGGAGTCCATGGAACCTCAGCCATTGGCTTCAATGGGGCC
Organism: Emys orbicularis; assembly: GCF_028017835.1. Taxonomy (NCBI): domain Eukaryota; kingdom Metazoa; phylum Chordata; order Testudines; family Emydidae; genus Emys; species Emys orbicularis. The sequence goes on along the minus strand of NC_088689.1, from coordinate 20,039,784 downwards.
AGGATTTCACTCTGACTCCCTACAGTGACATCCAACTGCCATAAATATGTTAAACTTTATACTGAGCATGAGGATTGATCAAGACATTTGATGCAAGAAGGGATTCTACACAGAGGCAGTCTGACAAACATAAGTGAAGGGGATTTCAGAGGGCCTTGACTTTAATCAGGTATCTCACTATTTGGTTAAATCCAACCTGTATGTAGACACCCTGGGACTAATGCAAGGAGAGAAGGAAAAAGAAAAAGTGGAGTCAAGACTGTGGGGCTATAGAAGGAATTTGCTGCTGACCTCGATTTGTATCTTACTGCCTCCTCTCTAATCCCCTGAGCTCCTGGCCCCCACCATAAAAGCTTTTCAAAAGTGTAAATTTGCCACCCTTTACATCTCACGTCTAACCCCCTGACCTACATAATTAGGTTTTAGGTGTTTAAAATTTAGTCACATCTTTTGGGAGACTGCACATTTCAATCACAATTATGTGCTGAATATTTCATGATATATATCTTTTGTGTATAATTAGGAATAAAAAATTTAATCCTAAAAAGTTGTTTAATAATTTAAACTATTGAGGATTTGATTAAGGGCACTTGGGAAATAGCTGGGGAAGGATTTAATTGTGGCCAAGGGATAAATTCAAGGACTTCAAAGATCATTTTTAAAAAAAAATTTAAACCAAGTACTGTGATTTTAAAAACCAGGATTTTAAATCTGTATGGAACAAGGAATTTCCCCAGGTAAATCCCCATCATTTAATTAGTGGAATAGGACATGAGTTTTTGCATAACAAACCATTTCTCTGAGGTTTGATTTCAAAAGTTTATCTAAAATACTTCCCATAACTGTTCCCTCCAAATTCTCCCTAGCAGACACTAATGTTGTCAGACAGAAATAAAGCATGTTCCTTATTGTACTGCAGAGGCAGCACTCTCCTTCCAGTGATCCTATGCTTAGGGGTTGCTAAGTGAAACCTACAAATGGAACCAAACACTCCCCCAACCAGGGAACCCTACCAGCCCTCTTTCCTATACACCGTATCTTCTGTTATGGAACCCTGCTTGCTTTTGGGATTCCTGCTGATACTTGTGCTAGGAAAGGGAATATTGTCATGCAAAGAACAATTAACATAAGCGGAATATTATTTTCCCCTAACTTAGGATGTGATTCTCGGTATTTCTCCTTCAGCAGGATTCTCCTACAAGGATTCCACTGACTGCAACATTACAGCCAGAAAAATAAGAAGAGAATAAAACTATTTCCTGCTTTTCTCCTCAGATCAGTTGGTGATGGTGGTATTCAACCAACCATCAAAATACTCTCACACATAAAGCTCCCTAGATACTTATGGAAAGGGAAACAATCCTTTTAGCAACATACACTGGAGTTTCACTCTCAATAGCAAGTGGCTTACCCACACTAGGAGAACAAACCTGGAGGAGATTCTGCCAACCTTGAGTAGTCAAAAGTTTCCCAACTGCTATTTAATAACACTCATCTTACAAATAGGAGAAATATTCAGGCTATTTGGGATATTTTATTTTATTTTATTTGTCTGACATCCCTGGCTGATACAGAGGATGAGAGGACAGGATGGGATGACTCTGGAGGCAAGCAAAGCAAATCACTTATATAAAGATAGGAGGATTTTTTCCCTTATCCAAACGACAGGAAATAATCTGTGTCCCCTCAAAGCTCTGAGAGTAGAGGCCTCTCTGTCTCATACCTGCCAAAGCTGCACATTTCTAAGGGAAATACTCCTATATCTTTTCAGCAACTTCTCAGTCACAGACAAGCATCTCACGGAACAAGCAGTAGCTGCACATGTGGGTGCAAAGCTAAAAAAGGAAGGTGCTTCCAATGACAGCAACTGGCAGCTCTATAGACAGCCTATAAAACATTCATATTGGACTCAAGCCTCTGAATTGCTAGTAAGAGACTCCAGAAAATGAGAACAAATAACGTGATAAGAAACTTCTAAATATTCCCCATCTTTCTGCTTCTTTCTTTTGTCTGCTGTTCAGATTATAGCTGTGTAATTTTCTTAAGCTTTACAAAGTGGAATGTGCCGCATGGCCATTTAGGCCAAAATGCAGCAGTTAAGATTTTCTTCTTAATAGTGTTTTTCTTGATGGCCCTTGGTTTGCAGAGCCAGAATTATAATTTTTTCCTCCTACATGGTACTGAATATAATTCCACAGAATTAGAAGAGAGAGAACAACATCTTTCATTTTAAAAAGATACAGACTCTAAATGATGTTACACTTCAGCTTCTCCTTCCTCCCTCCCCCAACCATCCTCTACTATTTCCTACAGCAAATAAGAAAGATAAATCTTAATTTCCTAATGGTCAAATGTGTCTTTTCTTAAATATACCTCAAAATAGTTCCATTGTATGATAATAATTTGCACTTAATACAGCATCTTCCACCCAAGGATCTCAAACTACATAACTAACACTAATATTTCAGCCTCACAATCAATCCTGTGAGGTAAATAAGTTTTATTATACCCATTCTACAGCTAAGGACAACTGAGGCACAGAGCGAGATTAAGTAACACAAAGTTACACACTAAGTGTGTGACAGAGTCAAGAATGAAACCCATTCTGGGACTTGAGACTCGAGAGAGATGGGTTCAATGCCTGGCTTTGCCATGGACTTCCTGTGTGACCTTATCCAAGTCACTTCCTTTCTCTGTGCCTCAGTTCACCACCTGTAAAATGAGGACAATAATATTTCTCCTCTCTCGACCTTGGTCTGTTTTGTCTATTTAGACAGTAGATACTTCCGAGTAAGGACTGTCTCACAATGTGTCTGTAACAGTGCCTAGCAATCCAGGACCCCAATCCTGGTTGTGAACGGTAGGTACTCCTGGAATACAAAGAATAAATAAGTAACTAGACAGTCCTCTGCTGTCCCATTCTTCCTCCTCATGACTGCTTAGTCTATCATATTATTTGACTTGGACATGTCATAAAATAGCTATGAAAAGAAGACACTTATGTTAAAAATATGAAAAGAACTGACATGCCCAATTGTATCTAGATTTTGTTTGGAGGTTTTTGGTTCATTTTTATATACCTTCAGATTCCAAGGGGTTTTGGTGTGATTTAAAAGAAACATGCTAAAGGAACTGTGAGAAAACAAATTGCAAGAATATGTCAAAGTGTATATTAAATTCCACCATAATACATGTGCTATCAAAGCATAAGGGAAAATATATAAGAAAGGTATGAAAGCAAGAGGACATACCAGATGACTGGCTAAAGGCAACAATAGCACCAATCCTTCCTGGAGAAAGGAGATTGTGCCAATCCAAATAATTATAGAGGTATAAACTTATTAGCACTACTGGGAAAAATCATGATGAAAGCAATTGTCAATGGATTACGGACAGTTTTAGAGAAGTAGTAGGCAAGGAACAGTGTAGCTTTAAACCAGGCTGAAGTTCCATTGATCAGATAGTCATGTTCCAACAGCTGATGTGAAAAAAGGGAGAATGGGGATTAAAGATCTTTGCTCCTTTCATAGACTTCATGAAGGCACTTGATTTGGTTTGGAGGGAAGCATTGTGGAAAGTATGAAATCACGTGGCTCACTTTTCCTCATGTTCTTAAACTGGACATTAAGAATGGTAGGCGAGTCGGAAGGTGCAACACTGGATAGAGTCTCATAGACTTTAAGGCCAGAAGGAACCATCACGATCATCTAGTCTGACCTCCTGAACATCACAGGCCACAAAACCTCACCCACCCACTCCTGTAATTGACTCAACCTCTGGCTGAGTTACTGAAGTCCTCAGATCTTGATTTAAAGACTTCATGTCACAGAGAATCCACTATAGTGGATTCTCTGTGACATGAACTTGCATAGTTCAAACCAGCAAGTGACCCATGTCTTACGCTGCAGAGGAAGGCGAAAAAAACCCGAGGGTCTCTGCCAGTCTGACCTGGTGGAAAATTCCCTCCCTATCTCAAATATGGCAGCCAGTTAGACCGTGAGTATGGGAGCAAGACCCATCAGCCAAACACCTGGGAATTAATTCTCTGTAGTAACTCGGAGTCCTCCCCATCTAGTGTCCCATATTCGGCCATTGGAGATATTTGCTACTAGCAGTCGTGGATAGACCATTGTAGGCAATCACATCATACCATCCCCTCCATAAACTTATCAGCTCAGTCTTGAAATAAGTTGGAGTTTTTACCCCCACTACTTTTGGAAGGCTGTTCCAGAACTTCACTCCTCTGATGTTAGAAACCTTTGTCTAATTTCAAATCAAATCTTGTTGGTGGCCAGTTTATAGTCATTTGTTCTTGTGCCAATATTGGCCCTTGTCTTAAATAACTCTTTTTCCTCCCTGCTGTGTATCCCTCTGGTGAATATATAGAGAGCAGTCATATTTCCTCTCAGCCTTTGTTTGGATAGGCTAAACAAGCCAAACTCCTTAAGTCTCTTCTTTTAAAGTAGGTTCTCTATTGCTCTAATCAGCCTAGTAGCCCTTCTCTGCACCTGTTCCAGTTTGAATTCATCTTTCTTAAACAAGAGAAACAGAATTGCACACAGTATTCCAGATGAGGTTTCACCAGTGTCTTGTATAATTATAACATTTCCCTGTCTCTACTGAAAATTCGTCGCCTTACTCATCCTAGGGTTGCATTAGCCTTTTTCACGGCCATATCCCATTGGTGACTCACACAGGTCTCTTGCCTCCTCCATCTCCTCCAGCTGATATGTCCTCAATTTATAGCAAAACTTCTTGTTGTTAGTCCCTAAATTCATGATCTTGCAATTTGCACTATTAAATTTCATTCCATTTCTATTACTCCAGTTTTCAAAGTCATCCGAATCTTCTTGTATGATATTCCAGTCCTCCTCTGTATTAGCAATACCGCCTAACTTTGTGTCATCTGCAAATTTTATTAGCACAGTCCCACTTTAGAGGAACTCCACTCGTAACCTCCCTCCAGCTTGACAGTTCACCTTTCAGTATGACCTGCCTTTAACCAGTTCCTTACCCGCCTTTCAGGTCTCATCTTAATCCCCATCTTCTCCAATTTAACTAATAATTTCCCATGTGAAATTGTATCAAATGCTTTACTGAAATCCAGGTAGATTAGATCTACTGCATTTCCTTTGTCTAGAAAATCAGTTATCTTATGAAAGAGATCAGGTTGGTCTGGCACAATCTACCTTTTGTAAAACCATGTTGTATTTTAGCCCAGGTACCATTAACCTTTGTGCCCTTAATTGCTTTCTCTCTCAAAATTTGTTCGAAGACCTTGCATACAATTGAGGTCAAACTACTACCGACCTGTAGTTTCCTAGATCACATTTTTCCCCCCCTTTCTTAAAGATAGTACTATATTTGCAATTCTCCTGTCATAGGGTATTACCCCTGAATGTACAGATTCATTTAAAATCCTTGATATTGGACTTGCAATTTCATGTGCCAGTTACTTTAATATTCTTGGCTGGAGATTATCCAGGGCCCCTGATTTGGTCCCATCAAGCTGTTTGACTTCCACTTCAGATATGATAATTTCTACTTTCATATACTCATTAGCCACCCTGCCACTGTCCCCAAATTCCTCATTAATCTTACTAAAAACTGAGACAGAGTATTCATTTAGGTGTTGGGCTATGCCTAGATTATTTTAAATCTCTACCTCATCCTCAGTACTCAGTGGTCCCACCTCTTCATGCCTTAGTTTCTCTTTCTTTCTTCTCTTTTTAAATTTATATGGATAAAGAATCCTTTACTATAGTTCTAATTTCCTTTGCAAGATCCAATTCTGCTTGGCTTTTGGCAGTTCTTACTTTTTTCCTACATTTTCTGACTTCCAAGAGGTGGCTCTCCTTGCTGATCCATCCCATCTTCCATTCCTTGTAGGCTTTCTGCTTTCTCTTTATAACCTGTTTGAGATGTTTTTTCATCCAGCTTGGTCTGCAACCCTTCCCTATGAATTTTTCCACCTCAATTGGGATACAGGCTTCAGATGGCTTCTGCAACTTTGACTTAAAGTAATTCCAAGCCTTCTCCACATTCAGATCCTTGAGTTCTTCAGTCCAGTCCACTTCTCTAACTACTTCCCTTGAGTTTTTAGAAGTTTGCCCTTTTGAAATCAGGGACCCTAGTTGGTGACTAGGTTCCATTTAGTTTAAACTGAATTAGCTCATGATCACTCAAATCAAAGCTGTCCTCTAGAACCTGTTCTTCTATGAGGTTCTGGCTACTCACCAGTACTAAACCTAAACTGGCATCACCTCTTGTTGATTCAATGACTATTTGTTGAAGACATCTGTCAGTTATCACATCCAGGAATCTCTGAGCCCTACCATTATTAGTAGCACTTGTCCTCCAATATGTATCTGGGAAATTAGCTTGTGCAGATGACATTGTACAACTGGCAGGCATGTTTCAATTAATGATTATACTCTCCACTACCTTGGAAAATTGATATAGTCAACTTGGACTTACATAAATGCCAAGAAGAGGAAGTAGTTGTATCTTGGAAAAGGGACAATAGATAAAGTTGAAATGCAACAACAGTGAAGTCATAGAACAATAAAATCTGATGTGTACCTAAGAAGTTTTATCAGTGCCAATGGGTCCATCAAGAACGACGTTAAAAAGAGATGTGCTTTAGCTACAGGTGCTGAATAGAAGTTGATGAAATTATGGACTGATGAAAACATTATGTTTGGTACCAAAGTGAAAATTTAGCAACAGTACTAACAGTCTTACCAATGGACTAGAAACAGCTGCATTAAATGAAACAGCATCAGAAGGCTGGACACAGCAGAGATGAGATTTCTTCAGAAATTGGCCGGCGTAAAGAGGAATGATTTTAAAACAAATGAAGCTAAAAGGAGAGTAGGCTGTGAAATCAGAGTACTGGATTGGCTGCAATAGTAAAATTTACGATGGTAGGAACACTGTAAAAGACAAAGATGATAGGGTGCCAAAGAAAATAATGTGTAAACAACCAAGCTCAGGCTATGTCTACATTACCGCGGTAAGTCGACCTATGCTACGCAACTCCAGCTACGTGAATAACGTAGGTCAACATACCTTAGGTCGAGTTACCGCGGGGTCTACATGGTTTGGCGGGTCTTTACTAGATCCGCTAAATCGACCGCCGGTGGATCGATCTCAGAGTGTTAATCCCAGCTGTAGTGTAGACCTGCCCTTAGTCAGACCTAGAGGCTGCCCATGAATCTGATGGCGGGATATGATTGTACAGAGGGGCGTGAACAGGCTGGGCTTAATGGATGAACTAAGCTATGGACAGGAGTGAGTGGCAATGTCTGTAAATATGCTTTTGGATGAGAAGAAAAAGATAATACATGTAAGTGTTCCACTGCTAGGAGAAGTGGGTTGAGAATATTTCTTCAAAACCACAAGAGACTCTGAAGATCTATTACACTCCAGTGTTGCTCTCCTATGCTATGCACCCTCACATCTTTCATTCCTATGGGGGGGGGAGGGGAAGTCATGCCTAATGTAGTCAAAAAGAAAAATGTCAGTGCATCTACAGTCTCATGAAATACCAGTTACACATTCCACACCAGCATCTGCACATACTAGTCATAAGAGCAACTGAGCTGATTGAGTTCTTCAGACATACAGTATATATTTTACTTTAGTGTTAAACAATAATATATAACTAAATGCTTTCCAACAAAGTATAATTTAAATCTGTCAATTTATTTTGTCCCCATAAAGCCAATCATGTTTCATAGTAAGTGTTGCATGGCATGGGGACTAGAAGTTTTTTGTCAGTTGCTTATTAACAGAATAATTACTAGTGCCATGGTTATGATTTAAATATACCAAGCCACATAACAGCTGCTTATAGTCTAATCATAAGAACAGATGACTGGTACACAGGGGAAATGGGTTCTACTCCAGCCCACTACTGACTCACTGTGTGATGTTGGGCAAGACACTTAGTGGACGCTTTTGAAAATTTTGGCCTAATTAGTGTTGCCTTGGGTTTTGGATACCTACCTTGAGGCACTTGGGGACAGAATTTCATATCTGCTGAGCAAACAACTCCTCAATCCTTGTCTCAAGTTAGGCACTCAAAAACTGAGGTACTCAACATTACTGAGCACTTGAAAATTTATCCTTGACTTCCCTGTGCCTCAGTGAAGTAAAATGAGAACTGTTGGGAGCAAAAGCATATTGTAGGCCTGATGGAAGCTTGCTGTGATTTTTAGCAGTCTGTTCTGATAATGTTTAACAGTTTAAACTTGAGTAGAACTGCACGTGTAAGAAATTGCAGACTAATCATGTTTGTGAGGAAAATAAAAGCTAAATTAGCCACAAAGCTAAAAGAAATGGGTTTGAACTAACACTAAAAGTGTACTGACGGGGGAGGAGAATTAACATGGCAATGAGAAACTAATACATAGACATAAGAAAAGGTAACAAAAGTAATAAATAAGTCAGCCTAAATAAAGGAAAGGTGAAGCTGTGCACGCCTGGTGCTGGAAGTGACCGTGAGGCGTTGTCCTGACGAGTTTCCCACTTGTGAGTAGCTGATCATTATTTACTAGTGTTTTGCCTTAAAGATTTGTTAGACGCATCTGCGGAGTAGTGAATTTCAGTCCAACAGGAATAACTATATATATATATATATATATATATATATATATATATACACACACACACACACACACCGCTTTGCACAATATTAATACCAAGGCACTATCAATGGTATTAAATGAACTTAAGCATGTGGTGTGAAGATTTTTCATATTTTAGTTTATAGCAGAGATTAATTTTACCTGGGGGGGGAACGGGGGCGCAAGGGGAGAACTTCCGTAGGAAGCATAACCATTTTTGTACAGGTGCATTTTGTAATTGCAACAACAGCAAAACAGAACATTGCATGTCTGAGAAATGGCAGGACTACAGGTCTGCACACAGTAGCCATACAGTGATTATCCTCAAGCACTGACCAAGAGAAAAAGTACACTTAATAGTGTGCTATTGTAACATTCAGGGCACAGATGCCACTTGGCTTCTAATACCATGGCATTATAAGGCTCTTGTGAGAGACAACTTGTGATATATTTTCCTGCAAGCTGTCAGTGATGATGGATGATTCTATTAGAATGACGGCAATGACTCCATGTTTTCTATGAGGCCCTCAACATGCAGCAAGAGGCAACGACTTAAAGACCTTTTTTAGATCTCAGTTCTTCTGATCAGGAGTCAGTATATCTTCTTTGTTCAGCTATTTCTCATATAGGTCAGAAAAGGCTTATCTCATATGATTTCTTCGGCTTCCAAATCTTTGCCTTTATCTATATTTCTAGAAGAAAGCTAATAAAAGGCAGATTAATCTCCTCCTTATAAAAGAAATGTCTTTATTCTAACTATATATATTCCTGCCTCAAATACTAACACAGCTGTTGCCCTGGACCAATGTTTCTTTCTACCACTGTTATGTCAGTTTGTCTAACTGTTTTTCCTTCACACCATCTGTTTTCGTTTCAAGCAACTATATAAAACAAGAAAACCTACCCTTTCATAGCGGCCCTACCACATTGGGCCCCAAACACTAAATATAGGTGGGGAATCCTATCAATTGTCATCCCACATATTTGCTTTGGTAACTGTGATGGGCTATGCATGTTAAAATATTCTGATTCATTAATACATAAGGTACAAGCACGGAAGGTACCTTTGTATTTATAAATGGTAAAGAATTTTGCTGGCAGGGTCATTGCACCTTGGATTTTCCTAGGGTCTACTTAATTATCCAAGTCAATTTGAGTTCCTCTCATTTTCTCCCCTGCCCCATCTCCCTCCTCCATCCCACCTTCTTCCCTCCCTGCTGCCTCTTCCCACCACCCCACCCCCTTACCTTGCCCTACCATGGGCACTCACTGTTGTACAGAAACAGGATGGCTCCCAGCACACAGAAAGGGAGCACGACTGGCACTAGGACCCAGGAGATAGCATCTAGCTGCAGAGTCAGCAGAACAGAGCCCACCCTCCTTTAGACAGGTAGCTCTGCACTCAGAAAGGGAGGGCAGTGGCATGTAACCCCATTGTCTTACCCCTGGGGGGGGGACACTATGCCCATGGGCACCCCCACCCCAGCGCAGCTTCCTTTTGCTTCCCTGTCATTTTCTGCAGGGAAGCAAAGAAATTCTATGAATTCTGTTTTTAAATTTTAAATTTTTTAAATAATGGAGATATCCTATCTCCTAGAACTGGAAGGGACCTTGAAAGGTCATCGAGTCCAGCCCCCTGCCTTCACTAGCAGGACCAAGTACTGATTGTGCCCCAGATCCCTAAGTGGCCCCCTCAAGGATTGAACTCACAACCCTGGGTTTAGCAGGCCAATGCTCAAACCACTGAGCTATCCCTCCCCCTCGCCGTTCCCTCGCCGTGGTGCAGAATTCCCTCAGGAGTAAGACAATTGGCAGAATACTGACAATCCAGATCCAGTTCAGGTCAGAGTACACAGAACCTTGCAAACAACTCTACAATTTGTTTGCCTCTCCTGCTCCATAACAGCCCAAGCTTGTTAGCTTTCAGGTGAACTGCATAGCCCAATACCCCATCTTTTGATTGGTCTGTTAGTGTGTTGTAGGTTTTTGAATGATTGTAAAGGGCTTCCAGAGCATTGGATGAAAGCTTTTTTTATTGGAGTAGTAACAATTCCACCTCTGGGCTAGAAGCATTTGTTCACAAGACTCTTGGATAGCCTCATACAAAGATTTTTCTGGTATTAGTATGTAAAAATGCTTTGTCAATATGACCCTGCATCCCCTTCTGGGACTCTGATGATCCAGATATGGAAGCCATGTGAGTCTGATGTGAATTTTTGAGGACTTACCTGTAATAGGTTTGAGCATTATAGCAGCCCCATGACACTAAAGTGCACTAGCACTTATAATTGATGTTATATTTTTAACTATTTTTCATTAAGCAAAATAGGAAATTTCACAGCACAAAGTTTCAAACACTATTTAAATAGCCAGTATCAGAACTCATTGTTTTCTATAAGGTAAAAGAAAAAAGGATAGTGTTTCATCTTCACCATGCAGAAAGAATTTCCACTCATTAGTTAGCTTCCTAGAGATTTCCTTTGAAAAGTTCCAAGAATCAAAAGCAAAACTTGCATAGAAATTGTTCAGACATATTTCAGAAGAGTCAGTATCTGAACTTCTACTACAGATAAGATGACTTTAAGGATGGCATGCAGGTAGGAACACAGGGTTTGGAGTTACCCAAAGCACTGTGTGGCAGATTAGCCAATGTAAATGCCATCAAACTAAAAAAATAGGGCTACTTTTAATGAAAAAAATAATCGGAATGACTGTAAAAGTGGCACTTTAGTAATAATTTTCCTGTGTGCATTATATCTGCTTGCTTTACTGACTAAACTGAGTTTTTAACCACATTTTTACTAGTATTAGTACTGCACAGCCAAATAAGCTACGTGAAAGTGGGCTGGATTCTATTCTAGCTTGAATGTGATCAGCAGAATTATTCTATGTCCACTACAGGTCTCTTGCACATTCCTCTGAAGTATCTGGTAATTAGCCAATGTTAGAGACAGAATGCTGGTCTGGGTGGACTGGTGGTCTGATCCAATATGGCAATTGTTCTGTAGCTATATAGACTGAAGAATCCTGACAGCAATGAGAGACTGAAAGAGGCTAGCTAGACTGCTTGACACCAGGCTGAGTATGCAAAAGCTGGAAAAAGATATTTCTCTAAGTCAAGATATGATCAGGAAGATAAATATGCAAACATTTTGCTAATTTTACAAAGTCACTTGTAAATTGGAACTGTATTTTAGTAGTACTATTTCCATATGGGAACTCTTGCTTTTTGGTTTATTTCCCCCCCCCCCCCCCCCAAGCAGCTGAATCAAGAAGTCTGCCTGCAGCCCAAACCACTGAACAGCAAGAGTTAGCAGCAAAATAAGCATGAAATCAGGAAAAAGGGGACATTGCCCTCTCCTGAGCAGAATGGGGGTCTCTTTGGAAGAACTGGGTTTCCATTCTTATAAGTTTCCTTTCCCTGCACTTCTTGTGCTGTTCTGTGTCCTCTGGGGTCTCAGGCTGAGCCTGCAACCAAGAGTAGGCCACTTTGCTGCAGCAAAAGCCCCAGTCCCAGCCAACTTCCCTTTCTCCACTCTCAATTGTTCCAAAGCATAACTGATTTCAGGCTTTTCTCTGACCATGCAGTAACTGAAGCACTGACAGTCTGAATTTCATGCACTTCACATAGCCTTTGCTTTTCCTTCAAATGGGAAACTTTTCTGCACTAGCCATCAAGTTGTCACTACAGCCTAGCCTTATTTTGCAAGCATTGTAAGAACAGTGATTGAATAATCAACATCCCTGTTAGGTATGTAGCCCATTTTATTTGATGGGGAAAAAAGAAAAAGGTTAAGTGATTTGCCATAGCCGACATCCTCAGAACTCATGTCCAATGATCCATCCTGGAGGCCACACTGCCACAGAACATGAAAGTTACTACCCAATGCATTTACAGATGAGGTTTTTTGAAAGAGATTTATTGAGCAGTTCAGAGATCACTGGAAGTCCCCAGAGTTAAAAAAATTACAAAATGCAGTAAGTTTGCTTACAGAAAAGAACTAATTTACATTTCAGATTGTGGTTAAAGAAAACATTGATTCTCTGATGTTCTAAATAGAAAAGATATGACAGTAGAGTATAGCATACTGAGGTACATAAATACACAAGTTTTTTGGGTAAAAAGTAAAAGCACTACAAAAAGTTGTTCTTCCCAAAATTACCCTTTAATCACCATTTCAGGTTAGGAGCAGGTAAATAAATCTTTCATAGAGAAAGGAGATTAAGCTTTTTGCGATAACTTTAAGTAGACCTGAAATAAAATAAAAAAAAGTATGTTTCAACAAGTGACCTTTAGACTTTTTAGAGCATTTATATTTTCAAAATTTCTATACAAAATAAAGATGTTATTAATCCAAAACAGCACAGAAAGGACAACTATTTTACTGTACCAAAAATATGTAGTTGTTTGTCAGAAAGTCATAAGCCCCCCAAATATCCTTTATTTAAAAGGCATTATTTTGCCATGTGTTTAAAATGAAATATCTGCAAATGTAAGATGGTTCACATTAACCTGAGACAGGAGAAAAAGTCACTAAAAAGCACTACTAACTGAAGCTATTAGGCAGAGAGCTAAGGAAAAGTGCTCCATTTTAGGAGCAAACATTGATATGATGCATTCACACTATAGTATTCGGTACTAAAAATCATTCTTAGTCACCAGAAAGCTGGTGTCCTAAGGTTGGCACAAGCAACTTATAAATGTCAGAAAAGCATATAAACCTTGTTAATGTTATCAGAAGATAGAAACAGGTCCAAATAGATGCCTGTCTAAATGCATTGCAATTACGTTACAATTATTTTCCAAATACACAGATATGCTCTGTCTTTTCTCAGCTCATTACTGACTCAAACAATTTGCCCTTCTGGGATCAATTGTTTGCTAATAAATAATTGTTTACAGTCTCAAAATGATATTAAGGAGTATTCTGATTAGTTTTCCTTCTACAGCCTAATAAGATTCAAAACTAGCTGATTCCCAAGAGTCTAACCTTAACCTCACTGTGTTTAACAGCCCAGGAAACGATGAACCATCTGTTTCAGAAAATAACGGAGGGCCAAGAGGAAATATTGTTTAATTGTAGATTAACCTCCTCATAAGGCAGAATGAAGCATCTACAGAATTAGCAACCACAACCAACAACAGATAGAAATAGCTGAAAACAGCTCTTACCACTGTAAGCCCCATAACGGTAAGTATTTTAATTTTACCGTACAGTTACTTATTTTAAAAAATCCCAAGTTTACCACAAGAGGTGTCATCTTCCAACCAACAAAAGACCTATTGACACCAGACAAACCACTGTGGAACATCAATGGACAAAATACTGTTGATTGCTCCTGCCTCAACCATGAAGAGGGGACATGTACAAACCCTCGTCCCACCACAGGTTGAACTTTAGGGGAAGGGAATAAACATCCTTGACTAGAAGGAACTGTAACACTATGCTGCTTCGAATTTGGAGAAGGCATAAGGACGGGATCCCCAAGCTACTTAGCTTGGGTTAGCCCTCAAGGACACATAGAGCTTAAATATTAGAGCATCTTCCATTACCTTTTGGAACCTAAGACTGTAACTTGTGTGTCTGTTTACCTGCTTTAACCTTGTAAATTACGAATTTATTTTTCTTAGTTAATAAATCCTTAGATAGTTTATCATAGGATTGGCTACAAGCACGGCCTTTGGTGATAGATCTAAGGTACAATTGAACTGGGGTAAGTGACTGGTTCTTTGGGACTGAGAGTAACCTGAATATTGTTAAAAGCAACAGAGGGTCCTGTGGCACCTTTAAGACTAACAGAAGTATTGGGAGCATAAGCTTTCGTGGGTAAGAACCTCACTTCTTCAGATGCAAGTAATGGAAATTTCCAGAGGCAGGTATAAATCAGTATGGAGACAACGAGGTTAGTTCAATCAGGGAGGGTGAGGTGCTCTGCTAGCAGTTGAGGTGTGAACACCAAGGGAGGAGAAACTGCTTCTGTAGTTGGATAGCCATTCACAGTCTTTGTTTAATCCTGATCTGATGGTGTCAAATTTGCAAATGAACTGGAGCTCAGCAGTTTCTCTTTGGAGTCTGGTCCTGAAGTTTTTTTGCTGTAAGATGGCTACCTTTACATCTGCTATTGTGTGGCCAGGGAGGTTGAAGTGTTCTCCTACAGGTTTTTGTATATTGCCATTCCTGATATCTGACTTGTGTCCATTTATCCTCTTGCGTAGTGAATGTCCACTTTGGCCAATGTACATAGCAGAGGGGCATTGCTGGCACATGATGGCATATATAACATTGGTGGACATGCAGGTGAATGAGCTGGTGATGTTGTAGCTGATCTGGTTAGGTCCAAATCAACATACCCTTAGAGCCTCGACCGGGGTTATTCTATCTACTACCCAAGATCCACAAACCTGGAAATCCTGGACGCCCCATCATCTCGGGCATTGGCACTCTCACTGAAGGACTGTCTGGATATGTGGACTCCCTACTCAGACCCTACGCCACCAGCACTCCCAGCTATCTCCGTGACACCACTGATTTCCTGAGAAAACTACAATGCATTGGTGACCTCCCAGAAAACACCATCCTAGCCACTATGGATGTAGAGGCTCTCTACACAAACATCCCACACACAGATGGAATACAAGCTGTCAGGAACAGTATCCCTGATGATGACACAGCACAACTTGTTGCTGAGCTCTGTGACTTTATCCTCACGCACAATTATTTCAAATTTGGTGACAATATATACCTCCAGACCAGTGGCACCGCTATAGGCACCCGCATGGCCCCACAATATGCCAACATTTTTATGGCTGACCTGGAACAACGCTTCCTCAGCTCTCGTCCACTCACGCCCCTTCTCTACCTACGCTACATTGATGACATCTTCATCATCTGGACCCATGGGAAGGAGACCCTGGAAGAATTCCACCATGATTTCAACAGCTTCCACCCCACCATCAACCTCAGCCTGGACCAATCTACACGGGAGGTCCACTTCCTAGACACCACAGTACAAATAAGCGATGGCCATGTTAACACCACCCTATACCGAAAACCCACCGACCGCTACGCCTACCTTCATGCCTCCAGCTTCCACCCCGGACACACCACACGATCCATCGTCTACAGCCAAGCGCTGAGGTACAACCGCATCTGCTCCAACCCCTCAGACAGAGGCCAACACCTACAAGATCTTCACCAAGCATTCTCAAAACTACGATACCCACACAAGGAAATAAAGAAACAAATCATCAGAGCCAGACGTGTACCCAGAAACCTCCTGCTACAAGACAGGCCCAAAAAAGAAACCAACAGAACTCCACTGGCCATCACCTACAGTCCTCAGCTTAAACCTCTCCAACGCATCATCAGTGATCTACAACCCATCCTGGACAATGATCCCTCACTTTCACAGACCTTGGGAGGCAGGCCAGTCCTCGCCCACAGACAACCCGCCTTAAGCATATTCTCACCAGCAACCACACACTGCACCATAACAACTCTAACTCAGGAACCAACCCATGCAACAAACCTCGATGCCAACTCTGCCCACATATCTACACCAGCAACACCATCACAGGACCTAACCAGATCAGCTACAACATCACCGGCTCATTCACCTGCATGTCCACCAATGTTATATATGCCATCATGTGCCAGCAATGCCCCTCTGCTATGTACATTGGCCAAAGTGGACATTCACTACGCAAGAGGATAAATGGACACAAGTCAGATATCAGGAATGGCAATATACAAAAACCTGTAGGAGAACACTTCAACCTCCCTGGCCACACAATAGCAGATGTAAAGGTAGCCATCTTACAGCAAAAAAACTTCAGGACCAGACTCCAAAGAGAAACTGCTGAGCTCCAGTTCATTTGCAAATTTGACACCATCAGATCAGGATTAAACAAAGACTGTGAATGGCTATCCAACTACAGAAGCAGTTTCTCCTCCCTTGGTGTTCACACCTCAACTGCTAGCAGAGCACCTCACCCTCCCTGATTGAACTAACCTCGTTGTCTCCATACTGATTTATACCTGCCTCTGGAAATTTCCATTACTTGCATCTGAAGAAGTGAGGTTCTTACCCACGAAAGCTTATGCTCCCAATACTTCTGTTAGTCTTAAAGGTGCCACAGGACCCTCTGTTGCTTTTTACAGATTCAGACTAACACGGCTACCGCTCTGATACCTGAATATTGTTGTGATTTTTGGTATAAAGGACCATCTATCACACAGGCTGACACTGCATGTTATGGCTGTTATAGTACTTGACGAGTTCACAATTGATACTTGGTTGGTGAAATCTAAGTATAGAACACACAACCTGTTTGGAGAGGCTCACAAATGTGGGTGCCAACCTCAGGGCAGACTGTTAAGAAGCAGGGGACAAACCCCAGACACTTTGACAGTTATTCTAGTGTTCTACCCTCAGTGTTACTAAAATAACCATAAAATTGTGATGTTTTAAAACGAGTGTCACTGCATGACAGCCTGTGGAGCAGTGCATTAAAAGAGAAAAAGAACAATGTCAGAGTATCTGTTCCAAAGTGAGATGCAATATTGATTGATTTTAATAAATCACATAATCTTGAGGCTCAGAGTCCAAAACTCTGGAGAGTGGCTATACCAAATAGGTAGAATAGTAACTCCCAGAACAAAATGGCTAAAACGTAAATACAAAGCAGTTTGAGATTTAGAAAAGCAAAAAAACTAGTGAGCAGTGACAAACCTCGAGAACCTTTATAATATCCAGACTGTTAATCCTGTGTATTTAACCTAGTGCCAGATCACGTAAACTATAGAGGTTATTCCAGTGTATAATTCTGTACTGTGATGTCAGTTTTTCCATTTAGCTTTCTTTCAGATGGGCATTAACAGAAGCCTATTCTGCCTGGCACCAAAAACATCATTGTTTTCCCTTTGCCAGAAATGGTGGCATAGAGTCTGTTGTTAAAGGGTTAAATACTCAAAATATAAAGAGATTGTTCTCCAAGATACAGAGGATGGGGACCCCTTTACTTGATTTTATGCATTCCCTAGAACCAGTTCAATGCATTTGCTTTGAAGGGGAAAGGTTAGATGTATTATCAGTGTTTAAAGAAAAGATTAATAGTTCAAAGTCTTAAAGATACAATACAGCAACATTTGCTGGAAATGAATTATTCTTGAAATCTTCAACTTAATTTTGAAGAAGTGAGTTAGCAATAACTCCACAGCTTCAAATAAAAGTGCTTATTCAAAAAGAATGGGAGTTTGACATTCTCCTGTTACAAAACAACTAGACACAATTTTAGCCATCAGACATCTATCAACCTACGGATATTGAAAGCTTGGGAGAACAAGATAAAATCAACTCCAACCCTACTGTCAAGCTGCACTATCTACTAGGCATCAATAATGCTATTCATGACTTTAGGAAAATTAATAAATCCTGGGATGAATGCTAGAAAAGGTTCGAATACAGGTAAAGCAGACTCACTTGGGTTTTGTTTCTGCATCTGTCACTTGGCGAATGAAGATACCATCTTCAGGATGTTCAATGTCATCCATTTCATACATATATGATGATGCTATTGCAAGGGTGGTTCCATCATTACTAAAGGCAAGCGATGCTATGCTAGTGGGATACCGGTGGAACTGGCACAGTCGCTTCTTATTAAATGGATCCCAAATGTTTACAAATCCATCGGAGCCACCTACAAATGGATTTTGGAAAAAAAGAGTTAAGATATTGTAACTGGAAGAAAACCAAACCGTTATAGAATTTAATGCAACCAGACAGTGACAAACGCTATAATGAATTATTCTGTCACTTGTCCAAGGACACTATGAAGCAGTTTTGTAACACAGAAGAGTCCACAATTAATGTGTTAAAGAAATAAACCTGTTAAGGTTGGGTCCCACTGCATCAAAAGAAAAATTACAACATCTTGTTAAAAGCACTAAGTATAGTGTATCAAATGTTCCAGTAACAGCTGAAACCTCTTAATTGAAGCCTAACAAGAACTAGATGTACTTAAACATCTTTAGTACCAATAATGTTATACAACCTGATAAGTATCTACTGTACCTGTAGCAAATGTGTTGTGGATGTTATGGAAAGAAATGGCATTAACTGGATAAATCTGCTCAATATTATTCTCCTTTAATCTGTGACATTTGAATGCATACTTCTTCTTCTGTATTTCAGGACTTGGATCCAAATATTCTACTGCAACGCGGCCTTCAATAGAGCTTAAAACATAACCCTGCCAAAAAAAAATAAAAAATACACCTATTGTCAGATTTATATGCAGAAGTTTTGATAACTATGATTAATCTTATACATTTCTAGAACCAGACACAAGAAACACTTTTCACAAAAAATTATGAATATTTGCTTTCATATTTATGGTTCCCATGTATACAACTCAGGGTCCATCCACACAATTTAATAATTAAAAAGTCATAGGAAAAAAAGCTTTCCTGCAACTTCAACTGCACCTCAAATAAAAGCTTGGTGAGTCTAGAACTGGTCAGCAAGTTACAGAGTTGAACACTCCATATCTGGCCACCTGTCCCAAGCACCCTACTGATCACAACTTTCACAGAAACTCAGAGGGTGACAGGTCATATTTCCAGTATATTATTTCATTAAAACTAGTTCAGGTTAGCAACTAAATTCACAAATGCATTCAACTAAATGCACAAAATAAATCAGAATAGTAATTTCAAAGCATGCCACTTGCACTCCAAAAAAGCATCTGCTTCTCTATCTAACTATAGTACTGGCACATAGCAAATTTAAATAAATCTTTTTTCTGTAACTTTGCCATGGGTTTAATATAAAAGTTTCTCAGAAATAGGAAAATAATGAGGCTTACCTGAAGCAAAATTATTTAAATCCCAAACTACATTATAGTCTGAAGTGTCAAGTTGTAACTGGACCACCACCACAAGTATCAGAGATGGAAAAATATAGCTTTCTAAACTGCTGGGGGAATTCTGCGCCACTGCATGTGCACAGAATTAATGTCCCCCACAGATTTTTTTTCTTCCCCGCAGAAAAATGACTTTCTGACAAGGAAGCAAAGGGAAGCTGCAAGAGCAGTCATACACCACTCCCTAGCTGTACAGGTACATCATTTCAGGCACCTGGAGCAGCCGGCAGAGAGGTAAATCACCATAGGGCTGGGGATACCCTAGCCAATGGCTCCTACCCTGAGCCAGGAAGCTGCTAGTCTCGGCTGAGCTGGAGGCAGGAGAGGACTTCCTCTTCCCCTGCAAGGATTGGTTGGGGCTGTGTCAGACCCACCCCTAGAAATCTCTCCCAGCTGCAGGAAGCTCAGCATCCTCCCCTGCTTCCTGCCCCCATCACTCCTCAACTGCGGGGGAGGGGTCACTGTATGGGGAGCTGCTCCCCCATCCGCCCAACCCCCATTCATCTGGTCCTCCCATACCCAGACACCTCTGCCAAGCCTCACCCCATACACCCAGAACCCCCCTAGCCCTCCATACCCGAACCCTAACCCACTGAACCTCAACCCCTGCATCTGGAGCCCCCCTGCCGCTGGACCCCCACCCCTGCACCCAGACCACCCCCCCCACTGAGCTCCCTGCACTCAAACCCCCATCCTCCTGCACCACCCTGAGCCCCCACATCCAGACCCCCACATCAGACCCCCACCTAGCTGCACCCAAACACCCATCCCAAGCCCCACTCCCCCAGCACCCAGACCCCCTGCTAAGACCCCACACCCAAACCCTCCGCTGAGCCCCAACCACTTTCACCTGGAAGTCCCTGCAGAGTCTCATTGCCCCTACACCTGGAACCACCCACCCCCCACCCCCAAACGAGCCTCTGGGCATCCAGATCCCCCACACACCTAGACCCCCCACTGAGCTGCCTCCACCCAGGTTGTCCCACACAGAATCCTTTCACCCCACATTGAGCCCCTCCACACTTGGATCCTGCCTGGTTGAGCCTACCTGCCCCACACCTGGTGCGCCTGGCATATTTCTACTCATACTAGCTCTAGAATGAATAACTAGGCCTCCCACTGCATGTATTATCCAGCTCTCACTACCTTGCACCTGAAAAGTTTGTTCCAAATTGTTCCTTGCTTTCCACTCCAGGAGCGCCGCAGAGGCACCCCATTAAACCCTTGGGAAGGGAATGATGGAAGGAAAGATGACCTTATTTATTCTTATGCAATTCCCTCTGGCATACAAGGCATGGCCTTCAAAGACTCTAGAGGGAACCCAGTAGAATAAGGTGTCAAAACAGTGATGGAGCAAGTAGTAAATAAGCTTACAACAATTTTTAGTTAAATATGCTGCACAATACTACACTTATCTATATCCCAGGCCACACTATTGTTGCTGAATTGAGCACCTCTTGAGGAACTGATGGCATAAATGCCTAAAAGTCACACAGCAACAGTAAGTCTTCTCTTCTCTCTCCTCCTCTGCCTCTTTTGCTATTTTGGAAAGGCTTAATTGTCAGTGTTCTGATGCATTAACTAGCACCTTTTAAAAACAATGATTAAGAGGGGAAGATTAAGAGAAGAGTGAAGATAGCAAAGAAAAAAGGGTTGGGGCATTTTTAAGTGAACATTTTAAAACTACACCAGTATTTGCTAAAGAACATGGGAACAAGTAGCTCAATATCGGTCATTAATTTTCAGAGATTAAACTATGAATTCTTCAAGTTAAATAACTTTTTAAATGAGTAAAAAATGTACTGAGCTGAGTAAGAAATCAAAACATATCCATTTTTGCTACAGAAGATTAAGTTATCTGAATCAGGGATAGAGTTACTGCACAGCATACATACCTGCTTGTTTGGGAACGCTCTGATGCAACGGGTCTGATACTTCAGACTTGACTCTCTTCTTTGCTGGACATAACCCATGTTCCGCAAATCCCACACCAAAACTCGACGACCTGCAGTCCCCACAATAAGTCTATCTCCAGACACAGAGAGAGTGTACACCTTTTCAAAAGAAGTTTACAAAAATATTACTAGTTTGATTAGCCTGGATATCCACCTTTTATCATCAAGTGATGAATTAACTGGAACATGCAATTAAAAAACAGATGACCTCTGCAATTAAATATAGCTATAGATTTTTTTTTTCTTTTTTCAGCCTGTAATTTAAGTGCTGGATGAGTTGCAGTAGTCTGTAGGAGCATAGCTGATCTGGCAGTACACGACATGAAGATGCAAATTCTACCTTAACTCTGAGCCTTAGTGCATACCTTAAAATGCAGCTTAATATCGTAGCATTGTATATGCAGAATTGAACTTTGTGCTGTATTTTAGCTAATATGTACATATGACATTTCAGGCTTTAATCACTTAGTCAATTTTATTCAAAATTATCTTATTCCTTATCTCAGTGAGATCCACACAACAAGCCAAGTTTAATATTTCTGCCTTCAGCTACTGTGTTACCCATGTGCAGAATTTCTGAGTAAAAAGAGAACGTTTCTTTATGTACATAAATGGAAAATTTCAGACCAAAAAAAGAAATTTGAAAAAATTATAAGTAACTGAAAGAGAGAAAAGGTTATTCAAATTGGAACTCGTCTTTACTTATAATGTGCACAAACCTGCAGCCACTATCATATTAACCCTGTAGAGCAGTAACACAGTACTCTACCAAATATTTTCCTTTTATTTTCTTCCCCCTTATAATCCCATGTTTCTTTAAAAAAAAAAAAAAAATCCTCTCTCAGACATGAGCTTTGTTAATCAAAAGGGAGTATCATTAAGGGGTACGCTGCCAAGAAAAGAAATATTAAAACCTGTTTTCAGAGATGTTGAGCAAGCACAATTCTAAATTAAGTCAATCAGAGCAGAGCTACTTGGCACGTCTGGGGAAAAAAAAAAAAAACAGCCCATGAAGTGCAATGCTACTCTGATAAATGACATCATAAGGGTTCATGTTTATTGTTTCCTCAATAACTTTCACAGAATCTTTTAAGTTTGCAAGAGATTGGGTTTCTAACTACTAGATGTGTACACTCAACCTGGGATCTGAAAAAAATAAAATAAAATCAAGCTTGGGTTTTTTTTGTCTCCCATTGTCAGTACAGATTCTGCAATCAGAATTCAATTAAGCATTCTGATGATGCATAGCCAGGACAAAATCTAGCTAACACACAGCTGTGCTGCTGCCACCAGAATGTTAGTAAGGGTGGCAAGTAGTAAAAACAAACTTTTGCTAAAGCAAGTTAACATGGCTAAATATAGAACATTCTACTTACGTTGTCAGCCTCTCATTAGAACTAAAAAAAGTTAAATACATTTTTCACCACTTATGCTGTTTAATTTTGACATCTATTTGTACAGTAAAACTAGAGAAGTCAACTTCATTTTCTGGTTTCGTGTACTACCCATGATGCTGCTGAGTTTTGCTAATACCAGGAAATGCTTAAATAAAATCAATTTTTCATTTAATTTAATGAACACATTTCCATATATGTCAGGGTTTGTAAAAGTGTTTTTACAAAACCATCTTTGGTCCTAAACTACCTGACATGATCTTTCTATGTATTATGCTACCTACATTCAGGCATGCTGTCTTGCTAATTAACTTCGTTTCTAAAAACATGCTTGAATATTTGAAGTTTGTTCTCGTTTTTTAATGGGTTGGCTCTCTAATGTTCAGTCTACCTAAGATTTATCAGAAATTTCTGAAGAAATCTAATGGCCCAATCCCACTTGTCCTCCTTTTATGAAGAGGGCAAGAAAAATAGGAGCGCAAAGCCAGGACAAGCATTTGAATAAGATTTAGTTTTAAACATGAATTAAATACTTCCCAATAGTTTTACAGGACAGTCAAGAAACTACTCTGCTTCAGATTGTATAATGAAAAGAATTTAATAGTCTACATTTATACTGACAATCACAAGGAGTTATGCATTTTAAATAATGATCATTTTTGACTATTACATAAAATTTGATGCAGGTATAAACAGACATTCACACAAACAATATAAATTTTCACATACATAGGAACAACCACATTAAGAACGTTAAACATCCTAAATCTTCTTTACAAACTGGTGTCACACCTGTATAATAAGCATTCTTTCTACACCTCGCAATCATAAATCAAATGAAACCACTACCATGTAGTTGACTAGATGTATTCATTTATCAAAGACAATATTAAAAAAGTGACATAATGAATCTTGCTGAACCAATAAGCAGCTTGATTCAGTGTGGCTGTCCATTATACGATATTCTGTCAGCAATTTATCATAGTTCTTTACATGCTACATACAACTATAAATAAAAAACTAGAAATAATGCAATTATTCTATTCAGAATAAAGTTCTTACCAGAAGTAGATTCAACTGTGTTGTGGCAAAAATAATAGCAATTTAGATGCAACGTGGAACATACTGATAGCTCTAACTACAACTGGACAACATGTATAATCTAAAGAAATGGATGAAATCAACAGTAATGCAAAACTGTAAAGTGTTCTTTAAAATTAGCTACCATCTGGTTATGAAGATAGAATGATATGATATATATAATCTCCATGTATATCCACTGAGACTGTTGCCTAGAGTGAAAAGGTTAGCATTCTATGTGACTAAAGCTTACAATGCCATATTTTATTCTTTTCTTTCTACGCTTGTCAGCAGCAGAATTGCATATTAATAACAGCAAAGAGATGGCAGCATGTATTCTGTGCTAATGCTGACTAAAATTCAACTCATCACAAAAATGATTAAATGATTTAGTCCCATCTTTCACACAAAGTAAATTTTTCTTTCATATACTAATTTCTCCCACCATCCAATTTTCTGCACATCATACCAAAAATTCAAAACTACTGGGGGCTTTGGTCTGTAAAATCCCAGAATTTGAACAGCAGAGGTGCAGCAGATCACTACTGGGGCACAGTGGTAGAATTGTTTGGGGAAGTTTGCACAGCACATCCTTCAATACATCTCACTGAAGCCAGTGATATTAGTCCTACTTTCATGAGCTCTACGTTTTCTTCAAATTTGTCTCGATGTACAAGAATTTGATTTGTTTACCAAAGACTACAAAAGACGTGTTGAGAATAAAGTCCTACTTTCCTAATGAAAGCTGGAATCCTTAAACTAAGGATTACTGTACTAATCTTCACAGACTAGCTAAGGATTTATACTATACACAGAACACTATACACCAAAGCATATGTTTCCACTTAGCCCTAGTCTACACTACAAAATTATTGCAGTATAACTATGTTACTCAGGGGGGTGAATAATCCACACCCCCTGAGCGATGTAGTTATACCAACCTAAGCACTGTAGAGAGCACTATGTCGGCAGCACAGCTTCTTCCACCAACATAGCTACCACCTCTCATGGAGGTGGAATTATTAAGCCGATGGGAGAGCTCTCTCCTGTCAGCTTAGAGTATCTTCACCAGAAGCACAACAACAGCGCAGCTGCTGTAAATTTGTCCTCAGTGGTTATTTCTCATATATCAGCTAGCATACAAGTTTCAGATCTTATAATAGCCATAGCGTCAAGGCAGAACATTTCCTCAGGGCCCTTGACAGTGCCACAAGACATCCTCTCACCCAGTAGACTAACTAAAAGGAAATGCCTTGCTTGGAGGACATTCATTCTTAACCAGTCACTGGATGCATTATATATATAGTTTAACAGATGATAGTATACAGTTAGTATTAATGTATATAATAGTTATTGTTTAAATACAAACCTTTTCAGGTTGAGAGAAAGTTCCTGCATTGCAAGGAGTTCTGGGATCCCACAATTTGACTGTCTGATCCCAACTTCCAGTCACCATTACATTCACCTCTGGACAATATTCAACACATCTGATAGGAGCATCATGCGCGCCAACTAGATTTTCTACAAGAGAATAGATTTATATGTAACTTTACTGGTTCCATTAAAATCCACAATTTCTTGAATGAAAAGTGCAGAACAATATTCATATAGAAGTAACAAACTATAATCTGCCATTCACTAATGTGTTGGCATGCTGAGATATCTTTTAAAGAGTGCTTGGTCTTCTGATCTTTGCAATCAATACACTTTTTAAAAGTGTTAAATGTAGACTGTCTAGATACCAGCTGAGATTTTCAAGGGAGCTTAAGGGCATTAGGCAGCCATGTGGAGATTTTCAGAGGCACAAAGGGGCGGTAGGTGCCCAACTGTGATTGACTCTCAGTGGGAGCTGAGCACCTAAATCTTAGGCTCTTTTGAAAATCTCAGACATTGACTGTGTATTACAAAAGTTTAATCAACGTAAGTGTAGGACAGCCATATTAACTCAGGGCTTTGCCACTTGTTAGAAATTAGGCACTCCTAACAAAAGGCGACAATGAAACGGTCATAGCACACCATTATTCATTTCACACTACCTACCACATAATACAGAAAAACAGTATGAGGTTTTTAAAGTTGTATTGGTACTCTCTCTATAAAACCTGGCTCCTTTTGTTACCCTAATTCAAACATCTTTGAACAGAAAGGAAAATTGTAACTAGTAAGATTATAGAAACTTCTAGAGTTCCCTTAAATAGCCTTCCGTGACATAAGGTCCCATTCTGAAAAACCTTCCATATGTCCTGCTGGAAAGCTGGGAACCACTCCTTCCCAATGTCACACTGCACCCATTTTGGCCTCACTATGTCATGAGAAGCCAAATCTTAATCACATTCCTGGAGCATGACTCAATATTGCCCATCTTCCTACAACTCCAACAAGGGTAGTTTGGAAAACAAAGGGGGAAGAAAACATTTTTCTGGCAGGTTCCTTTTAAAAGGAAAATGGCAAGCTGTTTGTCATTGCTTAGAAGTTTGAATGTTCCCTCACAGAAACTGATTAGTAGGCAGAGTGCATGTGAGGCCGTAAAGGGGGAATGATAAAATTGCATTTAACACAAGTACCACCACCACAGGTGGCAAGCATGCATATACTCATTAAATGTATAAAACTGAATGTTATTATAGAGTTGAAAATGTAAACATCAGACAAAAGAAAAGATTATGGTTATTGTAGGCTAAGCTGGTACCACAAGTAACCTTAATTTTGGCATTTCCTAACTTTTGTGTGCTTGACTTTGCAACCTTAATAACGTAGGGTTTTTTGGTATATATGTCACCACACTGCACATATTAATGCAGTGGTATGAAGCCAGTGGATAAATAACTTTATGCAGCTCTCTTGAGACCATAGGTTTCATTCGGCTTAGAGTTGTCCATGGTTAATTAAAGGTTTAATTTATCTAATACATGCACAAAGTATATAATAATGTATGAAAGTAAATGGAACTTCTCCTATTATATCTGCAACTGCTTTCTAAAACACTACACTTAAATACAAAGAGAGTTCATGAATCAAACAGCTTTTATTCTTTAAGCCAGTATCCACCATCTAGAAAACCACAGCCATATATTTATTTGAATTTTAGAATTATAAATTAATTGAAAATAAACAAATTCCACACATTATTTGTTCACTTAAAAATCATCTATTACAGTATTCAGCCAGCTTACCTTGGTCCGTGTTCAAATCATGCATTTTCAACTGCTGATCTAATCCTCCACTCCAGGCATGTGTAGGATCCTGTGAAGTAAGAAATTCTGCTTTATTGTATATGTTCAGTTTTCTGGGCTTAAATAAGTTAAGTGTCGAGGTGTCACACTTAACCTCCTGGGCACACTCCAAAGTACCTCCTTTCTTGCTGGAAATTAAGAAAGATGGAGATTCATAGGTAGAGGTGGTGGAGGTTAAGGTCCTAAACCTACAATCAGATCCACACAGATAGATCATGCACCCATTCAGAACTTCTGAAATCAAGGGTCTGGGAATATTTTGGAATGAAAGGGTTTTACAATATTAGGTGGAGTGCTTTAATTTCTGTAGAAGAAAATAATAATTAATTAGTAATTGCAATTTGATATATTGTACAAATAAACTTTATTTTTTCCATTTTCTATCTGAATTAGTGACACATGCAGATTCTTCAAATGACTGTCAATGCAGGTTAATCGTCCTATTAACTTCTGGTGTGTCCATGTACAAGGGGCACCATGACCTCCCAAGCACCCTCTTGTAGCCGAGTGTGGCATTGAGGTGGCCTGCTTCAGTTTTCCCCTGTCAATGAGATCACTATAACAGCCCGGTCAAGGAGAAACCAAAGTCTACTTGACAGCAATACCTCTTCCTTCAATAAAGCCTTCTGAAAGGAGCATTTGTATAACGGTATTAAGGCTCATACTTCAGAGACCAGATAAACAAAGTCCCAAAACAGAAGTCTGTGGGGTCTGGCAGCAACTCCTTCTGCTGTATAGTCTCAGGCTTCTCCACTGCCACAAGAGCTTTTGTAGTCTTGTTCAAGGTCTCTCCTAGGTCTCCCTACCTGGAGAGCTTTTGCCTAGTTCAGGTTCCCTGGGAGCTCCCCTCCTACAGAGCCTCCCTTCTCCTCAGAAACTTCCCCAACTGAGTTCTCCAAAGCCTTTTATTAGGCCCAGATGCTCCTTAGTTAATTGCCTTCCAGTTACTTGGGCCTTGTCTATACTACACAGTGTGCTTTGTCAGCAAAAGGCAGCTTTTGTCGACTAAACAGTGGAGGTGTATACACTAAAATGCTCCACCTACCAACAAAATAAAACCACCTTGAGAAGAGGCACAGAGCTTTTTGCGGCAAAGTTAGATTGACAAAGTGTCAGCATAGACGCTGCGTTCATCACATCATCATAACTGGCCTCTAGGAAGTATCCCACAATGCCCACCGTGACCACTCTGCTCACTGTTTTGAACTCCGCTGCTCTGCATCCAGCTAGACAGGCAAGCGCCACTCCCCTTTCAAAGCCCCAGGAAGTTCTGAAACTGCTCAGTGTGGAGAGCTCACATAAGACCGCAGTAGTTGGCAGACAGGGCAGGCTGCTGCTGCGGGAGGTGGGGAGAGAAGAGAGCGACTGCTCTGCTGTGCGGAGCTGGGGAAGCAGGCAGGGGCTGATGTTAGGGTGTCCTCTCTCTCCACCGGTGTAGCAGTCTCTGCTGAGCTGGAATCTGAGGATAGGGGAACACCAGCTGACTGTGCACCAGCTTCTGCCTCAGGATTGGTTGCTTCCGGCTGCTGTCTAAACTTAAAGAGACAGCATGCCAACACACACACTCTCCCCCAACACACACACTGTCTCTCTCTCTCTCTCACACACACTCGTTACACACACACACACATCTGTGGGCTTCTTGTGTTAGTGCTCAGCAGTGTCAGTTTACCAAGTGCTACTTTAAAAAGTGATTTTAAGTGTTACTTTTCAGGCACACACAGCAATTACTACAAGGTTCATAGCACAGTTCAAACAAACAATGTTAGGCTCAGCATACTACAGCAACACACATTACTGAAGCTCAGTGTTAATATGCTCCTTCAAGACATCCCCCAGCCAAATAGCCCCCCACATTGGGCTCCTCTTATAGCTTTGCACAGCTCAATACTGAACAGCAGTGCAGGATCCATGCTTTCTGGCAAACACGGGTGGGTTGCAGGTTACCAGGGCAGTTGAAAAACGGCTGGCAATCTAGGATATCCATGGAACTATGGAATTGAGAAACCTTCATATTGTGATGTTGTACCTGCCCCCATGAGCCATTGCAAACCCTTCCCAAAGCACCCTGTGGCCGTTGCACGGTGGGATAGCTACCCACAGTGCACTGCTATCTGTGTCGATGCAAGAGCTCCTATTGCGGATGCGCTCCACCGACACAAGGAGCAGTGTGGGCATGCAACAGCAGTTTAATTACAGCGATGGCTGTATGTCGGCATAACTTGCGTCGACAAAACTCGGTAGTGTAGACAAAGCCTTAGGCAGTTAACTATCCCCTGGCAGACCAAGGTTGACTCATGCCCTTCAGTGGAGCCTGTCACAAGTACACTGGGCATCTGACACCCAATAAAGGGCAAACCATGTGACAGTCTCTTTTAAAGTAAAGCTGAAAACCAGAACCACAAATGGCTGTGTGTTAAATTTGATTAGAACCAAGGATATACTATAGAAGGTTTAGGTGTAAGTTTAATTAGTCTTAACTGGAAGTCCTTCCAAGAATGCATCAATATTGTGGCAGTAGAGTATGCTTATGTATGGGGCAGGACATTCAAAATAGTTTGCTCTCTTTTAATGTATTCCAGAACACCAAAAAGAGAATATAAATTTAACTGCTTTCCCCTAAAGAATATCATAAATAGCAGTGACAACTGGATAGACATTTTAAAGGATGCTTGATTCCTGTGCATGTTCTCAGTAAAGTAAAGCACAGGTCAAATAGCAACACAGGAATTGTTATACCAGATTAAACCAGCAGCCTATATAATGCAGTATCCTGTTTCCAATACTGGCCAGTACCAGACGTAGGTGCAAAGAAACCATGCAACAGGCAGATATGGAATAACCTGCCCAATGGAATGTTTCTTCCCCAACCCCATTAATTAGAAACGTCTTCTATCCTGAGGGTTTCTATCACTTCCAAAAAAAAATTTGGAATCCATCCACATCCACACCATTCTGACTCAATGTTAGTTATCCATATAAAAGCCCAATCCTTTTTTAATTCTGCTAAGTCTTAGCCACATTGACATCTGATTGTCATGCCAGTTGATTGTTATATTAAAATGTTTTTTTATTTGTTTTAAATTTACCGCCTTTCAATTTCATTGAATACCCCTTTGTAGTTGTACTATGAGAAAGGGTAAACAGAAATGCCTGACCTATCTTCTAATTAGTTCCCATATTAAGTGAACACAGTTTACCAGTTTATTTCAAAGAGAACTTCCGAAGTTTAGTTAAAGGGTTCCCCCCAAAATACACAAAGTCTGCACAATAGTAGAATTACCATAAATTCTCTAGAATGCACCTATTGTTTTCCCTACAAGATTAATTAAGAAACTTCCTGACCTAAAGATTAGTCAGATGCAAGTGATTATTTCAACCTTCTCCTGTGTCAAGAATTAATGATCTTTTTAAGGAAAGATATTCTGAACACAAGATACTTGTACTCCTCTACCCCGATATAACACGAATTAGGATATAACGCAGTAAAGCAGTGCTCCGGAGGGGTGGGGGGAGGAAGGGCGGAGGGCTGCGCGCTTCGGCAGATCAAAGCAAATTCGATATAACGCGGTTTCACCTATAATGTGGTAAGATTTTTTGGCTACTGAGGACAGCGTTATATCGGGGTAAAGGTGTACTAGCTATAACTATTCATAATACACTAACTTCTCACATATACCTACTAGCTGCCTTCATGCTTAACTTTCCAGAACTGGACAATAAACTGAGGAACTGCACTGTTAAATAGTTGGTCTGCAGCTATGGTGGATGGGGACACAGCACATCACAAGGTGGAGGGAAAAAAAGAGGAGAAGATGCATAGAGGCAGCAGGTCAGTCTCTCATTGCAAATCAGGGCATTCCTATATCAACTGCAGATGGTCCCAAAGGGCTGTTATGGCAGTCAGGGATTACTAGAATGCAGGAGCTCCCCACATCTATGTCCCACACCCTGCAGAAAGACAGGGTGACATAGGAACTCTGCATTACTAAACCATACTGTACCAATGCTGCTACGCCGCTGTAAGATTGTTCATGTAGCTGCTTTATGCTGACAGGAGAGAGATCTCCCGTCAACATAATAAAACCACCTCCACGAGCAGCAGTAGCTATGTCAGCGGGAGAAGCTCTCCTGCCGACATAGAGCTGTGAAGACTACCACTTATGCGGGTGACACTTATGTTGCTCAGGGGTGTGACGGTGTAGACATGGCCCAAGTGACTCCCCTGGGATGATCCTGTTATGTCTAGATAAGGCATCCTTAATGCAGCTTTGCACACCAGAGAATCTGAAGCAGCTCTAACATATCTGAGGCTCGGGGGCTAAATATTTAATAACAGATGGTAAAGTTGATTTGCTTTTTAAAGCAATTTTTAATAGTTTAAAAGACAATTTTAGAATATGAATAATGTAACTGAGTTTCAGAATTGTTACAACCCCTCAATATTACAGCAAGATCAGTGCCTCCAGTTGGTTCTGGCAGGCCCAAGGCCATCTGCCCTGAACTTAAAAAAAAAAAAAAAAAATCCACATCTGTCTGAATGTTACCTAAAAGAAGCAACCAAGATCACTGAGACAAAAACCTAGAGCAACATTCTCTATATTTCAGTTTGTTGGCTTTGTATATGATTGCATTTTCTGTATAATCCATTTCACTACAATCAATTACCTCTGTTTGTATGGATCTTTGACACAGCGATAGAAAGAATAAATTTTAAAAGTCAAAAAACCACAAAAATAGTAGGGGCAATTGTAGCTTTTTTACACTTTTAAAAAGCGGACTGCATTTCAAGCAGCCACTTTAATTTAAGAGATTAAAGTACTCCCTTTGTAGCTTTGGTATATAACTGGAATCCAACATAGACAAGATGACATACTTACATAAAATGCACAGTCGAGCACTGCTCCTGAATGTTGATACTTGAGTCTCATGGTGTTGGCAGGCACATCATAGAGACGGACAGAAGTATCCCAAGATGAAACAAGCAGAAACTGAGATGTATTAGGACTAAACTTTACGGATGAAATACCATCTTCTGGCGGTTGGTTTAATTTAAATTCGTTTGATCCAGTCATCTGAATTAAGATTATAAAAAAGTTAGTTGTCATTACAATAATTAATAGGAGTTAGAAGTGGCAAGTTTGTGGAATAGTCAATACATCTAAAAGCTAACAACATACTATAGGAAAATTGTAGAAAATAGTTCTGTTTATTATTTTATAGCACCTAAATGTGTGCTAGGCACTACATAGAAATCAAAGAAAGGCATAGTCCAGGGATGGCCAAACTGTGGCTCGCGAGCCACTTTTGCCATTAAAGTGCAGCTCATAGAGCCCCTCACGCCCCCACCTCATTCTCCAGCTACCAGACTAGGGGTGAGGAGCTCAGGACTGCCTTGCAGTGGGGTAATGGCTTCTGCCCAGCGCAGAGGAGGTTCTCGGGGCTTCAACCCCACTGGGCACATATGCCGGGGCTCAGGGCTTCAGCAGGAGTGGGGCTGAAGCCCTGCGCCCCATTGAACACCTCTGGGGGGGAGGGGGGAAACTGAAGCCACAAGCCCCAGCAGGCACCTCCCACGGGGCTGAAGCCCTGGGCCCCGACAGGTGTGCCCCAGCTCTCAAACTTCTGAAGATTGTCATATGCAGCTCGGAGAGTTAGTAAGTTTGGCCACCCTGGCATAGTCCCTGACCCAAACTGCTTGCCATCCAAAGCTTTGATCCTTAAGCATGTGCATAGTCCTCACTGAATTCACTGGGTTCAAAAAAGAATTGGATAAATTCATGGATAATAGGTCCATCAACAGCTATTAGCCAAGATGGTCAGGGACACAACACCATGCTCTGTGTGTCCCTAAACTTCCAGCTGCTAGAGCAGGGGTTCTTAAACTGGGGGTTGGGACCCCTCAGGTGGTCACGAGGTTATTACATGGGAGGTCGTGAGTGGTCAGCCTCCACCCCAAATCCCGCTTTGCCTCCAGCATATATAATTGTGTTAGATATATAAAAAAGTGTTTTTAATTTATAAGGGGCAGTCGCACTCAGAGGCTTGCTATGTGAAAGGGGTCACCAGTACAAAAGTTTGAGAACCACTGTGCTACAGGCTGGGACTGGACGACAGGGGATGAATCACTCAATAATTGTCAGGTTCTGTTCATTCCCGCTGAAGCATCTGGCACTGGCCATTGTCAGAAGACTGGATATTGGGCTAGATGGACCACTGGCCTGACCCAGTGTGGCCTTTCTTATGTTCTTATAACATATAGAAGTATTTTCAAATTCAGGGATTAAATATCAGGTATGACAGAAGTGATAATCAATAGGGATTGAATAGGGGGAAAAAACAAGTTTTACAGCAGCATAACTCAATTTAAGCACCTGCACATTATGGTGGTGCTGGTAAAGGTTTTTTTTAGCTTCTCCTTCCCACACAATAAACATAAAAAAATAAGAGTAAATATCCTTGCCTCACTTATTGTGGGCACCCCAGAGGAGGTAAGTTTTGAAGAATTTAAATAAGGTGTAAGAGTAGCTTGGTGGACCACCAGAGGAAGGGCATGCCACAAATACATAGGAGGTTGCATAAAAAAAGTAACAGGAGACAAAGACCAGCATCTTTGATAGAATGGAGGGCAATACAATACTGTATTGTTTATTGGAAGAAAACTACCAAAAAAGACGGGGGGTGAAAAAAAGTCACCGATTGGAGTCAAAGTATACAAAATGCTTCAAAAGCTGGTACCATTCCCATAAGCTTCAAGGAAGTTTAGTTACACTATTTATAAGAGCAATTCTAACTTGTCTACACTGCTGCTTCAATAAGTTCTAAGACCGTTTTAACTTTTTGGTAATTTGCATAGTATAGACAGTCAGATAAGTAGAGAGAGACAGTTATGTAGGTAGGCAGCGAAGGGGAGGTCAGTGAGTCTAAATTTGATTCAGTGGAGAAGAGTCAGAGATTCAAGGTACAATCAATGGTTTATGAAGATAATTTTAGCAGCTACATTTTGGGTAAACTGAATATGGGCTATGTAGATATCAGGAAACCCAAGGAAGAAGTAGTTGCAATAATCAAGCCAGAAGATGAGGGAATGGACAATACTTTTATCTGTTTGGGAACAGAGGAACAATTGGATCTTGTGAATACTGTAGTGTAGATGAAGACACAGCAATAAGTTTTAATACCTCAGATAGCTTAATACATAAACACACATGTATGTACGCAAACACTACACTTTCTAATCATTTATTAAATAAATATCCTTTGCCAGGGGAGGGGACACCAAAAGATATTTCCTGAAAGAGGGACTGATTTGTGTTTAGACTCCTTGGAGGAAAGGAAATGGTAAGACTGGGAGTTATTTGGGGGGAAGGAGACAGGGAGAGTGCTTAGAGACTGTTTTGAAGTAGAGAAATTCCTGGGGATGGGAAAGTGTGTTGAGGCTGTTTGAGGAAGGAAGCTTGGGAAGGCTGTTTGGGGGTGAAACACTCGGCGGGGCCGAGAGCACCCAGGATGGGATCAGAGGGACCATGTGCAGAGGTTGGGGGCACTCAGGATGGGATTCGGGGACTGTGTGTGGAGGCTGGCGGAAGCGCCCCAGGCATGGGCCTGGGATAGTATTTGAGAGCTGTGTGTGGAGGCTGCCAGGAAGGCTGAGGCTAGACTGGGGGACCACCCAGGATGGGATGGGGGGAGGGTGCCCAGGCAATAGGACAGGGGGCCTGTCAGCATGCAAGATGCAATGGGGGGCAGGAAAGAGGGCATCTCCAGAGACTGAAGCTGGGAACCAGAAGGCCCGCCCACAATTGAGGGTGTGGGAGCACAGGCTGGGGACCAAGGGGAGAGGGGGGGGAGGCCCTGCCTGGGACGAGAGGCAAAACCTAAAAGGGTGTGCACCCAAGATAGGAATCGGGCAGTGTGCAGAAGCTGGAACGATCTGCACCCGGAACAAGAATCAGGGGGTCAGGCACCTGGGACAGCACTGAGGGATCATCTGCAGAGGATGGCACGGGGGCACAAAAGAGACTGTGTGTGGAGCTCAGGAACGTCAAAGTGCACCTGGAACAGCAAGTGTGGAGACTGGGGGGCAGCCCCACCCATCCCAGTGACTGGATTGGAGGGGCCACCTGTAGAGGCTGAGGATGAATGGCACCCAGAATGGCACTGGGGGCCATGTGCAGCAGCTAGGATTCTGCAGGCACCCAGGACTTGATTAGGAGAGTACGCGGGTATGGAGACGGATGGGGGCACCCATGCCCAGGGCGATGGACTCATGTGGAGAGGCTGGGGACAGGGGAGCGTGCCTGTACCCACAACAGGACTAGGAGGCGGGGTCATGTGCAGGGCCAGAAAAGGACTAGGGTCCCTGTGTGGAAGTTGGGGGGCAGGGGGAACTTCGGGGGAAGTTGGGAGCCAGGAACTGAGGAGAGCCGGGCCCTCGTGTAGGGAGCCTCAGGGGAGGTGCTCCCCCATGTGGGGAGCCTCGCGGGGCACAGAGCGGGGCGTGGGGGGGCTGAAGGGTCCGGCCCCAATGTAGGGAGCATCCGGAGGGGACCGGGGAGGCGCCGTAGGGGGAGCCTCGGGCAGAGGAGCTGGGACCGGGCGGGCAGGTTAGGGGAGCGGGGCAGCACGAGGGGCGGAGAGGCTGAGGGAGCCGCGGGCTCGGGGGGGCGGAGGGTCTGGTTTGGATACACTCCCAGCTCGGCGGAGCGAATCGTTCCCCTGCGGGGGCGACAGAAGGGTTGAGGCAGCTCCCGCCCTGAGCCGGCGCGGCCGAAGTGGTGCAGCCAGCCCGGCCCGGCCTGCCCGATCTAGGCCCTTTTCCACTGGCCCCGAAAGAAGCAGGAAACAACTCCCCGCCCCGGGCTCTCCATTCCGCGTCGTTCCCGCCCCCCGGCCCACAGAGAGCCCGGCCTACCTTGCTGGCTGTCCCGTTTATAGCGCCTCCGGGCCTGCCACCAACCGCCACTACTCAGCGCGCGCCGCGGCCGCCTGCCCCCAACACAACCCCGCCCCACCACCGCGCGGGTCCTTCCGATTGGCAGGTTTGAATGACGAGGCTACACATCCCAGCATACCCCGCGTGCACACGTGCAACTACAACTCCCAGCATGCAACGCGCTAACCGGCACCGGTGGCTTCTCTGTGCGAAGACTACATGTCCCAGTGTGCCATAGAAAAAGCGTACGCCAAAGGAGCCGGTCTCCGGATGGGACATGGCACGCTGGGACTTGCAGTGTGCGCGTCTCGGCCACCTTCTGGTGCAGGCGGAGCTACCGTTTGGCCAAGGGATTCTTTGCCTAGGTGCTTTATGGGACATAACGAAGGTGGATTGTGCTGATCTGGCTGGAGTGGCTGCTGCTCTCCCGGGGGAGAGGAGAAGGGAGCTGGTGAACAGTAGTGAAAGGTCAAGGACAAGCAACCAAAGTGGGGATCACTTGCGGGGGGGTTCCCCTCGCCCCACAGAATGTTCTCCTGTGCGGAACTCCACCCGCGCACCAACTCCATGCACCGGCTAGCTCCGGCTTCATCCATGCTCCATTGTTATCAAAGAATCAGTTTTATTCATGCACCCATCCACCCATGGGGAAGACATAGATATAGGTGCGTAGGTAGACCCACTCTATCCCTATACCAGCCCTCGCTCCTTCTTTGCATCATTTATCCATAAACCAGTTCCACTCATGCACCATTTGTCCATGCATGCTTAACTCCATCCGTGTACTAGCTGTCTCCGCGGCCCCCTCCATCCGTACACTCACTATTCCATTCATGCGTGCGCACACAACGCTGTACTAGCAGGCAGGAGATGTACCCCTAAATTCCCCTTGAGCATACTTTTAAAAAGTGCACTTTCCTTTATGGCTCCAATAAGAAATGGAGAAGCATGCAATTAGTGTTCTCCCGTCTCATTCTATTTGCTTTTTCTATTTACTTGTATTTATATATTTTAATTCGGAGTCTTAGCAAAACCAGTTGCATTAGAACTGGCCTTGTAGGATTCTCTGATTTTCCTCCTCCTCTTCTCTTTTCTTTTTAAATAAGTTCCTCAGCTGAAAATGTATCCTTCATTTTTCTCTTCCTCTCTACTGTTACTTAACTCTATAAATAGATGTTATTCAACCTTTTAAAGCTTTGTGGGACACACTTTGTATGATATTCGCTCCTCTAAATGGAATAGTATTTATTCCACCTGTCCTCTTCATGCCTCTGTGATATAGCTGCGGCATTCCCCTTGCAGTTTTAAGCGATTTCGTTTCTCGCCCACTCTCTTTAGTTCTTGGACATCAAATGCTCTTCTTGACTTATTTGCATAATCTTATATCGCATTGGGTTTTATTAATGAGAAATGCAAAGGACAATTAGCCTCTGAGAGGAGTCAAATTTGTTTTAATTGGAAATTAATTATAAACGCCTGCTCCTAAATGTAAGATAGGCAGTTATATAAAATAGTGCCAAGGAACTGAAGCTTACCCACTGATTCATTATATCTTAATACCACAGAGTATCAAAAAGTTTCAAGATTGAAAGAGTGGGAGGAGAGACTCTGATTGTAAAGGTTCCTTCAATCCAATCTGGAATTAGTACTGGCTGCCTTCCGGATCACCCCTAGGAGTAAGCTTCTGCATTTACTAATGTAAAGAGAATGGAAAGCAGCCAATTCCACACCGATATAGTCTTTCTGTTGCAAACATGCTGTATATATAATATGACTCAAGATGTCTGCTTCTCACGAAGCTAACAAGGGTAATTACTAATGGACAATAGAAAAGGCGTCCTTTCATTTCTCAAGCTTGGAGGAGTATGTCAAAGGATTATTTTAAAATGTAGGGGGGTTACAAAGGAATCTGAAATGTTTTTATTAACAGTGAACCTCGAGTGAGAATATTTGAATTTATTTTTTATTTTCCTTAATATAATGTAATAAAGAAGACTATTTTTGTATGTGTGTATGTACAGAGAAGAGCATGGTATAATTGTGATCATAAAAAGCTTTTGAAATGCAATAATATTGTAGTAAAACTTCACATTCATCTCAGCCTCTTATTTCCGGTGTATTTTAGAAAGATCTGATATTTAGCTATTAATAATATTAACAGGCAAAATAAATCGGAATTATGCAAGAATCCAGAGTGAAAATGCAAAACATTTCAGTGAATTCCGATTTTTTTTAATGCCAACCCTGGGCAAAAATTAAAGATGATAATGTGATTAAATGATCCTGAATCATAGCAAACCATGAGTTTGATTTTCATCTGAGCCATTAAAAATGTTCACCCGAAGCCCTTCACTATAGTTTATTTAATTTGGTACTCCAAAATACTTTAAAATGTTTGGTTTTACATGAAAGGAAATACTCAGGGAGTTTTCATTTCATTTCATTTATCAGGATGATACCGTTATAATCCTCAGGCTCTATTTTTTTATCGTAAATGTAATGTCAGTTGAAATGTATTTAGTTATTGCTTCTGAAAATATCTTCCTGTATTCAAATCCTTAACCAAGGAACAGGTGGCTCTGATAAAAATGCAACGGTGTCTGCAATTTAAATAACACTTGATGAAGTATTTACTTTTTGTTTAAACGATTCACTTCATCCTCTGTACAGAGGAAGCTGCAGGTGTTTTTAGCACTTGCAAGAGAAGCTGCTGAGCGCTAAAATCAATCATGGCTCAGAATGTCACATTTCTATTAAAAGGAACTGGCAAGCACTTTACATGTGATCGTGGCATTTAGCAGAATACACTGCAAACTACATAAAAACACCCCTCATTTCCGGAAACACTTCTCTGCTCTGATCACTTAATAAAGAAGGTTCATCTTATTTCCAGATAAAGACACCAGGACTGCTGTGATTCAAATGTATTTGACATTTGCAAGGTTTGGGGATTACAATCTGTAGGCTACGTTTCCCATTCACGATACTTACAATGGTGGAGGTGAGGAAGAAAAGTACTTCTTCACATGCATAGCCTCAGTATGGTTTTCTGGCGAGAAGTGGGGTGTAAATATGAAGTAGAAAAATATCAAACAACAGTGTGCACCTATATAGACAATGCTGATTAGAACCATAGAATAATAGAATATCAGGGTTGGATTAGGGATAGATAGTGGTGGGTGTAACTACATCTAGATATTCTATTTAAAAATTAATTACTAGTTAATTACAGCATTTTTAATATTTAGAGTCTTTACACAAACTAAAATTCACTGGTGTTGATAACTCTGATGCATTTTGCATGGCAAAACCTATATAGGATCGAAAAGACTAACATATTATTACAGTAGTTGCAGGTTTTACAGTGACTTGCCTAGGCTAAGATTTTATTTTCCCACTAGCCTTTTTTTTTACTCTTCCTACATCGCAGCTGCCGGATTACTTCACTTTGAGTTACTCCATATTTCCAGCCCTGTTTTGATCAGTGCACAGTTCATGTTCGGTTGACTTTGCTGCAAATGCCTCCAAAAGTAGGTGGAATCCCGCTGGTGGAAGTCAAGGTCTCTTGTAACTCTAAAGAGAGAATTACAACATTTCCTGAAATCAGTCGGAAACAGCTATTGAAAGTTTCTCGTTCGAACAGAGGCGGCACAACGCAAGAGGCGTCTGTCCCTCTCCCTGTTAATTGTAACCTCCTTCACGGCTAATACCATAGTTCAACAACAATGCGCTTTGCGTTTTGAACTGAAATATGCAATCAACTTGGCAAAAGTTACAAACGATGTTTAAAATGTTTTATTTTCTTTAAAAATATTTACAGATTTGAAATATGTTTGTTAAATTTTATTTTCAAGTGATAGAATAATATTCAGGAAAAGAGTGGGGGCGGCGGGGGGGTTGAAATTGGCCTATACAATTGCAGAGACAAATAACCAAGCGCCCTGGGCCTTTTCCTACCTGCACATGTAGATAGAGAGACGATTGCAATTTGTTTTGAAAGTCCCGTGAAGCTCAGAAAGTCAGTTATGTCTGGTGGGATAATGCATGGCGATCGTACATAAAAACACTATGCCAGCCTAGAACATAAACAAACAAATCGAGAAGATCCAATAAATAAAAATAATGAATACACATGGTGTATTTCTTAACATTGCAAGAAGCACATTTGTTTTCCTGTGGCTACAGACGGGTGAAATCTATGAAAGGTCATCGCGGCTAGCGGAGAGCTATACAGAGAAGGAGACAGTGCCATCGGCTTTCAGAGTCAGTAGTCGATCTTGTTGTAGAGATTATAGAGAGGTAAGGCTGACAAGTTGCTGCCTGGGTAGTATAAAGGGGCTGGGAAGGCGATAGACCTGGGCACTGGCACTCTCAGAAGGGAATTGTCTCTGAAAACCAGGGGCATCCCCACTAGTGTCTGAGCTGAGGCATGAGCCATATTGGCCGCCTCCAGTTCTGCCGAGAGTTGCCTTTTCCATTTGTTCCTGCGGTTCTGGAACCAGGTTTTCACCTGGGTCTCCGTCAGCTGCAAACTGGAGGCCAAGCAGGCCCTCTCCGAGCTGCTCAGGTATCGCTTCATGTCAAAGGTAGATTCCAACTGGTACACCTGGCTCCGGGAGAAAACAGTGCGGGTCTTCTTTTTGGCTGAATTAGCCTGTCTGTCCCCTCCGTCCCTTTGTCTGTCCCCAGAAGACGGGGAGTTTGGAGGGAAGTGTTTCTCTTTTTCCTCCTTCAAGTCCTGTTGGGATTGGGAGAGGAACTGCGTCCTGTCTGTATTTACCGTCATTGCTCCTCCATTTCCCTTTGGATTGCCTTGAAGAAAACAAACAAACAAGCAAACAAACAGAGATATTCCGCATCAGACACTCTACAGCGTATTCAAAAAGCTCTAAACATAGAAAATGCTCATTTTTGCCAGCTCCCCAGTGCACAGAGACTAGCTAAAGAAGCAGCCCCCAAATTCCAGTTCATTCTATTTCCAAGCTCAAGTGCTGAGGAAAATCAGCCTCCAGAATGGAGGTTCTTTACTTTAAAAATACATCCCTTCTATCCTGAGTGAAGACAGATGAATAACCAGGAGTTGGGGGGGGGTTGTTGTTTTTTGTTAAAGATCTTTCTTTCCTATAGCAGAAGAACTGGTAGATCTTACTTTATAGCATAACATTTCACAGCCCGTTTATTCCCAAACAATGCTAAGAACTAACATCTTTCTTCCCCTTACTCGGGAGCTGTAAAGAAGAACAATCTAAGAAAACCACCGTTATCAATCATGTTAAACGGATAATCGTTCACAAGGGAAGGAGGAAAATATGCAGGGAAAGGACTAAAAGCTAAGGTATCTCTAAATCCATTGTACCAAATCGGGTAAGAAACCGACACGAACTCAGTTTGGCCAGAAATCAGCGCAAATGTTCAGTGAAATACCATCCACAACAAACAAGAAATAAAAGGACATGGTATGTACATGTTACCGTTTGACAATAGATGTTTTCAAAGGGCTTGTACACCCAAACGCCCGAGACACTGGTTTTCCCTGCGTTTAGACATACCTCTATAAACTGGTCACAACATACTGTTTATTCCACGCTAAGATGTAAATGAAAAGGTTTCATCAGCTAAAAGCCCGAGCGAGAAGAGCGAATGCACGGTGGAGAGCTGTCATTCTAGATATTAACATCTAGCTAGGTGGAGATCTACATACTTCCTAAGCAGGTAAATTTGTCCAGTACTTACTGAGACACGTGAAACTGATGGGCTGGTGTTTGTGGCAAGTTTCTTTGGGGCCCTGCGACTCAGGACAGAAGCAGCCGTGATGTTTCCAGCTCTCCTCCGGCTCCTCTTCCTCTGAGGACACGGACAGACTTCGCTTCCTGCCCGGCCAGGCGGCCGCTGCCTTGGAACTGGGCTCCCTGCCCCCTTCCGAGGTACCGCTGCCCAGGATGGACTGGATGGTAAAACTGGAGATCGGAGCGGCTGCGGGGCAACACTTGCTCGGGTCTTCTTTGTTGCTCATCCTGGGTTCATAAGAAATAAGAGGAAGAAAGCTCTCCCTTTAGAGCCACTCTGGGGGAAGGTGTGTGTGAATGCGTGTGCCTGAGGGTCGGGGGCGGCTGGGGGGGCTTGTCTGGGCTTGTTTTGGTTGTGTTTTGGGGTGTGTTTTTGGCGTGTCTTTGCAGGTTTTCCCTGAGCTTGCCCAGCCTGAATGCATGCTCCTTTCTCTCTCAGATCTCTACTGATCTCCAGGCGGCGGGGTGGCGTGGCTTCATTTGCATGGAGGTTACATCTGCCAGGGCCAATCACAGACTGCTGGCAGCCCCGGAAAGTTTCAAAATTCTAGCCCCCCGCAAGCCCGCTGGTTTTCGGGGGGCTGCTGGCTGAAGCCAACAGAACTGGATCGCAGCCGCTCATTAAACTTACAAGTGGAGGGCTCAGTTTAAAGCCGGCCGCTAATAGGGATAAAATAGATGCCAAACAAGCGTCTATAAGTGTCTTTTCCTTCTCCA
Source organism: Emys orbicularis (assembly GCF_028017835.1). Classification (NCBI taxonomy): domain Eukaryota; kingdom Metazoa; phylum Chordata; order Testudines; family Emydidae; genus Emys; species Emys orbicularis. Next base: position 19,997,130 of record NC_088689.1, on the reverse strand, counting down.
CCACCTCGTTTGTAACCTTTTAGGTGGAACTGGGGGTGAACTGATGTGGTCTGAATCTCTTATTTAAAACAGTGGGATGTTGTTTAAATAAACACATTGTGCATTTCCGTGGGTTTTCACCCTTTTGCTCATGAAACTGATTTGCTAGAGTCTGCTGCCTAACAAGCAACATTTGAGCATAAAGATTTAAAGACAGGAGTTTTGATGCTACATATAAAAAGGTAAAGGAGGTCGAGTAAATGACTCCCTTTTCATTTTGTCTTTCCCAGTGTAAAGGGGAAATGCTTTTGTATATTTCTAAATGAACTTTTCAGGAGCCAGGGAGCATTCCTACACCAGAGAGAACACAGCCCCAGCGAAAACAGGCAAACCTGGGAGCAGATTTTTTTTTATTTATTACCATTATTTAATATAAAAACGCAAGCAAATTAGATCTAGAAAATTCCAGGTGCTAGAGGAGAATTTGGTTTGATTAAGGCACCGGCTTCCATTTTGTAACTAATATCCTCTATATTCGACCTAAAGAAGGGGTAATTTAAACAAGAAGCGTCTGCTGAGTAACTCCCCATCAACGTCCGACTCCTAATTCATTATTGGCTGTTTTCAGTAGGCCCCCGACTAATGTCTAACAACATCCACCGAAAGATCGAAATGCCCCCCGTGCAGGAATGAACCCCCATCCTAAGTTTAACTGCTTGTCTTTAAAACATTGAGCCAGCCAAACGGCTCACGAGTTGTATCAGGCTCACAAAGATCTGACTCCTTTCCGGGAGAGCCAGATTTGCCGCTTGTACACGGCTGGGAGATTGCGGGAGAGATGAAAAGACTAAATGGATTTGAGTTGCCTGGCGCCAAGAAGCCTAGGCAAGGAACATTTAGTAAAGGTATCAATGGTAGGATGCAATCCAACCTACGAAACGCATTTCCTATCCCCAAAACGATGCAGGTACATCCCTAACCTTCCCCGTGGGATGTAATAAGTCTTTGTGGTGCAGCCGGATACCTATATCTATATTTAAATCCTGTTCAGATGGCATTTCTATTGGGATTTACAAAATTCATTGCGATCATTGTAACTACACTGGCACTCGTTTCACTTCCTCTGGGGTTGTACATCCTTCATCCAAGACATGAAATTGGAAAGGAAAACTCTCTCTTTCAAAGTCTTAAAATCATTTCCTCCAGAGGAGTACAATGATAACATGATCATTAAGGATTGCAACCATCCCGCTCCTTAATCCCGTTACAATTGCATTAGGATGGGGGGTTACTTATTGTAAAATGGTACATAACGTGCATTCTAGTTGGCAGAAATGAAAAAGGATGTAACCTGTACTAGTGGCAAATCGGCAGCGATTTGAAAGCTCAATTCAGTGTTGGTTTAATTAAAGCCACTACTTCAGTATTTACACAAATGCACAGTACAGGTACAGAGCAGGGAAGTCTGCATGTTATAACTTCTTTTCCTTTACCTTCTATAGACATTTCAAAGGGAGCTGGGGGTTTTCCTAAAGTTCAAAGCTAAATGTTGTGGCCCGGGCCCTCTAACAGGAGAACCTCTGCATTAATTCCTGTTTTCCCCGAACTTCCTATTTAACAGTGCTATCACACAGTGAACATGGTATATGTAGTCAGTGCTGCAATATATTATCCAAAGATCATATTCTCACTTGATTTGGATAGCACCATGTCACCGTTGGCATATGAAACCTTTGAAAGCAATATGATCAGGCGAATTTCCAAATCTTATTTAGCTACTGAATTGCATTTGACACGGAAGCACAACAGTCATAAACAGGTCTGGGAAAACCACACTGAAATCTCCGCGTCCAACTGGGAAGCTATTCTGCTAAGAGAAATGCGTGGATAACTATTCTCCAACTAGAAGTCCCTGTGCGCTAGGTTACATACATTTTCCGATATACTTATTGGCTTGTGGATGGGCTCACAACATTTTTTCAACCCAATCTTACACTGTCCCTAGTAATCAGGTTGCATAGGGGAAAGAGATCCATGTCTTCCGCCTTCAAGCAAAATGGATCCCATCAAAAAGAGCTCAGGTGAGAGGAGGAAATGGGTTTCTCTTTCCTCTGGTAACATATACTGGGGACCCCCGCTTCAATCTGTTGA